>NC_137591.1:7137500-7737500 GCF_963210335.1 Falco punctatus
TTAAATGTAATGATGTATCTGCTGGTTTGAGCTAGAAAAGCTGATCCTTTAGCTCAATGATAAATCACTTCCATTCACAGCTGGAGACCATCTTTTTCAGCCCAGATTGGCTTATCTTCTCAATTCATTAATTTCCTCTCAATTTATCAATTGCATATGTGCACAGAAGTTTACACAGGAAATATCTGGTATTCTGCAAATGAAGAATGCTAAATGTACAAGTGGAGAGATGATATATGTGACATAATTGTGGGGTTTATTTTAAAAGTATGACTGTTGGCATGGTGATACACATATTCACCTTCACTGATTTCAGGTTTGAAGCCACTTTAAAATTATGAAATGTATTATTATTTCTTGTGATGTGATATATGACATTGGTACATCTGGAATTTTTGGCAGGGAGGATGTTGCTAGAAATCTAATTTCTTGACATTTTGGGTGAGGATTTTGCTTTTAGAAGTGGTTTTAATCAGAAATTAAAGAATGTACTGATTTAGCAATAAATGGAACCAAGAACTACTGCAGAGCCTCATGGTCATCCTAAATATCTGCAACGTTAATCAATAATAATACTACTATTCTGCATTATTTTGCAGATGGTGCTTCCCTAGTATATTTGTCTGTTACGTAAAAAAATCCCCAGCAATAAAACCTGCAGTGTATATGACTTGATTAGGACCTAACAGTGGCACTGAACTGCATAATTCTAAAATGGCTCTAAACCTCACATCAACCAGGAAATATATAATCTTACCAACATATTGAATTTCATGCCTCAAAAATTGTATGCACAAGTCAACTGATTTTTGCTGTGCTAAACAGCAGTACCTGAAAGACTTCCTTTCTAAGGGGAACCGGAAGAGTTTGGGGACAAGATCTGTGGATATGAATCTGCCCCTACTGATTTACTTCTAGATTCAATCTGGGAAGAGGCACCACTGAATGCAGCAAAATAGAAGCGTTGTCAACATTCAATTAGTCTTTATACCTAAAATGCTTAGTGTTGCTTTGGCCTTAAATGTCTGAATTTTTGCTTTAATCTGATCCATCTTAAAACCAACTACATCTTCTGCTGTCTTGTGGAAGATACCTGTATAACTACATAGTTCACCTTCGTACCTGTGCAGGAACCTCCCCTTGCATAACATGTCCCTCTCCATTGGCAGTGTGCCAGGACCCAGCCTAAGGACAAGTAATTCAGAATGCAGCTGTGAGTCTGAAGCTATGCAGGAGACTGTTCTGATGATGCTTCTCTCTTTAGCTGCCACTTTATTACTACTTTGAGACAGATGTACAAATCTACTGTAATTATATTCAAGGTTTCTGGTGCAAGCACTGCAAGGCTCATGAAAGTATATTTTCTTCCATATTTCAAACTATAAATCCTCAGGCTAAGGATCATCTTGTTCTTTTTAATGCACCTGGTGCTTTATGAATTTTAACGTATTTATTCTCACGGTGTGCAATACTTCTGTGAGGTAGGCAAGGACCATTTTCCTTTCTTACAGCTAGAGAACCAAGACATATGGAAAAGTAATTACCTCACTGAGGATTGTTCAGAAAAATCTGTGGTGCCAGGGGAAATATTCTGAGCTCTATGAGACCTAGCAGGGGTCTTGTTCCAGGAATGTGGCTTTTGAGGCACCCCAATGGAAGTAATAGCAGTGAATCAACACACATCTTTACCTTCTTTTTCCTGTGTGAATTACCAAAATTAACTCTGTACTATGTCCCCAAAAAGAAAAGTGAATTTTTAGTAGTCTTTTGTGAGTTAAGAAATGAAAAAAGGCAAGGTAAAATTTTAAAAAATAATTCAGACCTTGAGTGTTTTGTTCAAAAGAACAAAAAGGGACATACCTACAGAAATAAGTGTTCAATTTAAAATACTGAGGTTTGTTTAATTCTGCAACATATATTCACCTGACAAGCAGAATAGAAAATGTCTATAAACTGGGGATGAACACTTGTAAAACAAGATATATGGCTCAGGACCACACTGTTTATATTAGCTGGTAATATTTCCACCACATTCTGTTGCCATTATCAAAATACCTTTGATATAGAAGGGTAAATCCTGCTGCAACTTAAATCATGCTACTTGCATTTGTCACTGAGGGAAATAAAATTTGGCTTATGAGATAAAAACAAACAAGCAAACACCATAAACATTCACGTGAGGAAACAAATCCTAGCCAAACTGGACATTCACCCTCCTGTTTTATATAAGGTTTGTTGTATGTGCAAATCTGGGCACCAGCAAGTGCAAGGTTCACACACATTTTTAGTTTTTCTTAAGTATCAACTGACAATATGACGTTGCAAGCTTATTCAGTTCAAAAGCTCCAAATAAAAAAATTCTGTGAATAAAGGATCAAATCGTGCCTTAACCCATGACACACAGATTGGTACATTTCTGAAGTTTACTGGAAGGATAAGTCAGAGCATTTTACCACTGAATATTCAGGATTGCATCCAATTTGACAGCAGGTACCGGGAAACTCAATCTGGCTTAACCAAGAGAGGGGTTTTGGTTTTTTATACCATTAATAGTTAGAAGAGGATATAAACACTGTAAAGGATTTACGTTTTCATGGGAATCCGGAGCACTCTTTAAAATAATTTCCTTTCCCATTTTTCAAGCTAAGAGCTATATTCTATTTTATTGAAATTGTGTTTCTTGAAAATAGGGCAGGAGAAACTCACTATCTGCTGTAGTTTGGAAAAAGTCCAGGCTGTGCAAAACCAGAAATCACCCTTTTAAAAGTTAATGGCTGAAGACTGAATTGTATTTACATGCAATAAGATGTTTGAGTGCATAAAATGATCCAGAGTTTAAACTATGAAAGAACCTTTTCAAATAACTTTGCCCTACATTCATTTATCTTTTGCCAAAAGCTGCTGTGTACTCTAAGTATTTACCTCTCCCCTATGGCAAACTACCATTTTTTACTCATTTCAGATTGCCAGTTTTCTTTTATGTCACAAAACCAGCCTGGTGCCATCACTGTTCTGCACTGTATGTGACCAGATGTTCATTTCTAGTTAATTTTTAAGCAGTTCAGCCTGCACAGAAGCCTGAACCTCAAGTATTTACAAAGGACTCTGAAGCCCCTAAATGTGTGGTTCCTATTTGGCACAAAAAGAAACCAATATGGAAAAAAGATAATTCCACGATGAAAACAGTGCTGGGGAGATGGATTATGAAGCAGTTTCTGCTTTCTGGTCAGGAGACCTTCATCACAGAGGTGGAGGTGCACAGGGGCCAGGAGCTAAAACTGCATTGGGAAAGCTTTAACCCTGAAGGGGAATAAATCATCCATCCTTCTGACAATTGGCTTGGACATCTTCCAGTGTAAACATACACTTTTTATGAAATAACTTCACCTTGCTGGAACCATAGTGGAAATGCATTGGGCCTGTCACATTACCTTTGATATGATTCAGCCTTTTCAAGATTCCTAAAGATGTGATGCACCTGTGCTTCCACTCCAAAGAATTATTTTCTCAGAAAGCCATAGCCCTGTTGGGACTGTGTCAGGACATTTTCTTTCAGAAGAAGTGGGGTAGGGAGGTTCACCCTCCAGATCCCTTACTGGAAATGAAAGGCCATGCAGAAGTGTCACCCTCAGGACAGATAAAAAGTCCATGTGTTTGGCAAAATGATTCCACAATATGAGTTCTGCTCTGATTTGCAAAAAGAGACGAGCAAGACAAAATGACTTAGACCCAATCAGTAATTTTTGCATTCTGTTAGTATCTTTTATCACAATAGTGAGGATTTAAATGCCTCATTAATTCTGAAAAAGCCTTTTTTGGTCCTTTTAGCAGGAGGCAGTAAGATTGATACTGAGAATAGAGATGAGGCACAGGAGGTGAATACTGATGTGCAAGATTGCATCCTCCCATGGGCCCTGAGATAGGTCATTTGTTCAGTCTTGCTGAATTAAATTTTTCCCTTGATTTCAGGAATGCAAACCCTGATGGAGCCCACTGACACCAGCAGGAAAGTATTTCAGAGGTATACACATATGACTAAGGACAGGATTTGTGGCTCATGTGGTACAGTAACAGTAGTCAGGAGTCTACACAGTGGATGATGAAATCATGCAAAGGACAGCAAAAGGAAACAAATTTTTGAGATTAGGATAATGTCACTGAGAAGGGCCTCAGCCTATAGTAAATAGGAGCCAGAGTGCTGTTCATTCCTGTGCACAGCCGTAAAACCTGGAAACTTTAAAGTTGTTGTGTCAAGCTACTCAGACTCCATTTTTACTCTCTTTGTATCCCTGACGTATAGAGTGACAGGGTAAGATCTCACACACTGAAGTATTAGAATACTGTCAAATAACCAGTCTTAAAGCAATGTTCTTGCAGGCTCAGCTATGCTAGTTCAGATTTGAGAGCAGAGTGTCCAAAGGTGTTTTATGCCGAGCGTAAATATAGGCCAATAAAATATTACAAGGACGCGTATGTAGCAAAACCCCAGTCTGTCTGGTGGCTTTAATTCCACAGCATGGGGAACTGCAGCCAAAGGCTGTCTGGTGTGGCAGGGATTAGGTACTGATAACATCAAAGTCTGAGAACAAAACCAGATTGCTGCTGCAGAGCAGAGTGCCCCAGAGGGAATGGGTGTTCTGAGTCAAGGCAACAGCATCTGCCATACCTGTGGCTGCTCTTATGCTAGAGCAGCTGGCCTAATTTCTTAATAAAAAGATCTGCAAAAGCTGAATGCTTTGAGTTAACAGATGTTGTAGTCAGGACTCTGAACGAGTATTTCAGATATTCAGTAGTATAACTGCAACCAGAGTCTGGCGTATTATTTCTAATAGAAGTCACCCAGGAGCCATCAAACTGGCTACCCCAGTAGCTGTAGGCTAATATTCTGTGGACAATTCAGCTAACAGCATGAGTAGTAAAGCAGTTTAACAGTGTTGATATTTCTATCACTACTGTAGTTCTCAGAGTCAGAAACCTTTCAAAGGGAGCAAGAGGGCTCCCATGTCCTGTGGGCAGGGCAGTGCCAAGGCACAGCCTGAGCTGAAAAACGGCTTCCTAACACAATTCAGCTTCCTAAAGCCGCAGAAATCTGGGGGAGCAAAACTGAACAAATAGTGGTAATTGGTAGGTTAATTGCTGGGAGACAATAGAGAAGGAAAGATGACCTCCTACTTTCAGCAGTGATAAGGTGCTAAGTAGTCCTGTGTGAAATGGGAAGCTGCACCCTCACTGCTCCTTAGACCAGGTGCTGTCTATACTTAATACAAGTTGTCAGGATTTTCATCAAATTCCATGGCTACCAAACCACAGAACACACGTTGCCTTAGTTATATATACACACTTCTAACTCAATACATCCTTACATCTGAATCCTCTTATCCCACACAGAATTAAGGAAGCACTCCAAAATTTGCTAGTGGAAAGAACCATCACAGCAGGATGTAATCAGACAAGGTGTTTAGCAGGTCACTTATGCATAGATGCTGCTGTCACAGCAAATGCAGGCCAGGTGTGCTGTGCCAGCTGTTGTTCAATAGCTCACAATCTGTAGAAGGTTCACTGCGCTGATATTGAATTTTCATGCACATTCACTCTTTTAGCCGGTGTTGAATGCCTCTGTTCTGTCTGGCAGAATTCCTGAAGCAGAAGATGCTCTGGGAAATGTCCTTCCACAGGGCAGGCAGTATCTAGCTCTTAATTTTTTATGTAACCAGAAACTCTGTGTCTCAGTTTCTGTTTTACACTCACATCTTTGTCTTAGACCTAAGTTTATCTATGTTCCACACCAGCCTCACTCACTGTTATTCTCTATATTTAATTTCCTATTACTATGTAAAATTATTTCTGCTAGGAATGCTGAATTCTACCACTATTATTTTGTGTCCTGTATCTTGTAAGCAGTCTGAAAGTAATGCTGGAAATTGAGAAGCATTTTACCTGCTTAGCTTTCTTAATTGAATAAACACAACAGCATTCATAGATGGTGACAGCAATGATTAGCTCAGCTTGCAATATTGCCTGGCAGTATCTTTAATTCAAAATATGTCAGTGATAAACACTGTGCTGTTCTGAGTGGAGGAGCAGCCTCACTTTATGATCCTGACACCAGATCCATGTGAGTAGATCTTTTGTCTTGTCCGGAATTGCAGTAAAGCTAGTAGAGATCTGCAGGGGCCAATGTGATTGCAGGCTGAATGCCTGGAAAATAGGTGGGCAGAGGCTGCAACACCCTGCCATTAATTTTGTAATGTGTTTGAGCAAATGCAACTGTCTGGATTTTGTGCTAGACAGAAGCTCCTACCCCAGCAAGCATTCCCCAGTGCTCAGGTTTGGTGGGCCAGAGACCCACAGCAAGGCTGCCCCGAGGTAGCCAGGCTGGCTGGTAGTTGTGAGGATCCTGCCAGACCTCCTTATCCCAGTTCCATGGTAATAAGTCAAATCCTCCAAAACCAGTCTCATTTCAGTCTCTTCTGAAACATTCCCAGGAGATCCCTGCCAAACAGCCAGCTCATGGCTGGAAATATCAATGTACAGCAAAACATACCCCTAAAGCAAGAATTTCTCAAGTGTTTCTGAAGAGGCTTGACTGAACCAACAAAAACTCCCAGTCATCTCCTAGATCTAGGTGACAGTTTGATACTTTCTTTCCATTGTTTAGTTTTAGTCCATTAGAGTTCTTATCCACCAATTGCTCTCTTGAATGTTTTTAATTAACAAAACAAAATTTTGGCTAATACTGGATTTTTTCAATCCAAGTAAACCAGCTTAAAATAAAAAATAAGCTGAGGCTCTGGCAAACATATTCAGGTCAGCCCTTCACTAGCTAAACTGTGTAGCTTTGGTAAGGCTAGTCTCAAAGGCTGGATCACAGTGCATAATATATTAAAAAATACTGGGAGAATTCCAGCATCCAGTATTAAGTGGATAGTTGTAATTCCTGCAGGATAAAGAATGATAAAGAAACAAAATGCTTTAATCCTCCAAATGTTAGACAAATTTGTCTAACATTTAATCTAGCTACTAACCATATGATATTTCCTTTCTCAAGCAGTCTTAATTGTTCTTAATTCTACTAATTAGGACTATAAAACTAAAGGAGCAAGTGGAAATCATCAGCAATTCAATTCATATTTCTTTGTAAAGCTGTGGCTCATACGTGACATGCATATTCAGAGCTGTGCAGAAATCCTCAGTGTGCATGTATGCTTTCAGAATATTTCACATTCACACAGCAGGTCAGAGCACAATCACCACACACGCACTCCTGTAGCACCTTTCATCTGATTATCTCAAATCACAAAACAAAGGTGATTTAGTATTAATGAAGCCTTTAACAATCTGGAAGCAGAATTTTCTTATGAGGCATATTAAGGCAGTAACCATCTTTACACTCCAGTGATTCCCCCTCCTGTAAACATCCTCTCCATCTTCCCAGGTCCAGCTCCATCCAGCTGTTCATCAGTTAGTCCCCTGTGTCAGCCAGGCCCCTGGGGCTCAGGCAGAAGGTTGTGTCTGCATCTGATAGGAAAGTGATACACAGCTGGCTGTTGTCTGTCTTGCTTTGGCTGCAGATTCAACATTTGAACCAGAGAATGATCAGCTTTATGGATGACTTGCAGATATAACCTGATGCTTTGCTCTGTTACCAGGGTGAAAGCTCTGTTGATGGCCGCGCAGCACTCCAACATACAGCACTACTTGAGTGTAGTGAGTGTTCATCACTAACCACATCACTATACTGTGTCTTAAGTGTTTTAAGCTACATCACTCCAATTAAATGAAAGTGTGTACAAAGGCATTGCAGTAATTTAACTAAACCTTCCTAACATGATAATTTCCTTATGCAGAAAGACGGACTAGATGACCTTTAAACGTCCCTTCCAACCCAAACTATTATATGATTCCATATGTCCAAAGCTGCTGTCCTCTGCTATCACATCCCCATAGCATACAGCTATTATCATAGCCAGGACTTTTAAACAGGGTTGGTAAAATGGAAGGAGATGTTGCAGTGTACAGCTGGTGTATGCTGTTATCCCACAGAAATGCCATGTAGTGGAACAGGCTGCAAGGGGCAGGTAATCTGAACTGTCTCACCGGTACTGACGTGAGGAAAGGCCAGGACAGGTAAAGAAGAATAACTAAAGTGCTGTGCATCAGTCTTATAGCTTGCCTGGTAGTAACTTCTCTGTGTAACACTAGTTTGCCCTAAAGCAACAGCCTTATCAAAATGACATATGATGCCTTTTTATGTGATTTTTCTGCTTTCACACAGCAGGCCAACAAAACTGTCTCATTTGCAGTCTTCTGTTTCAATCATTAGACAGCACTACTACCCTTTAATTAAAATTCTTCTCCCTCTGCTTTACCCTGAAAAGGATAATTAATTATCTCTTTGTAGCAAGTGTTCTCAGTGCCTGATGCTACTGAAACAGAATCTGCCTCATAATTTTAAGTGCAACCATAATGTCACATTATAATCACTTAAAATAGCAATAAAATTGTTTTTTCTAAGCCAGTGCTGCTCAGCATGCTCTTGCTGAAACTCCATTAGCAGCAAGTATATGCTGCTGCTGCAAAGAAGAAAGTGGTCTGGAAAATGTCACGGTTCAGCATGCTTTAACTGTATACATATATATATATATGTATATATAGCAATTCTCTTTGGAATGAGAATGGGCTTTTCATTTATACTTGACTGGTGTACTGTCTTGGGGCTTGGGCAGGACTTTGAATAAAAAGTCTTTTGGTTGGAGAATTCAGGATTTTCTCCTTGCATAAATAAATGTATATTAAAGCATACAACTGGGTCATAGACTGTCACTGTCTTCTGCGCTGAGGTTCAGAAGCTTTGGGCTGAAAATAAAACAGTTCTGAAAATGATCCTATTAGAATCATCACACAAATCTTGATTTCCAAATGCTGCACAGAAATATATGACTTTTTAGCTTTTTTGCTCAATTATACTATGATTCCTCTTTGAAGCCTGTAGAGGGTGTGCTCTCCATTTCAAATTAGGATTGAATGTCTTTCTGCAAAGTAGTAATCTAGCTCAAACTGAAGTTATAAATTAGCTCCAGGTATTATTGGGTGAAGTGTTATGGACTGAGATTCAAAGAAAGTCAGAAAAGATTACAAAGTCCCTTTGGGAATTAAAAATCTATTGGTCTCACTGCAGATCTCAAAGCGTGTGGTCATTGTCTTCCTCTGTAGCGCAGCTGTGAGCAAAGATGAAGTTGTTGGCCTCACTTCAGGCTCTTGTTCTGAAGCCTCAGAACCATATTAAAATACAATTTAGCAGAGATTGTACAGCTCTAATCTCAATTCTTTTAGTCAGGAATGAGATCCTCTTCTTGAAAAGCAAACTGTTCTTGACCAAACCACTGCAAAGTCTACATCACTTACGATTTTAGTGATGAAAGTGTATCAGGAGGTACTACAGTTTGTGAATTATCTCACAGGAGTACTTAGAAGACCCAAAGTAGATTACAGTACCCAGGAGTATCAGGAATACATCCCTGAACCCTGACTCTGTCTTGAACAGCTCATTATCTAAGCAGAGAAGACAAAATAGGGAATAAAGAAATATTATTCTCCCCGGTCAGCAGATGGGGAAGGAAATTATAGCAACTATGTTGCCCCAGTTACAATATGGAGACAGTGGAAGAGCCAGAAACTGAAACTAGAGCTCCTGGGTCTTACTCCAGGTATTTAGAAGCAAGTCCCAAAACGTTAATTCTGAGGAACTGTCTCTCTGTGGAGCCTTGCTCAGTCAGGTACAGCTGTACGGCATGAGTGGGAGAGAGTAGCATTCTGCACTCATCCAGCCCTTGCTCTCTAGGAGGGCGAGTAACTGATTTATCATGGGAGACCCATGGGAGACACACTGAACAGAAGTTGTTTTCAGTTCCATAGAAATTATTCTTCTATTTGTTCATTTTTAGGAACATGTTTCCAGCCAATCTTGTTGAGGCCACATTCAAGCAGGTAAGTGGCTATATTCCTTTTACCACTGATGAAAGAGGTGAGCCAGCATCATATAAAACATGAATCTTTGTAAAACAGAATCCAGATACAGACATTGTGTATTACTCCAGGTACTGTTAGTACCTTCAGCATTTAGGAATTAATGAGTCCCTTCCCATTAGCCTCAGCAGCCTTGGTATCTGAATGCAAAACAAGCAAGCATAAAATGACAGTGTGACTAGAGAGTACACATGCACACCTGTGTCAGCTCCACCTCCACCCAAGGCCAGGTCTTTGAGGACCTTGAGAAAGGTGCTGTAGAGAAGTATAACAATTTGTGCCGTTCAGCTAGAGCATGGTTTCTCTTAATACAGGACTGCAGTCACAGGGTAGCTGGAATCTCTTTAAGAATACACAGTAACACCACGCAAAGGAAGAACAGAATATACTGTGTCCAATTAAAGAAAGAAAATAATGTATTTGGGAGGAATCTAATTACTCAGCTTGGAATTTGGCCAGAAAACCTCATCTAAAAGTTCTGAGTGAGCAAGAGGCATGGCTATATTTATTTTACCTGAGGGAGTATCTTATGGGAACATTACCTCTGACGAGACAGAGAAGGGCGCTCAACCTCTAGGGAGTCATTTCCAATTATGTCTTTATAGAACAGTAGCTCTATCAGGAGATGATGTGTTTGCTGCACAAGGGTCTGATTATATGAACCTCTAATTTTGTTATGCTTTTCCAAAAATTCAACTGTTTTAATGTATTTTAGCAGCATAGGGACAGGAGCTGTCATTCTTCTTTTCATGCTTATCCTTTTAACATGCAGCCTTGTTGAAACAGAGCACTTAGGAGGTCTCATTAAACTATTAATTCCTGCTGGGATATTATAATGAAGACTATTTTGTTTTCTTTCAGTATCGCACTAAGAGTATTCCCATCATTAAATCTAACAAAGCATCTTCTGAAAGCACCACTCGTCGCATTATAATATATGGAATCCAGGACGAGAATGGATCCAATGTCCAGAATTTTGCTTTGGATATCACTCCCCCTCCTGAAGTGATTTACAAATCAGAACCAGGCACTAGTGACGGCATGAATGTGCTAGGGATTGTGATATTCTCTGCCACAATGGGTAGGTTTCAGACATGTTTGATTTGTAATAATCCAAGTATCCATTTAAGAGAAGAATATAGGCGTTGGGTTGTTTGGGTTCTTGACTCACCTTTTTTAACTGCTTCTGTCTAAACTTTGTGGTGAAAGAGGCAAGACTGTTACAGAGCTGTTCTCCCATCCTTTCTAAGATAAACCTTCAAAATCCTTGATGACTTTTGTTCCATGCAGTTCTGTTTTCTGTGTATGCACTTATGTTATTTTTGTTTAAAATTTTTCAGGATTACTTTGAGCTTTAATTTGTGAACTGTTTTTTTCCAGACTGTAAGAAACACTAAGACAGCGTGCTTAGAGGAGGTAGAAATTACTATACCAGGTCAGACCCATGGCCCTTCTGCCAATATTATGTTTTGCTCTCTGGACAGTTGCAAAAATCCCAGACAAAGTTTCAAGGAATTCTGAAATAAACAAGTCCATAGCAAATTTTCTTTCCAAAGCGCAAGAAGTTAGTACACTTTCAAGGTCCAGAGCTCCAGGAGTTGTATTACAGGAGTAAAAAACTTCCCACACTGCTCTTGGTTCAAGGGGCATCAGGCTGAGACACCCCCTGCTCTCATGGCTGGATGTTTCACCCCTGCTGCTGGCAGTCCAAACACAACCTGCTCCCAGACCAACTCCTTGGCTGAAGTTCCATTCACCAGGCAGAAAACTACTTCAACCCTGGAACCTGCCCTGTCTGTTGTTCTTACTCATTCTTAGTCACATTTTTACCACATGATTAGTATAGAATATAACTGTCACTGTAAGAACCCAACTCGGATAACGAGCCTCAGTGGTATCTTGAATAAATGAGCTACAAAGGTGTATAGTTTTATCAGTTTTAAATCTGTGGATCTTCTTTTTGATTGAAACTTCTTGATTTATTTTTGCCATCCTGCAATCCTGATACTTATATATTATCTAGTACCTTATCGTAGTGGTTTCTAAAAGTTTCTATCTGGCTAATTTATTCAGTTTAACTTGCTGGAGGAACTAATTGGTGCCATGTGTCTTATATTAGTGGATTTGGAAGAAGGATTTGAACAAACATGCCTTAGTTAATCATAAAGTTCTGATGATTTAAAAAAAAAAACGCTGATCAAATTTTACTTATCTAGATTTATTCTTGGAAGTTAGTCTGGTCAACAGAGATAGTTCCGTAAACCATCTTTGCATTTACTATATTATGGTTCGTACCAGCACAAGGAGTCAAAAATCAAGCCTGGAATTAACAGATTTGTCTCCCTCAGTTTCTCCAGTGGGTGGTATTCCATATGCAACACTGCTGGAAACTGTCTGTCCCCCAGTTTGTAGTATTTTATTGTCAATTCCCAAACTACAATGTCACAGCAAACACTATTCCAGTCAAAAAGTATTGGATATGAATTAATTAATTAAATGTGCTTATTAGGGTCAAGGGCAACTTTATGCTTCTGAGAACAGATCATTTATTGTCTTCCCGGAACTGAATGTGTTACTTTCAGCATGCCCCTAAGTCTTGCTGGCCTGGGGCTCAAGAGACAAAAGCTGAGAGATGGTTTCTTCCTGGCTGATGTACAGAGAATGTAACCACCGGTACTGCCATGTACAGCATAGTCCCGGCTGCTGGGTCACCTGTGACTGTACCAGCCACGAACAAACCTGGAACACTAAATGCTCAAAAATTGTCATCTACCAGTGACTATTTCAGACTGTCATTTTGAATGAAGGATGCAGCCAAGCGTTTGTCACTGTCTTCATCTTTCTGCATCACCACCCCAAAATGGAGGCAAAGAAACAAGAGACATGTGCCTTCAATCTCTGTGAAAGAAGAGCATCCTTCCAAAGCTTTTATTTATTGCAAAAAAAAAAAAGTATACAGGCCTTGGTGCTTTGTAATAGTTTTGCTCACCTTTGCTAAGTCTTATTTGCACAAAGGCCTTTTCACACCACCTTGGCATAGAAAACCAGCATTAGGCTGGGTATGAGTTCTATAGCTTTTTTAAGGTCCTTGAAAACATAAGAATAGCATAAAGCGACAAGAGTTTAGACTTGAGCTAACTCTTTTCCTGAAGCAGGAGTTGAATTACTTAGTAATCTCAGTCCAGGAATAAATCCTGTGCCTGAATGACTGGACTTCTTTGCCAGACATGCATTAAAATAGGCAACATTTGACGGGCAGAATGTGAGGTCACAACGCATGTAAAGCCTGGATGCTGAGCTCAGCTATGACTGGCTGTACCACCTCTTGTTACGCAGTGTGCAGGAATTTCTTTTAGAGATAATGACAGTGGCTAAGCACTGAGACACCTGGTCATTTTTTCTTGGAGGAGCACACATTATTTATTCGCTGAAGTGGAACTTGGTACGTCAGGGCTGCAAACAGGAGGCCCCAGTCCTGCCTGCTCCCCAGTCTGTCCCCACCAATAGCCACATGCTTAGGTAGGACAGTGTTTTAAAGAGTAAATGTCATTTATTCCTGTAAAATGAAAAAGAAGGCATTTCTTCTTTTTGGCATTACACAGAATTAGAAGATAAGACTCTTGTAAAACTGCCACCAACCAGGCTACAAGAGCTGAACTATATTTAATGTCCTATTACCAAAGATGAGCAACATGCTTATGAAAGTGTTGTTTTCTGACCTAAAAGTTAGAGCTTAGATGAATATTAACAGGCTTACAAACTCACATCTTGAATGCACTGTTGTTGTGAAATCCCTGGATAAGACAGCTGACAGCCTCCCTCCCTGCCTCAGGAGGGGATTGCCCTGGAAGCGGTGCTGCCTGAGACGTGGCTCACAAGCGCAGATGTGGGCTCCAAGGGACGGAGCACAGACTTCTGTTCCAAGGAAGGACACTGCATATGCAGAGCAAGTGGCAGCATGCACCCCACTTGTAGCCCCCTGTTTCCCCATGAAACTCCCTTCAAAGGCAGTCTCACTTGGTGCAGCTAATTTTTGAAATGCTTCCTTAAGCAACTAATTTGGTTATTTATAAACCTTTCAGAGAGGGATGGCAGAAAATTAACAATATAGGAAAATTACATCTATTTATATGCATTATTGGAAACTAACACTGCCTGGAGAACATATGGCTAGATGACACATCCTAGAGCTGTATTTCTTTCCTTTCTGAGCACTGGATGCACATAAATGGGTTTTCTTTGCTTTCTTCTTTGCTGGTTAGTCTGTATAGCAATTTGGCTTTTCTTCCCATCAATTTCCATTTCCTTACAAAGTTTTCAAAGCCTGACTGATTACGAGGGTTGGTTGTTATTATGTAGACAGGTAACTACTGAAAATAAGATGAAGGCTCCCTTACTGACTCCCCGTTACCAGAACAAACCTCAAATACTGGCTTTGCCCCAGGAGCATCTCATGGGTGCTGCCCAGTTGTACGCCACGCACAGCAGTAAGGCAGACTGCAGGCAAAGACAGCTTCCTTTGCTAGAAAAATGTTCTTCAGTTTGTCTTCCATGGATCCCTCAGAGCAGGTAAAACCTTCTCAGGGCTTTATGAAAGATAGTTAAGGAAACAGGCTTGCTACCAGGGGCACTAGATCTACAGCACCAAAGTTTGTACCTCCATAGGGGAACTGCCAGGGAACTGCAAATGAAAAATGACCCAGCTAGGGGAGAAAGCCCTGTATGGAGCTAAAGCGCAAGGCTGTGGCCTCGCTCCCCCACGCTCTTCTGTTTCTGTAAAGTGAAATTTTCAGATAACCATGTTTCTTTATACAGCACGAAGATCTATATTCTTCCAGTCATCTCCCACTTAGTTCACTTTGAAATACAGCAGGGAGGGAAAGCACTGGGGCTTTGCATGGAGGCACCTGAGAAACTGAACCTGAATGCCTTTGTTTGCAGGTATAATGTTGGGAAGAATGGGGAACAGTGGCGTTCCTTTGGTCAGCTTTTGCCAGTGTTTAAATGAATCTGTCATGAAGATAGTGGCGGTTGCAGTTTGGTAAGTAACTGTTTCAGTAAGATTTATTTTTTTTTAAAGAGCAATTTCAACAGAAGAAGGTGCACAGAAATCTCATAAACTTATTTCCAGGGAAAGAAATGAGGGTGAGTGATCCTTAGCTTTGCGGGGCCTCAGCATACATACACACACATCCTGTCCCTGGCTTGTACTGTCATTTTGACAGAGGCACCCTATATATTACTCCCAAATAACAAAACATGGTATACCTGGGGGTGTGTGTGCTTTATGCACTAGGGGTACTGCCAGTCCTTGGGTATGCCAAGAGGGATTGTAATACATCCAGCCCACACAAGGGAGAAGCGTGATGAGAGGCTCAAACTGGTCCTTCCATCCCTTACAGCACTGCTCCACTAGAAATATCAGTCTGTCTTCGGCTTGCTCGGGAGAGGGGTGGGCTCTGGTGCTGATGTGACTGTACTGTCATTAGCCTGGTTGCTGCTAGCTTGGCTATCTCTGCACTGAACGGTACAGTGGAGATGATATACCCAGAGTGGTTGGCACTCAAGATGTCTCCAGTCAGCAGAATAGCCAGTCTTCAATGAACTGTCCTAGGTCACGTAACTTAGGAAAAGCCTTCAGAGAAACCCTGAATTACACTGAAAGCCAACTCACCTGCCCCAAAGATCAGAGGAACAGTAAGGGACTGCCAACAGTAAGAACAGTCAGCTTAGCATCTTCCCCACCCTTCAGAAGGTCTCCTAATGTGGCTCAGCCTGACAGCGGGGGAATCCTACTACCAGCAGTCAGCCTCTGTTTCTGGCTACCTGGTGGGTCAGGGAATGATCACTTGGTTAGATGGGTCCAAGGGGGTAGTAATTTCTGGAAGGATGAGGGGGAAGTGGCAAGTCTCTGAAGATGGCACAGCTGGAAGTAGAAGATAGCTGGATGCCCCCAGGTTTTGCTTTTTTTCTTTTTAATCTTAAGCTTTTTGGCACCCATGGCTTTGTGTCTATCCATGTGCAGAAGCACAACAGTTTTGATAAAGCACCTATCCCACATCCAGTCCAGAGGGTGTTCAGAAACTCTCTGCCCTGAATTAAACTCCTAGGCAGTCCAAGAGCATGTCTCGTGCATGTCGGTGTTTCTCCCATGTCTTCCAAAGGCAACATAAACATTTACTTAACAGCTTCCAACTAAAATCCATGAACACGAGCACAAATGCATGAGCACAGTTTAGGATTCATTCCCCCTCTCCCTGGTAACTAACCTGCTTTAAGCTAAAAAGTCAGAGCTACCTTCTGAACCAAAACACAAAATTTCAAGTAATTCCTGACTAGCAACATATCCTCAGCTGTGCTGAGGAGTACCCCACATAAAAGATTGTTTAACCTGGTGCTTCAGGCACACTCCTCGAGTGTGAGAGGGGCTGAGTCTGGTAAAAAAAGCGGAATCCAGCTGTGCCACTTCCAGGCAGGCTGCTGCTACTGCACTGCTACTGGAAGGATTTTCCCAGCTTGTACTGTTTGATAGAAGTGAGCTTCTCCTAATAATGTTTGTCTTTCTTTTTGCTTAGGTATTTTCCATTTGGAATTGTGTTCCTAATTGCTGGTAAAATCTTAGAAATGGATGACCCTTCAGCCATTGGGAAGAAACTGGGTTTCTATGCCATTACAGTGGTTTGTGGCCTGGTGGTGCATGGGCTGTTCATTCTGCCAATGATGTACTTCTTTATCACCAAGAAGAATCCCATTGTCTTCATCAGAGGGATTCTTCAAGCCTTGCTCATTGCTCTGGCCACATCCTCCAGGTATTATACTGTTTCTAGACAGATGCAATAAAATACTTGCTAGCTGCTTACTACAGCTTTCTTTTGGGAAAGGCACACTATAGCTGTACTGGAGCAGATATATTTGTCTCTGAACAATGGCCTGTGTACAATTCACTGGTATAATTTTAAAAGATGTGACTCTCAACATTTGGAAGTTATGTGGGAGCCATTTGACAATAATGTTTGTCACATTGTTTTTCCTCAGTTTAAAAAAATATTGGACAAAACCGTTTTTTCTTAAAGGACTAGAAAATAAATAAGGATATTTTTTCATAAAACACACATTGTGCTTCTACAAAGTTAATATATATAAGGGACACACAGTTTGTCCAGACTTCAGTTTTTGGTATTAGTGGAGAACCTCCTAGTTCAGTCATATGGAAACATTTTACCCTTTCTACTCATCTTAGTCTTTGTGTTTTAGTACATGAAGAAAAGCCTGTGGTTGCAAGCTATTGTCCAGGACTGGGAAAGTATTTAGTTGTTCTGCTCAAGAAATAATATTTTTTGCATCCTTTTTAGGGAGGATGTACAATGAGTTTTAACCATAGCTGAACAGAGGTACAGTGAAAATGGGAAACAACTTGTGAACTGGTTAAGAAAATGACTCCCAACATGGATAAACTGGTGCATGAGAAGTGCTTGAAAGGGCTGGAATTGACTTGCATGGAGTGGAGCCAAGAATGACAAAATATCATTTTTGTGTAGCTGTTATCATGAAAATACAGTTTCATGGCATCTGTGGCTGGAGGCTTATTACTCTGAAGTAACAAGAGCAGCTATACCTACCGCTTTTTATGCAGTAACAAAAGCCACAGTACAAGCGGAAAATGCCAGGTAAATAGGTCTCTTTAGCACATCTTACATATTTATAATTTCTACTGTCAGCTGTAAAGGAGGAGGGCTAAAGAAAGGAGAAGATGCCTTTCTTTTATCTCATTTTTGCTTTTGGATTTTTGAAGTTATTATTGTTATTTTACAGGAAGAGTGGAAAATATTAAATTCTTATCCAGATCTGGAAATGATGACTGCTAGTGATAAACACCTACCTTCATCTATCTAATTTAGACTTCAAATTAGTAATTAGTACAAAATCAATGATAAATTGGGAACATGTATTTATAAAGAAACATAATGAAAAATTAAAAGGCTTTATTAATGCCAAAATACTTATTCTAATTAACAATAATGACTGAGAAGTACTTTGTCTAGTTATACCTAAGTGCTGATTACTTCTACCTGACAAAAATTTCTGTAGTAAGCTGAGCTCTGGTGACTAATATCCTTTCAGGCAATACTATTGTACCAGCTTCTTACCCCTTGTGCCAGTAATCTTACTTTTCTTTATGATTTCCCAAGTTCCTTGAGGAAGAATTCACGTAATCTCTCCTACGGTGGAGTGATCCACTTAGAAACAAAGTGCATTTGTAACTGGTGGGATTACAGAAGGAGAAGGCAGGAATGTCATAGAGATAAAAAGTTCTCAGAAAACAGTCAAACAAATAATGATTTAAATAACTTCTTTTTCACAGTCTAATAAGGGCCGTTATATAATCGGCACATATGGCTTTGCACAGGGCATCATCACTGATAAATAATGATGTGAGTTTTGCAGAAATATGGAACTCTCCTGCAAATTATCTAAGTAAATAAATATATGGACAAGTAACAGTGTAACTTCCCTGAACTCAGATTAGCTGATGTCACTAATTTTTGTGTAATCTTTTGAAAAACTTATTTTTGATACAGAACATTTCTTTGCAATGCGATAATTACTATCAATGCTAAAAGAGAAATAATCTCTATTTTACTGAAGGGACAATGAAAAAGAGAAAACTTAAGTTGTACTAGACCCATGCCAGACTTGGGAAAAGGACTTTAGGTCCTTTTAAATTCTTTTAAATTTAAATCCTTTTAAATTTACCAGCAATTTTAAATTTTTTAAAAATATAAAAAATTTTAGACTTTCATCCGTGGCCTGTTGGCCTGGTTAGGCTCATTATAGTTCTAGCGAGGTCTGACAAAGTAATTTGGGACAGGAAGGTCAAGCGCAGATGGCTGTTTCTCTCACAACTATATGTACAGTGGGTAGGCCAGGAGTAAGCAGAGCAGAAGAAATGTATAGGAATTAAAAGGAGAGTTAGGAATGATTATTTCAGTACAGTTGGAAGGTATTGGCTTCCCACTATGTTTCATTTTACAAGGTGTTTTCATGTATAACAGTTTGCTCCAAAATGACCTATAAAGAGCAACATGCTGTGAAATACAAAATCAAGAAAAAATTATGTGCTGGGTGGTGTTTTAAACTCTAATTAGGCTTAAATAATTAAGGCAAGCTTTTTTTTATTAGAACATAAAAAGTTTGTAGCTTGAGATGTCGTCACATCCCCAGATTCAAGTAAGATGCTAATTCCGCACACAAAGGTGTTAGTGTTGGAAAAGGTTCATCAGGTTCACATTGACACACTTGACTATCTGCCCTGCTTCTCTAAGAATTCTGTTTCTGAAGAACTCTATTGCTGATAACTCAGGTTTTTCAATCTATGCCATTCCATTCATTCTCTTTTTCTAGAAGAAGAGAATTTTTCTTAAAATGCCTATGGTTCATCTTGGAACTCAGCTCCTCATCAGGAAAGTTGGGCTTCTAGGAAACAGCCCCAAAAGCCAGTGTGGTAAGGAGAGCTAGGCAGGCATCATGCATAGCTATAAAGCAAAAATCTCAACCTACAGAACTGATGAGAGGTATCTCTCTCTGCCAAGTCTCTTCAAGGTAAACCAATCCTTACTTGAGATTTTCATCATCCCCATTTCCTTACGCCAAGCTGATGTGAGAGAGCCCACTGACATTGGGGAATACATGGGGAATTCCGCTTTCCCTTAAACCTGTGCTGACATTGACTCTCCTGGGCTCCAGCTCCCAGGAGAGAGCCCCTCTCCCAGGGATACTGACTCCTTTGAGGTTGTGCTTTCTTCCCTTCCACTGTGCAAGGAATAATTACATATTTACAGGCCCAGAGAAGGTGTAGTTTGGGAACAGAGCTCTGGCATCAGCTGGCAGCTCAGCCTGTCAAGAATTATCAGCAGGACTTGCTACCAGATTTAGCGTCTTTATTGTCACAAGCTAATGTACCACCAAAGTTAAGGTGAGTCCTGAGGAAGGGCTCTGAACTTACCGATTTGGGGACTGGGCATGTTTGATGGGTGTAGCTCTGTTTTCCCCTTCTTAACAGTGTATTTTGCAAATGCAACACAGGCCCAACATGGTTTTTCATGTTTTTCTGCTAAAACAGCAGTGCCTTGTCTACAGATATCTGAACTTTTCACCTTTGTTACACTGAAAGGAATGGATACTGCACATAACTGAGCTGTTGCCAAAAGAACATGCACAAATAATTGGGGCTGGACAGGCGAGCTGCTTCTCCTGACAGTCAACACATCTGTATTTGGTTAAATAAAACTTGCCACAGGGGCATTATATAACACTCATAATGCGGGTATTGGATTTTCAGATTATCTTAGAGCAGAACAAAGAGTTGGTTTTAAGTGTACTGATGTGTTTCTTGGAGATGTTTCTGTGTCAGTTCATGTCTACATCTAAAGACAGAAAGAAAACCACAGATCAGTGTTCTGATATTCATTCCAGCTAGTCTGCACCTGTGGAAAGCTTTCTTTTTAAGCTAGAAGTCAAACTGTAAGAATCAAAAACAATACCATGTACAAAACCAAAGAATGTAACACAAGGGAACCTGAAAACCACTAAACAGCTGTCTCATGGCAATGAATTTGTTGAATCTGAACAGTATTTCAACCCATTTCCCCTCTAGTGAAAGGTTCTCACCCCCTTCTCAGACCCCTTATATTTCTCCAGAAACTGCAATCACAGCAATATTTCAGTTTACACAGACATTACTGGAGAGGCAAGGACAGAGAAGAAAATCTCTTGCTCCTTTGGTGGATCATTTAGGACACAATGAACTCAATCCCTACAACTAGCACCAAGTCCCTGCACCAGTCACCTGGCCGGCCAGCCCCTGAAGCGAGGCCCTTGGCCCCAGTATAGGCTGGCTTTGGCAGCAGGCATCCGTAGCAATGTACGCAGCTCCTCTTCACATCAGTAAGGTGTGTAGGACACGTGCTGTCATTGCTCACCTTGCCCTGCTTTGTTCTGTTTAGACCACGTAGCTGTGGATTTCTGACTTGCTGCTTTCTTCCCCCCACATCGTCCCTGATCTTAACTTTCTTCATTCTAATGGCAAGAGGGATTTTTATTTTTTAGGTCATCTTTCCATATCATTAATGAATTAAAGCAGCATCTTCTCAGCGGTACAACCCATGAAAAGAAGCAATTTTCATCTTCTCTGAAGTGAAATGATAAAACATGAGTTTTTCAAATGTTTTGCTGCTTATGAAACACTAAGATCTTGGCTATTGCACAGTGTAAATTAAAGGCAGATTTAGCAAAAGGGAGATGAGATCAGTTTGTTGATTTTTTTGAGCAAATATCAAAATGCATTTGAATGATAAGATAAACAGAGTAGGCTGAACAGCTGTTCTTCCACGGTGACTAGCCGTCTTTGTGGTTCACACTAGTAAGAGCCTGGCCTGATCCAGCATTAGCTTATGCTCAGTCTCTGCAGCTGCGGCAGTTTATCCCAAAATTGAGATAAGACTCTAAAAATGTATTTTTAATTGTTAGTGTTAGTGCTGGGAGAATATACCTCGCATCTTAGCTGAAAGCTTTAGGACAGTTTTTAAAAGACTTAGCAGATTAAGATCAGTGCTTTAGAGTATTTTTTTTCCTTCTATTAAATGTTACATGTCAGGCTTTCATGTTACTGCTCCACTGTTTAACACTAGATAAAGCAGCTTTCAAGAAAACAAATTTCACCTAATTTAACTGGAAAGGCAAATTAAAGTATTTATTTGAGAATGTTTTTTCTTCAGCCACTGAAATGATATATTATATAATTATATATAATTAAAAAATGACAGTAGGAAAGTATTTGGTTTTTTTTTGTTGCCAGCTGTAGGTCACCAAGAGCCAAAGCCTTAAACAAGACACATATTTTCTGGTATATGCCATACGATACATTACGAGTAAAAAAGAACCATCATTGAACAAGACAATGTTTCCTAGGATACTTCACATAACTTTTGTCACCTATATTCAGGAAGAGTTCATTCAGGTTGAAAAAGGTGTTGAAAGGGTAATCAGGGATGTAAAGTAGCAATCTTGTAAGAGAAGACTTTAAATAAAGTCTGATTGGGTCAATCCAGGCTGAGAGGGGACAAAACTGTTTTCTAACAACACGTTGTAACAGCTGGACTGATTTGTGCAAGGAGAAAAGGATAAAGCACACAAAAGCAAATTTAGTGGAAATTGACAAGCGTACATCTAGATCATAAATTAAATTTCTCATCTGAACAGGAAGTCCTGGAAAATCTTTCAATAGGAATAGTTGGGACAGACAGCCTACTAGCTCTAAGATGTGATGTCATAAATTTGAGTGAGACTGTATGTAGTAGTTGCATGTGCTAGGACTGGAAATTGCTTCCTTTTCAAATCGTGCACAGGGTTTTTCATTGCCATTGCACTAATATTCTACCCATTTTCCTTTTTATTATAATATTCAATAAACAACAAAACCAACATCTAGTTATGTGCCCTAGAAATTTGACTTCTAACAGCATGAAATTAAAATCAAAGAAACACCTGCATCTGTGAAATAATGCAGAAGTCTAAAAATTTAATTCTTGCAAAAGCGGTGTCACATATTCTGTTTACAACAGTAGAAATACATCCAGATTTTGCTGGTTGTGTCATTGGTGTTGTGGGATTGTTTTGCACACTCGGTCACATCTCAACCAAATCAGAAGATGTCAGTCAGTTAAAGTTTGCACATTTCACAGCTCAGGTCTCTGCCCTCAGAACAGGAAGACATTTAGGTTTAAAATTCTGATATGTCAAAGTGTGGACAAGGTGGAAAGGCCTTATAAGATTACTTTTTTCTCTTCCTTTTCCCACAAAGAAATTAGGGTTTCGTTAAAGAAAAGCCAAATGGCCGAGGAAAGGCTGTCTTTAAAAACAGGTAACCCTCCACAACTGAAGCAGTGGCAGGGAAGGGAGATAATGAGTAAGTTTAGTAGTTGCTTCTTAGCCATGTCTATAGTTAAGAACATCTAGAAGTGCTACTGTGGTAGTCTGCTCCTAGTTGCAGCTACACCAGGGGTTTCAGTTCTACATTATCTGTGAGACCCAGCCTCATCCTTTTATTTTATGAACTTTTTATGGTAAACAAGATGTAGAGAATTTCAGTTATTCACAGATGAAGGTGTGAAAAATTACAAATATGCTCAAGACAGAAATTACATCTAATGTGTAGTTTATGGGATTGTGGTTTGCTGTGTGTTTTTTTCAGAAGTAAATGTTGATTAAATATTAGGACTGCTGGAATGAAAATGTTTAATATACTCCAGTTACCAGAGGTAATCAGGTTTCTATTGCTTCCTTGCCCTTTAAGTTTATTGGCATAATTAGAGAATTACTTTTGTCCAGATTTTCATGGCAGTGACTGCCAATCTGTAGTAGATCCTTCACCAATCAGATTTTATAAGGTTATAGAAAACAGCGATATCATAATGAAAGCATAGACTTGTCTTTTTTGTTTTGTGTTTCTATTGCAGGAAGCTGCTTTTCCTTTCCAAACACTGTTACTTTCCTCAAACAACAGCTTGCACAAACACAAAATGATAACCCCTGTTCATGGAAACATTTTGCTAATGCATTCCTGCAAACTTGTGGTCATGATTTCAGAGTTTTAGGAATCTGTGCTTTTGTAGTGTCCCTACCCATGGCAGGGGGTTTGGAACTAGATGATCTTTAAGGTCCCTTCCAACCCAAACCATTCTATGATTCTATGATTCTATGATTTGTATCGACTGAGAAAGAATTTGTAGGTCAAATGTGTTATCTTCAACTAAGAACAGATGATGGTCACTATAACATTTATATCAGAGCCACTTTGCTAATATGAAGCTCACAACACACAGTGACTGAGCAATCTGAACTGCCCAAACTAACAGAAAGATGCCTATATTTCATGACTTGGGGTGTGTAGATCACATAAGAAGAGAACATTAAAGACCTTAGTATAATAATACCAATATTTCCCCTGTAACCATTTATCTCTTTAAAGAGGTAACTTTGGAATAATTTTGAAGGAATTTGCTATTTTACATCTATTAGTCTCAGGAATCAAGCAGTATATTAAAATCAGTATCATAACAAGGCAAATATTTTGAAATTTATATATTTTCTTCAGTGGTCTTACTTATTTTCCATACAAACTGATGTACCATAAAAAATAACCCCTTGCTCACTTGAATGCAAGGTCACATTAGTGAATGTGATAGCATATGGTGAAATGCAGAATGTTACAAAAAGGCTGATAAAATATAAACATGTTTAGGTGTGTTGCTATTTAAAAATGCATGCATCTTATCAAAACCAAGGAAATTTATGACCAGATAATATTTAATGAATTGTCTCAGTTAATGAAAACAAAAGTAAGATTTGGAAGACCTTAAGCTCATTTTAAAATTAATACCTGTCAAACAGTCCTATACCATTCCATTCCATTCCATTCCACACACATATGTACTTATATCTCATTTACATATGTACACATTATTATATGACCTGCAGTGATGTGATTGTTACAGGCCACACAAGGGGCACGGGCAGATCTGTCCCAGACAGCAAACGGGATTGTATATTTGTGAATACAGGGGCTTGGTCTGTAGCTTTTATTTTCAGGTGTGCTGTTGATAAGATCCTTGCCTAACCCCTTGCAGAAATAAATTGATGACATATGAGGTAGGATGTTACTGCATTAACGCTTTCGGTGGCAAAAAGAGTAGTTTCTTGGTCAGAGCTTTTGCCCACTGGGATGTTTTAGAGTTTAACCCAAGCAGCATTCCAGTCTCTTGTAAACTCTCACTGGCACTGTAATTCATTCCTTAAACTGGTCACCTGATTACTGTCAATATGTAGTGAGAAGGGGAACAGTCCCTAAGGGCATTTAAGCAGCATTCCCTTACAGTGAGTTAAGAGCCTTTCTTGCTTTGTACCTTTCCTTGATTTATGGTTACTCTTGCTGTTTAAAAATGGCTTTCTATTTCAGAAGGCCTGGAAGGAAACTTTTTTAGAAACCATGAGTGCAGAACAGTTTTTAGAGATTTTACTAATGAGCTGCATAGGGTGTTTCACCTGTCTTGCATTAGAGTGTACAATACTGCCTCTGTGGGATTTCTGTCCCTTTTCTTCAGAAACAGGGAAAGAGAGAATAATGTTTTTAATTTTGGGGAAGCAAAATTTACACTAACTCAGAATTTATACATGTAATTGTTTTTATCCTCCCTCAAGCAAAGGAGTGAGTTACACGACGAGTGAGTACATGTGCAGACCAAGGAATGAGAAGCAGTGTTCAGATGGTTAGTGTAAGGTTTATCCTGCCTGGAGAAGGTTTGCTACAATTTGTTACATTCCCCAGAAATAAAAACATTCAATGTGTGCTTCTCTGCTGTTTTGCAGCTCAGCCACACTGCCTATCACTTTTAAGTGCTTGTTGGAGAATAACCATGTGGACAGGAGGATTGCAAGGTTTGTGCTGCCTGTGGGAGCCACCATCAACATGGATGGGACGGCGCTCTACGAGGCGGTGGCTGCCATCTTTATTGCGCAAGTAAACAACTATGAGTTGGACTTTGGGCAGATTATTACTATAAGGTATAAACCTCGAATTCCACATGCTGCGATTTGCTTGTCTTGTTGAGTCTGACATTCTTACAGTTCTTCAGTGTAGCAATGTTCAGAGCAAAACTAATCTTTGCTATTATCAAAGGATGCATTCCTCGTAGGATGGTTATTTTTAGGTAACGTGGAGATCAGGGACTGTACAAAGACATGTACTGGTACTGTTCAATAGAAGCATGTGGATACCAGGAAACGTTTCTGTTTGAGAATAACCATCTAATTTTTACTTTCAGGCAACTCATTGATCATTTACTAGGATTTGAACATTTACTGTTATTGGTGTTTGAAACACTATTTTAACTGTCAGAATTGTTTTCAACTTTAAATCTGGCTTGCATCTTTACATGAGAGGAAAAGGGTTAACAAAATTAAAAACTAGAAGTCCTATATCAGATAACAGGGAATAACATGTGTTAGGAAGTTCTTTGTCAAACCTTGGAAGAGCAGAACAGGGAAGGAGGACAGATACTACTGTCAGGGCAAGATTTCATGAAGATGTCATATCAGTCAGATATTTTTAAATGTCTTCTCTGCTGCTTGTAATGCTGAAAACTTCATAAACAACCATGCTCTCAGTGGGTAGAGAGTGCTATAGCTGCATACGCCATCCTTGAAAGGTCTGTAATGGATCCAAAACACTAGAAGATCCAGCTGAACAATTACTGCCAGAATAACTCCAGTGGCTGCCAAAGAATGCCTCAGGGACTGAAACCTGCAGGTTTCCAGCAGGGAAAAAATGATTAGAAAAACATTCCTCATAGTCAGAGCCTTGTGCAACATATTTGAGATCGGCTTACCTACCCACCCAGTGACCTCCTCACTGCCCCGTTTACATTGCTGGGCCTTGCCCATCTTCTGCTGGACTTGAAAAAGCTTCATGACAAGAAGAGGAGAGTCCTGAAACGCACCCCAGATGACAGCTGAGGTTTGCTAATGGGCTTCTGGCAAGATCTGGTTAGACTAGCAGCAGCAGAAATAAATTGTGCCTAGATGAGCTCTTGCTTCAGGCTCTCTCGCTCTCTCTGAAAATTATTGTAATGACCCTGTGCTAAAATTCAGTCTTTTGTGATTTTGAATTTGGAGGTGTTTTTAGCATGTCCCAGAGCATAGGCAGATATTACATACACCTTGAAGTAGAGATTAGTGATTTGAAAAATGGAGGGTGATAGTAATGGAAAGAAGGTAAGTTCTAGCTTTCTTTTAGCAAAACTCTGTTTTATCTCTTTATTTTCACTCCCTATATTAAGTGCCAGTACATAAGGACCAGACTAAAGTAAAGACAATAGAAGGAAAATACAAGTGAGGATGGGGAAAACCCAAGAAAGCAAAAGAAATCAAAAGACTCACTCACAAAAGAAGGGGGTAAATAGGAAATGACAGTGGATCAGTACCTTGACTATCTGAAGCCCAATTCTAACTGTATACTATGGGCTAAACGTGCCCCAGACCTTGATACTCTGGGACGTGGAGATTTAAAATTCAAATATTCCTGAATGCCAGGATATTTTTGCCAGAGAGGAAAAAAATGTTAGAAAAATCATCAGTCTACTTTGCTCACAGTTTGTGAAATCCAGCTTGACAGTTTATATTAATGTGATTATGCAAACCTAGATGTAGCAGAAAAAGAGAGTACAGATCCTATTCCCATCAAATGAGCATATTATAGAAAGAAATATCTACATTAAGGTCAAAATGGAATGAAATAGCAGATGAGCTTGCATGTACAATCTTAGAGAAACATCCCTGCTTTTGCTCCCAATTCAGTCGTGAGACTTTGTGGCCTGAACTGACTTAGGAGGTAGAAGCAGCCCTAATTAGCTGGCCAGTTTATAGCACTAACTGGAGAACTTTTTAATGTTTATTATAGTTATCTCTTATTCGACTACTGAGTTTCTGTCCCTTCTGTTCTATCTATACTCTGCTTATTACAATGCTATTAGGATGCTGTACAAGCTAACTTTTTCAAAATGTAGTTTGTCTTTCTCATTCCCCATCACACCCACATGCAAATGTATTTTTTTTATTGCAGGAAAGGGCTGTAGTTATAAATACTGATGCTGCTCTACTGGTACACTGTACAGCTGTGAGCAAGATACTGGATATCTCTGTGTCTCAGTTTCCATATGGGTGAATACTGTTACCCTCATTTTCCATCATAGGATGTTCATGAGCTGCTTGCCAAAAGCTCTGAAATTCTGGGTTGATGAATGCAGTGGATTATCAGTGTATATACTTTCTGTCATCCTTTTACAATTGTCAGCATTTGCTTTTTGTCTTTCTGCTGGATGGCCTAGCTTTTGGAAGTGGCCAGATGGGCGGAAATGAATATATCCAGTCATTTTTGCTCCTGGAAAAAGGAATGAAATCCCTCCCTAAAAATAGCATTATGAAAAAAATGTTAAGCCTGCCAGGTCCACTCTTGCCCTGGTCTCTCATTCATTTCTGCTTGACTGGCTGAAAAAATGGTGTGAAGGTCAAGTAAAAATGCTTCCCAGAAACTGAAGAGGTACAGTCACATTCACACTTGCTTCAGATTTAGATCCAAGTATGCAAAGCCATGTGCTATGCAAGGACTTCACCCTTGGCCCAGTCTCTTTACCCGTGGTGTGGCCTCTTTGTGATGGATTGACATTAAAGGCCCTAGCTCCAGCCAGCTGCGGATTTGCCTGGCACAGGAACTGCTGGTGATGACTCAGAGATGTCTGCTGGGAGCTCTGCTGCCAAGGGTGAAGCAGCAACGAGGAGTGTTGGCAGATTCATGGCACACAGTGCTGCATCGTGCATGACCCATGAGAAGCTGACAACTCAGAGAAGCCCACAGCCTGGCTGCCCCCCTTTCTCTGCACTTGTGAGATTAAGAGATAACCAAACTGTCCCACCAGTGCCAAGGCTGCAAAGGTAGAGGGTGAGAATTTAGCACTGGGCAGACAGTTTGGCCTGTTCTTGCTCTTCGACTTGGCTTCTGTCCGCAAAACACTGGCACTTCCGTGCAGCAGCTTGTGTAAAAAGGATTATGATTTAGGAAAGCTCCTGTAGAAACATGGTGTAGTTTCATGCAGAGCAACCCAGCACTGGTAAAGCTTATTCCTTTCTTTTTTTGTTAAAGTATCACAGCAACAGCTGCCAGCATAGGTGCTGCAGGTATCCCGCAAGCTGGCCTGGTGACAATGGTCATTGTTCTGACCTCAGTTGGGCTCCCAACAGATGACATCACATTGATTATTGCCGTCGACTGGGCACTGTAAGTAACATCAAGCTTTTGAGGTTTCCTGTGTGGCAACATTGCTAGAAAGGCAATGGTCTCCAGGGGTATAGTAATACAGGTATACATAAAAGGGATGGGAAGTAATTATTTTGCTTGTCATGGTGCTAATGTGGCCCCAGATTAAATACTCTGCCGAAGTGGGCATTATATTGAAAAAAGACAAATGAGAGAGGGTCAAGATGAGACTTGGTGATATGACTACATGGAAAGGCTGAAAAAGTGGAGTTTGTTTACTCTAAGACCAGAGAAGGCTGCAAGAGGTCACCACAGCAGTTTCTCATACAGATAAGATTGTCCTGAAGAGGACAGTGATCAATAGTTCTTCACATTCATAGGGAGGAAGGATGAAGAAGTAGACCAAAGTAACTACCTTAAGTCAGATCACAGGAAAATTTAAGAATTATTTTTATTTAGAATGATAGTCAGGCAGTGGAAGTGGCTGCACCTAGCTAGGCTGGAGGATGACCTTCATGGGAAGTTTTAAGGTCAGGCCAGACAAATGTCTGTCAGGTGCAGCTCTGGCACCTTGCCTTGGACAAGGCCAAGGCCAGTGTTCCTAGGAAACGTGGTTTGCCTGCACACTGCTTATCAGCCCACCGACACCTCAAGGACACCATCTCAATGTAGTGAAGTGCTCTGCAAAGAAGCATGAGCCAGTACTAAAGCAAGCAAGTACTGCTGCCCCACGGATAGCACTCTGCCTGAAATAGCCATGACAGTACAGTAATGGTTTGTGCTGTATATATATAGCTGCTACTACTACTGTAACTAGAGCCATGGTATAGTCAACCTCAATGTAATACTTACAATGCACTGCATTAGAACGAAAAATGTCTTCCTTCTATCATGGATCCTGCTGCAGTTCTGCTCTTCCTGATTTCAATGCTAAATAGGCAGCAGCAGTTTGTAGCCCCCTGCGCAGTCGTATTTTGCTAGCTCAGCCGTTCTGTGGAGAGGTTACATTGCTGCATCCCTAATCACCAAGGATGTAATAGCAGAGGCAGAGGCTAAAACTTAACACGCTCAGAATAAAAGAGATTTGTGTCACCTATGAGAAGAGCCACTTTAAAAATTCATAAGTAGTGGTTTGTTTGAACTCTTTACTTTTGTGTAAATGTCCATCAATCAACCAAACAATTTTGAATAGTCTAGGAAGATGAATTGTAAAATACTGGTCCCTAGCTCATTACCATTTCAATTAACTACATAATTAGTGTATGCATCCACAAGGAAACAGTACAAATTATTTTTTTATCTATATAAAATATATCTCCGTAAGTACAGTGGAGTTTCATTACATCAAGGTTCTGAGTAAAAACGTGTTACAAGTCCATTCTGTTATATATCCTGTTTTATTCAACTTTAGGCCACTGATTTTTTGTACAAAGAACTGGGAGAAGAAATTAGTTCTTTCCTGTTGAGTGCAATAAAATGTTTTTGTTGTTGTTACTATTATTATTCATGAGTGTTGTGTCATATGCATACTTTAAGACATATTTTATTTTAGGAATATTCTTCTGTGAAGGATAAATAATATCTGCTGTGGACACCTAAACTGGGGAATGGCAGTTCAGATTTTAATAAAGCCACTTTTCTAATGCTATTCACTGAAGCTCAATAGTTAATGAAGCACAACAAAATTGAAGTATTTTAAGCTGTATTACAAAAGCCTTTTCCCTCTATATTGCTCAGTTTTTGTCCAGCTCTTGCAACATCAACATTTCATTGTTTTTCCAGTAAGTCTTCCAGCGTATATGGGAACTATGCTTCTTTTTGTCTTATAAAACTTTTCAAAACAGCAGACAAAAATTTTTTTCGGGCTATAGGTCCAGACAGTATGAAAAAGTGAGCAAGGAACAGGCCCAATTTTCTGTATTTTGCAGATGACCTTTCATACAAAAAGTATATTTCTATATTTCAGCACTTGGTGGTTTCAGGAGCCTGCAGATGCAAAGTGTCAATGTGGGTGACATGATGAATATTTTCAGTATTAGTTTTGGAAGTACTGGAGTACGAAGAATGCTTAAAGAAGGCTGGTTAGATGATCTCACGAGACTGAAATACCCATTACAATGCACTGCAGGTATTACAACCCACTTAGGTAGCCATAACATGTATGTGAACTTCATACCTTTAGCTAGTTCCTAAAGACATTAAGAAAATCAAAATATTTCTCAGCTAATTTAATAAGCAGAAGGTAAAATTTTTGCATCTTTAATAATATACTCTAAAGCTAAAATACCACTGCAACACATGACTCATGTTTGCACTGAAAGAAATGCCACTAGCAACAGGTTGGCCTCTTAATGGAGAAATGTCGGTGCTGTGCGGTGTGGTTCTACTCAGGCATAGTGCAAACTACTCTGTACACACAGAAACAAACATGCCAGGCAATCTGTTTTTCTTAAGAGTTCCAGTGCGGTGCATTCTTTCCTCAGAAAAATCCTTCAGAAGAGATGCTAATCAGAGCCCAAAAGGGAGTGCAAACTCTTGAGCTCTGTTCATACGTACAGCTTCTTCTCTACCACAGCTGACTCTTTGCACAATCCAAAATTAACAGCTGAGAATGTCTTTCCAAGAATCAAAATGTGATGATCAACCAAGGGAAAAAAAAAAGCCTTTGTGTATCCGGAACATCTATCAATATGTGCTATAGAAGTGTTTTTCCCTGCTTAACATATTCTGGTGGGAAGTTTCCTCAAAGCAAAACCCAAAATCAGAACAGCAGGAATTAGAGAAAGGGATTCAGCAAGCAAGTGTAGGACTGGGTCCTGGAGTCAACAGCTACATCTAGGTGTAGGCTCTGGAATATTATTGCTGAAGTTACTTGCAATTGCATGTACAATTTGAGTAACTGGACATGCAAATAACCTTTCATGTAGGAACTTTCATGCTAATTAGGCAAGCAACTGCATGAACATTTGCATGCACAGAGTACATGCCTAAAATAACTGAAAAAAATTAGCACACATTTTCAACTCTTTCCTATACTAAGATACAGGCTCAGAAATCTGGGCAGTGTTGATATTGGACCATCACTGAATTTAATAAGCCAAACATCTGGAGATTTCTGAACCTCTATTTTATAACCACATTCATAAATTAAGTTACCAATATGACACAGTTTTCAGATGTGTATGTTTTTCTTGGAAAAGACGTAATATATTTCAGATGTAAAAGCTATATTGTCTATTTGAAATCTCATCAGTTTTAACTAACAGGTTCCAAGCTGTTTCAAGTGTAACATTTGTCTATGACAACCATTTACTTTTGTGTATTTACAGTTTGTATTTTAATAATTTATTTTTTAGACAGTGTGTGGAAGGTGTAAACAGGGAAGAAACAATCCCATAAATTAATAAATGAAAAATAGTAAAACTGTATGTGTTCAAAGTACTGTCAAGCATACAAATTTAAATTGGAAAAGATGACAACTGAAAATGAAGAATCTTTAAGTGCCACTGGTAGCCATAGCAACCATAGCTGCTTCAGAAATTAACGTGATTTAAATATGGTCAGTGCCTGCTTAGTTTGTGAGTGTAGTTATTTAACAATCTTCTGAATAATTTTGTATTCTGCACATTCTACCAATACAATAATCTTAACTAGCACTTTGGTTGTTTGATAACTAATATAAGGTGCTGGTTGTACTGGCTGCCCTCTGCTTTTACTGAATTAAGATGTTTCCAGAACCAGCCTCCAAATCAGGCCATCATACTGGACCTTAACGTAAAAACTCTTGACATAAATGCAGTCTTGTCTGCTGTGTTAAACCTTTTTAGTGCTGAATCAGTTGCACGTATAGGGAGGCATAGCTACTCTAGTTACCTCAGTTATGAATTAAAATTAAAATATGTGGTAGCACAGCACACCAAGCTCAGAAAAGGCTGAGCAGCTCAGTAACTAGTGGCTGCCTTCTGCCAAACTCCTTACTGCCATTTCTAAACTTGTTAGCTCATAAAACCAGCAAAACTGGCCTTCAGCTATAATTACCGCAGTGATGAAGGCATAGGAATGTACCCAAAGAGCCAATAACTTACCATTATTATTTCATTTTCCAGAGACAGGTTTAGAACAATGATCAATGTCCTGGGAGATGCACTGGCTGCTGGGATCATGGCCCACATCTGCCGGAAGGAGTTTATCAAGGACGGTGACGAGGTAACAACCAATGCCATGAGCCAGGCTGTGCCAGCACGTGCCGTATTACGGCAAAGAACCTGCGAGCTCTCAGCCTCCAACATTCGTTTCATCTAGTTTATAAAAGGTGTTCCAGAGAGGGGACAGAATTGGGCAATGTGCTGCTTAGCCAGATGGGTTGGAGGGGTCCTTTTCCATGAGGTTCATGCCAAAAGCCACTCAAGTTCAAAGCTTGCCAGCCAGCTGTGTCTGGTGCACGGGGGCTGAGAGCAAGAGAAGCAGCTGCACTGCTTTGCAATGTATGAGGCGCTGGAACTGTGGGTCCCATAATCAGTACCCAAACTTTGACTGGCCAGTAAATTGTCCTTCTAAAACTGTGACCAGCAATAGAGCAGGGGGAGGTAGAGGTACTTATGAGTGTGTATATGCATAAACAATAAGCTCACAACAAAAGCAACTACCCTGGTATTTCAAGCCTCTGTGTTAGCATAACCTGAAGCTACCATCACAATAATTTCCTTTCTGGACTAACACAAACACATTGCTCCATTCTAGACTTCACTCTCGGACATCTTCATGCCTTCTACATTTAATACAAGTCCCTCCTTACACCTGTTTTTCCTTCTCTGTATCTTTACTCCATACACCACACATACCTCTGTATTCTGCCCCTGCCTCCCTCCACTCCTATGCTTTTTTTTCCTTCCTCCTTGGCATGCATCATTTAGTCTTTCCTTATACCAGGAACTCCTTATCCTCTTCCTTCAAATCCTTTACAAAGGAGATTCCTTATTCCACTAGCCCATCATGCTTGGAGGTGCTAATCTCCAACCATTTCAGCTCATGGCAGACTCTCACTACCATTATTCCACACAGACAGAATAGCTCATGAGAAAAATTCCTTCATCAGAACTGATTTTCACAAGGCATGTTTCATTTCTGTGCATCATTTGTAGTAGTCTATCTTTCTGGTAAATCCCATTGTCATCCCTTCCTGCAACACATATTTAAAATTCCTGCTCTTTCAAGTTTTATATAGAAAGACAGACCTTATCCTCTGAGGTACTTAACACCTGCAGTAATTACTGATGACAGGATTAGGCCTGAATATATGGGTTACACATACAGCTAGCTAAAAAAATACTAAACATACAACCTAATGGTAAGGTATGTAATCCATTACAAAGCCAGAAGTGTAATCTGAGTTCCTGCATAACACAGGCCTCCTGACATTTCATTGCTGTATTTCGAACTCAGTCAGAACTCAAGAAGAGATATTTGAAGAATATAAAATCCCTCATAAGGGATTATTTAGTCATCTGTGATGAGATTTTTCTTTGCATCATACTCTAGAATGGTATTAAAATACACCATTAATCTGCCATACGTTTTGGCTGCATAATTCGTAGAGTTAGTAATGTATACCCAAAGGCCAAATTTTCTCAGCTGCAAGCCCACTTCTTTTCTCTGCCAGTATTTGCGTCTTATTTTCCCCATCAGAACTTCTGGTTTGATTTAAAGGACACTTCAATATTTAACTTATGAATCAGTCAATAAAATCCTCTTTATTTCTTTTGAAACAGTGCAAACTGAAAAGACAGGTGTTAGTTTATTGGGTTAGAAGAAAGGCAGAAGGCAACAACAACTGACTTACTGGTCTATGTGACTGTACTCCGGAGCAAGCATTGCCCACAGCTTAGCATACTGAGCTTGTATCTTTCAAACTTAGCCCTGAAATTCTAAGCTTTATTTACCCTACTTATATCGCTTTACTGATGCAAGCAGTTATTACTGTAAGTATAAGTTAAATCAGAGTTGTGACAGAATTTTCATTTTTGCATACTTAGAGACATCTTCACTTTATCTAGATGATGCAAAGATGGCTTAGTGTATATGAGAAACAGGTCCTGGAAGTCTGTTGGAGGCCCTAGATAATCCTGGTGAATGTAAAGCAGACCACAAGCTTTCCAAGTAAAAAATTCCTTTCCTGTTGTATACAGCAAACAGTGGCAGTATTCCAGATCTTAATGCTTTTCACATAGGTGCCATTGATCTGTGAAACTAAGCCTATTAACGTCCATCAGATTGTGGCTTACCAGAGAAATGGCTGTGTGAAGACCATGAATGAATCTCGTGGACCAGAAACAGTGAAAGGGTTTCAGCACCACATACCCGTACAAGTGGAGCAAGAAGAAAGTCCAGTGGAGAATCACACTAAGAAATCCAACAGTAAAGACCACTGCACTATTGAAATAAATGAACTAGAAACAAATGTGTAACTGCTACACTCAGTGGTATCTCATACCGCAGTGACCTGATACCCAATCTCTACCTCACAGCTGGAAGAGGGACTCTTTGCCTTGAACAGGAAAATGTGGAATTACCGCCACGCTGCTTGTACTGGAGCTAGGAGACCAGCTGTGAACGTCAGGAAAGGCACACAGCTTGCAAGAGGCATGGGCTTCTTTAAGTGGAAGATTTTAATACTGAAAAATTAACTAATGGACGACTACTGTTTTATTCTGCACTCACTTGACTCCAATATAGTATTCAACGCTCCTTTGGCTTCTTTTTTTTTAAGCTTTTTTTTATTTGACCCTTTCTGATTTTCTAACCAAAGCCTTTTTTTGTGAATGTCGGTAATTATGAACACTGTATTTATGTAGATTTTTTGCTATGTGAAAATGTTTTACCAAAACTGCTAAAGGTACTAATTTTGTCTAATATTTGTTAAATACAGAGTTTGTGCTTAGTTTTAGAACAGTGGTAAGAAAATCACACTGATTTCCTGATCTCAAGGGGTTACGTATATTACTAAAGAACAGTAAGCAGAAGTGAAGCAAAGCATGCATTTTTGCAAGAAAGCACATTAAGGCAATTCTGACGGGCAGCCCTCAGACACAGGCATTCAAGTGTGATACACAATACAAAGAATTCCTAGGTCACTGCAGAGCACAGTTTGCCTTCCAAGTGCCAGATTTATTAACCTTTTTTTAACCTAACTCTTCAGTAGAGTCACTACCACGTACATGCAGTGGCAGAGGTGATGTGAGCCCTAATCCATAAGCACTGGTGCTAATGTGTCCTCTCCTGTAAACTGTAGGCTGTTCTAATGTAAATATGTATAAACCCAAAGCTCAAACTTGTGAACCATATACTTCATCCTAAGGACAGACTGAGCACAAACTGAAACCTGATGATGCTGAGCAATATTGGGGTTTTGTGGGGAGTTTGCTGTGGAAACCAGCCCATTATTTTTCATAATTCAGTGGCTGATCTACATTGACAGTTACTCCCTTTTCACTATTTACTGAATCTTTCAGTTACAATAAAATCTGCTGAGTATGTTTCCAATGTTTGTGATAGAGAACATTTTTAATAAACCTGCCACTTAAAAGCAGGCTGTCTGTGCACTTCTGTTAGTGTCTCCTTATTTCTCTGCTAAAATGGAGAGTGGAAGTGAGGAGACCTTTTGAAAGTTGGGATTTGATCCAGAGATTACATACTAGTTCATACCAATACACTTGAAATATTATATTTAGCTACATGTGGCATATGAGTTTCAGATAACACATGCCTGGTATTGCACTATGCTGTAGAGAAAAAATAACCTCACCTGTAGAGAAAAAAATAACCCAGTCAAAAAGGACAATTTCCACACTCACCAGAAGTACTTCATGCATATGATTAATGGTTTTCCTGGGGTGTGCATATTCACCTCTTTTTTGAGGGCTCCTTCTTTTTCTTTTTCATGCACTAATTAGTTGCCTCAGAGGGCTATAGCATAGGTAGTTTAAATACCAAATTGTAAAGCCAGAAAGAACAATCATACATCTTATTTGCCTATAATCCCTCAGAAAGGATGTATTAATTTGAAAATATATGTAGTTGGTAACTATTTTCCTGATTTGATCCTAAAGTGAAAACAACAAACACAGAACACCAAGAATAGGGAAGAACTGAAATGATTCAGAACTATTTGCTTCTGAACACGTCCTATAATAGACCTGCTCTACAGAGTGCCATTAAAATGACTGATTTGGGAGAGCTGAGGCTGGTCTGTATCTCTCTGAATGGGCAGAAGCGCTAAATGACAAACACAGCATCTGATACTTTAATCTCAGCAGCGCTGGCAGCTCCAGGTCCCCTTCATCCTTCCCCAGCTGTCCATTCCTCTGTGCACTGTCTCCCCTCCTCTCCCAGCTGTACAGACCCAATTATTTATGAGGCCAGACGAAGAATCGGATGAGAAGTATTTTTAATTCAAACCAGTTCACATATGTTTTCAGCACAGTCCTAACAGACAGTTGTGTCAACACAAAGGGGTGACACAGGGACAAAACCAAGCAGCCAGGGATGAAACAGCATAAGCACTTGCGGAGAGGGCAGGATCTCTGCATGCTGACTTTGCCAACAAAGAAAACGTAACATAAAGTTTCAACTTCACACAGCCCATCACAGCTATGTGAAGTGACAGTAAAATCCTGCCAGTCATCTATCACTTTACAGTCACTTTGCGTAGATAAAAATGAAGAGGCCAAGCAGATCCAAGATTTGGAATGAGTAGTTCCAAACTACTAAGTGGGTTTGGATGAGTCTGCCCACACACCATTCCAATGTGCCACAGTCTGCCAAGCAGAAAGTGCTGCCAGCCTTACCACCAGCACCTTCTCCAGCCACCTACAACCTCTGGCTAACTACAAAGTGCAAATCCTTTTGCCTGCTTGCCTGAGACAGCTTACTTAGTCTGACACTCTTCAGCTTAGCCATGTCTCAAGAGGTCTAAGCCAACTCTAGTGCTAAGAAGCTGTGACTTCTACAAGTAGAACTTCAGATGAAGTAAACCTCTAAAGACCAGAAGAAGCCGCTTGTTGTCCAACATGAGTCCTACACAACAAAGAAAAACATAATTTTGCCCTTTACACTCTGCTAAGTAGGGAATGTGGAAATCTCATGTGTGAAGGCATGTTTTTATGGAATCAACAGGCTGTTTTAAAATTAGCCTTCTGTATTCAAACCCTATTCAAAGAGTGTCCAGTTTTGCTCTGCAAATTTGAAATGCCCTTTTTTTCTTTTTACATATTGTTTGGATCTTTAAAACTTGGGTTTTATACCAATATGTGCCTCCCATTCAGCTGGGAGGAAGGCAGTGGTCCAGTTTCTCACCTGACCTTTATCATTTGTTGTATCATGTAGTGCTAAACACAGGCCTACGTCACTTCAGCTCTTTGTTCTGGTAAATATTAGTTGCTTAGTGTGGTGTGACTATGACTGGAACATTTGACTGCTACTACAGTCATTCTGCACTGAACACAAGACACCACTGTTAACTGGAGAGAGGCAAACACTGAAGTTAAAACCATTTTTATGGTAAGTTTTCCTCCATGTTAGCTGTTTTCTGTGTCTCATGGTGTTTGTTGTCAAGCAGCTTGACACATGGTGCAATTAGGCTAGCAGTAGGTGCCGTATCATACTTGCACGCATGGATCTGTTCACATTTTCCAGCTATAATCACAGTTCCTTCCAACAAAAATAATGAAGCAGTTGATTATGGAGTTAAAGTGTAAGCTTTGTGTTGGTAAATATGCTTCTCCTACTTTCAAAGCATAAAAACAAACATGTGACCTTTATAGTTTCAGAACTTTCATATTAAAAAAAATCAATCAACCAATCAATCACTAATTACAACAGTTTGCATGGAATACTTTCAAGTATATGTGGAAAGAACATATTTCTTAACTGGCAACATTCAACCTTATTTTGAAGTTGCCTCCCCTTGCTAAAAAGAAAGGGAACTTTGCCAATTAAAGTATACTCAAGACACCCTAGGGGAGAGTGTTGAGGAGGGAGAGAGGATAATTAAGAAAGGTGGTGCATTGTATACAACTATGGAAGAAATAATTTGGGAAGTAAGCCAAATTAACATATACTTACCAGAGACCGTTGTTTTATCCTTGTTAATTTGCAACTGTATTGCTCTAGTGACACTACTGAGAGGCAAGAAGCCACTCCAGATTGTTGTGGCATAAAATATCATTAAAGACATCTTTAACAGGTTCTTGAGGATTTTGCAAACACCAAGGAAGTTTTGAAGTGTTGAATTGCTGTAATAAATCCTTGTGCAAGAATTAGAACTGGGAGGAGACATAACCACAGCACTTACGCATCCCACTAAATCCCAAGAGCTTTTGGCTGTCATCCCAAATGTTTATGGAACTAATGTTTATGGAAAAGTTTATGGAACTAATACAGTTAGTCATTTTCTCAGCTAGACTTAATTGATGTCACTTAAACAACTTAATTGCAGCTAAGCTTATTTGTGCCACCTGAATATGTATCCCAACATACAAATAAGATATTCTAAATAATTAGCCAGAGCATTAAATTGTTATACTCCATGCTATACTAGCAATTCTAAAGCACTTAGAATGTACAGTAAGTCTGTAACTTCCCATTTGATGAGGTCTCTCAATTCTACAACATTTATTTTCGTCCCCTTGTAACAGCAGCAAACTCATTTGTAATACTTTCAAAGCAGACAGAAAGCTTCATCTTCAAGCCAGATGCATAGTCTTGGAAACGACCGCAGTCCTGCCTGTGTTTTTCATAAAAATGAGGTAACTACTAGCAGAAGGTGGTTGATGTGTGCAAGCAAAATGTGTAACCTGGGAAATGAATTGAGTCTGGAAAACTCAGGCTGCCTTTGATCTTGCCCAATGCTAAGTACTCCTGGGTCTGTGTCTCTATTGAATGACCAGGTGCATTTTTACATCAAGACAGCTATCTTTCATTACAGCCACAGTGGCAATGAGGAATTGCTGGGTTTCCCCTCCAGGCACTAAGCTAGCTGAGATCACAGCTCTCCAGCTGAGGACTAAATACAGTAAGGAGAGAAAGCAGCGTAGGTTTTTCAGCAGGGATTTTTCTTAAAGGGATGCTACTGCTGCCTATCTTGCAGTAGGGGATCACATCTTTTTGCAATAGTAATAGCTGGAAAATGTCTGACTTTGCTGCATTTGGAAAAGGGGCCCCAGAATAGACAAATTTAATGTATTCATTCACTAAGTGCCAAGCTGCAAATGAAATACATGTATTAAATTTCTTGCTTTAGCCTATGATTGCAGATAAAACTAAGGAGGCAATATATGCTCAAAATTACATTCCTCACTAACTACTTTGGAGCATACTGATTGATATTTCTGGAATTTATAGGAGGGTTTGTCCCACAAAACCCCAAATGGATGAAAAAAATAGAACAGGAAGGGTGGCCACTGACTAAGTGCAGGTCATTATTCACTATCACAGATTTCTCATGTGATCTTTTGGTCAAGTGACCACAAGAACACAGGGTTTGCTTTCCATCTGTAAAGAGAGAAAAAGTAGTTTTCTAATTCAGCAGGGTGTTGCATGGTAAAGATAAATCACCTGAAGACTGAGACCGTTACATAACACATTAAAGGGGACTCATATGATTACCTTGGATTAGCCACTTCTCCCTCTCTGGATGCACAGGATCGCTACTCACAATACTCACAGGAGTTGCCAGGCTCCTGTTTTAAGTGACAAAACCTCAGATTCCATCATTTATGAAGTAGCAACAGTTGCATCCCCATAGCCTAGAAGATGATATATGGGAATGGATTTGGCACAGCTGAGACTTTTGGCAGATTTGTGTCACAGGATATTTTAGATATTTTACAGGCTGTCAAAGTAAAATCATAGCAGTCTGGTACTGAGAGAGTGGTATTTTAGGGAACAAATAAAGAAGGCTTCAGGAAGACAAGATGGTGAGTATTGCTAGGTGAAGAGGAAGAGTGTTTAATCACTTATTCTCCTGCAATAGAATCAAACCTCCTTTCCTGGCTGGCTTCAAGATAAAAAGGTACCAGCAGCTGGAGATGTAGGGATGGAGCAAGCCATCCCTTTCCTCACAAAGCTTCTGCTTGTGGACAGCCACTAAAGACAGGTCTGCAGGTACCCACAAGCATCTGTGACTCACTGGCTACCCCATCACAACTAATTCTTGGCCACCTCTCACTTACTGAAAATTATCGGAACAGACTATGCAGTTAATAGAACAACTCTTTGCCTTCTCCTATTTGTGCTATGACGAAAACTTATTTGTATTCACAAAGACTTCTGGTGGTAGGGCATCCTGGCCTTTCTTCCAAACTAGCATAAAGCATTCAGTCCAGCACAAGAAGGAACAAATATTGTTCCTAAAGTGTTTTCAATTAAGGCACTACAAACCCCTAGACTTCCCATGCCACTGAGAATTACAGTTGTGCTCATGGTAGGTCGCAGTTCTGCTTTTCAAGTTCCATCATAGGAGTTTGACTTCTGTAAGGTACAGAGTTCTGCATCTGTTGCTTTAAAAGCAGTCATCTTTCATCACAAAGAGGTATCTGCATTTCATTTAGGAATGAAATGTACGCTTGCATGTGTCTGCACACAACGCTAGCTGAAAGCCATTATTTGACCCACCACATGAAACTTACTGTAGTTAACTGTTGCTTTTGAACTTTCCTAATAAGGGTATAATATCTCTAGCTTCTCCCCACCCCCACCCCCACGAAGAAGCATATTTTAATAAGATGGAAAAAGCAGGGGAAGCAAAACAAGAAGTGTTTTATGTTCGCAGATATCTCACATTACATCTGCTACAAATTCTGTATGGGCTAAATGGCAAAACCAAAAGAAAAACAAGACTGACCTTGAGATGTTTCATTATGATTTCATTGCTTCTAGTGGTTTTATTGGGTTTTACCACTAGGCTATTAAAAACATGTGGAAATTATACAGAACTAAGTAAAACTGAGTTTTTTCAACCCTAATCTTCCATCTTCTTTTCCATTTAAATATTTCAAATAGTTCTTTTATATTTCATGACTTTTCTTGAAAACAAACTCAAAGTACAGAGTTTTGGGTAGTCTATATTTTCCTTATAGTTTAATCAGTAAAGGTATGATCTTTGTTTTAGAAAAATAATCCAATCTTCTAGGGTTTTTTTAATAGAAGAAAGCATTTCTCTGACATGAAATCCTTCCTAACCAAATATCTGGGGAGAAAGAAATCAGGATGGCCAGGAGGGTATCAGTCCAGCACTGTGGCTGGAGCTAGCTTGAACAGAAAGTTCAGAAAGGAAGTCTCAAAACTCTCCGATGGAGAGAATTTCCTCTATGACTGCTCATTCTCAGTTGTTTTCTCACTGGTGCTATGTGCAGGGCTAATGTACAGCTCCATACTATACTTTCTGCTCAAGTAATCTGCAGCTCTCCAGAGTAAATTTCACAAAAGGTACTGGAGATTATCTGCATCCCAGAGATTTGTTTGTCCCCTCTCTGAAAGCAGGTGGGAACAACCTAGAAGACTCACTTTGGTTGTTTGTACCTGGTTTGGCATTGGAAGATTCACTGTCATCAGTCCTACCTGCTTTACAGAGAGAGTAGGGACAACCAAAGTGCGTCTTCCAGTGCCAAATCTTTTAAGCTGTGGATGATGAGGGTGCCTCATCAACAGTGCAGCAACTCTACCTTCTTCTGCACATCAGTAAAGTGCTTTGAGTTTTATCCTACTGCTGCATTTGAATTAAACAGACCCAAAACAGAGGTCCACCATAAATAAGGGGAGAGACCTATATAAGTGCTATAGAAGTAATCAAAGTTAATTTTAATCCTGTGTAAAAGATACAGCCTAAGTAAAGATTTCTAAAAGCTAATGTCTTTGATGACTGTCAACAAACACACAATTATATCCTAAGTAACAAAAGCATGAGATTCATTCATTTCTTGTCTGCAACTGGAGCTGAGAATATTGCAGATCAATCTGAATTTTTATCAGAAGCAACATTCTCAGAAGTATCATAATCCTATGCTAAAAACAGATTCTGGAACTACCATGGGGAAAACTTGAGATAGCCTGTACAACTGTGCATTAAAACAGCCTTTGCCTGATTCAAAACCATTTAAAGGACTTTATTGATGGACTGTTTAATGTCCTTGGATACTACTGAAGAATTTTTATGGAAACACTTTGTATACTGGATTATTAGAACACATTTATCATCCACTGCCTCCACATATATCTCACAGCTGGCTGACTTTACAATAGCAGTATGAATCAGAGCTACAAGGCACACCAATATTTTCCTCACTAAAGGAAACTGAGTTCTTTAGGGAATTTACTCACTGTTCTTATATTAGCAACATAATAAAGCAATTACAATAACCTCCATAAATTAATCCCATTAGAGACTGAAATATCTTTTAAAAATAGGGCTACATTCATATTACACAAAACTTGATATACATTTAAGTTTTTAGGACAATTATTCCCAAACTCAGGAAGAAAGTCTCACCAATATAACAGCATAAAGTGAAATCAATCAATAGGATATTGGACCATATCATAGAAGCTTTCCCAGAGACTGCTTCCTGTCAAAAATGTTAATTGTGGAATATGTCTATATTCTTACTATGTTTTTGTAAGCAAAATTTGTAAAACTGCTAGTGGGCTTAGTCAACATGGTGACGAACAGCATCATAAACTAAACCCTTACTGACCATCAGGAACCACTGTCAAAAGAGAACGACTGTGATGTTTCAAAGAGATTCCTCCTGCCTCTCCACTCTGTGTGGACCACTGAGGAGCAGAAAAATGGTAGTCAGGTCCAAGGGAGGAGCTTTATTAATGCAGGTCTGTAGCCTTACTCCTGCACATACCTAACTTCTGCTACTCCAGATCCTCAGCCTTTTCAGAAAAAAGTCCCCTCTATCTGTCTTGCAAAGCAGCAGAAGAGGAGGAAGGGGTTTGTACCACAGATGCCTTAGGAGCAGGCCCACCAGCTCGACTCTCCAGCACCTGCAAGAGTTGCAGGATCCTCTCCCCCACCATCCTTTTAACGGATAATCCTGTAGTATTTATGGGAGGAAGTGAAGAAAAATAACCTCCAAGTCCCCAAAGCAGCTATACTTTTGTTCAGAAGATACAGCAGATCTTCACCCCGGCGCGGCTGACCCCGTGGCAGCTGTGAGGAGGGTGGCTGGCAGCTCTCCGGGGCAGCAGCTGCGCAGATGCTGCACTGCTGCCAGAGGTCTGCAGCTGGTGGTTCCTTGGGAGCTGCCGCCGCTTCCCCAAGGGACCACCTTGCAGCCTCCCTCCTGCCCCACCACACCCCTGTTCAAATTTGGCCAAAAGTTTTTCTGTGGAGGTTTTTGTTGGGTTTTTTTTTTTTCTTAATTCATTTTTCCTTAGAAGAATATCTGCTTACTGTGTAAAGCACCTTTTTCTCATGAAACATAACACTTGAACCCCAGAGAGCACAGCACGGCATGTCAAGGCCCTCGAGGCGGAGCAGAAACCCCCTCACCACACCACAAAGGCCCTTGGCCTCCCCCAGCCCCTCAGCCCACCTCCCTCCCTGGCAGCATGGCTGCTGCTGTCCCCCACAACTCACCCCTCTGCCAGCTGAGGCTGGGGTCAGCTGGTCACCAGCAAGGTCCTGTCATTCCTTGAAGAGGGGCTCACAGGGCACCATCTTGGAGGAGGGAAGGCCTCGGCCTTGTGCCACCTCCCTCTGTGCAGCGGAGCCATGGCCAGGGCACCTCCTCTCCTCACAGCAGACGGGACAGCTCCAGCTCCTTTGCAGGGACTTTTCCCTTCTCTCCATTTGGGGCAGGAGGAGCCCTCCGCTTCTGTGAACATGGGGAGCAGAAGGCAACAGGCTCTCTCCAGGTGCAGCCTGGCACACAGCCCCTCAGCGCGGGCCCTGCAGCCCCACCTGGCACCCTGGGAGGGAAACAGGCCACAACCCTCTTGTGAGGAGATCAAACTCCTGGAGACACAGTTATCCTCCGCCTTTTTTCCCCGAGCTCCCCCAGGAAGCTGCTGGGGTTAGCCAGAGGGGAGCAAAGGTGGGAGTGGGCGCTGGGTGCCCCAGCCTCGGGGTGAGGGGGGAGCCTGAGGGAGCAGGGACGAGGGGGAGAATGGCTGCACAATGGCCCCTCAACACTGCAGGTGCAGCCGGGCCCTGTGCCCACCGTCCGCAATAAAAGCTCGTTATCCAGGGGCTATTTTTGGCACCCATTGAGTTCTTGATAGCTCATGTGCCGCATTTGTACTCCTGTGGCTGTGACAAATCGTATCCAATCTCAGAAAAATCCCATTTCCCCGCCATTTTGTGCAGCATCCTCTGTAATGAGGAAATGTGGCCTTTGAAAGAAAAACAGCAAATAAACTCAGACCCGGGCTGCACAGAGAATCACGCACAAATACCAAGCATGTGCAAATGCATACTTAGGAATAAAGGCACCAACTGAATGTTTTAGACTTCAATTTTTCACTATCCATACATCTACCCCAACCTTAAAAACTTTCTATTCCTCTCTTTGCCAAATCCAAGCAATTCACTGGAAGAAAGTTACAGGAAAACAACAGGTCTGCTGCCTCTTCCTGGCCCAACTTTGTGGCCCAAGGAGCAGCCAACTTCCCAGCTCTCCTCATTTTCGTTAAAGGAAATAATGAAGTTAGACCCTGTTGCTGGGTCCTGCTCCACCTAAGGTCTGGGCTGGACCTCTGGATTACAGGTACCACCCACAGCCAAAAAAATATGCCGGTTTAGTCCCATAGACTTCTGACTGTTCCTCATCATCTCTCATGGAGCCTCTTATTCCTTTGAAAGAAACAAACGACCATTTTATTTTGATATTTTTATGTCCTATGTCATAGTTGCTGATGATACCAGGTAAGTGAGGAACCAAGCTTGTGGCTCCACCTCATCGATCTCTTACAGGATAATGAAGACATTCCTCTTGAGGTTCTGAGGCTTTTACTGGAGAGGGTGTATTTTTTTTCCCTTTTTTTTTTTTCTGCTGGAAAACTGTCCCCTTTAAAGGACAGATTCAGCATGCAATTATTTTGAAATTAACCTGGAAAAGCATTTCCTAACTCTACTTGGTCTAAAAGGATATGCTCCTTCATCTATAGGTGGATCTCCTTTGGCAAAGGCTGATACTTAATTAAGAAGTTTAACAGTGTATGTATCATCCTGAAATTTTGGGCCTGATTCTACAAGGTGTTAAAATCTACCTTCACCCCTGCATTCACCACATCAGACTCTAAAGGCATTCAAAGGGATTCTGGGGCACATGACTTCTCATAGAATGAGGGACTGAAGTTTAAGGATAATCAAGCAGTTTTCCATAAAACTGTACAAATTTGCATATTCTCAGCTTGATCAGGAGCATAATAAATTGGTCTGTTTCACCAAAGACTAGCAGAACTTCCACTGGGCTTTGCTGGAGATAGCTTGTTGATCTGAACTATATTCTGTAAATATTTTATGTAGAAATCTATCCCAAAAGTCAGTTGGAAGGCTATTTTATTGTATAGCTGAAATTCAAAAATGTGGGGGTTTTGCAATTTTTAGAGCCAAGCTTTTTTTTTTTTTTCCAGGAAGCAATCTTTCCTTCTATGATTCCTGATCATGTTGAATTGTCTAAGGTAGGAAATATCAGATTGAAATTACTGTCATGTGCTATGGGAACCCAAAGGAGAGTGCAGAACCAGATCTTCTCTAGACGGAAAAAACTTAAGCCAACTGTGTTTCCAAGTAAATCCTGGAATGCAGTATGCAAAACAACATGTGTTCAATCAGAAATCCTCAAAAGAAAAGACCATTTCATGAAGCAGATTAGCTGCCTCAGATGAAGGACATTTTAATCAAATAAGCAACTTGCCATCCAGGTACCTCTGTAGGTCTTTTTTTCCTTGGTTTCTTTATTTTCCATGATACCAACGGGAGCTGAGAATACTCAACACCATAAAACACGTGAGGCTTTAAGAGCATATGACAGCAGGCACTGTCTCCAGAGTTGAACTAAACAGAAATTTCTCTTGTTTTCTCTTAAGATGCCCCACATTCACTTATCTCTTTTGCTTCATTAGTCTCACTTCAGACTCTTAACGTGAATGATACACAAGATGTGAAAAATTCTACCACATATATTAAACTGCAAACTGTTACTCAATCTCCTGGACATACCTTCAGAGACATCCACACAACTCCCACATGGGCAAACAACGGCAAGACAAAAACCTTACCAAAGCTCTAGAAGGCAGACATACAGATTTTTTATATATATTCACAACAGCATTTGTTTTATCTTAAAACCTTTCTAAAACAGGCATGTACTGCAGGCTTTGGCAGTAGAGATAAAATATTATGGGATCCAGCCTTACTTTTTTTTTTGCATCCAAATATACACATTGTTAGAGGAATAGTTGCATCCAGAATTATTACTGCTGCTTGATGACCAAAATGCCTCATACACTGCTCCACACATGAAACTACTGTTGATATCCATCTCGCCTGATCAGCAACAGCTTCTTTGAGGTGGAGGAAAAGAAAAGAAGCATATACATGGTTCACTTAAGATGCAGTGACAAAAACAGCATTTGAAGGCATGTGTTCAAAACAGTCCCATATTGTTATTACAGATGGAAACAGTGAAGGAAGAGAAACAGAAGAAACAAAAGCCAGCTTTTGTGAGTTCCAGAGCAATCCCTTATGATCCGTGGTCTTGTATAAGATGATTTGGAAGCTTTGGAAAGGCATTCAGGGTCTCTCCCTGAATAAGGCACTGTAACACACTGTCTTCCATGAGCCTGGCCCAGTGCCATGACAGTTTCTGCGTAATTCATTGCACATTTTGCTAAGTGTTCTCTGTATATCTATATAGATATATACACATAGACATATATGTAATTTTCCGTATGCTTTCCTGTAAAACATCAGAAAAACAAAATCAATTACATAATGGAATACAGAATCCAGAATATGCTAAACATAGTACCTGCTGACATGTCACACGTGCCCCAAACTAAACAAGAGATGCACTGATTCAGAAATTTTATGCACTTTAAGTCTGTAGACATAAATTATTTCTTCTCTCACAAAGTTTTCATATAGCCCAGCCAGGAGTTCTAGTGTTTGACTTTCCAAGAAGCTTCTGCCCTTTTCAAGCCCCATTATCTTTTCAACATATTAGCACTATTCCTAGTAATTCCTTGTGTCATTCTCCATGACAAAATATCCATTAGGGACAAAACTAAACATTTTTTTCTAGCCTTGGAGTTTACATCTCCAAAAGTAGACAGTAGTGTCTTGAACCTCATCATCTTTGAACACCAAATGCTTAAGAGATGCATTAAGCACTTCCCTATTCTTCTAATGGAAAAATGCACGTTCTTCAAACATCATTATCCCTTCATCACTTCTTCTGCCGTTGAAAAGAAATAAGGTTCAGCTAGAGAGATTGAGTGGCTGGCCAGATTGTTTACGGAATAGTGAGATCTTAAGTTCAATTACCAGTCTGGAATCAAAATCAGTAGCAATCACAACCTGTAACTGGCCAGAGGCCTTTCAATGAATCTGGATGAAGTGAGCAATGAACCCTCACCAAGACTTACCAGCAGCAAAAGCACAGGCTGTTGTGAGGACTGGTTATCCTGGACCAGCCCTGCATACCACCTCCAAAACTGATCTGAAGCAGATATTCTTTCCCCAAGAAATATACCAAGTATAGAATTACCTTCCCACTCCAAGTGGTCAGTACTTGAAACAGAGGTTATAATCTTAGTGCTGTGTTTAAACAGACACCGATGGGTCTATCCTTCTTTTATTTGGTTCATTTTTTTAACCCATTTTCAGCTCACATGGTCTTCTGCATCAGTACGCTTCACAGTTTGTTTTTTTTGTTTTCCTTAACTCGCTGCTTAAAAATACCATGAAATACCGTGTCATTTTCAGTTATCAGAATTAGTAAATAATGACCTTCACATTTACCTATTGTGCGGCTACAAGATGAAGCCACTATGAACAGTCCACTGCCTGTGACAAAACACAGATATATACTATTTTTTTTCACAAAATAATGTATTTTCAACCCTTTTTGATTCTGCATTTCCCAGTCATGTTTTAGTGGCAGTCTTTGAGCCTAGGGCTCAGACACCCACTTGTTTCAGTCATACTTGTGAATTGGGATTATTTACACAAGAGCCTGAGAACTGGGTCCTTGATTTAACTAAACTACAGCTGTTACCTCCCACATGATGTGATTGTGTGAATTCACATTTTATCTCAGTTCTTCTTCCTCTTCCTCATCTTCCACTTCCTCTTCTGAGTCATCTTTATTCTTTGAACTGTTGCTGAATTCAAGGTTCCCTTCAATATCCAGTACCTGTAAGTGCTTTAGGTTTTGGAAGGTACTTTCCTTCAGTGCTCCAACTGCAATCTTATTAAACCTTTAAAAAAAACCAAAAAAAGGCCTTCCTGTCAAAATAAACCCATTTTTATATCCAACAGAATTGTTCCTAGATGAGACTAGGAAGAAACCATTCTCCAGAGTTACTCGAACTTACGCTAACTTTTCACTCACCCACAACAGTACTCTAGAAGTCCTGACTCCTCTGGATGGAAAAAGGAAGGGAAAGCAGGTACTGATTAGCAAGCAGGCAAATGCAGTGACTGAACAAAGTTTGCTGACAGCACTGTATCATCGCAAAGGACCTTGCAAGAAAATACTGGGAAACATTAGGTATCTTGCACTGAATTCAAGGTCACTGACTGAGCTTTCAAAAAAACACTTTTCCCTGCCCCAGTCCCTCTTCCCCCTTCTAGAACTGTATTCTGCAAAGAAAAAAAAAAATCATAACATTGGAAATCCTCCCCTACAAATTCTTTCTCTTGGTATTTCGCCGTTTCCTTCCCAGAGAGGAAAGGCATCTGCTCCATAGCACACATTTCAAAGTGTAACTTGATTTTTCATGAGATTCTGTGTCTTCCCTTGATAGTTTGATTCTTCTCCCAAAAAACTCAAAATACTGGTACAAAGTATCCCTTTAGAAACAAACCAATATGCGATAACTTTTCATCTGTTATTTGGGTTTCCAACAATATAAACAAACCAATCTGCAATTTAAGAACCTCTCACATATACTGCTTGGTCTGTTACTCTCAAACATGCTTAAAATTTTATTCTGTCTAATACTTCAGATGTATATTATTATTTCACATCACTGCAGTGATTAATAGCCACCCATTAAGAAATACAACTTCGCTTGGGTGGAGTTACCTCCTAAATATGTTAGCAAAACAGTTTTGCAAATTCCTTTTTTCTCTTTATATAGAAATATAGAATGTGGTATGCGGTTTCTGGTTTGCATCCAAGCATTCACTAAAATCTCATAAATGCGAGCAGCTGAATAGACAGACTGCTCTAATTTACACCAGACTTTGTAATTTTATTTGCTTGGTATAGAACCATTCATCCAAAAAGTTATGCTTCAGAACTATCCAGAACTACAGAATAGTTTAGTTGCACACAGACAAAATAAGGCCATATTTAGTCTGGTGCAGCAGGCAGCCTAGGCTTTTTGAACACATCCACTGGATCAGCTTAATCAAATATTCTGTAAGGGTTCATAAATTACTTCTAAGCAATATTTTCAGTAACGTTCCATCAGATTAAAACTGAATATATTACTAAGCCAGATTCTTGCTTCACTTCTTGTGGTATAAATCACTGCTTAAATCAGTTACATTACTGTGAGTTTACATTATATGTTAAAAAAGTTCAGTATCTGTCACCTATAAAAACAAAGTCCTTGTCCAACTGACAGAGTAGGAAAAAACCCAGAAAGGTTTCTAAACTTAGTTACATAACTGTCACAGTCGTAACTTGTCATTTGTTTCTGACAAAACCATCAACGGAATACACACAACTTCAAGACTAGTCATACATGCCTCACTAGAGGGGGACTTTGCCAAAAGCCAGGGCTAACAGACACAGGCAAAGCTACAGTCCTACAAGTGGACTGTAAACTTTTAGCTCACAGCTGAATACTGGAATATGACATAACATTAAACATTAATTTCCCAGAATTTCTAACATGCCCAGTCCATTCTAATAAGCAAAGGAAGGACAAACTCTCCGAAGAGAAAGAGCTTATTATGTGTATCCATGACTTTTCTGAGCATAGTTTCATCATACATTACTGTAAAACAAAGTTGTTTATTTAGAAAGTTAAGATTTTAAATACTTTCTAAAAAGTAAGCAGTTACAAAGTGGATTAAAAAGAAAAAAATCTTGTGTGCTGAAGTGGAAACTTGACCTTACCTGAGGTAAATCCCCTTTATTTTGGGTGTGGATTCAAAAGCATTCTCTGAAATCGTTGTGATCTTGTTGTTCTGAAGATACAGATATTCTAGAGATTCTGGCAGGTCTGATGGGATAGAAGTCAGCTGGTTGCCAGCCATGTCTAGTGACTGCAAGGAAGAGACAACAAGGGGCCAAATAAATAATTGAATTTAAATATTATCAGCACTCCAAAAAGAGATTTTGGACATTTTGGACATTTGACAACAAATGAGCTTCCAAAGGCTGGCTCTATACACCACCACCACACCCCGCCTCCTTTGGAAGTTTATCCATTGCTTTTTATACATATACACATAAGTCTATAAAAATACGTACATACATATATATGTACTTATAAAAAAACTTAGTATAGTAACAGTGAAGAAGTGAGACGTTTATGCAAAGCTTATCCAGGATTTTTTGTTTGAAAATCAACTGGAAACAGGCTTTATTTTTTGTATGGTACAAAAATTGGTGAGTCCTGCTTCAGAATCTCCCTTCTGGTGAGGTCAAGAAAATGACAAACACTGTGTACAGTGGAAACTACAAATTGTCAGCTGTGCAGAAAGGTTCAGTTTGAGTTCACAGTGGAAAAAGTGAAGTGATATTTATTATAGCATAAACTAATTTAATCTACCTCTAATTTGCATCAAGGTAAGTGTGGCCATGGCAACTCTGCTTTCTTACACTACTAGTTAGCATCATGATTTCACAGGAGACATCATGCTGTTTTGTTTAGGAGTTCCAACATTTCTTTATCTCTGTCCCCAGGCTTTAGCCCATGCCTGCTTTAAGTGAATTAAAAGCAGACTGGGTTTCAGATATGCTTGATATGACGTGCCTTTTGATATTCCTTGGAAGCTGCTACGGCAAACGCTTCCCTAGCTCAGGTTAGTGAATACTTATGAGTTACGCATAAAAACATATGGAAATATTCTAACATGGAGGATGTATGAAGACATCAGGACTAAAGGCCATGATCACTTCTCAGATTAATCACATTCAAGAAAATGGATCAATACTAGCATTTTGTCATGCTGTATTGCAGCATTTTCATAGCACTGAGCTGACACAACAGTTACACATTATTCAGAGTCACACTCCTACAAATGATTGTCATGATTTCAGTGTTTTCAATTTCCATATAGTCCCAGTCTGGCAAACAATTATGTAAATGCCTAGCTTTGCAATTGCAGATAGTCTTCAGTGATTTCCATGGAAACAGTGTCACTGAAGCGTATGCGAAGTACACGCATGATCAGGATCTTATGTGATGGTTATTTGTCAAATCCACTCCAGTGCACCAACTCATAAACCAATTGCACAGTTAAGGCCTTAATGATAAAAAAGATTCATATATATGATCCTGGAAACAGGTAGTAAGTAACACTGTTCCAGAAAAAAGCAACAGACAAAAATGCATTGTTAGTCTAACAGAATTTTAAGTCTGTGCTACTATCTTAACCTTGTTTAATATGCACAGGGTTTGCTGTGGGGTAGGTACAACGGAAAGGCCAATATTTGAATCAGCAACACATTACTCTGGTTTGACACTGACTACAAGGGAGTGACAGGAGAATAAAAGTAACATGAAGTAGCTATGAATCAGGCCTTCTGAGAAGGAAAGCTTGCCATTCCAACCAGCAACTAAAGCTGCCTAACAGGTCTCATGACCCACTTTTGTTCGAAAACAACAAACAAATCAGGTGACAGTGCCTACATTTTATTAAGCACTGCAGTGAAATAATTCCAGCATCTGTAATGCCCAACAGCATCTTCCCTCCATACTACTTTTCATCTTAGATATATTTACACCCCCACACCCCAACAGCTCTACAGATACTGGTGCTGCATTGCTGACACATGTTAATTGAAAAACAACCTATTGTTTACTCCCGGAAACAACCGAAAGGGAAATGTTCACATAGATAAACATTTGGATTGTCTGAAAACACACTGGGGGCCAGTGTGACATACGCTTGATGTCCCTTACCCCTGCTCTACTCTGAGATGTACAAACTTTGCCAGTACAGTGACCTAACCATATGCATCCTAGATGGTTGCCATATGACATAGGTAATACCTTCTACTGCGGGAAACAGGCTGTTGCCTAAAAGGAAATGCAAGACAAATCCTTCAGCCAGCATAACAATTCTGAAAGGTCATTTTGCACAGCACAAATGTGATTGTTCCTGCCTGCCTTATGGTTTGTGTTTAACTTTCTCCAACAATTAAGCAAATGAGAAGACTGCTGATTGAATCCAGACCTCCTAGCTGCTATCCAGGTGCCTTAGCCAGCTGAGCTGCTAAATCCTACAGCTTGGCCTGTCTGACTATAAGCTGATGTGGGGGCTTTGAGAATTAAGAGTGTTTTTGTTTATGCATTCCTTCCTCCTGCTGTCTCTCTTCAGAGCTGATTTTAAACCTTTTGGGAGACAAGCTATTTGAAAGACCTAATTTCAGTTTTAATGACAACATTCACTAATGTTTATCTGAAAATATAGGACACCATTAGGGTTCAGAAACAAAGATATCTTTACATTTCCCTCCCAGAATTAGGAGTGCATTGGTGGACCACCACCCTGGTCAGCAGTGGGCAGTACTCACCTCGGGCACAACAGCACATCATTTCTACTCTAGAAACAGAGATTGTAGCACCTAGAATGCAACCCCAAAACATGAGGACCATGCACACCTGCTATTGCTGCTATACAAACTGGCTTAGGCAGACAGACAAGGACATCAGCATTACTAAAACAATTAGAGAAGGTGATGTTTCTACCTGGAGACTGCTGAGTTCTCTCCACGCTCTTGAATAAACTGAATTTACTTTCAGTTTATTGTTGCTCAAATACAGTTCCCGCAGCTTTGTCATCCCAGACAAAGTCCCTTTTGGGATAATGCTTATCTCATTCTCCTTCAGCTTCAGAATCTGCAAGTTCTTTGGAAAGCCAAAGGGCACGGTGTGGAGATTGTTCCCAGAAAGATCCAAGGACTTTAGTTGCCTCAGTTTACGGAAGGCCTCCCGATGGATCTGGGGACTTTTGAGTTTATTGTAGCTCAGGTTCAGCTCTTCAAGGAAGTAAGTGGTGGCAAAGTCGTTCCTGTTAATCTCAGAGATCTGATTATGAAGGATCATAAGTGTTTTCACTCGCCGGGGCAGCCCACTGGGAATCCTTTCCAGCATGTTGTTGTACAGGTGGACAGTGTGCAGCTTCTTTAAGCCTTGGAAGGCTAAGGGATGAATACCTCGGGCTTTTAACTTGTTATTGTGGAGCAGAAGGTACTCCAGGTTCTTAATTTGGGTCAAGACATCTCTGCCAATCACCTTAATTGCATTCTTCTCCAGGTGGAGGAGGACAATGTTTCGAGGTAAACCACTTGGAATTTGTGAGAGGTTATTGCTGGACAAATCCAGATATTCGAGACTAGACAATTTCCTTGGGAAAGCAGAAAAGAGAACACTCTTCATTTAGATTCTGCAATGTGAAACAATAACCAACTCCCGCCAGGATTTTACAATCTTTGCTTTAGAGTCTTTTTACCCAACACAGCTCCCACTACTGCCCATTTCTGTCTCATGATATGACTGATTTGGACAGCAAAGCAGGGAGCTCCCGTACTGCCATTAGGGATCAGGACTAGGCACCACCATTGCTCCCCAGCCATACCAGCCAGAGAACCCGCTGGAGTCCACAGACATTTAGCCACTGGGCTGAGACCTGAGATCAGTTTTGCAGCCTACTGTTATCTCATTTGACACCACAGGCAGCAACATATGAGCAATTTCAGTGAACAAATACCACAAGAACGACACCATGGGAGCACCACCAGAACACAGAATTTAGCTCTCAGGTTCACAAAAATGTAGTCTGAGCATGAGTAATTTCTGTCTCTCTGAAAGTGTGTATTGAAACTGAAATGCAGGTCTGCTTTATAGATGATGAAATATTACTCTTACGAAAAGCAGAAATGCTAATTCAGTGTCCTAGGCTAAGGCAGTGAACTTCTTCTGACCCTCCAGCATTATGGAAGCGACTCAGGGCTAGAGCTGCTTTGTGTAAGCTACTGAATCTGGATTCCACGGACTCAGTTGAGGCTAAAATAAATCCTTAGACCAGCCATTTATACCAACTGGATGTGGATCAATGGCATTATATGCCAGGACTGAGAAGCCTTGTATTCCCTTGTATTTCAAGTCAGTTTCTCATTCAAATGAGACTTTTGATCTGCATGGCACTACATAACCCACTGCAGATGACTAGAAAGTTTTCAGGAAATGCGAGAACTAATGCATTACAGACATTACTTACTGGTTACTACACTGCCATTCACAGCTATCCAAGAATGCTCTGAATGAGCAAATATACTCTATGGGTAAAGCACTTCATTGACGCAAGTTGTAACGTTTCCCCAGTTTGGGTACATCTCAATAGCACTGTGCTGTGCTGCACAGACAGTACCATGAGAGCAAGGAGCAATACCCACCCCTTCTGCTATGACTTGTGCCTCAGCTACAGCCACTGTACTCTGTTCACCAGAATCTTAACGGAAATGGTACGTCCAACATAACCTGGAGGTGGACACAACACGGCTAAGGTAAATTACTAAGGGAGGTTTCTGGAACTGGGAAGTGGAAAAGTAAAGCACAGTTTGATACATTTTCATGTACGGAGATCAGAAAAGGTTACAGAATTAAGCTATGGGCAGGACAGATTATGTGATCCAAATTTTCAGGTAGAACAAGGGCAGCACTCCGTGCAAGCAGAGACACAAATGTTAACTTTTTGAAGTGCTAAGTCCCAGGCTAAATTTAGGACAGCCAAAGGCTATTTTTGCTGCACCAGTTTGTAGCAAAGCTTTTGCAGCCATCTGGCTATTGAACAGCACCATTGCATCCCTGCCTACTCCAACAACCATCTGCCCTGAGGTATAGCTGTGCCAGATGAATTCACAACTGTGTATCTGTGGCTGCTTTCAAGTCACCTTCACGGAAACACAGAAGTGGCTTTAGCAAAGACGAAGGTCTGGCCTAAACTTCCAGCGAACTGCCCTCGAACTGGGAAGTCCCAAGGAACCTCACTTTTGACTGGTTCGGAAGAACAGAGACCAGCTTTCAACATTGTTCTACGTGGCCTTTTCCCAGAAGGCACTTAGTACCTGGTGCAGTCGGGTCTGTGGCAATCAGGGAGCGATGCAGTCTGATGTTCAGTGTTGTGTCTTTTGTATAAAAGTATTCTGCAGTGTGAATTCAAACTGCTCACCCAGACCTTTGCTTTCGAATGGCAGCATCTGAATCTAAGCCTTTTCGCATAGACTTAGCAGAGACATGCATATCGTCATGCAGGTTTTACTAAATGTACTTTTAAAGTTTTACTTTATTCAGCAGATGTACTACTGTACCAGAAGAGATAGACAGACACAAAGGTACAAACTACAGATCTCAGTCTCACCAGAAAGTTTCATTGTCCATTCCTTCATTAGTCAAGTAGTTATTCTGTAAATACAGCTCCCGCAGACCTGTAAGTTCACTGAAGGCTCCTTTGGGAATCTTCTCTAGCTTGTTGTTCTAGAGTCACCAGAAGCACAAAGCACATTATTTGGCATGAAACAACACAAGACATTCAGGTTCTGCTCAACTAACACCAGGCAGTGAAACTTCAAAAGGGCTAGACATAAGATATTTCAGGGGGCTTATAATTAAGAAATAAATACTAATGCTAGACTGAAATATTACAACCTATTTTTATTGATTCCTCATGGAATCTTTGGGCTAAGGAGTTAGAATTCAGTCCCTGCCCCCCAGACAGGTTTATTCTGTACTTGTAGTCTTTCCACCTACGTACAAATGTATAATGTAAGCTAGGCAACTACCTCTGGAGCTTGCTCAAAACTTCTGGATTTTCTAAGACAGATTTCATCATAAAGAATTAGGTTGGAAGCTGGGAACGAGCCATCCTTCTATCATTAATAGCATTCCAAAAGGTACAGTTAGTTCCTGCAATGTAGATTCCAAAATAATTATTCCTATTGCCTTAGTGTCACTTTGGAGTAGCCTGCAGGCAGACACACAAAAAAATATAAAACTAAATCCCACTTAGAAATTTCAAATCAGAACTCTAGGAATTAGAAAAGGATAAACCACCACGAATTATGAAAGGATGTATAGAACACTGACACTGAATTTGTTAAACTTCCCAGAATCCATGTCTATACAATAACATGACGGACAGACTGGAGTAGATTCATGTGACAACTAATATAAAGTGGATATCACCAAAGACAGATGTGGCTGAGCGTCTCAATGAATAGTGAAAGGAAAAAAGAAAAAAGGATCTGTCCCATCTAAGGTACACCTTTTAGACACTTCTGGTCCACCATTGGCTGTCTCTCATTTCTCACTGTCCTGTTTTTTCCCCAGTCAAAATATAAAGGTAAATGTTACTACTGAGAGGCAGTGCACTTGAAAACAAAATGTGCATTTCTCTCTTCAGCTCCTCCACCCTTAACGCAACTGGTGACAGCAGGGAAGAACAGGAGTTCAGAGTGTAGTCCTTGCAGTCTGAGACCCTGTTGGGAACTAATGATTACAATAAATGGCCATAAAATTCAGGGGACTAGTAACTTCACACTTTGCAGAGAAAGTCCAGCAGTTTGAAAGATCAGACTGCCTTCACTTTTCTTCAAGCTGGAAAAGCCTGTTTTCCAGAAGACTTTAATGGGAATTAGTGGTGAAATGTTCAAGGGAAAAGAAAGCTGGGAGGCAACACAGAACTGCCTAAGTCCAGGGGCTGATAACAGACTCCAGTCTACCCAGGTCCAAGGAGCTGTCAACACCAGGAGCAAGCAGAACCACGACTCCCCACTGCTGCAGCTCTCCCATTGTTAACAAGACCGGGATCTCTAGCACAGACATGATGAAGCATTTTTATCAAAATCAGATGACACAGAATTCAAAATGCTGGAGACTAGTTAATACCACAGCTTCTGCTATTGCACTATTGCTGGAGAAGTTGTAGCAGTAAAGACCCACTGATCCAAACTTCCTCTGTTGTCTGAATTGCCAGTTCAGTAGCAAACAAAAATCACTGATGCTAGGAAACAGTAGTCTATGTGAAATCAGTTAGCGAACAAAGCTAGTACGTAGCGGGTGAGCAGCTGTCAGGAGAAAGAGCATGGTCAGTGGCAAACTTAACTGTGAGGCCAGTCACCGGATAGCCATGGAGAATGATCTACCTTCCTGTACTAGTACACATTAGTATCACTATATGCAAGGAAGAGACCAACAATGCTACCACACAGGCATCTGCAATACATTCCCCTGAAAACACAGAAAAGCATTTTTGTCCCCTGTGAGCATTTTTGTGTTTTGCAAAAACACACTGTTACTACTTATGAACAAAAAAGTAAGGACACGGGAGACAGCTACTGTTGAGGATGTAGCAAATGAGACAATGGGCCTGGGAACGTTTCCAAGCACAATGAAATGGCTTGGCTGTATGGTTTGAATCCCATACAAACACGGTACTTTGTCACAATTGTAAAGGAATACGAAACCTTGCTGTCATTACCTTTAAGTGTAATTTATATAGTGCTGGAGGGAGATTCTTTGGAACATACTTCAAGAAATTGCTGGACATGATGAGTATCTCCACATTATCAGAGCCATTGAACATATTATCAGGTAACCCAGCATCTGAAAGTTTGTTGTTATGAAGATATACAGATCTATTGGAAGGAGGAAAAAGATGAAGTAAAACAGATAGTGAGATCTGAGGCTTTTTGTTCACCAAGAGAAAGTTCTTTGAAAACTATATTTCAATCTTTTCTTCTTTTCCTGAGGTAATTAGATTTGTTTTTAAAATGTGCCCTTTAATTTAGCAAGGGGCATAGCATGCAAAACCAAATGGCTGGTCCAAATACTCTCTGAAATTTATGCCTATTGAAATTCCAGACCTGGATGTGAATACAAATTTCACAAGTAGCCTTATCTTCTTAAAAAGAAACAAAGTGCAAGTCTGGGATTGTGCAGTGCTTTGCAACAAAGAATGGCAGCGTGGTGGCCTCACTCAAGAGGGTTAAAACTAATCTCTGATTAAATAGATATGCCCCCAATTTTAACTTCTATTTGGAATTAAATCTGGGCTTCTTGGGCTTGAAAAAAATCAACCTGTAGATCTTTATAGAAAGGGCTGTCTCTCACCCCTCCATTCTTTCTGCCCCTCATGAAGGCTGGAAATACCCAGGAAACAGTTTCTCTCTTACTCCTAGAACTCAGAAAGGCATAGAATATTGACAGAAAGACAGCAGATTTACTCAGACTGGAAGAGTTTTGGTTTTTATTGAACTGTTGGGATCAAGAGAAAGAGAGCTTCTTATTTTCTCTTTGCTCTTCTTACTTTTAATCTTTAATACTCACAGAAATGTTTCTCCAGTCAGATTTTGAAAAACGGATTTATTTTTTTTTACACAGGTTTTAATTCCGTACAAAACAATAGACCCCTGTGAAGTTATTTCTGCTTTTCATTGGCTTAACTGCTAAATGAATTCATTTGACTTCTTTTTAACAAAATAAATTACAGGATTTTATTGACTTTGACTGCCTCTTCCTTTCCCATGTTTACCCCAATATGCAGCAGGCAACTAAAACTGTAGAGACAGGTTAAAACTGCAAAAGAGCACAGTGTCAAAGTGCACTTTCTTAACTTGTTCTTGGATTCTCTACCAGTTGCAGGGAACTTGGCAACATCCTTCTGGAAGGAAGAAAAGGCTCAGTGTGGAAACACAATTGTGTGCTCACACGCTCCAGGGAGTTCAGAGCCACACTGAAAATATTGTTCACCCTGCATGGTCAGCTGTACTTTTAACTCACAAATATTTGCCTTTCTGAAAACCTTGCTTTCCAAATAATCAGTCTGAGACTGATGAACTCTGCTGAGGGCAAATAAACAAACTGAAACAACTGTGTTAGGATTTTATATCAGCAATCTTGGAAATCAATGGGTTACTGTTCTGATTAAAACGAGTGCTGGTATAGGAAAGTGTGAAAATCACTTCAGAAGAGTACAGGAATTTTAATATGAAATCAAAATACAGCAGCTTCTGCAACTCAGGTTAAAGAACACATACATAAATCTAGATTCTTTCATGATTTGATACTGCCAGAAATCAGTGAGTGACTCAGCCTTTTCAGCTACCAAGACCCTATGAGACTAAAGGCCTAGGAAGTACAGAGTGGGAATAGGGAGTTCTCCAGTTCATCACAAGACTGGGCTCTGGGAGTTCAACTGGGTCAGCTATTATTAACTACTTCCAAACTTCCAAATGCTTGGGCGCATAGATTGCTAGCGGGAGTTTGAGATGTCTTTGCAGGATTTAGATGCTGCAGTGCCCACACAGATTACTCAAAATGCCTTCGGAAAATCACCTCCCATAGGAGGTGATCTATGTGCATCTGAATTTGAGATGGGCCAATGTGCTGCACTGGATGCAGCTGAGAAAATCACAACCTGAAACTAGCAGAGACCTGTGAAACCAGATCTGAGGGTATGAACCACTTCTGAAGGTGCTAAAGGTTTAGCTTTGATATAGTTGAATTATATTCAGCTACGCTGAGTGCTATACTCTTAACCTGATTCTATTTATTTAAATTAATGGACTACAACAAAACTAGAGATTTCTGAACAGTTAGTCTCCATTTTGAGAAACCAAAGTTGTTCTTTTCAAACTCATAACAAATAAAATGGAGACAATTTAATTTTTATCTATGTAAGTGTCTGGCAGCTAGTAAAAGCCCTTGGAATGTGTTTGTCTGAGAGATTATTTGATCTTTCATGCTGAGAATAACAAACAGTCAGCTTCTTTCCAAAAAACATATGTAGGCAATAACGTGGTTTAGCCAGATAGTTTCTTATCACCCACCAACTGCACCCAACCAGTGGCAGAACACTTATTGTTTTACTTCCCAATCCGTCACCTCAAGTTTGGTTTCTGTCCAAATGTGAGCCCATATATCTTGGTGAGATAATTGGCTGCAAAATCTGCACTGATCAAGGTATTTGGTAGGAATTTCGGAGCCACTGTTAGCTGTAAAAGAAATATACAATTAAATGCAACAATGTTTTAATCAATTATTAGACCAGCAACATAACACTTGCAACTTTATTTTCGCTAAACAGGCAAAAATAAATTAAACTAAATACAGATTACATGAACAAAAACAAATTGTCCTCACTCACTAATCTCTCCAGGAAGGAGACAGACTTTTGCTTAGAGATATGTGAATGTTTGTTTTGGTTGGAAGAGTCCTGACTCTTTTTGATAGAAGAAGTCAAGAAATTGTTATTCAGAGAGCAAACACTTTGTTTCTTGTTGTTCCTAACTCCCCAGTCTGCTGTGCCAAAAAAATCCAACCCACCTCACAGTGGCCTACTACTTACTCTCTTATGAAAGTAAAATGCGGGGGGAAGTGTCACTTCATATGTCTGTTCCAATATTGCATACATTTACAATGATCTTTTCAATGGAGGATTCAGGTTCCCAAAGGACAGGGATGCTTCTGAGCCATGGAATATCAAATGGGACTTCAAAGCAAAGACCTACTGTACAGTGATATTTTGTTCATTAAACAAGCGATGTATCAGAAACAAAATATAGAAAGGTCCTGTCTCAAAAACTTTGTAGTTGATGAGAGGTATGGGATTTGATGTGTTTGCGCCTGGTCTATTGCGATTTTCACCAGTGGTTTAAAAAAATAATGCTAGGAACATCTGCATCTGAACAAAAATTGGTGGAGTAAAAACTAGTGATCAAAAAAGCTCAGTTTTACAGAGCATCCAGAAAATACAACAGCTAGATTCACTGCGGGTGCTAATAGCAAAGCCATTCAGCTAGAAACCAGGAATACGGGTTATAATACAGGCTGGAGAACAGTCTTCTGGAAAGCATAAACCCAGATTTATGCATCAAGATTAAACCCTTGGGTAACAGATGCTGTAGTAGATACGACCCTTGAGTACATAAGCAGAAGACTATAATGAATTGCCGTAGGCAGGTGCAATCACAGTGGCTACAGAAGTCAAATACAGCACTAATGAAACCACTCTTAACAGTATTTTATGTACACACTGAGGGGCTCTGGAGAGAACATCTTTTCTAGGGAGACAGTGAATTCTTTGTCATCTAAAGCTTTGAGATCAGGATGGGAAACTTGGGCAATGGAAGAGATCTGCCTTCTGACCTGCCTGAACTTTTTTGAATCTGTAAAGCTTCTTCCTCACAGCGCTGTTGTGTGATACAGTCCTTACAGCCAGCAAGGCACAGCAAGACTCACAGGATGAGAAAATGATTTTTCAAATTTTTACTACCATAAAACTGCAATTGGTTATTAATAATAGTGTAAAACAAAAAATATCTAAAAGATGAACAACGTGTGAGAGAACAGACACTTTATTGGAGAACTACCTAACCTGAGCCTTCAACTACATATTTACCTAAAGTTTGCCTAGAACTCTCTTTACTAGTTTGACAAGTGTGCATTGACGGACTATATCCATGAACCTGTCATTTACTGGACTCATAATACAGTCCTATTTTTGAAAGATAAAAGTACATTATTTTCAGGTTTTCATTTTCACCTGTGGCAAACCCTCCATCCGTAAGCCGTCTTAAACACTTAATGGCCACAAACACAAGAAAGATCTCTCCCGCAAATCACATTCCTATCAGTACTTCCAGACAGTATGTAAGCCATGGAAACAGGCATCCTACGTATTACTACAGTTGCCACAGTACTGCTCTTGGCCTTACCAGTAATCTCTCACCTCCTGATCTGGGAGAGATGATTTCAGGGACGTGGATAAAGGCACTCATCTCCAACTAGGAAGGTCTGACAGTGCCTCAGGAAGTAGTAAGACTCTACCGTGACATAATATTGAGAATTCAAACACAGGAAACAGACTTTATCACTTTCATACACAGTGGCACATTAAAGCTTTCCTCCAGAAACACGGTCTGTTAGGTCATAACTTTTACACAAAACAAAGGGCATGGCTCAGATATGTGAAATGAGAAATATCAGAACCACAAGAAAGGGGAAAGAGAAAGAGAAGTTTCATCCAAAAAGAGTTTCCACTTGCTCAGGAATTTGCTTTGGCATTTCAGCACTTAAGTCATGAGACTAACTGATCTTCACTGGTTGACTGCATGAAGGATTAACGCTGGATTGTTGTGCTAGCACAAATAAAGTTGACTGAGTAGGTTTGACTGGTATATTGTCTAATAAGTAGCAATTTGCATTTCTCCAGCTGCAATTTTTTTGCAGCTTTACTGCTGGATCTGCCTTTCCATATGGCAGATAGTGTTTCTCCACTGTTAACTAATGAGTTAACCAATGAATTCAGCAGGATTATACAAAAGTTATTACTAGATTTGGAACAAGTTTCCTTGCTTATAACAAGCTTTGATATAAACAGAAGTACTGGATGCAGGTGAATCCCATTTCACTTTGGAGATACTGAGGAATGTAAAACCTTCTGTCACCCAAATCACCAGCTTACCAGTAAATAGTAATTTACTAAAAAAAAAAAAATGCTCAGGACGCAGACTACAGTTTGGTGGAAGAGATTTCTGTTACAACATGTGATAGATACAAATTATGAGAGTGAGGTGAAAAACTGAAAAGGAAACTACAGCATCCATTCTTTACTTGAAGTACTTTTTACTCATAAGCCACAGAAGGATAATAGTCTATTATGATTTCTTTTCTCCCACCAGCTATGCTAGTTTAACAAAAGACAATTTAGCTATGTCTGATGGGATCACAATTGAAGATAAAGCAGCATTAAGATAATCCATAAACCAAGGAGCAAACTACCAGCAAATCCCTGCTCTCCTCCAGATACCAGAGTTACTTGATCTGCAGTGTTTCCTGCTGTAAAGTGGATGCAGTCTGAAGCCAATCTGGTTTGTCCTGGCTTGTGATTTATAAAGAAATGTGTTATTTTTGTAGGTCCACAACTTCTCACTATAACTAGTTCTGACATTCGCTGACGTTTGCATTTTCTTTTGGGATCCTTTCCTCTCTGCAGTAAAGCCAGAAAAACCAAACACTTTGTTTTGTCACACAGGGAAAATTGGAGTGCAAAGTTCTGGAATATTAGTCACAGTCTGGCTTGTTCCTTTTTATGGAGTTATTAACTGCCAAGACTGTTATATGGAAATGGTGCTTGAAAGGGAGAAAAGAACACAATGTTACTGTACTAAGGAATGGGTTCTATTCTCAATCACTCCATACAGAAATCTATGGAGTGATTCTGGATGTGTCTTGGCCTGACTGAAACCTGAATGTGGCCACATGTATATAAACAAAACATCAAAAGGTCACAGATTTTAAGAGGATAATAAAATATATATACAGACATGTATATAAATGTATCTATATAAAGAGAGAGGGGGGGGGATGGAAGGGCAGGGGTTTTGTAGACAAAAGAAGCTCTGCCTGATGTTTTAACTTATACTTTTCTGTGGCATCCCAGTTTCTTCTGTAGGAAGTATTTGTGGACAATCGCTGGGGATAAAGACAGACATAATGGGAACCACCCAGAGGTAAGGATATGTGAGAAGTTATTTCCTAGCCTTGGCAGGAAAGATGTGCTTCTGTCATGACATCCAACTTGGATCATTAATAGGAAAGCACCTAGGACCTTCTCCGTTAAAAAAAAATTAAACTCCTACCAGAGCAGCTAAAAGGATAAATTGATAAATCGCAGTTTCACTCTGTGTGGGTATCCCCGCCCCACCCCCATCAGACCTAATAAGAATGGGAGCCAGGGAAAACTGGATAGCTTTTCACAGATCTTGATGACTTAAACACAGGTTTTAGGACATGTTTGTTCACAGATTTTTCAACCAGCCTCATCTGATGAGATATGCAGCATTTCACATCATTACCACACAACTTATTTGCATACAGGCAGCTACCAAACCTGCATGCAGCTGGTCCAAAGCCTACTGAAGACAGTGGTAATTTATAAATGCAGGGGCTCTCTGTACCTCCCTACACACATAAGGGAAACCTTTCACCAGTTGCACAAATAAGTAAGTGTTCAAAATATACCGGCATGTGTACCCTCTAATTTTTTAGCATACTGATTGTCTTGACCTTAGATGAACCTGCAATGGAATATCACTTTTAGCACAATTTTATGTAGGGTGTATGTTTTAAAAGAATTGAAGGCTTGCTTATTTAACTTTCAGAACTCAATTAGAAAAGAACTCTGAAAGCCTTCTGAGCCTCTTACCTTATTGTTTGCCAGGTACAGGTAATTCAGGTTCTCCAGATGCTCAAATGCTTCCTCTGGTAACCCTTAAAAACAGGAATAACTGATCAGTGACATTGGCACCTTATTGCCTCTCTGAGTGAAAATACCAGAAGGCAGCTTTCTCTCTCAGACAATACCTTTAATGCAAGATTTAAATATTTTTCATTGCCACTGAAACGATCTAATTCAGACCTATTGTTGCCTTTGGTGGTTTTTTTTTTAATTAAAAAACAAAACAAAACAAAAATATAGACTGGTAATAGCAATGGAAGACCACTAAAAATCCTAAGCATGCAAGGCTTGTGGCCAACCCCACTGGCAAGGCTCAGGTACAGAGCTGTGTAGACTTGCTGCACAGCCAATTATCGGAGCTTGCAGCAACCATGCTATCTGAAAAGCTTCTTTTGTCATTTGCTCATGAATCTGAAAATCATTTTTCTTGGAAGGACATAATCCGAGGCGGTTTAATGATCAGTCTGATCTATGACCACTATGTTGGCAAAATAACACCAGTATCTGCATGTCATAACCCTTCTCTTGTTCTGCTACCCCACAATCCAGATAGCCACGCAGTAACCAGCTGAGAGCTGAACTCAGAGCTTACCCTCCCCCAATAATTATTAATTTTCAGCTGAATCGCTCCACATCCAGCTGATCACACAAGCACAATTGCTGTCACAGTGGAAAGGCTGCAAATAACATTTTCACCTGGCACTTAGATAACTGTAAGTCAAAGGTGAAGCTATTTCCCACGTCAAAACACTGGAAACTCGGGGCTGCACTGAAGCTTGTGAAAGAAACATTAGGCCTCAAAAGGTAATAATGTCAAAGTCTGAATCAATTAAGCACAGCCCTCCTTGTGCCATGTAAGAGTGCTGTGGTTTGGGTCCCATGCATCATATGCCCACATTCTCAATAAAGGCTGTTCTCTATCAGTGGAATAGGGATAGCAACAGCATTCAGAGCAACTGGGTAACATACAAGTTAACAACTGCAGCTTTTGTATTGCATATCCTCCCCTCTTACTATTTACTCCAGTTCCTCTGTCTCTTTTGCTTTCCTTTACAAACCCCTTAAACTTCTCTAATAAGCACATGACTCAGCAAGCAAAACCCACCTACAAAGATCAAAATGGTTTTAGAAGGGTAGAAGTTGTTTTATTTGCAATATATATTTGTAATTATACTAAATTCGACAAGGACTGAACTGGACTGCACCAACTGACTGACTAGACTGAACTAAACAAGTGGACTAAGAAACAAGGTCAGTCAGAAGGAAATCATTCAGCGTGTAGATGTTTCTGGTTCTCAAGTGCATTGCATTGATATGCCTGTGGGACCAGAGGGAGTTTCCTGGATAAGAAGATCTCACGCCACAGTACACAGTGCTGCTGCCAGGTCTCCTCCACTGGTTCAGTAAGGCTGCATTCTTACAAACTGAGTATTATGTTTCGCATGATAAAGTGCCTCCATGATCTGTGTGATGGCCAAAGGAGTGAGGCTTATAGCTAACTACTCCAACCAAGTTAATTCATCACTCTGTGGCTTTCCTTATCAGCTGTCACTGGTCTCAGTGCATTAACTGGTGTTCTGGAGGCACAGGCTCTGTCCACTTCATGGCTCTGCTGGCTTACCTTTTGAAGTTAGCCTGTTGTTTTGCAAATTGAGAGTTTCCAGTCTGTAAAGACGAGCGAGCTCTTCTGGAAAGATTTCTTCTATCTGGTTATTCTAAGAAAATGGAGAGTATTAATCATCAGCAAAGTAATCCAAGAAGGATCCCAATAAACCAAGACTGTGACCTGCAATAAAATTTGGAAATGAACCCACCATGCCAAATCATTGTCAAGAGTTCTCTCTGTAATGAGCCAGACTCACATCTCAAAACCAAGACATCCAAACCCAGCAGCATCTGAAGGCCTGAACCAAGTTTTGTAGCTTGTGCTCATCTCCAGAAATAACTGGCTTATGCACTGGTAGCATACAAAGAGTATGATTACGCCTGGCAAGGCCTACAATCCATCTGCCACAGCCAAACCTTGTAGCTGCAGCGAAGCGTTTGCTACAAGGTTGGCACTGTGGATTTCCAAGTTTACTGCTTCTGTTATTCAAGTGTCATTTTAAAAACAACTTGTCATGGGCAGGGAGAGTTAAACTTTCTCTGGTTCTGCTGTTGGGGGTGACTGCCATCAGATTTTCATTAACATGCTGACTAACATTTTAACCATTAACAGTTGATTTGAGTGTTTTAGCATCTAGGGACCAGTCAAGGACCCACCATGCTGGAAGCCAGGCCAATACGCTGAAAGTGACAGCTGCTGCTCCAAAAAGCTTCTTTGCTTTTGGCAGTAAAGGCAGGAGCCATAGCTAGCACACGCCTGGGACAGATCTGCTGAGGAAGGTGCCAGCTTACATTACGTTTTTTCTAACTACGCTGCACTTGGATGGAAAGCTCTGAATAAAATCTGCACTTCACCCAGTGAACAGAATTGGCAAATAGAAGCCGTAACAAACCCCAGCTGGTGAAGGGCCAAAGAGGCATTGAAAGCCTGGAACTACAGCCACTGCTCAGGAGGAGACATGGCTGGGGCTGCTGTGCTCCAGCCCTACCCACGCTCTCAGGTGTCAGGGCACAGGCAGGGGATGGGTGCCTGCCCCAGCGCTGGGCACAGCGATCAACTAACTCAGGAGCACTGAAACCCGCTGGCGGTCTAGGACAGACTGCTGCTTCTCCCTGACGTTTGAATTGCATGTCCTTGCGTGCCCTTATCCTGAGCAGACACGACATCTCTGCAGGGGAACTATTTGCTGCAGGCACGACACCAGCCCCGCAGCCACGGCCAGTGCTTATGGCGAGGGATGGAGTCAGCCATGTTATGGCTGCTCCTGGCCCAGTCCAAGCCCCGCAGCCCCTGGCACCGCTCATGGCGAGGGATGGCGACGGCCATGTTACACCCCGGCCGCTGGCACTGCTCACAGCGAGGGATGGCGATGGCCATGTTACACCCCAGCCCCTGGCACCGCTCACAGTGAGGGATGGTGTCAGCCACATTACACCTGCTCCTGGCCCAGTCTGCACGCTGCAGGGAGAGATGGGATGCTGGGGGACACTGGTCGGGGCTGTCTCTGCACTGGTATGCTGTGTTTACAACACTAACAAACACGTAGCGAGTGCCGCCACAAAAACTCTTGTTAATGAAGTGATTTAGGCCATCCTTTTCAGAGACACCCCAAAACACAAGGCCTTAGGCAGAAACAGTAATAATGCGCTTGGTCAAAATTTCTGCTGTCGGAGCCGGGAGCGCACGTTTCCTATCTGTTTTCCTGCCTGGATCTGTGGGGTGGGAATTCACGCCGGCACCGGGCGCGTTTGGGCCTGCGGCACCTCCTGCTGCCGGCGCGACGCCGCCGAAGGCAGCGGACAGGCGCCGGCCCGGCCCGGCGGCCCCGGAGCGGGAGCTGGGGGCGGCCGCGGCTCCCTTACCTGCAGGGAGAGGTGGTTGGTCAGCTCGGGCAGCAGCAGCGGGAACTCCTTCAGGTCGATGCCGCCGCAGTCCACGACGCCCTCCTGTGTGCAGCCGCAGTCGCGGGGGCAGGCGGGGCCCGGGCCGGGCGGCCGCCGCCGCTGAGCAGCGCCCTCAGGGAAGTCGTTGCCGGCGGGCGGCGGCGGGCGGGCGGCGGCGCAGCCCAGCGCCAGGAGCCCCAGCGCCAGCAGGGCCCGGCCGCCGGCGGGCATCGCCCCTGCAAGGCGAGAGCGCGGCGGTCAGGCCCCGGCGGGAGGGGGCCCGGCCCGGCCCGGCCGAGTCCCGCGCTCCCCCGGCCCCGCGTTCCCGCTGCCCCCGCCCGGTGCGGCACGGCCTTTGGCGGCGCTTTGGGGCGCGGGCCGAGACGGAGCCGCGCCCGCGGGACCCCGGCTGCAGCCGGCGGGCTGGCAGCATCCCCCCGCGCCGTCCCGGGCTCCTCGGGTTATTTATTGCCTTTTTCATATTGAGAAACGCCAGATGACCCCGGAGGTTTCTAGAAGAGGTGATGCAATGTTATTCCTATCTAACTGCTGGTCATGCTGTTCCTCAGTTTTGCAGAGGGAAGAAAATGCTCATTAGCGTAAACCAGGTGTGCTGGGAAGTGACTGCGGCTGTCAGGGTGCCTGTCAGAGGGCTGCCTCACCGGCACCCAACAGTAACGTAAGCTCACGGCTACTGAAAACAAAATGGGCTTCCTATTGATTTTGGACAGTGCTATCTGAACCTCAGAGGCCTGGCTAACGTTCAGCTTTTATCTTTCTGGCAGCAGGTTACAATAACTCAAACAGGAGTATCTACCGGACCAGCCAGCTGGCCCTAATCCAGCCCCCTCGGTCTTATCTGTCCCCTTCTCTGATTTGGCACCTAACGATTTGCAGTCCGGGCTTGTAATTACTTGTCTTTTATCCTTTTGGCTATTGGCACAAGTATTTCACAGCGATGAGAAATTCTTATTTAAGCAGATCTTCTAAGGCAAAAAAGCACAACGCATTCATGACCTTAATACAAAACAAGCGCTCTGTTCACCTCTGCTGGCCCAGGTTCCTGCTTTGCATTGGGACAAGAACGTCCCAGAGCCAGACTGGCAGCCGTCAGAGCTGGCACGTCTCTGTTTACATCCACAGGGCTTTGCAGCTTTATGCCAGCTGAATTCTCTGGGGCTCTCACAGACTTTGGGTGCTAAAAAAGCATTGGAGGGATCCTGCTCTCAGCCACGGTCATGAAAATCTTAAATAACTTCTGTAAACACTGACTTGTACTTGAAGAAACCAGGAGAAGGTGGGATTACAGGACAGAGCATCCTGAAACATGTATGGTTTTGCTTTAGTCCTGGTCTTTGCTACCAACATGCTGGATGATTTTAAGCATTTAACATTGCTTGCTTGATCCCTCTTCTCCCTGCTCCACTATTTCACAGCTTCCGTATTTGCAAAAGCTGAATATAATGAAATTAATCTCCTTTATAAAACATTCCAGAGTTCAGATAGTGTTCCTTATGTGGCAGCTAGATATTAATAGTGAATTCAAAACTGGCCGTGTGAGTACGCCAACAGTGGATTACTAAAATCCTTAGTATTTGGTGATCTAATCTCAGAAAATATTTCAGAAATCTTAAAGAAAATAATCTCAGAAAGTATGATATATCAGATCTCTAACAAAATATTCTTCGTATATATCAGCTTACCCTTATAGATACTTACAAAAGAAACTAAAGAAAAAAATATGCAGGTCATAACCAGCCTTGCTGTAGCAATACCAACACTGTTCCCAGAGCACACAGTTAACATCATGGTTAGTTTTGGGCTGTACAGACTTGCAACATACTGACTTTTCCACACATATAGCTGAAAAGATGTTAAAAAATTAACAGGAAATATTTTATCTATTGCACACTAAAATTTGTGAGGCAATCTCACCCTGTTGTCATCAATATGCATGCTTCTGCTACGATGCCTTTGAAGTGAACGCTGCTCTGGTGCCACAGGGAGACACTTTGGATACAGAAACATCTGCTTGCATCTGGAGCGCAGGCAGTAAAACCAGGCATGATTTTGATTTTCTTTTAGTTCAAAGAAAAGTCTGAACTCACTCACTCCATTTCAACTCATTCCCATGGGCCTGATCCAAAGCCTTATTAAGAAACCTTACTGAAGGAGTAGCTCAAAACCCACTAGAAAGAGTCAGTCCTCTTCCCCTTACTGTCAGTGTGTTTTGGATCAGGTCCTTCCACCCAAAGACTGAAATTAACACTGAAATCAGCTCAGGGGTTTCTATGGTTGCATCTTTCTGAGTCCACACAAAACCACTACCGATTTCTGCACTTTGCTGCCACACAGCACCAGAGGCAGAGTGCTACAAAAGGCACAGTCTCAAGAAGTAAACTGAAGTTTCAGCACTTACTGTATGCTTCTCAGTGGTTACAGTTACTTCAATAAACAGAATCATGTTCAAAATACCCCATCTCTGTACCTATTTTTCTCCACACACATTCTCACAGGAGACACACAGATGGAAAAACATCCTCTCCTTCAAAATCAACAGGTTAACTGAGTTTGTTACCTACACTGAACATCCTTCTAAAAGCTGCAGCTGAAAGGCAGGCTGCTGGATGTTGTCCGACAATCCAGCTTTAAAAAAAAAAAAAAAAAAAAAAAAAAGAAGTGCTGAAAAACTCACCTTTGCTGTCAGAAATCAGATGAATGGAGAGGAACATTTCTCTTGCCCCCACAGGCTCCCTCGGCTCATGCCATGTCAGTTACATGCGCTGAGCTCAGAGTGAGTCTCTCCTTTCCAAGCCAGATCCTTTCCAGATGTGAGCAGCAGAACGAGAGAGAGTAATAGGCAACCCTCTACCAACGAGAGTTTCCTGCACTTCCCAACGAAATCGGAGAGGAATTTTCCAAAGTCACCATATGGGAAAATGTGAGTAGGAAAGAGGAAGCAGCTATATCTGAATATAAAGACCTGGGGAAGAAACAATCTCCCATTGCTTTTTGTCAACAGCTTGCAAGATCCATGAGATATGCCAAAAGAAAGCATGCTGGAATTGACAGAAGCAGAGACAGCGTGTGCTTTAGCATTTTGTTGCAGGACACCAGAGCTGCACTATCTGTTCCTAGATCTTTAATTTTAGTCACATTCAACAGAAAAACTGAATTCCAGGTGGGAATGTCGTCCCATTCTCTGGGGGTCTGGTTCAAATCATCCAGGAACAGACAGATCAGCAGTTTTTCCTGCGTTTCATCTCCCTCCCCTTTTAACTTCCCCCCTGGATTTCAACCCATCAAACTGATCTTCAGGGACCAGGGATAGATAGGCTGAAACTACAAATGTCTTAGAGGCAAAAGTCCCCAAATTTGATATAACACCCCATCTACCCAATCTCTTTTTTTATCTTCTAAGCCCCATATTACACCACTAAACATCAAAACAACCCTCCACCACACATAGACACCCACTCCAGCCCTAGTCACATTTAGCCTCGAAGACTCACATTTCTTATTTTTCCCCTATTAGTAAAAGAGAGGAACATGCTGTTTATAACACAGTATGCTCTAAGTGCAGCAATACCTCCAAGAAAGAAACACAGCTTTTTGCCACTGACAGGAAAGTCACTATTTTAAATATAAAGCCACCTGTTTTGTGAATGCCCCACAGTGGTCCATACAGTACCTCCCCAAATCTGCAGAGGATCTATCCTCACCAAGAACACGACCTTCTTGCTCAATTCCAAAAGAAGGTACACTGATTCTTTCCTCTCAACTCCAGCTGAACTAAAGTCTAAAGCAATTAAGTTATTTCCTCCCTCTCCCAGGCTCATATCAACTGGAACTGATCCCCCCCCCCCCCCCCCCCCCCCCAATGCCACGTGTAAGCCGCAAAAGTTAAGTGTGGGAAGTGTGTTTTTACTAAAACAAAAATAAGAAAAAAAACCCCAAAGCTGGCTGTTTTTTCTTAGTGATTCAGAGATCCAGGATGCATTTGCCTGCTACCCTTTCTATAGTTCAGTACTCTGAGTCCATACAACATAATTTACGCAGAGTTTTCAGAAAGATAAAAAGTGTGCTTATATTGGGGAACCACTCCATCTTACCCCAGTCTGCAGAGAGGAGGAAGAGGAAGAGTAGGTTGATTACCTGGGTCACTATTGACGCCAGAACAGCTGACAAAGGAGAGGAGGAGAACAGGATTCACCCTTCCCCAAAACTGCCTTTTTTCTGTGTTTTTGTTGTATGTCACATAGCATTCAGAAGTATTACAAGACATTATGAAAAAGAGGGGCATTACGCCTCCTTTAGTGGGGAAACAGAGGGACACAAGTGTCATAGCCAACCCAGGACTATCCAGCAGGACAGAGCCGGTACCAGAAACCAGATAACCCATGTGCAGAGGCAACACAGCCTTACACTATGCTATAGATTACCTATATAGGCTGGGGTTTTTTCCAGGCTTTCACTTCCTCCACACCTTATCCTCTTACATCAATATATCCCAAACTCTCAATCTCCTATCTCCAGGCCCAGTGCTGCATTTCCATCATCGGAACCCATACAAATTCCCGGGAAAACCAGAGCTGGAGTCAAACCTACCTAAAGGCATTCCAACCCACCACTAAGCCAAAGGCTGTGCCCTAGCACTGCAGATGGACTCAGGGAACCACTGCTTCTGTTCACTACAGCTTTCTAGTGCTTTCAGAGGAAAGAACTTCCACTGCAGAACTCGCAACACAGAATTAGCGGCAGGAAATATTTCCAGTCAAACCTGAGTCTTTGTACTCTGGCGTGTTCCCTGCTGATAGCTGTGAGTGGTGGTTGCAGCCTAAACGAAGAAACATTTTTCAGGTTTAAAACCTGAAGCTGAAGACTCAGTTTAAACTTTGGTATGATCACTTCTTCAGATCATGTAGATGGCAGAGAAACAGGTCCCTGGGCAAACAACTGCTAGGCTACTTCATTGAACAACTGGCAGCTGTGACAGACAGCAAGACTAAACCTTCTGCACTGACTCCAGCAGACAAAAAGCAGTGGTGGTCAAGGATAGACTGCTAACTGAGCTCTTACTTTTCAAAGATACTCTTGCAGACCTCAGCATAAGGACACGTCCAGGGCCAAGCTGCAGTATGCAGTACACTATATTCCACTACTGTAACTGAGAAAACTGGACAATTTTGTCTAAATTACACCAAGGCTGCACTTGCTTTGTGGAATCACTGAGGATCAGGATAGCACAGGGGTAGCTCAAACCTGTGAGACCCACTCAGCTCTGGCTTTGCAACTATTGTCACTCTCCTAAAGAGATTATAGGTTAAATTTAGATGTGATATCATAAACTCAAGTAACAGACACCCCAGTCAAGCAACAACAGGGCAGAGAACAAAAGGTACAACAGATCTATTGAAACATGAGCTCCAAAACAGTGGTTCTACAGGCATCAGCTCACTTGTGATCAGCATGAAGTGAAGCACGAGGCATTCAGGAATTTAAAGTTTTTGGTGTATCTTAAATAAAGATGATCTTTTACTACCCTTTATCTGATTTAAATAAGACTCTACAGAAATACTGCCATTCCTGAAGTGTCCACTGCTATGTGCTGAAACTGTGCCTTTATTTGAAAGGAGAGAAAAAAGCCCATTAAAATTCTTCTAAATGAACTTGCCGTCATTTGCTTCAAAAAATGAATAATCAAAACACAAAGAGTAAAAGAGGGTTTTGTCTCCAAAACAGGAAGGGAAGTATTTTTCAAACCTAAGAATGCACAACAGAGCCTGGCCACAAGCCTGTTGGCATCTGTGTCTTGATCTGAATGAACTTTAAGATGTCTGTTCTCCCAGAGGACATGTACTGTTTAAAAAAATAAAAATAACAATCCATGACTGCTTTTAATCTACCTGGAATATGGGATACAGGCAGCATTTTTTGTACTTTTTATACTACCCATGTTCCATTTAGCCTGCTGCAACATTATTAGGATATTTCTGTTCCTGTATCACAGTATATAACTAACATTACCCAGAGAACCCACCCAGGGCCATATAAAGCCATCTGCTTTTAAGTTAGCAATGAACTCTTCTTACAGATACAAGGTACAGAACAGCTCATGCTGTCACTCCAACAAATTACGCCGCTATTTAAGTAATAAAGGAATTTGTTCCAAACAGTTGGGGTTTTTTTCCAGCATTTGTTCTCCACATGTGGTTTGCTTCCTCAAGTGTTGATTTTTCATAGTTAAGAGACTTTTTCCTGCCTTTTATCCACCAGGCTAATTGCATTCTTATTCTTTTCTGTTTAACAAGAGCTGACATCCAGCCCAGTGCTCTGTAAAACAGGAAGTGATGTTTTTCCTGTCCCAAGGAGGTAACAGTTTAAACTGACCTCTGATGAATTGGACATATGGGAAATGGACAAATCCAGCCTTGTGATTATTTGAAATTTTTCCTATTGTGAGAGGGGAGTGAAGTCCCTTTGTCCCATCCTCCCGCATCCTGAAATGATCTATTGCCCAAAAGAATAGCTCCTTAAACAAGTTGCCACAAACCACACTCAGCTGTTCATACCCTCCTCGCTTGAGCAAACTAATCTCTCTGCTGCTTACCAAAGGAATCCCAGATTACCTTGTACTAGGAGGACTTTACACAAATAAAGCCACCTGCCAGATTCTCCATTCCCTTTCTAACACTTGCAGATACGAGCACCTGCAACAGGCACTCAAGTGTTACACACCCCCATGAAGTTATTCAAGAGGTAAAGTCAGCTCCATACAATGACATACAGCTGCAATAACTGCCTTCCACCTAGACTACCTCATCTGCCCAGAGATACTCCATCATTTATTTATCCACAGAGAGCTCTCTCACAAACATCTCAAATTCAGAATTTCGTAACAAATTCCTATTTGTTATCCTGATTAACATAGGATAGGAACAGAGATTTCTTGAAGTAGCACATTTTCTTAAGGAAAGGAGCCATGTTCTGACCCTCAGCATTTCTTCTAATGACTCAAATTAATTGTAATAAAAGCAGCAATCACTTCTGCAAACACAAATGGTGTAAAGTGTGTAAGTGTAATGTACTGCACTGTACCTATTTCTGACTAGGCAAAGCAGCAGAACTGAAACACAAAACTCGAGTTCAAAAATAAAATCTGTGCTCCAAAACCAAAGCATTCACTCAAATTCCTGCAAGCCAGATCTGCCAAGTCAGGCATCACTCTGCTCACTGGCTCCAACTCTGATGAATCTATTTGCTTTTCTTACAGCAAGGAAACATGTTTTACTTTTTTCTTTATTACGAAAACTCATCTCTGAAAAAGTTGCATGAATTTTACAAAAGAAAGTAAAGATATACCTGCCTACCCAACAGTATCTCTGTATTAACATATTTATCATAGATGGTAAGAAAAAAAAAAGACCCCATCCCAAACAAACAAACAAAAAACCACCAACCCACCCCCCAAAAAAAAACCACAACAAACCAACCACAAAACAATAGCTGCAAAGGGTATTCACCAGAGTCTGTGAAGAAAGAACATTTTATGTCTAAAGCTGAAATTTCCTCTAACGCAAACCGGCAGTCTCAGAACACTAAACCCTCTGCTTAGAGGACCAGGATTTTTTTTTCTTTTCACAAGGCCTTTGAAACCAAAAATGTAAACTTTGCTATGTTCAGTGACTGGCCACCTCTTCGCATCTCTAGCTACCTTTCTAGTTCTGCCCTCAGGTTAACAAAACAGAATTGCAATAACACAAACTTCCTAAGAAAGGCTAAGTTACAGAGAATTTTAGCTGGAGAAGAGATAATTAATGCTGCTTGGTCAAGACAGCATTACAGACTGAGAAAGCAAACTTTTGTAGAGATACTTCTAAAATGGTACAAACTTAGGTAATGCTTTAAGTTGTGCAGAGAAAATGTAACAGAACCTAAAGATAATGTCAAAATCTGCTCCGTATCACAACAGCTTTGCCTACTTCCTCATCATGATGAACAGGGCACATTATTTCTGTCCACTGTGGAATTTATTTATTCAAAGTTACTAGATTCTAAGACTGAAGAATCTAAATGGCATTTTTTAGAAAAGACCCCACCCACACCTCACTCCCAGAAAAAGGAAAATTATAAAAAGTATACTTCAAAAATACTCAGCAAGTTATGACACAAAGAAAGTGCTGAAAGTGAAGTAACACAAGACAGATGTCTAAATATGACATTAACTGGTAGATGGGGTAAATATAAAACTTTGTCCTTTACTCCACCTTCCTAAATACTGCAGAAGGAGAAATACAAAACTATATAGTTCTTTTACTTCCAAGCAGAGAAAGCAGGCTGTGCTAATCTCTCTATTACTCCCTCTAGCTACAATTGATAAGTGAACTAAACATCTACATTTAATCTGGGATTTTTCTGTTATAATGACATCATATCAGCAAGTGCTTGAACCTAAAAGTCTTGGGTCTGTACCAACCTAGAGACTTCTCTGAAGGCCAGGGTCTCAGACTTGGATATTCTCTCTCAGTAGTGAACAAATGCCAAAGTTATTTCTGCACTGTATTTTTGGGGGGGAAATGTTATTTTGTAGAGAGCTAACGCTGCTTTCATTTGAAAGACAACTACCTACTTCAATCCTTTGTGGAAGTCAATAAACAAATACACAAGAGGAAACCTGATTCATATGGCCAAACAGTATTCCAAGAAGTTTACAGTGGAGCAAGGCCATATTCGTCCTATTTAACACCAGACTAATGCCTTGGAAAAGAAGATAAAACAGTGGGGTGATAAAAGCTGACTCATCCAGACATTGAAGACCACGGCTGAGTACAAGAGCTGCAGACAGGTCTGAACACTGAGTGCCCAGACAGTAAAGCAGTTGAAATTCAATATAAATAAAGGTATGCATATAGAACAGTAATTTAAAAAAAGTTTCAGCTTCACAGTGCAGAAATAAGCACCAAGTTAATATAAAAGAAATGAGCCCTCAGTTTTAAGAGATCCAAGAAAGCAATAGCTTAAAACTAGCAGGGGTCAGAAAAGCACCTGGGGAAAGAAAAATAAAAGCAAAGAAGGATCTTGTATCTTGAAAGCTTTTTAACAGGCCAATCAGAATGCAGCATACAGGAAGGATACATGGATGTCTAAAAGGTCACAAGGGTCTCTCCACGTGAGACAGTTAAATAGAACGTCCTCTTCTTTAAGCTATGAAGCCTGAAGGTGGTAGGGCAACACTATGAACAGGAGGAGCGCTTTGAAGCTGTTCGCTGTTTCTTCCATTAAAAATAAACAACAACCAAAAAGCAACTAAGACTTATAAAATAAAACAGCAGTGTATAAGATAAAAAGGAATAAATTTAATTCCACAGGACATGTAGGTAAACTACAGAAATTCTTGACCCATCCTAAAAAAGCTGTCAAGGATTCAAAAGGAACTGGACAAGCTCATGAAAGACTATGCACCAAGAACTTTAGATACAGACATGCCACTTCAAATTCGTGAGCTGGGAAAAAAAATTAGTATCACTCTCATCTAGGAAAGTATCTTGGGTAAACAGATGTTTGGGGCATCTTCATATTCCTTCCAAAGTATCAATGGTCAGAAATTATAGTGGGCTATATTTCTGGTCTGATTCAGTATAGCCATTCTTACTGCTCAGCAAACTCTTAACCATTCACTCAAGACAAGCAGAATGATTGGCTTGAATTAGCTAATTTATTATGATTTTAGTCAAACCAGAGAAGTGAAAGTTTATGCATAAAGTTCCTCAGTTGTGGCCCACACATGAGGATATGAAGTGTATATATACTGGACTGAGATGTAGTATCTACTGACAATGACCAAGGAGGAAAAAATGGATGACTGCAGGCACCCTTCGTGAGAACCTGTATAAAATACTAAATTCAGTGCATTAACATGAAATTCATGTATACAAACCTGACGAAGGGACACGCAGGAGAACAGGAAAAGTGTATTTAATTTTCTATTAAATTTCCAACCAGAATACATTTTCCCAAAACAGAAGTTAAAGCTTTTACATTACTGACAAGAATTTCGTAATGATCAACACCAGATTTTCTCAGGAGAAAGCAGGTGAAGTGTTGGTTATACTCCCTCTCTGCTCTCCTGGCAAATCCAATCTTTTTTCAAGGTGAAGTATTATCAGACTCTGTGAATCTCAAAGCAACGTTCTATTTCTTCCTTACTCCTGGGTATTTTGTTTATTTTTAAATTCCAAAGTAGTAATAAGAAAAGTATTTTATAGCAAATTCCTAAAGCCTGTTCTAAAAAAATGTTGTTAGAGATCCCCCTTATAAGACCACTTTAATTTAAGCAGCAGCAAATTTGTTAGAATGGAAGTCTGAAAGTATTTGTATGACCTGATACTACAGCTTTAAAAAAAGCAACTCATTTCATTGATATGTCAAACTGCTTATAACTTTCCTCACTCTCCTTCCAACTAACCTGAACAACAGGGTAAGCAGCCTCATTCAACTCTAAGTTTCATAAAACTTTTCATATTGATTAAAACAGAAATTGTCACAAATACCCACCACATACCATTTGTAAGAGTTAGTGCCTCAAGCTTAGCCTAAAAATCTTTCCCATAGAGAAACTGATGGAATTTATTAAGATAATTAAGGTTCCTAACCACAGATTTTAGGTGAGAGGTCCAATCAAACCCGGCCTGTGCCATATTACTGATAATGTCTAGTTTCATTCTACTTTTTTGTCAAGAAAATAAGTACTGACTGTTTACTCTAATGAGCTCAAAGTTTAGCTTTGCCTGGCTGAAGCTGTAGATTCTGAAGTTTCATTGCCATGCCCATGTTACCAGAAATCTTCAATTTGCCTTGAAAGAATGCCTAAAAAAGAAAGAAAGATTATATGAAATGCAATACAACATATTAGCCCAAATTCAACAGAAATGTATTTTCTGACATAGAAAGTAGAATAGTGAACTGAAGTTATAAGCTTATTGTATTTTTGTGATATCTAAAGAGAATGAACTTCATATTGCTTGTTTCTTGGATCCATCGTAATGATGGATCTGCATACAAAGCAGGGCAGATTACCCAACATTTTGGTAGTGACAGTTCATAGAATAAAAGTTTACTATTTTAATTGAAGACAGAAAAGCAATAGTGTACAGAAGATGCCAGAACTGGTTTCTTACTCGAATCCATCCAGCCATTACTGGTTCTGTTACTGATGAATTCAGCTTTACAAACCTAGTTTGTGAAGCAGACATGCTAAAAATTTGGGTTTTTTCCTCCGGACCTTGTAAAAAGATGAACTGCGTGCACTCAAATATCCAAACTGTAGATGTAAAATTGCAATTGCTCCTGAACTACACGTACGTTACAGTATTTCTAGAATGTGTTTTACCTTCAAATTTCTCATAGACACAGTTTAGGTTGTGAAAATTCTTACTTACCCTGTGATTAACAGACCAAAAACTTAAAAAGAACGTTACCCAGAGCATTTCAAATTTAGAAGTATGGAACAGCAACTGAAAATTAACTTAAACATCCGGTTTACTTATACACTATGGCTGCTTTTTACACTCAGAGGAATAAAAAACTCAAACACAGGCATTCAGTGGATGCTTGCCACTGTTTCTATCTTTCAGCATCAAGATTACTCCTTACGCTAATGCCAGCTGTGTGTGTAAAGCCTGCCAAACAAAGGGCAACATTCCCCCTTTTCTTAAGTCATGCTGCAAACAGTAGTTTCCCCCTCTTCTCTGCAAACCAAGCACTATTATATCCCCTTCTGGACTACCTACAGGATTGTCTGAGAGAGTATGTACCTGTTCATACTCACACGTACCTCATCATACTCTTAAGAGTAGATATTGTCTGTCTTGATTAATCTTAGTTTAGCCAATTTGTTCAGAGAAAGTAATTTTTCAGATCAGCCATGGCAGTTTTGGAGGAGGGGTTTTATTTAAATGATTTCAACTTAAACACACTCACAACAAAAACGTCAGTCCTCTTATCTCATCTTAGCTATACTTACTGTCTGAGGATTCATTTTGCCAGTCATAAGCGCTAACAGATCAGCATCAGCCATTGTAATTGTACAATCCGCCTTCTTATCTGTAAGACAGAGTCGACCATGAAGATTCAAACTGAGAGATGAAACAATAACAGAAGCTGCAACTCCATGAAGAATCTGTTGATACTACAGGTTAGCAAAATGGTACCTGAAGTACATACAGCAAGAGATCACCCAATAGCCAAGAGGCATCTGTGCCACTTTGTAGCACAAACTATCCCAACACTGAAGAAAGATGGACCTTTCTGAAAGGTGCTAAACGAATTCATTCCTTCAAGAAATAATAATCTACTTTTAATCAGAGAGAATGTTAATTGCAGCACTGGCAATCGTCTTAAGTTTTAACAAGCTTAAGTTTGCTAGTATCAGGATCAACTCAAATAAACGTGGTTCCCTCTGTGACACTCTGAAGATACTCATCACTGAAATTTCAAGCATTTCCTGCCCTCTCCTTCAACGGGAAAAACATGTGCATTCTAAAAGCACTCAATTGAATTAATTCAAACCCAGAAGTTTTTAGGATCTTCTTACTAGAAGCAAGCTGAAACATTATTTTAATGAACTCTGATAGAAACACCGATGTATATACCAAAGGGCTAAATACCACACACATCTTTTCCTACACCCATCTTATTATTAAACTTAACTCTTTGATAAAATGTTGTCCGTACAACAGAAAACAGTGTTTTTCTTTTTTGTAATAACTTAGATCAATGAATTACAAATCAAATCCCCTGTCATGATTTTAATTAAAAGCTTTACGATGCAGGTTCGTGGATATATGGGATCCTGCGGACAGACTGCTGCTTTGGCTTTTTATTTACATAGGATATATAACTTCAGATACAAGGCAGACATCTTCATGGTAAGGGTACAAACCCTTTGTTTCCAATACTTTTATGGGGCTCACCACCAGCACCCAGCCTGTGTCTTTTTTACGTCTGCCTTTTTTAAAGTGGAACTTGGAGTTTACACCAGCTGGTACAGTATTGAAATCAGTCAAGTTTTATTGCTTAACTAGCTGCAAAAAAGAACTAACCTGACGAGATAGACCAGCTTAACACCCACCACTGCCTCCAACAACGCAACTGAAGAAACAGCTACAAATTACATGTCTGGCTCAAATTTTAAGAGGCGAGAACAACAAAAGCCCTGAGGTTTGAAAAGCATTATTTATTTATTTTTAATTCTGATTCCTGTAAAAGTCATATGACAGATTTGCCTGGAGCCTCCAAGAAAACACACAATTATCTATACAGAACTAAGAGTAGAAGACATGTAATTCCTGGTCTGAAACATTATGGATTAAGTGTCAGTAGTAAGAAAAGTTTAGAATGATGGTAGCCCTACACCACTTTTAATCAAGGTCACTACAGCTTAAACAGAATGTGAATTTATATTCTTTGCATTAGTTGTACGCGTTTTCTGCAGTGACAAAACAAAACAGCACTGACCTGAATTAACTGCCACAGAGCCTTTACCATTTTTCACATCTACTACCCAAGTTGCTTCTTTCCCACCAGGACCATCTTTTATTTTGAAGGCAAAGACTCCACCAATTTTCTTGACAAATTGTTCTCCTTCCTGTAATGACCACGTAATACACAAATTAATCATTTACTTCAAAATAATTTAGGAATAGTTTGAATTAAACAGAAAGTAAATTGAAAACCTTTACCCTTTCTACTAACATAGAAATATCTACTTCCCTCTACAAGGCTTCACTTAAACCATTAAAAAAACCCAAATAAAAAAAACCCACGAACACAAACTATGACTATTTATATTAAAATCTATCAACTAAGAAAAATGACCACTGTCCTAACAGTCTTGTCTTGATGTAATATGACAAAAAGAATTTTCTTCTTCTAATCACATTTACCAAGCAACATCAAACACAAACTTAAAAGTTTCTTGTGTTGCTCAGTGAGCTCCTCACATACAATCTAAGCTTGCCTTTACTGAAATACCCTTATGCAGGTAGGAACTGTCTGGAAAAAAAAATTAAAATCATGACACAGTACAGAAAGAAAGTGAAATTCAAAGCTGTAACATTTGTTTCAACAAGCAGTACTGAGGAAGTGATTGATGCTACTATATTCCCATTAGGTTTCACACACATTTTGTCCAAAATTAAAATCCTGTTGTAGATAAAAGTAGTCAAATACCTCTTGGAGCTTCTTTTCAATTTCTTTGAAGACCAAATGTGACTTAAATCCATCAACAGCTGCGCTGAGAGGCACAGCCGCAAGACGGCCGGTGCTGAAATGAAAAACCCATTCATTTACATATCTTTAATCACATTTTCAGTATCTTCAAATTATCATGAATAGGCCTAACACCAGTGAGAACTGCCACACTGAAACACTTTTAGCAGTATAGAGCAGCTTATGATACCAAAGTGAAGCTTACTCTTTGATGGGCTTGGTAACCTGAATGACAATCACTTGAAGTAGCCAGATGTTTTTGCACGTACAGACAGGACACTAATTTTATTATGAAAGTAAATAATTAATCTTGTTAAGATATATCAGCAAACACTTCTGTCACACCTTGTGCGAAGAGATCTCTACATGCACTATCTCAGAGAAATACCACTGGGTTGGGTTTTTTTGGCAAAACAAATCCCCTTTTCACTCCCAATTTATGTGGGTCTCTTAACTGTCACCAGAAGTACTAAGCATTTTTCCTGATTCTCTGGAGCAGTCACCCTGCCTGGCCCAACCACAGTACAAATCCCAGTTCTTAAATTTCTGCAGAGGCAGCTGGAGCCAAAGTACGTATAGAGGTGTCCAAAGAAATGGCAATTCAAACAGGAGAAAAAACAAGTTTACCATTATTACTATTGCTTTGCAGCACAGTTCAAAACTATGGTCAGGTTTGATGTTGTTAAAAGTGACAGAATCACTTAAAAAACATTGCTAGAACTTATTTGTGTGGTACTAACTATCCTATAGATGTATGCTAGAGTAGCAATAGTAGGGACTGTCTCATCTGAGGATGACACATCAATTTTGCTAATAAAGCAAGGCTGTACGAACAGGATGTACAATTTTAAGGTGTCAAAAAAACCAGCAGAACTGTTGCAAAGACTAATCCAAGATGGATCAATGTACAATGATGTACATTCTTGGCAGCTATTATTAAAGCCAAAGCCACTTATTACAGGCTAGATCTGAATCCAATAATTAAGTCTACATGCATTGCTGTAGGAAAAATGGTATGAAGTATCTTCATAAACGTGAAATACACCACCTTTCCCTTAATTACACAATACACAACATCAATTACATAAGCAGTGTCTGAACAGATTAGCCATGCTGTTTCATTCCAAAGTCTGATATAAATTAGCGTAACACCTTGTGTCAGGTATCTCCCACTCAAAAAGCCTTTGCGAGAGCTAAAGATTTTTAAGCTTCTCTAATGTAAGACAAAACTAGTATTGCTAAGATTTCTCTATTTTGAGATGTACCTAAGAAAGAATTAAAAAAATTCTCAGTATCAATGAAGGTGAAGCGAGCTGCAGTAAATTAGATTTAATTTCTCCAGAAGTGTTATCTACACATGCAAAAGTTTTTTCTTGACAGGAAGACACTACTTCTAGCAGAACCTCAAGGTTAAGGGTATAAAAATAGCAAGAGATTCCCTGTTCCATAAAATTACAGTGTTTTGAGAGACAAAGCTCAGAGCAATGGAAAACAGTATATTCCCTATAACAGTCTTTTTGCCTCCAATTTAAAAACTGTGTACCAACACCAACTGCCAAGTTTTGGGAGCATGTTTGAAGAGAATCCATGAAAAAAACTGATTTTTCTTGTATCACACATTTTCTCATATGGTCTAGCCTCATACACATTACAGAAGTGTTAACAGTTATCACTTCTGACACCATACTTCAAAAAGTTACTCCTGCAGCCCTTCAATTTTCAATTGCTTCTCTCATTACTTCTTCTACAGATTATACTGTCACCTCCCTGGAATTGTACAAGTCTAGCTACATCAGATATCAGGAATATTAGCTAGGAGAGGAACATTTCTTTCTGGAGGTCCAATACATGATAAATTTTACTGTTCACGGGTTTTTAGAGCAAATAGAAAGTACTGGCATTGAACTTTAAAACCAAAACCATAATACCCACAAAGAGTAGCTCAATCTTTCTAATCAAAGTTGAGAATGAAAACATAAAGGGAACTGTGTATTAAAGGTCTCTCCTGAAATTCTGGTATATTTATAAATTGTGTTTTCTCTCAGTTTTCATCCTTAGCATAGAATAGTAGCAGATTCTGAGACACCTTCGTAGCACTGTTCTCTCCGAAAATACGCTACAATTGCGAGAGCAAATTCTTTAGCCAGGACTGGACCAGTAACATGCCTGAATGCTAATGAGTACTTGGAATACCACATGTAACAGGCAGTTGAAAGCACTTCTTCATGAAACCAAACTAGTAACAATGTTAGCAGTGAAAGCAGTAGGCATCTCTGTTCCCATGAGTGTCTTGCTTTTTTGGTGAGTCCCTATTTTCAATTAGTTCATTTTAGCGTGGCCTGTTTTATTCTTGTGGTTTTCTGTTTTGTTGGCTATTTTTGTACAAACATTAGACTTTTCCTTACAGGAAACCATGCAAACTATTTTTATGGGCCAGTTCGCTCTTTTCAATAATTTACAACTCACAGTGCATATTGTTTATCAGAAATAAGGTGCCATGTAAGTTACAATCCTCTGTATACACCTGCAGGGCTATAAGTACACAACAGTTGCAACTACTGAGCAAGCTTTAGTTTTACAGTGAAATTTCTTCTTTACACAGAGGAAAATTATAATTCTAAAAATAGAAATTTTGAAACACAAAGATATGGGAGCACAGTCAACACAAAGTGAGCTTAGTTTACACCACCACTGAACCACAGCAAACATTTCTAATGACAGTATAACCAAGCACCATACACGGATACTGAACACACACTTTCATTCAGCAGGGCATTTTCTTGCACTACACTTATAGAGTTAAGAGCCTGAAAGATGACTATTTATTACTGTAAGGTCTTCCAGTACTGGCAGTACTATTCTCCTCCTCAGGAAGTCAGGTACAGGCAGAGGGCAGACCCTCAGCTGCCTCACCACTGCTTCTCCCAGGGCCTTACGCAGCCGAACGGGACCCTCCCGCCTGGCTCAAGCGCTGCGGGCAGGCACAGCGCCGCGGGGCTCTCACCTGGCGGCTCCGGGGAAGCCCATGCCGTACAGGGTCACCACCACGGCCCCGCCGATGCCCAGGTTATGCTGCAGCGCGACCTTTGCCCCGGGGACCTGCCTCCTCCCGGCCAGGCCGCGCAGCTGCCAGCAGAGTTCGGCGCACTGCGCCAGGCCTGAGAAATCGAGCACAGAGCTTAGCTGGGTGAACGAAGCAAGGCACGTACCACAGGTGTATTCCATCAGCTTCCTGCCCTAACAAGACATTAAGCGAACACATGCAACAGGATTTGAGAAAAGTTAATTCTTGACAGCTCAGATCCTAGAAATATATTTTCTCAGGAGGCCCAGAATGAAGAAGAGTCCCTTTCTGTCCCAGCTGTGATTTTCAGGTGCCATTTCCCCTGGTCTTCCCCATGCCATCTGTGGTCCACTTCCACCTCCACCGCACATGCACTTCTCCCCTCTGTCACGCACAGACCTCCATTCCTTCATCTCCCTTCCCCTAGACAACCCTGTAGGCCTTTGGGCAAGGCAGAAGAGGAACCTGCGTTTTATGTGCCAAATTTTACACCTTGCCAACCAAAACGTTACAAAGAGGACGAGTAAGATGTTCTGTAATTGAAGTCATAGATGAGAGTTACCAGGTTTCACTTACATTCCTCTCAGCCTCAGGGAGAGAACGTGTACCATAGTACAACCTGCCCTGGAACAGTTTGGAAATTTAAGACGACTTGTATGACCCCTGATTATCATATAGCTAGCCCTCAGACTGTTCTATAGGGAAATTAAGCCAATAGTCCGTAGACATTGTCATTTTCTGCATTTTAATGACTCTCCCCCCTATCCATAGCAACAGAGAGAGGCGGGAACTCCAGCAATTGCCTCTACATTTATCACTGTGTAACTGATGAAAATGTAAACACAAACCTAGGAATTTAACACTCTCATCCTGTTAGGTACTCACAGCCTCATTTACCAGGAATGTTTCTCTTCTGATACTCCCCCCCGCAACTGCAACTTATCTAGCTGTTACAGCTGGTCAGATTAAAGTCTGTTGTTTTACAAGTTTCCTCTTAGTTTTCTGACAATTTCTCCTTTCCAAACGAGGAAGATGAATTATCTTCACAAATCCAAACACATTTTATCCAAGAGCCATCTCATTTGGAAACAAGTATAGCGGTTTAAAGAAAACAAAAACCAAAACAACAAAAAAAGGAAAACCTATGTTGCTGGGAAACGGTGACTAACTGAGCTTCTGTTGTAAACATCAGATAAATATTTTGACATCCAAGGCTTAACAGAAATAGCTTTTATTACAGCTAACAAGGAACAGTACAGGCTATTCAGATGCAGTAAAAATCTCCAAAATCTGAACTCTGAAGGATGACAACATATGAAAACAGTAATTCCAACTAGATTCAGCAGAAGTTGTACTATTGAGCACTTATTTAGAAAAAAGTTAAGCTGTTTTGCAGGTTGCTTTCTAAGAACAACAGCGGGAAAAAAGCACCATAAAATTAAGTAAGTGCAAAAATGATTAAAATCACACTCCAAGCCTTTTGGTTTGAGCAGTCCGACAGTCAACCTGCCCTAATGCTTGCGTTAGAAGTGAGAATCAACTCCAGAGCTTCCTTCTAGTTTTATGAAGCCCTCATGTTTTGTGCAGACAAATAGAAGTGGGAGGTATCTGCCTGCTCAAGAGCTGTATCTCCTGTCTAACTGGCATGACAAAATGAAGTTGGTTTGCATACCTGTAGCACCAAGTGGGTGTCCCTTTGAAATCAAGCCACCACTAGGATTAATAACCCATTTTCCTCCATAAGTATTGTCTCCTCTGTCAATCAGGTCACATGCTTTTCCTATAAAACAATATTTATAAAAGAAAAATGTTTAATTTTTAAGTGATTTTTCAATTCTGCTGTCATTACTGGAGATGCTGCATGTCAGTCAAAACCTAGGAAATACTACAGCACAGATTTTACAAAGAGCAGACTTAAATTAGCCCAGCTACATTAATGAGACTTGCTCCTATGACTGGAGAATGTATAATGTGGAAAAGAATTAGAAAGGGTAATGTTTGATGCAAAAGCTTTTTAAAATTTGCTGTTGAACTGTTTTGTTGACATACAGTAATACAATCAATATAATGAAGCTTTCAATGTTTTATTAATGAAACTGCAGTGATAACTGTGTTTTTCGTAAAAGAGGGGTTAGTCATAATTTATGACCCCCAGGACATGGAGGTCCTGGTGAACATCAAGTTGAACATGAACCCTTGCCACAAAGAAGGCTAATGGCACCCTGGGCTCCATGAAGACATTGAGATAGTAAATAAAAGTACTCATAAGACTAATACTTAGAATTGCTTAGCTTTCCAGACTATTAGTTCCCATGCCTTCAGCAGCCAGTTCTCCCTTTTAACCCATTCCTTATTCCTTTGTTCTTGTACCAGCTTCTTCAGCCTATGTTATTAATGCTGAAGCCTAAAAAATACCTGCCATGTTTCCTGTATTTCTAACTTACTTCTGCCATTAAACAACAATACCAGGTTAGTCCACATCTAAATCCACAACATGGATTTCACCATTTCACTAATCGCTATGCCTAATTAGTCCACAGTTCCAAGATAAGTTTGACATACTATTAAGGTCAGCCTGACTGAAAGGCGGTGACAATTGCACTATTAAATTGCCATACACAAGGCTTATTAGTCAAAAAGGCAAGTACCGTCAGGATTTTTCAGTGTCTTTGATTAAAGGAATGAAGTTAAAACTTAATGTACCTATAGTTAAATAATGTCAAACGTACTATTTTTATTGCAGATACCATAAAAACACAGTAAAGACAACAGTAAAAAGCAAGCATTCATAACCAAGTATTTGAAGACCTACAAACACAAAAAAATCTTCCCGTTTCTATGAAATGCTTGTCTCAGTGAGAAAGCTTAGCCTGGACACAATACACCATCTAGTGATAGAATGCAATATTTCCTCAAAATTAGTTAAAAATAAATTAGAGAAAGATTACATCAGGTTATTATTTATGCAAAGCAAAAATACATTTAGAGTTTAAATATATCAAATACTGAAGTAGTAGTTCGATGCATTATTTGCTTGATTTTAAACAAAAACCTCTGCAGTAGAAAGTTTTAGTGGTTTAACTTACATACAGAGAACTGAACCGCACAGCCATTTAACCTGTTGTAAATCCACTCACTTCAATGAAACTGAACTAATCTGGATAGATTGTGCACTGTTACACAGTTGATTTCAGAAGCACGTTCACAACTTGCCAACAACTCTATTTTCAAAGGCAAAGATGTTTCAAGATCTTTAAAAAGTCACATCAAAGATAAGCAACTTGTTAATGTCCTCTATGAGAAATTTTTGTCCAATTTTTATCTTCTTAAAGAGTAATACAAAGATGGAGGGGAATCTTGGGGTGGCAAATATACAGCCCTGGAAGAGGGGCATAACACTGAGAATGATCATGAGAATCCTTAATTTCCTTGCTCTGCTTGCTTACAAGAGCCATCCCTGCACAAGCTAGCTGTCTGATTTCACATAGTTCTCCACCACTTTGTCTTGTATATTTTTTCAGAAATCACAGTAACACGCTCCTTTATTAAACTAATTCTAGAGTTTGCAGGCCTTCCTTATGCTACTACAGTGGTAACTTGCTTTTCCCTCTTATGAGTTTAGCCAATAAGACTTTCAAATATACATCTGTCCAGCAGTCAACTGAAAGTTCTAATTATATGAACAGATAAAAAGATATTTTTAATGCTTTCCATTTCAATAAAACAATAATCTTTATTGATGCTATTACCTTCTGGACAGAGTCCCAGAGCTTCGTAGGTAATGAACTCATTAACTGAGAAACAATCATGAAGTTCAATCACATCAACATCTGCAGGTTTTAGGCCTGCTTTTTCAAAACATTTTTCTGCAGCTTTTTTAGTCATATCATAGCCAACCTGCAACAAGAAGTTGTATGTTAAAATATCATTAAAGAAACAAAGCTAGCAATTTCATTTCTACACTTAATTTTAAATGTGCTGTATAGTCCTGTATATATCCTGTAAGTGAAAGTAACCTATACGAGGTGGCATTCTAATTTATTTTAAGGCATCACATACCACAGAGTTTAGTATTCATACAGTATGAACTGTACAGAAACAAATAATACATTCTACGTCTCATTGCTGGCATGTGGATTCTTTTCTGAGGAATTTCCTCTATTTTCTCAACCTTGTTCACAAGTCAAACTGCTCCTTTCCATGACTCAGACCAAAAGCCTTGAAACAAATCCTAAAGCTGTTTTGCTACCTTTTTCTATCTGACTAGAACTGTACTTGAAACCCAAACAGAACATGACTGCAGTAGAAACTACTGGGTATTCAATTGGTTTGACTTACATCCAATTATTTTAGTCAATTTGCAGTGGGATCCAAATTTTGCAGTTCAGGTCTTTTCCTTCATTCTAGTTAAGCACCGTAATCATGACCACACCCAAGAGGTTATTTCAGCTTCAGTATTACACAGACATAAATAAAATTGCTTTAAGTTTCACTAATCTTATAAACAGGAAAATTAAAGAAGTGTTTTTTCTTGCTGTTCAAATTGCTTAAAAAGTAGCCTTTAAATAATTTGGTAAAACCTAGGTTATTAATAACCTGTTTATAAATTTCTTTCCATTATTCCACAACCATACACTTCATTTACTCCATCTGCCCAAATTAAATTACTTTTGCATGAACCACAAAGTATAACTTGTTTGCTTACTGACATGTCTACAGTATTATTAGGACTTGCAGGTACTAAAAAAAAAAAAAAAAAATTCCTGAGGAGTATCAGGGAATGCAGAATTGTAAACCTACCATCTTTATACAACTGTTTTCTTCAAATGTGCTTGGATAATCAGTAGACATCACCTGGGCTAGAATTTCCACAGCTTTGGGCTGCAACTTGTACCTTTTCACAAACTCCTCACTAGCCAAAATTGCAGCTGCGGCACCATTTGATGTTGGACTGATTGAAAGAAAAATATGTCATCATTCTGAACTAGTAATGTCAATCTTCCATAGAATTATCTTTTAATACAAACCAGAAACCTAAAAGGACAAACAAAAGCCACTTTCTTTGGCTGATGCCACTGAAACTAAATTCCAGAGTTTGCTGGACACTTTCAATAATATTTGTAACAGACACTTGAAAAGCATGATACAAAAATAGAAACGTATCATTAAGGTTTTTCAGTCTGGGGGGTGGGATGGGGTAAGCTTCTACTTAACAGCAAGCCCTTCAGGAGTGTCTAAGAAAGGCTGAAGAGAAGAGTTAACACTTAACAGCAACGGATGCACACTGGTAGAAGATGCAGAGTGACATGACAGCCCCACAGTACAAAACATATTTCAGCTTGCTGTATTATACAGTGAACAAATATCTAGATAGCATTTGGTCAAGAAAGAGATTTCACGTTTCTTTTCTTTATAAGAACTTTTACTTAAGTTAATCTGTCAATTTTAATTTAGATGCAAACAGACTTATTTAAATAGATGTCCTACCACATTTGTCTTAACATCAAAATGCTAAGTCCTCTCCTTACCAACACTGTAAGATAGTCAAGTAATCGAAAATTTTGCGAGAATGCAGAACTTCATCTAACGTGTACTCCTGCTGGAACTGGGAATACCTAAGAAAACATATAGATGTCATCTTAGTTTTAGCACAGCCCTTAGCAACAGACATACTAATATCACACTATTAGGCAGCTATAAGAGCTGTTTTTACAAAGTATAAGGCACTGGATATAAAATTTATGCTGGGTGTAATTCTCATTCCATAATAAAGAAAGTACTCTGCAAAGTATTTCTAAAACTATTACTCAGTTTTGCATGATTATTTTTTTTTAAACAGCGATATATGTTCAATATAGAGGTAGAGTACTTTACTCACGGGTTTTTAGTTGAATGGCTATGATTCTTCCATGCAATTTTTGCAAAGTACTCTGGATTTGTCCCTGGAAGGGGAAAGCAAGTACTTTGTTTACTAAAGAGTGCTACCACAGCATTTTAAATATTGTGTCATAAGAATTTGACCTTTACAAGAGATGTGTTATCAAGGCTTTCCTTAGAACTGAACTTGGGTCCAGATGTTATATAAAGACTACTAAACATGGTCGAGTTTTAGCTAACAGAACATCCTACTTGGATACTTAACACTTACTATGATAAAAGTACTGAAAATAAGTGCATTTTATTTAAAGTATTATTATATTACCGAGACTTGAATGTTCACTTTCCTATCAGTGCAAAACAGCTGCAGTGACATATTGGAGTCCAAGTCTAAAATTTTTCCATATAGTAGTCTAAAACTAAGTGCAAATAAAAGATGCTGAACAGGCCAGCCTGCTACCTTGGAGCCAATTCCCTTGTCTGGTGAGGGGGTATGACTCAGCAGTGGCAGCAGCCTAGCACTATATGTTAAATAAAATACCTGAAAGCTTTTGTCAAACAATGCAGTCCCAAGCCTATCTACCCGTTCTAAGACACAAGAAAAAAATGCAGAAGTTGTGCAACCTTTTCGCCCAGACCTTACAGAACCACAAACCATACCATTAGCTTGAATACCGGACACTGTATCACAGCCTTAATTTTGTCTTCTGATGGTTTTGTTTGCCTACACATCACCAATTTTTCTGTAGATAACTCCATGCAAATGTATTCCCATTTGTATTAGCTGTGGATGTTGCAGTTGTAGTACTTAAGTTAAAAAGAAAGGCCAAAGAATGCTATCATTTTTTTAAAATGGAATACTAATATATGTATTTTTTTAAAAAAATCACTTCAGTAAAAGAGGACAAAGAAAAAAATTGATTTTAACATACCATATTTCTCCATATGTTCTTTCCCAGCACTTGCAAACATCTGAGGTGCTACTGGAGCAGTTGCTAAGCCGTATTTATTTATCATAATTTCCAAATGTTTGTCAATTGGACTAGTTCTGTCTGAAAACTAAAAAGAAGGGAAATAGTTATAAAGCAAGTCATAATTTCCTTTTCTTTACAAGATCGCCACAAAAGAGTGCCATGGATTCAAGCAAAATAAATGGTGGGTTTTGTCTGATATTTTAACAATTCCACTGGGCAGCATGTTGCACTGCAGTGACATGTTTTGAAGCATTCACGATTTCTCAACTATAAGAAAGAGTAAATAAGCAGAAAATGCTTATTTACATTGTGCAGTGACAAACATTATGATCACTGCACTGATTCATGGCAAGGCCCACTCCAGTGCAATTTCTATCGTAGTCACTATTTTCAGCAGAGGACTTCAGGTATTTTTCACCTCAGCTTAAAATCCTATAGTGAATATAGTTCCAAGTTATAAGATCAATACTGTATTAGTATTTTCAATGAAGCTTAGATGAAATATCATGAAGCATGATAAAGATAACTCTTACTCATTTCAATCAGTTGTTAAATTTAACATTTCTCACCCAAACCTCTGCATATATTATCAAATTTGGTAGTTCTGTAGTTAAACAACATATGGGCTCTAATATTGCTTGCCATAAGGCAAAATACAAACAAAAACCCCCACACTTCTTCAGTGAAAACAAAGAAGAGACAAGAAAGAAAGATTTACAGAAGCACTTAGTTTTTCGAGAAAGTGTGTTAACTGGTCAACTGAGTAAGCATCACATCAAAAGCCAGAAGACACAGATTCTTTCTTTAAATTTGCTGCATCACTTGGAGAAAGACGCTTCCATTGCTCAGTGCTTCAGTATTCTATCTGGAATTTTCATCATTCTCTATTAACCCTGCCTTTAACGTATTCTTGGCAAAATACTAAAAGCATGATGTACTAAAAATTAATTCTAAAACATTCCATACAAAATTTTTATATCATAACTGCTATCAGAATCACAGAACTCATTAAAAGTTTCCATGGATCAAAAGAATATTTTATTTTCTAATCATCTACAGCCACATCTTAAAGCAACTGGTATTTATGAGAATATGTCTTAAAGAATGAGGTGTATCTACAAATACAATGAAATGTATAAAGTGTTTCAGACACTTACACCTGAAGCAAGGGATCCTTTTGCCATCCTCTCAAAGCCAAGTGCCAGAACACAATCTGCCAAACCTTAAAATAAAATTTATGGCTATTTAAAACACAATGCGATTATAAAGGACATTATGTACTAACAACTCTTCAGTTACAAGAATTATACATAAACACCTACCAGCTGCTCCTCCTCCTTTCTTCATTTTTGAAAGACAGTCAAATTGGAGTGGGAACGGTATTGATACATACATATTGATACTGAAGAATGAGAGGTCACTACAGAGTTTGGGGTTGTTTTTAAACTGTTTGACATCAGTTATCTTAAGATGACCAAGCACTTACATCTCTGCTACAATACTAGAATAATCCTACAGAATATTACTATAGTTTTCATTACAGAAACATCAGCATTAAAGTGCAAAATGTCCGCAAAGGAACTGCAGAAACAGAAGGAAACAGTCATCTGTCAGTTTCAAGCAGTCTGTCATAAGGCATTGCTCTCTTTCCCTCCCTTCCAAAAATGTGTCAGTCAAACATTAGTGTTAAAGTTAAAAATAAATAAATAAATAATCTTCCTCACAGATTCTTCTCTCCTTTTCATCCTGTAGCCTAGTGTGTTGCAGTACTATACTGCAACTTGTTCTGTATTACTTCAAAAAACTTTTCCAGAATAAACTTAACTGGCTTACTACTTCCTAGGTTCATACAGCTTATGACGTAGAAAGGACGTTTATATCCATATGCACCAGCTTACTGCATCACAGACGTAGTCTCTTAGGTGCATATATAATGCCCCAGTTCACACTGATAGTCTTAAAGTGCTTTGTCTTATATTTGTATATACAACTGACCAACCTTTTCAGCTGAGTGTGGCAGAAAACACAACTTTGCCTATGAGGATCGGACATTCACAGCTCAGTACTCATGCATTCCAGTTCTGCTCTTCACTCAAGCAGTATTTATAGAAACAGCAGCCCCAGAGCAAAACAACTCACCTCCTTCTACTAGTTGTCTGGCCACGAACAAAGCAGTTGATCCAGTAGCACAGTTGTTGTTAACATTAATGATAGGAATGCCAGTTAAACCCAAACCATGATAGATAGCCCGTTGTCCACAGGTTGAGTCACCTTTATACACAGACACAGTATTAAAATAAGGTATATACTCAAACTTCACTAGTAAAAAGAAATTCCACCATGTATGCACAAAGCTACCACTTAAACTATAAACTTGAACTTTTGCACTGTCATCTTGAGTATGTCTCTCAAGTATCCACAGTACAAGAACCTTCGAAACAAGATGAAAATCATCAGATTTTAAAAACGTGTTTGTCCTGCTTCTGTGATAACAGGCCATGAATCAATGGAAGGTAACTGGACTGGACAGAAACGCCTTAAGACATGTGGCTTGGAAGCTGCAACAGGTATCACAACTGACTGACCCTACTTCAGCTGCCATGATACAGTCATTAATAGAGAAACAGGAAGAAAATACATGGAAAAATCTTTGGAATGGAAACAGATTTCCCTATATCAAAATCTGATTTTGACTGCTTTGAGAAATACCTTGGGCATCTGTGAACTGTAGTGGCAGGAAAAGGTTCAAACCACTCATTTAACACCATCTCCTCTCACTACAACAAGCAGTGACTGCAAATTAAAGGCTTCTGTTGAGGGTGTCTATTAGAAAATGTGTTTGAGAGTTGTGCTGGTTTTGCCTGGGATATAGTTAATTTTCTTCACAGTAGCTAGTGTGGGGCTACATTTTGGATTTGCACTGGAAACAGTGTTGATAATACAGAGATGTTTTTGATATTGCTGAGCAGGGCTTACACAGAACCAAGGCCTTTTCTGCCTCTCACACCACCCCAGCGAGGAGGCTGTGGGTGCACAAGAAGCTGTGAGGGGGGACAGCCAGGACAGCTGACCCCAACTGACCAAAGGGATATTCCATACCACATGATATCACACTCAGCATATAAAGCTGGGGGAAGAAGAAGGAAGGAGGGGACATTCAGAGTGATGGCATTTGTTTTCCCAAGTAACCGTTAAGCATGATGGAGCCCTGCTTTCCTGGAGATGGCTGAACACCTGCCTGCCAAGGGGAAGTGGTGAATGAATTCCTTGTTTTGCTTTGCTTGCGTGTGCAGCACTTGCTTTACAGTCTTTACCTCAGCCCATGAGTTTTCTTATTTTTACCCTTCCAATTCTCTCCCACTGTGGAGGAGTGAGTAAGCAGCTGTGTGGGACTTAGCTACCAGCTAAGGTTAAACCATGACAAGGGTCCTGCTGCTAATGAAGGCAGGGCAGCACTGTGCTGGTATGTAAACAATTTAGTTTTGTATATATCAGCTGTGAGGCATTATTCTGGAGACATACTAATGCATGTACTCTCATTAACCTTATACAGTACATTAAATCATGGTTATGTTTCTGTGTATGTCCATAGGATTAAAATACTTAACGAGTGTCTCACAGCATAGGTCTGATCTATCACTTAAGAGCTGAATCCATTCAGGTATCTCTCATGTGCTTTTGGACCGAAAAACGCAAGGACACAGTACATGTTTGATCCCCAAAATACCCCTAGCAAGTGTCTTCAACTCAAGAGCAATGGATAAACAAGCTAATCCATTCCAGTGTACTACACAGAGCATCACACAAAGAATAACAGAATTTTCAAGTCTATTGCCATAAACATTAAAATATGGAAGTTTTGCGCTACTTGAATAAATATACCACCTGATCTGGCTGAGCTACTTCTATGAAACACATTTGGAAGACACAACTTTATGGAAGTCTTTCCATACCCACAACTAGAGCCATAAACTCCACAAATAAACAGACATAGATCTGTGATCACTAAAAATAATAATTTTTAGAAGTTTGAGACAGTTCTACAAATTGACATGATGAATTATTATAACCTGAAATTGATGGGATCCCCCATACTTTATCCGCACAGATGTCGCAAATGTCACAGATGTCACATCCCAGTCAAATGACACTACTTACCGTAAACATAACCAACACATGCCTGTTGCACTGCTGAATATGGAATCCCAGCATCAGTTAAAGCCGCCTGGCCTAAAAAGAGTTGAAAAGTTGAAAAAAAAAAAAGGTTAAATATTGAAGGGAGGCAGGGCAGAAGCAACTCTCACAACCATAACAAGCAAACCTAGAGTAGTATGTATGAATCATGCATTCACATACAAGAAAAAGAGCTGTAAAAATGACTTATTACGTAATGTGACTGGTTAACATAGCCTTGCATTTTCATTCTCATAAGGACAATTTTGCAGTATTTTGAGTTCTGAACAAGCTCCTTTATCAGAAAATTTCATGCAATAAATTCTGTGTTCATGCATAAAGGTTATTTGTCCCGATGAAATTATGTTTGAATAATACAGGTTAAGCATGAAATCATTTAAGTGTCCAATCCAATTTTAAGCTATCCTTCTGACTTCAGTACTGGAAGGCAGAGAGCTGAACAGGTCAGTTGTGGATTTTGTAAGTGTTCTTTTTCATCAGTTTTAGATTTGCTTTTTATACGTATCTATTTAGTGAGCAGTTGCTGTTCCTTCATATGTGTAATAAAAAGATTAACTGTGAGACTTAAAGTAAGTGTCAGCAATCACACTAAATGCTTTATTATTAAATTACCTGCCTCCTTAGCCATATCAGGGTAATCAGCACTCTCCTCATTAGGTTTTGTGAACTGACAAGAGAAAAAAAAAGGGAAAAAAACCACACAAGAACAAAACACAGTGAGGTTTAATACATCTTTTGCTTAAACTGGTACAGGTATAATCTTAATATTTACTTTAGAAATAGGTTTCTGAACAATCAGTTTTAAATAATGCAAACAACTTAGTTTAATTGACCTGAAAGTGCTTGCACAAAATCTGCACAGTTCCTAAGTGCTACTGTCAGACCCTGTGACGGCTAAAAACATAAAATAGTGCAGTTTTATGGAAGCTGAGGACCAGTTTTGCTCAGTCTTAAAGAAGATCCGTGACTTGTATGGAGATGTCCAAAGCCTCTGGGTGGGACAAGAGAGTAACAGTTGTGTTCGCTGGTTCATTATAATACATGACATAATCTTCACTAAGGCTTTGATAAATACCTCTGCTTCAACTTTATTTTGTTATACTCCTATTTTTTAACAATAAAATGCTTGTTCTTTGTATGGAACTTGCTTCTACTCCCTTTCCCAAGCCATATTTCGCTTTGTTACAAATTATACCAAACCCTATCCCTCACCATTGGGGTACAGGTGACATTTGTTTTCTTCGTAGTACAACTCATGAGTGTCCACCAACAAATACATGTGCTTTGCATTTTTACACCATACTAGCTTCTTAAAGTTCCAGAAATTATTTGACGTTCACTGTTAGTATATAAAAGATAATTTGCTACCTCCGTATGCTTACCTCCCCAAATCCAGTCTTTTGCAACACTTAGCTGTACTTTCTGTAGTGCCTCCTTTCCTTAATTTAGACAAAGAACCTTCAAACTGAAGGTCATAAGAAAAATCAGTCAATGAATTGATCATTGTAAAAGTCTGTAAGATTGCCTGATGTTACCTGGGCTAACAAAGCGGGGAAGAGAGTATGGACAATTGGTCAAATCACACAAAACTGATAACTAAGATGATCCACCTCCGAAAATGAAAGACAAGGAAACACAGATTGTTGTTTTAAGAAGATATACCAATTTTTAGCAGATATTATATAATTAAGATTAAAAAAGAGAAAGGATGCAATCCTAAAAGACTTCATAACAAAATGCTTAAGATGCAATACAGTGTCTGAAAAGTTTTAGTTATCTCTCCCACACTACTGTTCCTTCCTTGAGCACACCACAGGTGAGGTCCAGTAACTTCCAAAACTACATTCTGCAATCCAGTTCAATGAATACACTGAACAGAATGAAGTCTTTCACCTTTTATTTCCTTCCCTATCACATCACATGCTGAAGAAATATTCATGCAGCCATAAAAAAAAAAAAAAAAAGTTATTTAAAAGTGGGGGGGGGTTCTCACTGGCAAATACCAATCTTAAGTTTCATCCACCGAGATGAAGAAGGTTCCTTTAGCTTTTGCTCCTCTTTGAGAATCACAGAATCATTTAGGTTGGAAACGACCTTTCAGATCAAGTCCGACCAGGACTGCCAAGCCCACCACTAACCCATGTCCCTAAGCACCATGTCTACACATCAGTTAAATCCCTCCAGGGATGGTGACTCCACCGGTTCCCCAGGCAGCCTGCTGCAATGCTTGACAGCTCTTTCGGTGAAGAAATGTTTCCTAACACGCAACGTAAACCTCCCCAGCACAACCTGAGGCTGTTTCGCCTTGTTTTATTGCTTGTGACTCGGGAGAGGAGGCCGACACACACCTCGCTCCAGCCTCCTTCCCGGGAGCTGCAAAGCCGTGCCGTGTGAGCCCGCTGGGGGCAACCCGGTGGCCGGGCACAGGCACCCCCGGAGAGTCCGCGGTGCCCCCGGAGCCCAGCGGCCCCCGGCCGCTCACCGCCAGGGGTCAAGCCCTTGACCAGAGGTTGCACTGACACGGGGACACACTCTGGCCACGGCAAACCCGTCATATCGACCGGGCTTCAAAACATTAACTCGGCCGCCGCGTCCGTCCCCGCCGCCGCACCGACCAGAGGTGAACTTTGCGTGGCGCCGCGGCCGCCCAGGCCGGGCCCGTGGGCCCCGGCTGCCACCTCAGGCCGCTCCGCGGGCCCCGGCTGCCACCTCAGGCCGCTCCGCTCCGCTCCACAAACGCGCTCCACGGGCAGCGACCGCCCCTCGCCAGGGGCCTCACCGCACCTGAGGGGGCCGCGCACGGCTCCCGCGCCACCGCCCCCCGCGCCCCCTCAGCCGTCGTCGCCTCAGGACACAAGACCCGCCCGGGCCGCCCCCGTCCCACCACACACGCACACGCCGAGTTTCGCTCTGCCCCCCTGCACGGCCCGAACGCGCAGGCGGCGCCGGGAAGGGTTCAGGCCGGCGACGCGGAGCTGGGCCGGCGCCACGGCCCGGCCCGTACCTTGGTCATACCGACGCCCACCACGAACACCCGGCGCTGCATGATGGCGACGGACAGCAGGTGCCCGCACGCCCCCTCCCGCGCTTCCCGCCGGCCGAGACCCCGCCGAGACCCCTCCCGGACAGCGGCAGCGGAGCAGAGGGGCGGGGCCAACGCCTAGTGGGCGGGGCCAGCGCGCCTTCCCCTCGCTCCACCCCCTCTCCTCCCATCGCCCCCCGTGAGGCGAGGGGCGCCATGCTGCGGCTGGGGCGGGCGGGCCGGCTGCTGCTGCGCGGGGGTGGCGGAGCCCCCAGGGCCGCCCCGCGGCGGGGCGCGGAGGTGCTGGTGGGCGCGGCCGGAGGGGAGCGCAGCGGTGAGTGCGGCGGGGCCGCGGCGGGCCGGTGTTAGGCCGCGGCGCTCGCCTGAGGGGCTGTTTTTGTGGTGCGGAGGTGCTAAGCCGCTCAGTTCTGATAATTCCCGTTAAAACGCATCAGCTGCCGACCTGGGGGGGGGGGGGCGGTCGTACATATCCCCGGGCCCGAGGGGCTGCGGGCCCCACCTGAGGTGCGGCCCGGCCTGCCAGGCACCTCAGGTGGGGCCCGCAGCCCCTCGGGCCCGCCCTGCGTGCCCCCTCGTAGCGACCAGGGACAGGTTGCTTCCTGTATTTTCCCTTCAAATTATGCCCTGGTACTTTTTTCTAGAACCCAGCTGCCAAATAAGTAGCTGAGTGCAAGGGGGTTTTTAAGTTATATGCAAGAGGCCTGAGTAGAAGCAGCCCCGGGTTGCCCCAGGGAATGTCTGTGCCTCTACATGCATGAGAGGCACTAAGCCAGGTGAGTTTTGGTTCAGATTGCCAACGGAATTACTTTCTGGTAAGGGTAAGTATCGCAGTTCCTGGTAGTTTGGCTAGTTACATGACTGTAGTGACCAGAATTGTGAATTTCCATTGTTTTTGTTGGCACCCACTGTTACCTGTGTCTCCATCCCCGTGTGACACACCTCTTGGTTCAGGCAGAGGGACAGACACCTTCTGGCGGGGCAGAAGGACCAGGAATGACAGATGCAAGGTACATCTATGCACCTGCAGCAACAGCATCTTTCAGGGTTAAGGCCTGGGAAGTGAGCAGAAGTCCAGCCAAGGAAACAGGAGAGGTGGTTTTTTCTCTCCAAAGCATATAGAAACCATTGGGCAAACATTTGCAAGACACAAGTGCAAGGGAGGAGTAGGTTGATGATGTGGTCTTATTTTTCCACTTGGGCTTAGGAAATTCGATTGAAGTCCTTTCCACTGATAAGCTTATTAGCTTTAAATTAAATGGTGCTGTAATTTCAAAACTGTTCTGTAACGCAAACCGAGAGTGACCAGTCCGCAATATTCTCATGCAAACAGCAATACCAAGAGGATGGTTTTCTTCAAGGAATGTACTTGAACACAGTGCAACCGTACAATAAAACCTGAAATAAATAACATTTGGAACAGAAACCTAAGATGGATCATTTGGGTTTGGGGTTTTTTTTCCATTCCTGCAGTGATTCTGGGACATATATTCTTGGATGTCATGTTCATTTTAAAAAGTCTGTTTATATTCCTCACAGTGCTACTGAATTTTACAGTTGTCCTGCATAACTGGGTTTTATAGACATGGTCTACCACCTCCACTTCTAAAATAACGGATTGTTTTAGAGTATACTTTATATGCATTTTCAGGAAAGAGAAGATGCAGCATATGCAGATATTGTTCCCAGTTGAATTACCGTGTCAGAGAATTAAATGAAGTATAACTGAAATTGTCTCCTATTACTAAGGTATTGCTGAAATCCTAATGAACCGACCCCACGCGAGAAATTCATTGGGAAAAGTATTTGTAAATGAAGTGAGTATGGGCCTGGCCTATAAACATCTTTGGAATCATGATCAATAACTAAATGCAATTAAAATAGTTGTGGGAAATCTGAAACAAAAACTTAATCTCTTGCTGAAGGTCAGTGGGAGACTGGGGCAAGGCAGGTTAGCCTGAAGAAAAAGAGACTGGTGTGTGTGTATACTGCAGGAACTTCAGATGCGGACTGGATAGAGATATTGGAGTTACTTTAAGTTCCTAACTCAGATGCAAGTCCTTACTTGTGTAGTTACAACAAAAACACACTCATTGTCAGACCTTAGCAGATGATCTGTTTGAAGTTAATATATTGCAGAGAAAGTCTGGCTCATGCCTGGACAGGAAGGGGAGTTTAAGGTACCGCAAAGGTTCATCTCTCAGTGGAAGAAAAAAAGAGATGGGGAAACGTGTTGTTCTGAGGCTGTCATGGAAGGATCCTGCTGGCTCCACATATGTGATTTCCAGGAAATTCCTGACACTTGCAGGGGAAAAAAAAAAAGATACTTTTATCATAGAGTAGGAGCTTGCTATAACTTAATTCTATACATGCCATATTCTTAAAGTTTTATTTCTCTTGTTTGTACTCCCTCCTTCATAGCTGTTCAGTGCTCTGGAACAGCTCCGCTTTGATGAGAAGGTTCGTGTGGTGGTGTTCAAGAGCGAGGTGAAAGGTGTATTTTGTGCTGGTAAGTAACAAAGGCTCTGCAAATTAATCGTTAAAAACCCGATGGCTCTTAGGGTTGTGTGCTGATCAGATTGTGCAGAAAAGCAGCTGGAAATGCACACTAAAAGGAAAACGGGCTGGCTTTTGTGTAGCTAATAACAAACACATTGTTCTCTTTCACCTGTCTGCCTTTCAGCTTCAGTGATGAAGACGTGTGTGATGGAGTGAGCCACACAGGCTGCATGGTGCTACTGTTTGGTTTCTTTTTATAACCATCTTCAAGCACAGGTGCCTCTCGTATTGGAGTCCTTGATTTCCAGATTTATGGGTTATCATCCTTACAATAATTGGTGCTCCTTTCTGAAATTTGTTGAAAGGGAACAGAGGAGCACCCTAACCACTGCTCCAGCCCGGATATCCACACCAGCTTCCACTGACCTTACCTAACCTGAACACTGTACTTGAAGACTTCTGAAATAGTCTGCCCTCGGACAGGGACAGAAGGGAACCTTTTTCTCCTCTATTTAGGTGCAGACTTGAAGGAACGTGCAAAGATGGATGATGAGGAAGTTGGATACTTTGTTAAAAGGCTGAGAAATCTCATGGATGAAATAGGTAAATGATTATCTCCATTGGGAAACTTGTCCTAGTCTGCCTGTACTGAGACAATTAGAAATGCTGCAGGAAGGGAAGGATGCTGGCCCCAGCAGGTTATCCATTTTGGAGTAGCTTCCCAAGTGGCTCCAGCTTATGCCTGAAACAGCGATCTGATTAGAATTAAATACCAACTGCCCTGCTGCCCCTCCAAGGACAAGATGCATTTCAGTACTGCCTTTAGCCATGACAAAGAGCAGCGCACACACATGCGTATAAGCAGCACCTACTATAACAAAGCATTCTATATACAGGTCTGTGTAATCCTTGGGAGACGGTGCTGGACAAAATGAGCTGTGTTGGTTGTCCCACTTTCAATACATGCTGAGAAGCACTCTTGATACGGCAATGACCTATGAAGGTGGATTTGGATCTGTGAATGGATTTGCTGAAAGTCAGGGATTTTGTACCTACAACTCCTCCCCCCCCTTTTTTTTGTGTGAAAAATAATTTCTGCAATTTTTTTTTTCTCCTTCCCTATTTATGAATTATTCTGCTCTCACTGGAGAGGAATAGCAAAGTGAAATCTGACTAAAATACCAATCGGAATTGCAGTAATTAAAACCCAAACAACAGTGTAGAAAGAATGACCCTGTCCCGCAAACCACAGAGGCAGTTGGGGGCAGGGGGTAGTTACAGCACAGAACTAGGTCACCTCTGAAGTCTGCTTCCAGCTCCCAGAGTATTTAAAAATGTATCTTGTCAAGCCACTGATCTCCAGGTACCTCAGGTTCCTCAGCTGTGAGGTGACAACAGTGTTTGCCAGGTTCAAGAGCCTTGGCCAACAAAAGCACCAGAAGAGCCAGGCATTGTAAACAGTGGTTAGGGATGGTGTCTTTGTTTCAACTGTTAAACTGCACCATCTGGATATTTAAATCATAAATTTCCAAGGAGACAATTAATCCTCTTCTTTGTTGCAGTAGCTTGCATTTGCATGCTGCTTTGCATCTAAGGAGAAGTGCAGAAAGGTAGTTTCTACTGTTTAGACACAGAAAGTTTGTGGCAGAACAAAATTAACTCTTGAGCAATTTTGAATTTGAGAACTACTAAAAGCTTTAGAATTTAAGCATTTACATTCCAGAAGTAAGTGGAACAGAACTTCTGGAACAAAACTGTGTAATACCTGTTGTCTTCTTTAGCTGCCCTGCCTGTACCCACAATTGCCGCAATAGATGGCTATGCTTTGGGTGGTGGACTAGAACTGGCACTGGCTTGTGACCTTCGAGTAGCAGGTTTGTGTGTTGCTTAATACAGGGATCTTCTTGTAATCGGTGACTGTATTTTAAAGAGAACTTAGATGCAGGATAGCTGACTGTTAATGGAATCCAGTAGGCTAAGAGAGGTACTTGCAGAGTTCAGGAAATGCATAGGCATTTGTCCAGAAATTGTGATGTTTAGTTATTATTGGGAAAGCAGTTTCCTTGCTTAAAAGATAAAGCTTATTTTTAGACAAGATTAGGATTCCTTCAGAAAACTGTTCATTGGTAGAATTAGTTATTATCATGTAATACTAGATCAGCACTCTAGCTAGGTCTAACCTCCCCTACTTAAATCAGTTTGGACTGGAAGACTTCCTTCTTCTGTCTCCATTTTCCCACCCATTACATTCCATCTAGTATAGACCCAAGGTTCATTTTTCTAGGTAAGATTGCTACATTGGGGTAAGCAGCCATACTACACGTCCCTCATCAGAGTTGAGGTGGACATTGGTTAAGAAGTGTAGTATTCAGACTTTCTAGCTACCTGGAGAAATGGAGTTCCTGTTCAGTACTGACTGTTTGTAGTTTTATTCATCAGTTCAGTATGGAAAATTTGTAGTTATATGGATCAAAAAGTAACTAAATCCTCTATTTTTTTAATAGCTTCATCAGCTAAAATGGGCCTTATTGAGGCTACAAGAGGGCTTCTTCCTGGAGCAGGTAACCCTCATTAAATCTTCAGTCTCTTTACTTTCTCAGCTGTATAGTAAATATTTTGCCACTAGAGCACCTGAAGTGTTTTGAATGTAAATTAAAGTAGCATCTTACAGTGACCCAAGATTATCTATGAATCAAGAGTTCTGTTCTAAGCCCTGTCTCAGACTTGCTATGGATTTAGGGAAGTCCCTTTACCCCTTTTCCTGTTTATCAAAATAGGCAGAAGGATGCTGAAGCCTTTCAGATGCCTTGCAGAATGTTTACATGTTCATAGTTATTAAAGAAACATATGATCTGTATTTTTCAAACCTCCTTGTTATACAAGGAGACAAAATAGTGTTGTGTTTGGGGGCATTTCTCAGAAATGAGTAACAGTGGTTTTGCTGTTGTCATAAGGTGGAACCCAGCGCCTGCCCAGATGTGTTGGAATAGGTCTTGCGAAGGAACTAATTTTCACTGGTAGGCAGATTGACGGAGAGCAAGCCGCCTCAGTGGGATTAGTAAACCACGCAGTGCCACAAAACAGTGAGGGAGATGCGGCTTACCAGAGAGCATTAACTTTGGCTGAAGAAATCCTTCCTCAGGTAAGTATATTATTCATGTGGTCAATGTACAGATGGCATTTCTGCTTCCCTTAAGAGAGAGCAAACAAACAATTGAAAATTCCTTTCTATTAAATACTGAAGCCTTGGTTTCCTGATGGGTAAGACCCTTAACTCCGTCCACTCTTGTGAGTGCACTTTCTGTAGGAACAAGTGTTAACATCCAGCTGCTTAACTCACCGGACAGCTTTACCTCCCAGTTGTGGTAACACAGACCTGCAGGACACACTGGAGCCATGCACCGTGTGCATCTATTAACTCTCAAGAATGCCAAATTGGGTTTTGGTGGTTTTTTTAAATACTTACTAACTTCCTGCAAATTTCTATAGACTAAAAGGTCATTTGAAGCTAGGATAATGATATAACAACACTTACTATGATGTGGCTTTAATTTTTTTACATGTTTGTTGTGGCTTTTTTTTTTTAATAAAGGCTCCATTTGCTGTGAAAATGGGAAAACTGGCAATAAACAGAGGAATGGAGGTAATATTTTTTTTTTAAATACTGAGGTAAATGAAGCAGACGGGCAGCTCGTAGATTACTACAGTAAAAATGTTTAGAGCAGATGAGCTATAGTCCTTGTTTAGATCAGGCATTTAAAACCATTGTAGGAGTATTAAAGACTTTAAAACAAAACTAATATGGCAGGAATTTTTTTCTACAGATGCTAACACTGTAGTTCTAATAGAGGAGTGAAGGCCACTCGCTACAAGTGAAGTTTACTGATTCCCTCTCATCCCCAGGTTGACATTGCATCAGGGATGGCTATTGAGGGGATGTGTTATGCCCAGGTAGGTAAAGGAACAACTGTACACTTCCTAAAGCTAGGTCTGGGTATTCCGTGTCCTTGTGTATTTTCCTCTCTGTAAGGGAACACTAACAGCTAAATCTAAAGCTTTGATAACATACTTGAGTGCAGTTCCAGGTATCTAGTTCAGAATAATAATTGCTGTTATGCACTACTGCCTCTCTCTGCCTGAGACCAAAGTCTGTCCTTAAATACCCTTCTCTCTAAAGTAATTGGGTGTTCTTAGTTTCAACAATATAATTAAAGGATGAGCATTATGAATGGTTTTATTGTAACATTCAAAAATTGATTCTTGCTGTGGTCATTCTTTATGACAAGTTTTGAGAGCATGTGTCTTTCTCAGCTAACAGAATAATGTAACTACCATCTTAAAATACACTGAGGCAAAGTATTACATTCATGGAAAACTGTTTCCCTGTATAGTTCTCTGGGCTATATCTTAGATGCTTTGCTTGTGATTTGCACTACAACCCAGTCTCTTTATTTTCCTAATTGCAGAACGTGGGACTTTATGTATCATTGAAAGAAAAGCAATCTTAGCCTTAGACTACTACTGCCAAATTAATCAGTACTTAAAAACATATCAGACTTGTCAATGAAAAATATACCTTTTTTTTTTTTTTTGATGTAGAATATTCCCACAAGAGACCGTCAGGAAGGGATGGCTGCTTTCAGGGAGAAACGACCACCTCGGTTTATTGGCAAATAATGCTTCCTCAATTCCCTTTGATTTCTTGAGATTATTTTTATGACTCCTTGCCTTTGCCTGCATTTCTGAATACTCCACTGGATCAGTCTGCTGTAAGAATTTCCAAATAAAGATATAACTTTGTACAGCTGATCTTTTTAAAGCACGTACACCTTAAGGCAGTGGCTATAGCTCTCAAACAGCTGTCAAGTATGGAGAAACTTTGGCTCACCATAAGCAAACTTTAAAAAAAAAAGACAACATGCTGCATCTAAACATCGATAGGAAAAAGAGATCATCGCTCTGAGGAGGAAGTTGACTTACAAACAAGGAAAACTTTCTCATGTTTGCTTCCCATTATCAGTGCTAACTCATTGGACAGAACAAGCAATATTAGCATGAGCAGGGGTTTCACCCCAGATGGTGTGAAGAGTGCAGAAGGCTGAGCTGCCACTGCAGCTGACTGAATTTGTCACTTTGGTACCAGCCCCTAAGAACAGGCAAGGCCTGTGTGCACACATGTATGTTACAGCCGCTGCATCAGTCTGTGTCGTCTCAGGCATCTCCCCTCTCCTCCATCGTCTATTTTCTTCTGTTGCCTGACTAGAAGTTATTTTTTCCCTCTGCTTAGAGGTTCTCCAACACAGAGATGTGCTGCACAATTTAGCTCTATAGCTTTTTACTTCCCTAGACCTGGGCTTTCAAGGAAAAAAAAAAAAATTTTTAGTAAATAGAGGTTATCAGAATATAGTTAAAATGTAGCTTACCACAATTTCACTTGTGCCAAAAGTTAACCAAACAATTCTGTGGGTGAGGTAACCTTATCCAATGATACAAGTTTCCTGTGTAAAGATCTGCAAAGGTAAAACAAAGTCAGCATCTTCAGCCTTCACAAAAAAAGGGTAAAGGGCACAGGTGAAATACAAGAGTTTAAAAGTCACTTCCAGAATTACTCTACCCTGGCAGGAATTCCTGAACCTACACAGGAATGCAAAGAGACTTTTCTGGAACTGGCACATGCAAGTAAATTCAGTTAATATATACCTCATAGGCATTCATACTTTTCAGCCTACAAGAACTCTGCTCACTCTCTCTTTGCCTGAAGCACACAGAAACAAAATAAGTGTATGGAAAAATCATTTGCAGTCTCAGTACTTGCTGGTTGCAGAACTTCATAAAGTGCCATCTTCAGCCCCTGAACTGATGCCACCATCATGTGCATTTAGTGCTGCATGTAGATCTTTCACACACACACACACACACACACACACACACAGAGTTTTGGTGCAGATTCTTCAAGTTCTCCTATTATTAGGAAACCAATACTGTAAGGAGAGTTTTCGTCTTTATTTTAAAAATTAAGCAATTGATTTATATTAATTCTGTTAACACCAATTTTGACAGGTTTTGTGTTCCATTTTATGTTGGAGTTCCATAGCCAACATCTCAGAAGGGTGACAGGTAAAGGCTTGCAGGCCATTTTTCAAGCCAACCTTCATAATGCAAAGCTAAAACCAATTTTCTTTCTTTCTGAATCAAGAGAACTGCATGTAACCAGATACACAGGAAAATGCTAGCCAAATTATACCTTTGTACAAAAAGTCATTACACAACATTGATTAAATAACTGGATCGGTACCTTTTGAAGTTCCTGAAATACACAATAACTAGATTATTGAAGATTAGAGGTGATGTTTTTTTATTTGAAGGATGGGAGTTGGGAGAAGGAAGGAGTTAAAAATAGTAAAATATGGTCATCATGAAGAAACCATCCCTGCTAGTAAGCTACCAACCCTAAGTTTTCTTTTTAAACTTAATTAAGAATATATTTACAGAAGAATTTCTGAATACCACTCAGTTGCCATGGAAATACGGAGACTAACCAGATACACAAAAACAACTCAAAATCAAACAATTTGAATGGACATGCAGTTTGCTTCCGTCACTTGTATTTTATGAGGCATCTGTATGCTGTGCAACATGTTTCATTCAACACCATTTGAAACCCACAGGTAACCAAGAAAGAACTAAGTTGTTACAATTAGCATCTTTATGTAAAATTTCACACTCCACAAAACAATGCAATTGACACAGGGCTTACATAGAACACTGGGTGATATTTTGCACTGTGATGACCTGGAAATATAATTCACTGCACAATACTGACAGAATATTTACAGAAAACAAACAGAGCAATCGTTATTCTCTTATAAATAAGGTGACCAAATATCCTGGGCCTCCTATCAAGACACACAATCCACTGCATGATGAAGGTAAGTCAGTAATTTGCACTAATGAGCCTTCTCCTTTCTCTATCAGTATTCTAAAAACAAGATAGCCCACACAACCAAAAGTAGTCAAACACCACAACTCCCTTTCTCGTTACCAAGTTTAAAATCTCAAGCTTAGTTCATCCTTTTAGTATTGTATCTCATTTTAATCCTGTTTCTATTGCTTTACTTTAGCAGGTTCCCCTTTCCCTGATGCAATGGCAGTCCCCACCTCACCAAGAGTGGGGAGGACTCAAGAGAGCTGAACTGCAAAAAGGCATTGCGCTAGCAGTAAGGAAAACAAAAGAACACGACTTGCAGGCAGGCAGAAAAGTAGAAGACCCCCTTTGTGTTTAGAAGGGTTATGAGACAACGGACATTTCGGTCGCCTTAGTTACAAGTCTCATTGTAACCTGCATGCACGTACTTTTGTTTTAATCTGTAAAAGTGCTGAATCTCACAACCACACACAGTTCTATTCAAACACCAAACCAGTAAACAGCGTTATGAACCGCAATCGTAGGGATGAAATCACTTTCTCTCCCAGAAGTCACAAAACAAGATATTCCTAGAAGTCTTTTTTTTTTTTTTTCTCCAGATGTGCATATTGATCTGTACAAGTCCCATCTCTGCGCAGCCAGCCGTAGCCCTACAGGCATGACCAGCTCAAGCCGTGACCCTTTACAAGTTGCATATGCGGTTGCCATTAAAGTTGACATTCACCAAAGGTTACCGTACATGGTGCTGGGTACCACAATAATCGGCAAATCACTTTAATGGTGACCACTATATTACAAGTTACTCCAACTACACACACATCAGAAAGGATTATTACAGAGACAATACTCTACACGCCTATGCCTGCAGCTTTCAGTTTGGTTTGTTTTGTTGCTGTTTTCTACTTGGCAGTGGTCTCCCATGACGCATAATGTGTTTTTCCAAACTATCTAGGATGGCAATAGCAATCCTTTGGACATGTGGATCAGTCTGGACGTTTTCCTTGATGTTGTACAAGTGCTGTAAACCACCTTCTTCAATTAACATGCTGCAGTATCTGACAGCTGTAATAAAATTTAAAAAAGGGAATTAAGAAAAATTATCTAGAGTAAATGTAGCAGATACTGTAAACACCGATTTAAATCCACTTTTGGCTCTGAGACCAGGCAGCATTTAGGACACTTCCTAAAGTGTCCACAGAAGCGCATCTGTACTTTAACAAGTGACAACAGAAGAACAGAGTTGCTTGGACAGGACTCCTATTACAGTCAGGTCTGTTTCCATGTCTGTCTTAGCTGACTGGAAATTGCCTCTCTCTCCCCCTGCCTCCTCCACAGGCATTTTAAGTGCATATATATAAATTTTAAGACATGGGAACCAGAAGTACTATAGAATCTATGAGTATCCAAGGTAAAAATATCACCTTTACCAAAATCCTTGGTACAGAACAGTTACCTAAAAATGGTATCAGATATACCACATCATTTGTACAGGCTTGTGGAGTGAACAGGAACTAATTCCTTTGCAAACAATTTGCCAAACAGTATTGATGGTGGCCTTTAACTAGTTTTAAGTTGCTATGAATGCCTTTTCAGAAATAAAATTGTACTTTCCTTTCCACTTTCATTATTGATTTTAAAAAGTTGAAAGTGCATCTACATCATCTCCAGCATTATTACATACAGAGACCAGCTATAAAAAGAGCCACAAGTTTAATGTAACATGCAAGCTTCAGAAGTTGCTACAAAAAGTTCTAGATTACTGTAATGTAATCCACAGAGCATTACCTCAGATGTGCCCAGTTTCACCATTCATCTTGGTGAAGCAACACCAGAGCTGTTTAAATGCTGACATTAAGCATTTCACTGGGATCACATGTACTGCAGTGCTACTAATATTTTAGTTAAACTAGCTCATTGAGGTGGATATGATACAGAGAGACAACGAAAGGAGGAAAAAATAAACAAGAAAAATCAATCATATTAATTCAAGACTGCTTTTCACCCTCATCTAAAAGAGGTCAAAATAAAATGCATCCCCTCTCCAGGCCAAAAAGCCTTCTTGGTGCCAAGCACCAAAAACTTAATTAAGATTTTCCACCCAGATAAGTCTTCCTATTTCAGAATTAACCCATTCCGAGGGAAAATGTGTTTATTACATTTGCTACCAAACATGTGATTTCTCTGCAACTTTGTCCAGAAGCTTCCAGCATCAAATACCATCAGAACTAAGCTTCAGAAATACTGTCTTGACATCAAATCAGGAGGACGCCATCCAAGTATTTCCAGCCTCTCCACTCTATAGAGAGCAGTTACTGCCAATACAAATCTCTGTGGCATGTTGAAAGCTCAGAGGTTAGAGGAGCACAAAACACACACTAAATAGTATAAATAGGACCATATAAGTTAACAGGGCACAAAAAGAAGTTACAGGGCCTTAATTAAAAACTGTTATCCAGAATCTGGCCAGCAAAACAACTTGGTCAGAACTTCAACATGGGCAAAGTCCTCACAGATGTCTGGACAGCGTACCCTGGGAACTCATTACATTTCTCTCATTATGTTTATTACAGTACTTCATGTGCAATTATATATTATGCCATGCTATTGTTTGGTCCCGAATAGCTGTCTTTTCCACTGTAGAAATAGTGATTTATGGGACAGGGATAAACAAACACAGATATACTGCTGTCAAGAAGATTTAAAAAAACCTGGCACATAAAATACTTTTAATACTTTAGAGGAAAGCTGCTTTGTATCTGGTAGAAGTTAATGACAATGCACACACATCATACAGATATATGTCAAAAAAAAAAAAAAAAAAAAAAGGCATTAAAACCCAGGAAGGTTTGTCCACTCTTACATTTAGGTATGCTCAGGGGATTTATATCCTTTCCCAACACTTGTGCATTTCATCACATGCTCTCAAATCATTTTTGCAGATGGGAAAGACATTAAGAAACAGACCCTCATGTTACAACAAGTTATTGCAAAAATGTGATTAGAGACAAGAATTACCTAAAACTTCTCTTCTGATAGTAAGAGATAGCTACCTGCTATAATCATTGTTCTTAATACAAAAGATGTGTTGCCCATTACTGATATTCACATGTCTGAATAAAACCACCTGTGCAAGTCAAAAATGTAGTTAATTTTAACACATGTCCATATTTTGGAATTAGTACTGTGCATTTAACAGTGAAATTCCTTTAAGTAAAAAAGCATATAAAGAACTTTTACTCTTTTTCCCTGCCCCACTTAGTCAAAGCTTAAATGTGGGTTCTCCAGAGGATTAGGAGTGAATAACCCAGGAATTCTTATTTTTCCCCACTTCATGCTAGTGAATAATATGCTAAGAAATAAGAATTTTAAGGGTAATGTTATCAACACATACGGTTTTTGCTGCAGACGTGCTGCATGGCCCACACTGCCCATAACTGGACACCAGGTGTCATAAAACAGCCAAGTAGTGGAAAAAACGGATTGAAAGACCTATTAAAAAAATAAAAATAAAAAAAAAAAAAAAAGAGAGGAACAGCAACTCGCTTTACTACTAGATATTATTACTCCAGAGGTCCCATGTTTACTCATTCAGCTACCGGTTTAACTAGGAGAGACATCAACTCGACTTTTAGATGCAGCAGGCAAGCCTTCTGTTTAAGACAGTTACTAACAAAAATCATATACAGAGGCTATGCAGTATGCTTTTACCATAGCATTTGGATACCTCCTGCTCCTTAAAAAGAGTAAAACCAGCAGAAATTCTAAGGATTAGGTGGACAGTAATTATCTAATTGTACTTTCTGGCCTCAAGCTTCTTTATCTAGGATAGATAATGCTAACCCAGTGTTAGCCAATATAGACTTAGACACAAAGATTAACCAGTAAGGTTTTTAGGCATGCAGCTGAATATCTTGAATAGAAAAGCTGCAGAACAACAATACATTTTTCTTTTACAGGAGACCCTGACTTTCTTTGGTCACAAAGGGAAAATTAAGACACTGTATATTTTAAGCCAATAGGTGTTTTTCCACTGGACAAAACCATGTCTGGCTAGCAGCTCACTCTGCTTTGGGAACAAGTTTTAAACCTAGTTCAATTTATTTTCCAAACCCCAAATCAAGCCAGTAGTTACCTGTAAGCCACCATCTCACATTCTGGGGTTGGCCAATTCAAAATGGCAGAATGCTGCAAAATACAGAACCAAGAACACTCATTGTTAAATACAAACATTGAAAAAATAAGAAGAGTATGATAAAATCCATCATCATTTCTGTACCAGCTGTTCAAGCAGAGATGTCCTCTGGCTCCGACTGAGTGTCCAGGCCTGCTCTCCTCGAGATATCAAATGAGCAATAATCCCTGCTGCAAAGTAGCTAACTTCCACCTCCACACTGTGCAATAATTTACTGATGTGGTCTATGAAGTCCTTCCACATTAATTCAGAATGGAGCTCTTTAACTTCAGCTATATTATTCTGGAGGGGGAAAAAGAAAGAAAAGAGAAAATATCAATGGAAAGGATACTATATAAGGGAGATAAACATATAAGTTTGAATTACATTGTTTAAACACACACAAACACCAGGATGAGATCTTCATACATCCAGGTGGTCACACTAGATGCCAAAATACTACTTCTGCTTTTGAAAACTCTTCCAGTCTAATGCAGGAATTTGCCTCAAAATAAAGGTTTTCTCATAAGTAATTTTAGGCCGTTAGCATGCAGACTACCCTAAACTAAAGGCTAGTTTTAACATTCTCAAACACAATTTCATAAATTTCAGTAGTACACAATTCTAAATTCCACTGATTTTCAACCTACTTTTTGCGTGTGGACTCATCTGAAGCCTCACTCGCTGGCCTTTCTTTTTGTTTACTTTAACGGTCAATTTCAATATAACTAGTGCTTTTGGAGAATTGGTAAAACAGTAAAAAAAAGTTTCAGTTGTAAAGAATGCACACTATAAAGATTAAACAATGTAAAAATATTAGGCAAGTTTTCAGATTTACATGGGCTATAAAAAAGTTTAAAAATCAATTTTAAAAATACATATTTCAGAGTTGTGGGGGGGTTGTTTGTTTTGGGTTTGGGTTTTGGTTTTTTTCTTCATCTCACCAGAAGTCCAAGAACTTTCTGTTGGATGGATGATTCAGATGGAAAAGACTGTGGAAAAAAGAAACAAACTACAGGTAACCATTTGTGCTTATTATTGAAGCAATGTTAATTATAAATGTATGTTGATAGTCCACAAACAAAACTACTCCTCACCTCCAAGACTCTCATGAAAAGTTCTAGCCCTTGATTTTCAATGAAATGCCGACATGTTGTTGGTGATTCATCAGTGAGGTTCCAAAGTGCACTCAGTGTGAACTTGAGAGTAGTATCTACAAGATTCTGATTTGTTTTCTGTTTAACTATTTGTAGAAGTTGCTGGAAGAAAAAAAAATAAAAGCGCCCCAGTTATGACTCCACATGAAAAAAACGTATTCGCTCCTCTGCCTCTTTCTGCACTGACTGGGGTAATGCATAGCTATCGATTATACGCAGAGTAAAGATCTACATGTTTAGGGTCAAAATATACAAAATAAAACAGCTATTAAACTTTTTACCTCCTCTTTGAACATGGTTGCCTGCTACCAGAATTCCTTTGTTTGCACCATAATTACATGTGTAAGATGGCACAAAGCCATCCACAGAACTCCGGACCCCACATGAACATTGACAGCATGAACAGTTTACTTCAAATACTCTTTTTGAACATCTTTCGTCTTATACAATGGATTTCAAATCAAGAGGTGGCTTGCTATTTTACTTTTGTATTAATTGTGTCGTTTTTCCATTTTGGCTGCTTTTCATCCTCTGATACTATCTCTAATAACTTCTCTAGGCTTTTCTCTTCTGAAGAGCTTTCACATAAATACAGGTTAATACAAAATAAATATGAGAGAGAATTCTAAGAATGTATCTTTACAGATACTGTTAGCATGAAGAGCTGGAGAGGATGGTATTTTTGACTGCCAGGAAAGTATCTAACTTACCCTAACAATGAAGAGTTCTGCACCAAGTTGAGCCGTTTGCTCTGTTGAAAGCTGTAAACAAACAAAACCATATCAACAATTATTTTTTAGACTTCAGAAATATTATCCTATGATCTCAAAGCTTAAATTTTGTACCTTTGCAGCAAGAATGGAAATTATGGCTACAGCCATCCTTTGCATGTTTTGATCTTCATGATTACACAGCCACTGCATAACAAGTTTGGCTGCTTCAAACCTGGAAGTTAAAAAATATATTTATTTTTCAGAAGTCTCACAAGGCTTCGTAAAAGAAAGATGTACACAGATAACGCATTGGATAGAAATGCATGCAAGACAAAAGAAACTGGGAGAAGTATGCCTCATACCAAAACAAATAGTAGAACACACAGTGAAATCACAGGTATCGCACGAGCCTCTGTCAGCTTTGTGTTGTCTGCTTAGGGTCTCTTAGTTCTAATTATGTATCAAAGTGCACAGGAATTGCTTCCAAAGAAGGAAGAAAAATTTGGCACAATCTTCTAAAACATCAGACCAACATACTTCAAAGCATTTGGACAAAACTTTAAGTAGAAAAATGTCTGCAGAAAGCAGTAGTTCCCCAGAGGGATCCCGACTTTTGTAACACGCAAGTAGTGATAGACCCATTCAGGGAAAATAAAAAATACCTGTATATCAAAGTATTTTTTCAGACCTATACTCAATTTTGAATTATAGGCCCAAAATAATATAGGCCAGACAAATTCAGTATGCTGGAATGATTTAAACTGAGCAAAACTGAAACCAGAAACAAACCTTCTGAAGGTACAGACAACAAGAAAACAATATTTTGCAATGCTACAACCCATTTTAACTGACATGTAAAACTTGCCTGTTAAATGGAACATCCTGAAGGATTCTGTCACTGCATAGTGAAAGAAGGCAATTCTTTTGCAGCTATAAGAAAAAGAGTTACTTCAGAGACATACATATTTCAGAACACTTTCTTGCTATGAGTTATTAAACATACTTCCATGGGGTCACGCGATGTGGAGAAACCTTTAAGGTCCACAAGACAGGGAATCCTACCGAAAAAAAAAAAATATTTTGCTTTTTACCTGTTGATGATTTGGGAAGTGCTCCATGGCCTTCAGAAGCAAGTGAGTGACATCAGCCAGAAGTCGCACAGGCATGCCTGCCGCTAAATCTTGCTTGGTTAGGTTAAAGACACACGCACTCGCTGCTAACTGCACAGGCAAGTTCAGGGGGTGATTTCTCATTCCAATAACCACAAGCTGAAATGCAAGAGTTTTGCACATATTACACATTTGACCACATACCCAGAGAGCAATCCACTGTTGCTTGAGGCCACAACAATGACCCACAGCACCCAACTTCTGCCTCCCTTTTACTTAAGTGACAAATCCATCTGGTGTGATTTTCATTCTCAGGAGGAACATTTCCTTCTGCTCAGTGATTCAAAGCTGACAACTTTTATTTCTCCAGGTCCTTTTGCACAGGTTGTGGCTGCATGGAATACAAGAGATTCCTAGAAAGGTCCAGGGTTTGCTTTACACACTGAAATAAAAATCACCAAACCCTTTCAGAGCTGCATGAGGTAGGACAGAGTTTCTGCAGTGTAATGGTAATGATGTAATAGCTTCTCGTTTGGTGCCTAGCCATTTCAGATCACATCCTAAACTGCTAGGTTAGGATGTATTTTTCACAGCTTCTTCCTGATTTTTTTTCCCCTGTGTATGTTGATTGTGATCTCACCTATTTTTCTTGTTGACTATTGATTGCCAAAGTTTTTTTGATATTGAAGCCAGCAAATTCAAAGTAATTTGTCCCATATCAAATAGGATAGCAAAACCAAAAATAATTTGTCATACTGATGCCTCTTTTTATCATCACAGTAAAAATTAAACCATCTCTGGTGGTCTAGACATGGAAAGCCAATACCTAGAATGATTTCTAAGGAAGTTTCTAGTATTTTCCAAGTTAGAGCCCAATATGGAACACTAGTTAGTTACTCGCTTGCTATCATAGTGACAGGTGACAGTGAAAGAAATACCACTGAATGCCTTCCTTGTAACAATAAGGAATAATATAACTGTTTTGTAAGCATCAGCAGAAGGCACTGTTGTACCTGGGAAATAAGACTAGACAGACCTTTGATTTGACCCAGTACAAATAGGTTCTAATGACAGAATTCAGTATCTGAAGAAAAAATTCATCTCATATTCAAAATTACATGAAAAAAATAATATAGTTGCTACTAAATTTAGATACTATACATTATTCCAGATCAATTTTACCTAACATAAAACACTACAGGGCATCTTCTACATCACTGTTGTTTAAATAGTTGTTAATCTTTACGCAACATTACAATATTAATCTTAAAAATCACAACCTAAAAATGTACAAGCTTATAAAATATAGCAGGTGTTTGAGGATGGCCTCAGTTTAAGGAACACTGCATGACAATCACCAAAACCATGTTATTTTACCTTTAAAATTTCAGGCTTTGTTTTTTCCATTACATGAGTCAGGCTGAATAAATGAAAGAGAGCTTCTCTCACAAAGAAGGCCCGTTCACTGTAACGCTTTAGTGCCTCAGAAATCTGAGTTTCATTTGCTTCTCCTGACACCTATGAACAGAGAAATAATCTTTAAAGATGTCATCATTATACTTTACAAATTTTGTTCTTAAAAAGTGCAGAACTGCAGTTTCAAAGGTGGTGATATTTTTAGCCAAATCCTTCAGTAAGCAAATGATTATTTTATCTGGCCATATTAATCCAGAACTATACAAACTTCAAACATTCTTCAAAAATAAGAATCTGCATTCTAAGCCAAAATTAGGCTTCAGGCATGTCTTTAAGCAGAACTGTATGAAACCACTAAGCAAAAGTACCGTTTCTTAACTAAGAAGTTAAAAAGCTTACAAGCTGCTTATGGTGCACCAAATGCCTAAAAGCACTATTTGTAACTGAATGCTCTGTCAAATGCAGCTGATCAATTGATGAAGATGGTATTCTGGCTGTAATTTTTTGGCTCTGGGTTCTAGCTCTGGAGAGGAGAAAAAAAAAAAAAAAAAAAAAAAAAAAAAAAAAAAAAAAAAAGAGACTTCCATTCTTTGTCTACATCAAGTTTCCCATAAGCTGTATCTGTAGCGATAGCTTTCCAGCACCATATTAAAGAACCAACTCAAGCTCGCTGCTAAAGAAGTAATTCTTAAAACCAGACTAAATACAAGTGAAAACTAAACAACGAGCTAACTTAGGTAATACTGCATTAGAAGCTATAAGCTGCTGAATAATATGAGTTTAAGTTCAGAATATTAAATCAGCAACTAGCTGCAAATTTTTCCACTTCCCAATCCTATATTTTCCATTTAACTATATTTTATCTACTTTATAACTGTACATTGTGTAACTGTAGGTGGTTTGTTCCTCAGTTCTACTATTTAATGAATCATTGCTGCAATCACTATTTCTTAAAATTCTTAGGGAAGCATACAGAACTTGCTCTACTTAACGTGTCACATAAGGGAAAGCAAATGTTCATAGATTGAAGTGTTATATTCTGTGCATCCTGTATTGTATAAAGCCAAATTTTTGGAAACTTGCTAGATCAGGAATATATTACAGCCTTGAGAGAACTGATACCATCTTGGATTTTGTTTTATATTCTCTACTGATTAGAATAGGGCAATCATATTCACATGTTTTGCAGCCAATTATACACTATATGAAGAATTTCCACTTGGCTTCACGTTCCCAACTATGTCTGCATCATGTTCAATCTTTCAAGAGTTTTCTATAATCAAATTCCACAGGACTGCTGTAAGGACAGTAACATTTTACGTCTGCTCTCTCCCCGACTGCTGTGTCCTGTTTATTCTTTAGCAATATCTAGACTAAGCAGCTGAACATTTCAGTATAGTCAGTCACAAATTTCAGCACACACACACCCCGGCAAAAAAATCCCCCAGTCAGTGCCTACAGTCTCTTCTTGACAACTATACCTTAAAATATATATATATATATATATATATATATATATATATATATATATATATATATATATATGTGCAAACTGCTTTTTGCTAACTACACCCCTACAAGTCCATCATGATTTTCACATTACTAGAACCTTCTTCCTTCTTGCCTGCCTTTTCATAGCACAGTCACCTGTATGAAGCATATATCCTACATAACAAGGATTATATTAATTATTTTACACCAAACATGAGGTATAACTTCCTGACAACATACACGATCACACCAAATAGGTTGCTTTCTCCAACAATGCATTTCAACATTCATACCCACCACTACCCGCTCTGACAACTAAGTACTCCAGAGACTTGGTCATTATCAACTGTCAAAAGTTCCGGGGGGGTGGGGGTGGTGGGGAAGTTATAAAGTTGAGTAGCCAAGTTACCCCAAAACTGAAGTGCAAAACTCAGCTTGCACAGGAAACAGACTAAACTATGGACACATTATGCAAACTCTACTTCTTTCTCTCTGCGGTTTCCATCATCCTCATGGCACAGTAGAAAACAAAACTCAAGAGTCAAAAATTATATACCAGTGACATGTCTAAACCACCTCTTTTTCTTCTTTAATTCTGACCCCTTCATAGCAGGGACAGCACAGGCTCATTCTTCAGTAAGTGCGTGCATATTCTACACAACAGGGAAACATCCTGCTGCCTGGCACCAAAAGATAAATAAATGCACTTCAGCAAACAACAGTTCATCCTAAGGGGCTAAGTAATTTAGGATTTGTTCAAGAGGAAGTTTTTTTATCCTAAGTAATTGTTCCTTACATGTTCATCACCAAAAGACCTTTCAAGGTGGGTAGAAATGTAACAGGAAATTGAAGTGGTGATGGAGTCCAACAGTAGCTCAGTTATTAAGTTTTATTTTATCTGCTGCGTTAATCATGAACTGCTCCAAGTTTATTCAAATTGTACCCCCACCTCTTACATATTGCTGCCTTATGCTAAATATTGTGCTGGAATCCAGAGATTATTATTCCAATAAATGACTTCCGACTAGACAAAGTTCAGCTCTCTTCGATCAGATATGTTAATTCAGGATCTAAAGCTCACTGAAAAGGCACAGAAAATAGATGCTTCTTACAATAGTTATTATGTAAATTTAGCAGTTTCTGTACCAGAATTAAGTAGCAATTTGACATAAAGTCAGTAATTACAATTAACAATTAAAAAAATTATTCTACAGCCTCCTGAAACACCCACATACATTTGTCACAAATTATTAGTTCTATTTTTCCTGCACATTGTAATTTTTCAGTAAAATTAATTCCCCCACTTAACCTTTAGGTTTCCTTCGCCTGTTAGGAATTCTGAGTAGCCAGCGTCAGTAGCTAGCAGTCCTACAAACTGCATTGTGGGCCGTTGCTGAATAAACGCTTCTACAGCTTTATCTGTAACATGTTTTCTTCCAGAAATGTCCAAAGACACAAGGTTAGGCAAGATATCTTTCTGTTCCAGTAAACGAAGTGCTATGTCTGATGTGAACTGTTTGTCATCTGAAATATCAAGGTGATTCAGGTATTTTAGTTGTCTTATAACATCCAGAATCTGGGTTGTGGTCATTTTCAAGCATTTCAGGTGGTGCATGGTCAAAGACTTGAGTCGGTCTTTGCAGGTGAGGAGTGCCGTTATGTCAGTGACAGAAGTGTTCGATATATCCAGACTTTCCAATCTAGGAAGGGAAGCAACATCTGCCAAGTCCTCATTGTAGAACAGAACATTGGTAATACTCAACACACGAAGCCCAGACAACTGACTGAAGCACCTCTCGTATGGGTCTTCCAAAGAAAGAGTTAGTGAGTTCAGCACAAGGCACTGCAGATTTTGTTGGATCCATTTATTGCTGCCAAGTCCACTTATAATGTCTGTGATTGTTATATCTGCATTCACCCCAGTAGCATCAAGTTCTACCAGCTTGTGATGGCAGAATGCTTTCCGGAAAGCCACAGCAGAGATTTTCGCTTTCCGGATACAAGCTCGTTTCAAACGCATCTGGTTGCCTCGGAAGATGCCCACAGTTCCGTCATTCAGAAGCCCTGATGGAGAACAGCATTAGTGTTTGGCTCTACTGTTAGATAGAGCATCACTTTTATATTAAGAACCCAAAGGGTACAAAGCATTAACAAATAAAATTAATTGCAAAGTAGTTTGTCTTGGACCATTACGACACTGATCCCAAAATTTTGTATTTGAGATTCCACTTTTAATATTACAATCATACTTTTGGAAAACTCCAGGTATAAAAATAGCAGACAAATTAAGGTGTAGTTTGATTTAGAACATGGAATGTGCAATAAATAAAATGCGGGTATGATTCAAAAACATTCACACTGCTGCCTGCATTTTCTCCATTTTCTCACTGAACTGGTTAGAAATGTGCTAAAAACAGAATTTCAAAATTCCTGAAAGTTATTCTTCCCTGGTCACAGTTCCATTAACCTCAAGATAGTACCAGTACCAGCAATCAATGACCAGTTCTCATCTCACTGTAACTCAAATAATTTAGCATTTGATTGAATTCATAAGTAGGATCAATACACTAAACTAAGCTAATTAAGTCCTTCTATATATCTCTCATGAAGAAGGTAGGAGTGTTGCTCAGAAACAAGCTGAATGTGAGAAAGAAACCTAAGAAGTGATTCAAAGAGGAGAACGAGGAGGACAAGGCAAGGGTGGAAAAGAGAGAAAGACAGCAATGAAAAAAGGAAACACAACAATCTTGTTTGAGATTATCCTTTTGCTCTGTAGCAAGAAGACTGCATAAGCAGTCTTTTCCTGCAGCATACTGGCAACATCCTAACTGAAATAATGCATCTAGTTCCATGCACAGGATTATTCAAAATGCATTGAAAAGACCAAGATTTCTTATTTGAATCTTATCAACAGAAGGATTATTGCTTTATAGAAAGCGGTATGAGAAGGGTATGGTTGCACAAGCATGCACACAAAAGGAATAAGAATAACATGTCCTTCTAGTTTCACTCTAGGTTATAAATGTCAACACTCCTGGTTTTTTATCTCCCATCTTCAAGCATACTAAACATAGAAAAATGCAAAGTATTTTAATAAAACCACCATTGCCACTACAGTTTGGATTTCAGTTACAAGTTAGTAATTGCCTCTGTGACAAAGTCAAATTAATATTAAGATTTGCAGACTTCTGAAGAGCAAATGGTTTAAGCATTTCTGACCAAGTAGTCAGGGCGTTCCTCTTCTGCAGAGAAAGTAAAAATATGGGGTGAAACAAGTGGTACCCAGCAGAAAAAGAAAAATGTGATAAATAATTATAATTTGCTTAAAGTTTTGCTAAATTACTTCTTAATTTTTTGCTCATCTTTTCATTTAAGGATCAAGTTAGGCTCTTTCACTGGCCTACCTTAGCCACACTCTGTTTACCTGGCACGCACTTTTTTTCAATCCTGTACTGACACAGTGTTTGTGATGTTTCTGTGTCTGGAACTGCCTCCATCACTACTAGCACTGGTAGTATATTTCTGGTAACTCAAGTTTCCTTGAACCCAATTTCTTGGGACCACTAAAAAATTACTTATCAGAAAGTAGCATGTGTTGAAGGTTTTTTTAATTTTTCTTTTTTTCCAAGGACCATTCCTTCTGTTATAACTGAATAGAGCAACTTGGGCAAACTAGAATACCAGTATTTGCACAGTAAGACCCATTCAAATCTGCACCTGTAGGTCAGGGTGCTCGGTCAGCTTACAGGAATTTCTCTAGTGTCATGTCTCATGTCTTACTAAAAGTCTTCAGGATCGAGTGTCCTGCCTCCTCTCTAGGGTAATCTACACATTCACTATTTTCACGCTAAGAAGCTGTTATTGAGACAACATTCTCCTTTGCCATGCTTAAAGCAAACAAACAAGAGGGCAGCCCTCTCACCGAAGATGTGCTGACAGACAACATGATAGGTCAGCATGTAAAATGTACCATCACCACAAAGTGGCTTTCACTGATGTTTATACTACTCTTGAAACTGACTGCTTTCAAATAAATAATTCCACTTCAACAAAAGTTCTAGAAGAGATGAGAAGGTATCTTAATGAAAATGACAAGATTATTTCCTAGTTTAATCACAAGGACACACAGTAAAGAAAATTCAGTTAATTGCTCTGCAAGAGATAATGAAATGTTTGAGTGCTGCTAGAAGTAGTAGAATCAAATACATATTTTTTAAGTGATTGAAAGAATTAAAGAATGTTCACTTAAAGGAACATTAAATTAAAATCATAAACCCAAAACAAAGGACCTTCTATTTAGAACTATCTGCATGACAATGTAACATTCAGCTGAAGCGGTGGAAAAGAGAAAAAAAAATTCTCTATTAAGAGATTAAGGAACACAGTTTTAACAGCTGCCACAGCAGATTCTGCTAGAAACTACACCAGAACTGCAGTGTCACATTCCAGTAAAATATTTTCACTGATGACCCATAAATAATTGTTTTTACCATGAAATGCCATCGTCTGCAGCAGTCGATCGGCCACTTCTTGAGGAAACATTCCTGGCTCCTGCAAGCATAGCGTTCCATCTTGCCTTTCAGTGCAAAACTTCTCTAGGTTGGCAGTCAGGAAATTCAAACAGATATCAAGTAAAGAATAAGGAGAAGCTTCCTCCTATCATATGCAAAAAGCAACAACACAAAGATTTAGTCAAACCATTCTCTCTATGAATCTTCCATTACTCAATAATATTGTTTTTAGGCTAATGATTCTGTTTTGTTAGTCTGATTCTCGTTGAAACAGGCAAACGTTACAAAAAGATATCTCCCTTAGAGCCATGCAAAGTCAGGTCACACGATAAACTGGCAAAACCGATGGGCAGCCTCCTCCCCACCGTCACCCCCAGAACAACATCCAGTCTGGTCCGCCGTGCTTCAGCCCTGCTTGTGTTCACGGAGGAAGAAAAGTAATTCCTGATAAGATCATTTGAATTTTTGAAGTCTACTGGGAATTAATCAATCAAGACAGACTGAAAAAAATTTAAATCAAATTTTATTTCTTGATTTAAACTATTTCTTTTAATTTTTCTGGTGAGTCACCCCAGTCTACTACCAACCTAGATTAGAAATGCAGATAAATTTCATATGCTGTTAGGAGCATTTCTGATACTGAAAGGGCAGCTAGAACTTCAGATCAAAAAAAGGAAACTCAAAAAGAAATATTTTAATTCCAAATTTTGTGCAGCAATAGAGTAACAAGTATCATAGAATTCCTTCTGATTATAGATACCAATTCACTCCTTTTTATGCCAAAAATCATCTATAATAGATGAAATCATCTATAATAGAACGCCAGGTACAAAGGACAAGGCAGAATTTGAGCTTTTCCTTCAGAGTTTGAGACTGTACATTGATATACAAACATCTCAAAGGTTTTTTTATTCCATGTCTAATAATAGCCTACTGTTTTCAGTCACACAGATTAATCAACATAAAGAATGACTCGCAGCACTGTGAATCATCCCCAGCCTTACACAAAAGAAGGCTGAGTGACTGGTACATACTCCCCCAGACAATATTGAAAATAACAGCATCAACTGATGCCAGATCTCATTTGTAGGAAAAAATGTAGCTTCCCTTTTATACTGAAAGTTCTGGATAATTTCACCTTTCTTTTCTAGCTCATTTAAATTCTCCTTCTGTTGCTTCATCGGCCTAATATGCGCATCATAGAAGTACAGAAATACGTAAAAGTTTATATAGAAGAAATACAAAGAAAGTGACAGACATAAATCTTCTAAAATAAGGTGCATATATTTGAAGACTGGGAGGTACCACGCTAAGGCAAAGATGGAATAGAGCTTATCATCAACAATGGGAGACTGCAGTTTAGTGGCTCCCGAAGACTTAAGTAGAGGTTTGGGAACTAGAAACTCCAAATTATTCAAATACAAGCTCTTTCTGCAGCTTTTGACATGCTCCTTCCAGCTCCTTTGACTCGATTTTGCCAAGTGATTAATTTTTATTCTTTCATTTAAAGCTTGATGATTACATTTTGTAGTTGAAGAAACAGGAGTTACTTTGTGATGCAACTTGCTCACATTACCAAAAACAGCAGTTTTGGCTGTCTCCAATCCTAAGCTGCTACGAAAAGGAAAGACAGAATTTGGAACTGTTAATATTTTTTATTTCTTTATAATGTGCAACAATGCCTAAGTACTTCTGAGGAGGAAAAAACAATAAATTATTTTTAAATAGTACACTTTTAAAGGAAAGGGGAAACATTTCTTTTAACCTAAAATTAATACACCACCACGAGGATTTATACAACTGCCAATTCAAACAAAAATCAGAATCCTTACTCTAAAGTATGTGAAAATTATTCCCATTGAAGCAAAGCCATCCTTCTCTCCCATTAGATCTTGTGCTTCTAATGCGATGCTTAAATACGACAAAACTAGAACACTGGCTCTCTTCACTCCTTCTGGCACTGTTCCATAATTTCTGCCATAAAAGTTAAAACACTTTTATATATCAGTGAGCAAACTCCAATGAGAATTTTTAGCCTTGCAGATAGGCCACTAGCATATGACTCAGAATATTTTTTCAACCACTACCTCTAACTGGCTAATCTGCAATTTGGAGATATTGTTTTAATTTTCATATAAAGTAATCACTGTAGAAGTCCATATAGAACATCTCCATACAATAAAGGAACAAAATTCACAAGCAAGCATCAATTTCATTTGAAAAAAACACAGTATAAATTTTATGAACTCCTTTTATACCTGTTACAGGAGACATTTGTAATCTTTCTTCAACTTGCTGCCAAAAGGCTGAAGAAACACCTAACAAAGGCTCCTGAGGTAACTGAGGTAGATAGGCTAAACATTTTTATCTGTATCTAATGAAGTCCCTTAACAAGCATCATAAAACCAGCTTCCCAGACTGTCTGCTACTGAAACAGAACAGCTTGACCAGTCTGTAAACCTTTTATGTGAGCTAGCAGCATTCCTTTTCTCAACTTCTCTTTACTTAAAGAGAATATGTCCAGTTAAAGACCTCATAGTAAAAGTGTTCAGTTGTATTTAAGCACTTAGAAGGTCAGGATTTAAGTAGTTCCTTTCTCTAGCTATACTTCTGAATGTCAACTTGAAAACAAACCTGGCATTTGTTTTCTGCTCATTTCACTTTCTGGTTCTAATACTCTAATGAGACACTGTAAATGTGTATCAACCGTAGTGCAGGATTATTGTTTTCTATTTAATAAAGATCATCCAGCAATATTTGAGTAGACTTTTAGAATGTATAGCTGACTTTTTCACAGCCATCTTAATTACCTGATACTTCCATGTAACCTCACAGTTTCTGTCATCCTATCAAAATAAGTGGCCAGAAAAAAAAAAAATCCTCAAATCACAGAATTACGCATTACCTGATGCAAGTCTGGGCATCTTTATGAGCTCAAACACATACGATGAGCAATCGGGCAGATCTAAAAGCAACTAGCTTATGGATTAGTACAAAAAAACCCAGAATAATTGCATTTAGATGGTCTTTTAAAGGCTTATTTAAATTACAACTGTATAAGTGCATAACATAACCAAGGCAATAAAAAAAAAAAAGTGTCTGGGGGTGTGGGGGGAGCAAACTGCATGGCTACTGGCATCTAACAGTAATCCAATACACTAGCAGACTGAAATGCAATAGCTACTTCAGGGTGATGTTACCCAGTTCAGCTTACAGCTCACACACTAGTGTGGTTGGAAAGGTTCTCAGAAAGAACATTATCCTCCACATTTTCTTTTAAAAACTCCTTGAATCAACTTTAGATATTTCTAGAGTATATTTAACTTATATTTCAAAACACAATTAGAAAGAAAAAAAAAGGCACTTAAGGGAACATATTAAAATATCTGGAATAACTTAAGAGAATCTTGAGCCCAACATTATGCCTAGATTAACTGGCTGAGCGCAAGTATTAAAACAAAATCCTGTTCCTTTGGGGAAGCATCACCACGCAACCACAGTCATTAAAAATCAAACCTTTTCTTCCATAGGTAGTTGGGGGGGGGGGGCCGTGGTGTGTTCTCCCCCCCAGCCCCCAATAAACACTGAAGACAAATACCAACTTCAGCTCTACCAAAACCACTTCTGTGACGTACTCCCCAATTTTTGTACTCTGTCGCCGACTCAGTATTACAAAACCCAAATGTGTGTATGCCAGGCCCACCTGCTTTTTTCTCTCTGAAGTCGTGAAGGAGATGGGGTACAGGATAAGTTTTTAAATTGAGGCAGTTATTTCTCTCAAAAAGTTAGCAGGAAAATAAGAGGCAATTATAGAGCCTTCGTCTTTGGCGTTGGACATACCACATTTCTAACTGTTTTCCACTTCTCCACAGCTCCAAAACTTTATTACTTTCTTAATGTGATCAAGAAATAGCAACTCAAGTAAAAGTCATCAAAATTCTTCTCAGGGCTAATAAAAGAAAAGGCAGTGAAAAATAAACAGTTCTGTGATGTATGTTACGAAGAAAGCCTTGTGATTATCCTGCTCAAATTAAACTGAAGGAAACAGATGTAGGCAATTTATTAACCAAATTCAAGGAAGGATTATACTGAAAACTCTCATTTAACTATCCTGGCACAACAAGTAAGAACTACACGGCTGCTAGTGACACAAGTTGGCAGAGGTCAAGAGAGGTCTAAAATTAAATACTGCCACATAAAAACTATGTAGTAAGGCCACTTATTTCAAGATTAACATCAAGAAAGTCAGATAAGAGCTCATCAGTTAGAAATGACTGGAGAGAAGGACCTGAATGGTTTGCTTAACCACAAGAAACCAATGTGAGATGGCCAAAAAAGGTATCAGAAGCATCAAGCAAAAATAAGGAAGTAGTATGTAATTTTCAAGACACGGGAATCTCACAGGGCCATTTACATCAAGAGATGCTCGCACCATTTCAATTTGAACATAACAGCTAACAGAATGCTCTGGGGAAACGAAAGATATTGGGAGCAGGAAACAAAACCAGCTTTCCTTAGCTTAGCAAATCAAAAGGCTAGAGAGATGAATGCCACCTGTAAACACAGCACAGCGAACAAAACCTATGGAAGGAAAAAAGCTGTTAAGGTGAAGCACAGTGCCAGAAATTGCAACAAAGGTGCATAGAAATGCCATGAATATGCCGCGAATTTAGATATCAGTACTTAGCTCCAAAACATCAAACAATGAAAAGAGAATTTTTGCTATAAATTTAGATGGCAGTACATAGCTCCAAAACGTCAAACAACGAAGTACTATCCTTAGTCCACTGAAGAGAAGAGCAGGCACAAAAGCCACCTACTTTTAAAATAAAGATAAAACGTTTTTTGAGTTTTTTTTATACCAAGGGATGAGACTAGATAACCCGGGGAGCTCCCGTCTAGTCCTTTAAAAGCAGTATATATGCACACTCATCTCTCGGAGAGTCAATCAGGACAGCACCCGGGGCAGCCGCACGGACCGTTCGGCGGATCTCTGTACCACAGCAAGGCTGTTTCAGCCTCGCCAGTGCCGGCCAGGCCCGCGCCCCGCGGAACCGTGCGGCTGCCCGGGCCGCCCGCACACAGCGCGCCCGGCGGGGAAGGGCCGGGCTGCCCCCGGGCCGGCGGCAGGGTGCGCTGGGGGAGCCGAGGACGGCTGCCTGCCCCGTCCTGTCCCTCACGCCGCCCACGGCTACCTGCGGCGCGCAGCCCGCCGAGCCGCCGCCGCTCGGCCCCGCAAGGTGCTGCGAGAGGAGCCGGTCAGCGGCAGCCGGGCCGGCCGTCACCCTCGCAGCGCGGCGGCGGTGCCGGGCGCACCGGGCAAGGCTGCGGCCGCCTCTCGGCGTAGCGCCAGGTCTCGTCTCCCCTCTGGCGGGTCTCGATCGCCCGTTTATATAAGCGGCCAGGCGGCAGCCGCCGCGGTTACGCAACAGCGAGGGGACCGGGGCTGCCGGGCCGGCCCGGCGGCACCTGCGTGCGTGAGGGGACGGGCCCGACGCCGGCCCGCGCGCGGGTCTCCCCTCAGCGGCAGCGCGGGGAGGGGGGGACACGCGCGGCCAGGCCCGCCTCGCGCCCGCTCCCGCCAACAGCCTCACCTGCCCGGGCGCGCGGCAGCCCCCACCCGCCCGCCAGAGCGGGGCTCGCGGTGGCGCCGCCATAACGGCCCCGTCCTCCGCGGCGGCGGCGGTTCGCCTCAGCTCCCCGCGGCTCCCTGCGCCCGGCTCCGCCACTCCGGGGCGAGGGACAGCCGCCCGTCCCACCCGCCCCTCAGCGCCTGCCTCCGCTGGGCGCTGCCCGCGGCGCGCACTCACCATCGCGGCGCTGGGTGCCGGCGGTAAGCGCCCAGCCAGCCGGCTCCCGGAGCTTGGCTTTTTTTTTTTTTTTTTTTTTTTTTTTTTTTCCTCCCCCTTCACCCCCCCCCTCCGACCTGGAAGTGAATCTGCCTCAGCCGCTGGGGAAGCTGCGCTAGGCCCGCCTCCCTTAAAGGGGCCGCGCCAGGCAGCCGCCGCCTGCTCTGCGGGTCAGTAGGAGCCTTAAAATTCGGGTTTAAAGGTGAAAAAGCGCCAAGTGTCAGGGAACGGGTCTGGCGCTTGGCGAAGCGCACGGGCATCGGGGGTGCCGGCCCTTCCCTGAGGCCCAGCTGCGGTCCTCATGGAGCGAGGGCAAAGGGCCGGTGGGGCTGTGCACCGCGGGGCAGCTGGAGGCGGGGGGGGGGGGGGCTGCTGAGGGGAGGTAGCGGAGGGGGGCAGCTGAGGGGCTGCAGCAGTCCCTTGCCGTTGGATAACTTCCCAGCCGGGAAGAATTCGACCTCAGCTTTATCCTTGTTACTCACAGATCAACCCCTGTGATTTCAGTGTTTCCTGCACAAACTGGTTTATTTCTGGCGGTGTGAATAGCCGCCTGCTCTACTACAATGGGGTTCGCCACCAGCTTGGAGGTTGGAGGGGAGCTGTGCTATAAGCTTTTATAGGAAATAATTTCAGGTTTCAGATACAGTTGTGATGAAAACCTGTCTCCCCACAAACACATGCTATAATGTGTCATTGGTAAAAATGATACAGTTATTTTTTTATTTCAGGATACAAAGTAAAGAGTGATACAATGACCCTGTCAAAGTAAATATAAAGAGTTTACTGTTAAACCTTTTAAAGAATTGCTGATTCTATATACAGCAGCTTTGAATAATAGTTGTCTGCAAACCAGCAACATGCCTAAATATGGAGCAATTGCTAAAATCACTTATGTTTCCATCATTACAAGATGACAAAATATTCTACAAATACCCAACAGTTTTGCCAGTTTAGGGACTACGTAACAAAGTTCTAGTCCCAGTTCTTTAGATTAGGATGTTGATGTAGAGAAGATAAATTACGTGCTCAGGATCTGACAAGAACAGAATTGAAAGTCCTCATGTTCTGAATTTAACCACTTAAAAATCTAATCTGTTTAGAAGAATTAATTTATAAGATTATAGACACAGAAATTAGCCTAGATTAGGGAGGGGCTAGTACTATTATTCTTAGTCCATGATACGTTTCTTCCACCTCCTACTTTCAGAGCTTCCAGGCTGTTCTTTCCATACCTACTGAAAAACATACTCATTCCCTCCAAACTGTATATCACTAGATGCCTTGTCTTTACCTTCTTTTTCTCATTCCTTCCAGATTTATGATAGGAACTACCTTCCTTTCTCCTGCTTGGGCTCAGACAGTGAAAAGTTACAAGCGACAGACTGATCCCCCTGCTCTTGGTGCAGCTCTTGCGTTCTCAGACATGTCAGTGGATTTGGTCGGCACATTTTGAAAACAGGATTTTAGCTTCATGTGGACAATGTGTGTTAACTCCAACCCAAATACCGAAAAAGTCTGAAAGGTTTTAAGGAAATAGTTTAACAGCAGTTGTAACTGGCATTTTGGCAGCATGTCCGTCAGGTGGTGCCATCAGTCCGAGTGGCAGAGGTTCTTGCAATTAGCTCCAGCTCTTAGTAAGACAATCGGGTTTCTTCCTGTGGGAGCCTATGAACAGGGTTTAACTGAGTTTTATTTATCCCCAAAGCCTGACAAGCCAGCGTTATGTTACCAAAATGATTTGGGACAAAGCATTCTCAAATATTCTTTGAAATTAATTTTAACTCTAAGCAATTTGTCACGTAAATTTCTAATGTGCTGCTATACTCTTAGAAGATTCAGTTCGTACTCAAAACTGCTGGAATTGGATAGTGTGACCTGTTTTGCCTGAGTATCCTAACACCACACCTGGTTTAAGTTCATCTGTAACTACAGAACTAGGGTTTGTTGTGTGTGTTGATCGCTTACCAGTCCCCAGGGTTCCCTCTCCCCAAAAAGCATCTGAAAGCTCTGTTGTACTGCAAAAAGGAGCGATTGCTGATTGAATAGCGACTGGCAGGAACTCCCCCGTCCTAAAGTCGAGTTGAAAATTATTTAGCCGTTAATCCGAGAGCACAGCATGAGGTAGGAAGGCGGGGTAACGCAGCCCTGGCTTCGGGGCCCTGCAGGGCGTCTTAACGCGTACGGTAACGGCTCCGCGTCGGGATTCGGTTGTCTTCAATGGGACCTCGGAAATAGGTGTCCGGCACTGCGAAACTCTGAGAGCAAAGTGCTAGAAAAGTATTGCTGCTTATTGCTGCCGGCCCGCGGCGCCGGGAGGGAGCCGTGAGGCTGCGCGGGCGGACGCGGGGCCGGGCGTGGGCGGAGCCGGGGCCGGTGGGCGGGGCCGCATCGGTCGCTCGGCGCTCGCAGGAGGCGCCGCATCGGTAGCTCGGCGCTCGCGGGCGGCCCCGGCATGGCAGGGCTCGTCAACTTCGAGGATGAGGAGGAGGTGCGGGCCTACCTGCAGAACCTGCACGTCGAGTACAGCTACCAGTGCTTCAAGGAGAAGGACCCGGAGGGTAAGCGGCCCCGCCGTGAGCCCCGTGCCCGCTGCCCCGGGGCCGGCAGGAGCCTCAGCCCCTTCACCGGTGCCTTGCAGGCTGCCAGCTGCTCGCCGACTACCTGGACGCCGTGAAGAAAGACTTCGCGGCGGCGGCGCGGGTGCTGCGCGACAATTGCGAGGCGTACGGGCACAGCGAGAGCTGCTACAAGCTGGGCGCCTACCAGGCCATCGGCAAAGGTGGGCTAGGCCTGGCCTCCGCGTGGCTGCCTCGTCTTATCCGCCGTGCCCGGGCTCCCGTTCCTGCCCTCGTGCCTCCAGTTGTCCCAGTCCCCCTCACGCTGCGCCGGCGCCGTGGCGGGGGTGTCGCGGGTTCATCACCCGCAGCACGGAGGGTGCCGGGCTGTGGTGGCCCTGCCAGCAGCGTGTGAACCCCTCTGTGCAGGGGCACCTTGACGCGGGGGGGCGGGTGGTGCCTTTGAGGAAGCACAGCGTTTGCATGGTGCCGAACATCTGCATGTCCTCCTGACCTGCAAGGAGGAACCGCCTGTCCTGCCCCTTTTATGGCAACGTAATAAAAGCTGGGAAAAGGTGGAAAAACTTACACTGCTTCCTTCTGAGGAGTCACCTTAGGTTAGCCACATTACTTTTCTTATAATTACATCTGTATAAGCAGTAAGTATATCCAGTGCTGAATGTTGCTGTGTGTTCTGTTCTTAAAGTTTGGATTTCTTGTCATCTTGCTGTTCTTTTTTAGAGAAAGTAAGGAAGAAATAAACTTAGACTGGTAACACTGCTTATATAAGTGGGCTGCAAGTCTGTCCAAAATGTATCTGCTGGTACAGTAACGGGAATCAGTTACATCAGTGAGGCTTCTTCCAAATTACAATAATAAAGGAACTTATTATTTTTACTTTTACTGTAGTTCAAAACTAATAGTAACCTCACTGGAGGTATAGTGGCAAAAGAACACTTTGCCTAGTGTAAGCTGTTAAGAAATCCATAGATGTAGTAGCGGAAAGAATGTTTAGTGGGTTTGGGATTTTTTTTTTTTTTTTGTCTGCATAAGCTGTTGTGATTACTGGGGAGTGGAGGAGGGTTTTCTAACTTGAAGATGTTAGGAAAACCTGTCTGAGACAATGATAGTGCCTCAGAAGTCCAAAATTTTGACTGTAGCATCTAAAGTGAGGGATGCTGTTTCCCAGCACTGGGAGGCATGCCGCAAAGCAGAGCGCTTCCATCTGGTTTAGCATGCCCTTACAGTAATCTTTTGGTTTCTTGGCTGACAGGTGGACTCGACCCAGATTTGAAAGCTGCGTACAACTCTTTTACGAAGTCATGTGAGAAAGGTGGGAAGAAGTCAGTAAATGCGTGTCATAGCGTTGGGCTATTGGCCCATGATGGGAGAGTAAATGATGGTAACCCCGACCCTGTTGGCGCTAGAGACTATTACACAAAAGCCTGTGATGGCAATTTTGCCCCTAGCTGCTTCAACCTCAGTGTAATATACCTCCAAGGAGCACCTGGGATCCCTAAGGACATGAGCAGTGCTTTGAAATACTCGCTGAAAGGGTGTGAGCTGGGGCACGTGTGGGCTTGTGCCAATGCCAGTCGAATGTACAGACTGGGAGATGGCATAGAGAAGAATGATGCTAAGGCAGAGGATTTGAAAAACAGGGCAAAACAGTTGCATAAAGAACAGAAAGAGGCCTCAAGTTCTTTAACGTTTGGGGAGTAAAACTGTCATTATTAAGACTGCAGTTTTAAATAGCAAGTGAACTTGTTATTTAAATTACGAGCTTTTTCACTTAAAATAAATGTCCTGTATTTGGATATGCAAATAAACTTATGTTTTTGTGGATGCAACAAACTACTGACTGCTGTGCCTTTCTAAGTTTTTGAATATAGAAGTTAAGTGTATTGCTGAGATCCTTCCTTTTTAAGGAAGCCAAAAACTTCTGGCCTTTTGGAATTTTGTCCACATGATTTCAAGTATGAAAGGCTCACTCTCGTGTCTGGCGCTTCAGTATCAAGCCTTATGTTTGGACCAGTTCTAACACACACACAAAATCACAGTTACAAGTGTAATCCCAGTGAGGACATTCAGAACTGTGCCATCTCTCTTGCAAGCAGGTGTGGAACTTTGATAGCATGCGCATTTGGTGATCTGCTCTAACACTGCTTTGTACCGCATGGCTGGGGAAGCTTCAGTAGGTTTATTTGCTGAAGTAACATTTGTTATCCTCAAGTTGTGTTCAGACTTGCTGGTGTAGTTACTTTGTCATCATACCATCAAAATGGCACTCGTAACTAGGACAAAAAGATGAGTTGTTATAGGGGAAATAATTTGATACCTTGCAGATGTTTAAATTGTATGTTTAATGTCATAATTTCATCTGAGAAGTTTTGATTTCTTAATTCAGTCTGTAGGTTTTACAGGTTGTTACTATAATTATTTCATTTGTGCAAATGTTTCTTATTTGATTGTAAATCAATGTTACGGAATTATTTGATATAATTTGATTTCTGAATAATTAACAGTTGGAGCCAAGCCAGAAGTTTCGTGTACATATTGAGAAACAAACTGGGTTCAGGAAGAAAGGCCATGTGGGAAAGCTGTGAAGAAACTGAGGGGTGGATCAGCTCAGCATACAAGTAAAAGCTGTTGTATAGTTGGTCAGCTTAGATCTAGAAACATTTAAGTCACGTTCAAGTGATGCCAGGCCCAAAACACTAATGAGCTTGTGTGGTAGTATGTACATAGGAACATATCTGCCTATAGATCTTGCAAGTGAAATAGGCAGGAGAGAAAGGAACTTAATTAGCTCTGCTGGGCAGATGAGCTACAGGCGCAGAGCTTAAGAGAGCAGAAGATTGTGGAAGAATTAAGAGACCTAGGAATTGGCCTAGATCCACTGAATTACCACGTATATCTAAGGCCAGAGATTCCCTTTCAGACAAGGCGTGCACATAGGTTTGAATGCCTTTAGCCTGAATGTTGGGTTTAGCTTCTTGTCAACTGGTTTGTCACTGTGTGCCTGACTGCTTTAGGATTGCTCTCCAGCACACCGTGATCACCCCTTACTCAACTGACAGGCAAATTGAACTTTTCTGCCAGCTTCTGAAACGTTATGCTCTATTTTTTATAATACAGATTTAGGGAACAAGGTGCTAACTGATCAGGTTTTGGACTCAAATTTATAGCTTGCATATACGCAAACTGTTAACTAAATGTACTATTCTGAAGCAGCTGTCTAAATAAGTAGGGCAGTATATGTAAATGTATTCATGCACTGACATGGTCTTTTATAGTATGAATATATGTGAAGTTTGTGATATGCACGTGGATGTTTTGCTGTAAACTCACTGCTGGTTTAGAAGATGAATGCTCTGGCTAAGGTCTAACTAAAGGTACAAACTTACTACTGAAGTGTATTAAGTGGGAGAAAAAACCACCACTAGTTGGCCTGTTGTCGCAATTGCAAGCCAAATTGTTAGAATCTCATTGCATGCTGCCTCAGGCAGAGCATGTGTGAGTTAAAGCAGCATTTCCAACTTCATGCACTTTTAACAGGCCTCTTGGAAAGGCAGTGCTTGCTGCTGGTATAGAAACCCCAGCACATAGTGTAGAGACAGGTACGCTAACAACAGATGGCAGTCCATGAAAACATTCTCGCATACCGTGGGTTTAAGGTTACGGCTCTTGTTTTCAGCAGCCTGAAAAAAATATTAACAGTGGTGAGAAAAATGAGATTAATTTTTCTGTTAACACAGTTAATATTTTACGGCAGTTTGAGAAGGTAAAGCTCTTTTAGAGGAATACACTTTGCCTGATTCTTTGCTAGGTACTGCTCTGGGCATTTTTTTCGCTTGGGAAAGGTAAGTAAATGCTACCTCTGCGGATTGTAACAGTCTAGTAATAAAACAGTTTGGCAGCTGTGTGTTGAGAAGTAAGCAATTACTGGTGGCTCAAGGCATTGGAGAATTAGGTGACATTTTAAGCCCAATCTTTTTTCTGAACTTGTAACGCTTACTGCCTCTGAGTGCCCTGTTCAGATCCCCAGTCCAAACGAACCTGCCCCATAGAGCAGGCTTTCTTTCACCAGGAGTGATTGCCAGTGATCCCCCCTGGGGAACTTCCAGGCAACACAGCACATGGGCACCTGGGAACATCCTCAATAAAAGTGACATGCATTGCAGATAATTAAAGCCACATATAAAGTGCATGTTGCATTTTTTCATAGCACTTGAGTACTCAGAGACTTGCAGATTTAAACATTATAAAATAAACCTTTTTCATAAAAGCTGTCATATGTGTTAATATAGGTAAGTTTATGAAGTTATCACCCAATTTTGTACTGCAGGTTGAAAAGGCAAACCCAAATTAAGGAAGGCTCTTTTGTTACACTAAACCATCATCAAAAGCAGTTCAAAGTATTTTCAGGCTGTCTCTGAGCAGTTTGGAGCCTGTTCTGGACACACATCTTTTTTACACAGACATCAGTGATGCTATAACCGATGCATTAGATGGGTAAAGGCCCCCTCCTGTTTGACCATTTTCCCTCCAAAGTGGTAAAACATCAAAAAAAAAAACCCAAAACCTAGCTAGTCTCATATCAGTGTATTATAAATTGTATGCAGTTAATTCAAATGCAGTCTATAGCAGAGACTACAGACACGACTAACAGCAGTCTGCTCTCAACCTAGAGATTATGTTCAGGAGGCATACTCAAAATCTGTTATGAGGTGAAAATTGTACTGCAAATCTTGGCTTATAACCATCTTCCTCTGATATTATGAGGGTATTACCAAAAGGCTGATATTTTCCTGCTATTTCTTTTTAACTGATGTTACAAAGGCTAAATTTTATATCCTCTTAGGAAGAAAACTGTTCCTCCAAAGCCTCTGAGGTCATAAATAAAAAGTTATCATAATAGCATACTTGAAAATATGGAAGATGTCTTGATCTTTTCAGGATCAGTGGATTGTCTAAGAAATAAAGGAGTTTATCTCATCTTCAGAGCTCCTAAACCACTGTCTGCTTTCATTTGTTTGTATCGATCTAAGTATACAGCCGACCTCCTTTAGTAAAGCAGCAATATACTTCAGAAGGAATGGTGACCAACTCTTAATTAATTACACAGATTTAGGAATACATGGCTTTAAATGATGAAAGCATTCACTGTGGGATGCCTCCTGCAGCTGTGAAAAGATTGCCAGTGGAGTGTTGGTTTTCTACCAAGATGTAAAAAACACTGGTGCCACATCATGTTGTCTTGTTAAGTGTCGTTTGGATTAATTCTGGACAAAAGATGATGCTGGGTAAAGAAGCCGCACAATGTTGCAGAAACAGAAAAGCAGACTTGTTCTGGTGGTTCTGTTTCTGTGTTACATTATAATAAAAGCCCTATCAGTAACAACTCTCTGCAGTGTGTCTGTGAAGGTACTTCTTGCAGCTGTACACACACCCTCAGGTGGAAGGTCTAGGAGACCTTCTATGTCTAATTGCCACACCAAGAAAGCAAAATAAGTGTTCCTTCTTACAGCACAAACTTTTTGTACTATGTGGAAAGAAACTCACTTTATCAGCAGTTTTTCACTTCACTGTGTGAGAGAGAATTCTCTTAAGTAGCTCTTCTCCTCCTTTGGTAGATGGAGAAGAAAGAAGGAAGAATTCTTCTCTCCCTTGTGCTTCCCAGCATCTCATCCACTAGACCACCAAATTATACAGTTCTGCTCAGGGTTGGGCTTTTTTGGGGGTGAAGTAAGAAGGCAGAGGGAGGAAAAGGAGTCGTGGTTTAGCAAGAAAACAAATTGGAAAATAAGCAAGATATCCAGATGTATTATTATTGCAATGATTTGTGCTGGGATAACACCCAGGGGTTCAGTTCAGGTCCTGATATGGGGCCATTTGTGTGCACCTGTAATGACACCCCTGATCCAGAGACCCACAGTCTGATTCAGGATTGTACAAAGTCCCTAGTACATATTTCAGTATCACACACTAGTATCTTCATTTTCCAGACACTGTATCAACAATATGGTCCAGAATCCACACAAAATGTATTTATCTAAGACTCTTAAGAGCTTCAATGATCAATTCTGTGCCAAATTTTTGAAGTCTAATGTTGTATGTCACATCTGTAGCCTCCCAGTGCTTTCATTTTTCAGTATCCACACTTGAAGCAAACACAGTAACCACTAATTACACTAATTTCAGATTATATCGCATATTTCTAATTTGTTGTTACTGCCTTCTACTCTAACACTAGTTACAACTACCAATGTAATTACATACAAATATAATGTAAGCGAACAGCTAATCTACTGCTTACAATTGCCAATGTAATTTGTTCCAAATATGATGTTTTATACTTCTTATATACACACTTCGTTTTACAGTCTTGTTTGTAACATAGTAATCTGGTTTTGTAACATAGTCTTTTTTTTGTAATGCTTTTTTCCCGTAGATTAACTTGTAAGAAATTTGTGTGATACAGAGTTACAAAAATTAAGGCCACTTTGGAGTGGTGATTTCAGATGGGGATTTGTGAACAGTGTAATTGTAATACATACATATGTTCCGATGCGTGAGTATGGTGGGAGTTTGCTGTGAGACCTCATTCTGTCTATGCAAAACTGAAATATGGTGCTTTAAACATACCCTGGAGAGCTTTTCTTTGCAACTGAGAGACTTCTGGTAAAACAGAAGAAAGAAAGAAGATTAAAACTCCACACGTTTATACAGGAGTTGTCACCCACAGCATTCTAGTGCGCTTCACCCAGTGAATCACGAGAAATACCAAGTTGTTTTTCAGCTCACAGAGCCATTACATATGGAGCTAGAAGAAAGCCCTCAAAGAAAAACATTAATTGCTTGCCCATGATGTAATTTCATGACTTGAAGATAAGGCTAACTTGAATTTATGTTAGAAGTTCCTTATTCTGACAGTCCTCATCTGATACTTCATGGCCTGCTCTGAGCATTTCATTGTCTCACAAAAAACACTGCAAAGCAAGCTGTTTTTCTTCCAGCTCTCCTGTGACTGGAAGCACGCCATGTTCCTATAGAGCCTCCTGCCCAGGAAACTCTCCTTGCTTTGCAACAACCTCTTCTGCAAATTCCTGAGAAGGAAACCTATATTATCTCTACAGCACAGGAATGGAGAACAAGGCACTGAACACTGAACAACTATTGACTTACTTCAGGTCACACAGTGTCAGTAGGTGCCCAAATTGATTATTATCCAAACAATATTTAGCATGGCAAGGACTTGTCAATTCTTTGACAAGCCAAGAAACACAAAGATGGGAAACTGGCCTTTGAATGTTATTCTGATTATTTTTGTGGAGTATTATTCCGGAAAGATGCAATAGCCACCTCAGCACAAGTGCTACTAATAACTGCTGAAGAGAAAATAAGAAGCTGTGACACTGTCAACACTGCAGGCAGCCTTGCTGTGCTGCCTTCAGGGAAGTGATTTTGTGTGCCTTCTCAAAGTGGAATGTTTTTTCTACGGCATTGTTTGCTTGTTTGTTCTGCAGTTGGTACAGAAGAAATATAACGTATCTTACTTATCAGGTAGGCTGGGACAGAGTGATGTTAGCTGTCACAGGGACGCCAGCCTGCCTCAGTCTGGCAGCTCACACACCATGGTATATTCAGAGAGATTATATATAATTTGAGGTAAAAAGCTTTAGACCGTTTTGAAACTCTGAGCTTATTTAAGTTCTTTTCTGCTGGGTTTTGTGAGTTTTACATGTTCCTCAGAACCTAGGGGCTGATACCAGAGCATGCTAGGGACTGACATAGTTACAAAAGCCATAGAATGAACAAATTCAATACAAGCGATGGTTTCTATAGGAGCAGCACAAAAGTAAAGGCTTTATTATAGCAAAAAGTAAAAACTTCCCATGCCAGTTAACAGTTAACCAAAATATCTCTGCAGTGTACTTTGCTTTGTAATTTCTGTTTTCTGTGTATTAGCATGAAACATCCAAGCATGTTTGCTGACTGCTCTGTTCATCACTCCCACAACAGCCTATAGACATTTCCAGATCATGCTATCACCCTGTAGTGACAATGCAGATCTATCGATGGTTTAAACTGCAACACAAATTAAAAGCTAGTTGATGCATTTCTATAAATGATAGGAGATGGGTGATCCCTAGTGATCAGCTCTAATTTTCTGTGAACTTTCTTTCCTAATCTAATGCCATCCTAATATTAAACTAAAGCCTATGGTGAGAATGTATTTTCTTATGCAGTACCTGTATGTATCCCTAGTGATCTTTAGGTAAGAATGTAAAGCATTCAGTCCTTTCAAATGCAGGACAATTTTGCCTTAGACATTGTGCAGTTACAAGTTGCAACCTAAAACTATACTTACACCATAGCAGAGCCCTGGTAACATTTTATATATACTATTTTCCCCATTATAATCATTGGGGAGCAATTTCAAGAAAGAGTTTTGATCTATGATTTGAATAACTAACTAAGCTCTGCTTGATTTCAGTGACTATTTTCCCTCAGCATTTTGCAGTACTGAGCCAGAATACTTGCTGTCATCCCACAGGCAGATGCATTGCAATATTTGATGAGAACTTCAGGCCAAATTGTGTAAAAATTGTGTATGTTAGAAGCACCAGCTGAAATGCTGCCCTCTGGAGAGCCAAAGGTGAGGTCCTTTGCCAGAGTGCAATGCCAGCATGGTGCACACAACCTGGGGAAATGGCATATAGAGGGAGGCAAAGACATCTGGTGCTCAAGAGCCCACTGCTCACACTGCTGAAGAGCAGCAAGCTTCAGGCTGCTCATGCTTCGCTTAGTGCTCTTGAGAGCCATTACTGTTGCCTGGGGACATACATAAGGTGACAGAAAGAAAGTTAGCAACATCTTTTGATGTTTAAGTATGAAAGAATGAAGCTTTTTGATTCAGTTCCTGTTCAGTAGGCTGAATCACACGTATTGTGAGACTGGGAAACAGATATACCCTTGAAAACTAATTACACTGAATCTTAATAGTGGAAAATTTTCTTTCAGTAAGGTCCTTGTGCAATCTGGGATATGGGATATTTCTCTGCTTTTTTCACGTCGCTGCAAATTGATAGATGAATGTGTGGAGAGGAATTGATTGAGTACTCTCTGTACTTGTGGAGTCTTGAACCAGTAAGCCACAAACATAAATGCTTTCTTTTTAGAAATTGCTATGTGCAGTGCTGCTCAGCCTATGAATATAGTTAAAACCAAAGGGACTCTGCACACTTTCCGCAGCACATCAAGCATCAGCTTCCCTCAGCGGGGAGCTATGTGATTGTTTTAAAGGACTTGCTGGAGTGTAACTTAGCTTGGCCCGAACACTCCAAGAAGACAGTTCACAGCACAGCTGTTGAAGAAAACCAGGATCACAATACTAGAGAGTCTGAGAAGAAGGGTGGGTTCACAACAAAAATGAGCCAGAATAAATTGCATAGCAGAGGAATTATTTCTAGCTAGAACTTACCTGGCTTTATACAAAATGAGATCAACTGATCAATTAATTCAAAGTTAATTCTATTGTTTCTCATTGCTCAATCAATAAAAAAAAAGGAAAGCCTTTCAATTTGGCCCCTGAAGCATCTCCTGATCCCAGGAAAGCATCATATCAAACAGCTTTCTTCCCTGATGCCTCCAGTGTGCAGCAAGAGCTACAGTAACACTGTGTGTAACAGAAAGCCTGGTAGGACTCCTTATAGATGCTAGACTACCTTCTTTAGCTCTGGAGTTAAACAGATGATGATTTCCAGAGCTTGGTATGTGTCTTCCTAAAGGAAATCATCACAATCCAAAGCCTGTTTTGCTAATTTAATGAAGGAACCAGATCCAGATCATGGCATATTCAGATCAGGTCTTTCCTGGAATATAGTTGCAGATCAGATTAAATTAGCTTTCAAGATATCTGCAAAGTGTCTGGACAATCTGAGGCAGAAATTATTCACAAGTCCAAGACCTCCTCTATTAATTCTTCTACAATCCATATGGGGTGAAACTCTCAGCAGGAATACATCCCTATGGCACCAACACATGGCTGTTGATGTGAATTTATTAAATAAGAGCCTGCACAGAGTTTAAACCCTTGTGGCACAGAGGAGTTGAGGGCTGGGACAGAAACATCTTTCATCACAGGCTAATTCACTTTCTATCTGTAGCCATGGCTGAACCAGTGGGTAGGTGCACACACACACACAGAGATCTGATTTTTGGAAAATGAACAATTTTTTTAGTTCAGACCCAGCTGTGCCTTTATTTGATGGGATTGCAATAGCTGTTTGAAGCATTCCCAGAACCCATTAAAGGCTGAAGAGGACCCCACCACTTCAGACCGCAGGCAGTCTAAGCGCTCGGAGTGGGTACAAGATTAGAGCTAGCCATCTATATTAAAAAAAAACCCCAACCCCACAACAAAATCCAAATGTTCTCATGAACTGGCGAGCCTTTTGTGTGCTGTCCTCTCTACATGCTGTTCAGCCGTGTTTTTCTTATTTTCCTGTGGGAGGGCTGTTCCCTTGGCTACCAGTGCTGGCCTCTAATAGTTGGCATTTGGGCACTCAGAGCTAACAGGATGAAAACATTGTTCTGTTTTTCTTCCATTCCTGCATAAGCACAGGGAACACAACTGGACAGGTTTCTGGCAGGCAACAGCTCCAGACGATACTACGGCATCAAGTTCTGTGATTTTGCCCTGCTGTGCCCTTCCCCTCCAGGTGCCGCATGGGTAGATGTCTATTTCTGCTGGCCACTGCCTCGTCAGAGAGGTGCTGACGGGAGAGGGGTGAGGTTTGGGGCTTGTTTCTCTGCCCCCCTGCACAGGAGATGGCACTTGCTACCTTCAGCTGCTCCAGCCAGATGTATTTCTTTGTAGCCACATGCATCAGCAGCAGTACATCATAAGGCATAACATGCACAGCTGGTTTCATGCTAACAGGAGGGGCAGGTCATAGCAGACACAGCTAATGCCTGGCAGCTATAATCAGTGTCTCTTAATCTTTCTGGCTTTCTGTATTAAGGACATTGTTGCTTCTGCATTAGAGGAATGAGAATAATCCTGTCTCCTCTCGAGACCTCAAGGTCTCGCCTTCATTTGCCATGAAGTGCTCCATGAAACTCTGTTTCATTAAAGCCTCCACACAGTGACCTTTGCACAATAACCTGCTCTCTGTAGTCCTTCCATAGTCTGAGGCTGCTCTCATTTAAATTACTGTTATTTTGAGGGAATCAAATACATCTTTTCTTTTCTTAAGTGCCTGGAGCAAACTAATGTCCTTCTGCAGTCATGAAATGCAACAAAAGGACCATGATTTAGAGGACAAGGTGAGGCTTGCAATCTCTATGGAAACTGGAAACCAGTGTAATGACAGAGGAGAAGAGGAAGCAAGAATACGGGTCCATCAGATGAACAGAAACCATCAAACCTCAGACAAGAGCTGAGAAAACGAGGCAGTAATTGTGGTGAGTAGATGAAGAGCTGTACACTAGCTAGCTGGGAACCTGGTAAGGACTTGTGATGATCTGCAATCACCAAATAGTGTGGTACAGCAAAAACAAATACAGACACCATGAATCTGTATTGGGAGAAAAAGAGGAAAGTCACAAATACGGAAAGGCTATACTGTACAGATTTTTTTCCCCCTCATGTTTTCTGTTGTGGCTATACCAGATGCAAATATGAGCAAATCTGATTATTCAGGGACGTGCCTAGCACACATGCTGATTGATCCCATCTTTGTAAGCAGGGCTGCTGGCTTTGCCCACCAGCAAGGCTCAGAGGATAGAGGAGGCAGCTTGCAGAGGAGGAACATGGGAGGCATTGGTGCAGGAGCTACATTCAGTGTTTAGCTGTTTTCCAGGAATTTGCACTGTTTCTGCCTAGCTCAAGAACAGAGGGAAGGTGATCAGCAGGTCCGTTTGCTGAGCCTGTGTGACCTGCTTTGCATTTCTTGTTGGGAAGATGTGAGGGCTGAAACCTCTCTTTTCAGATGCCAAAGAGGTTAAACTGTAGGGTCTTGCTGCACAAAAATTGTTAAGAGTTCTCTTTCACTTTGGCAACCTGGAATTAAAGAACTGCCAGGCAAGTGCTGGGGGTCCAACGAGTGGGTCCAGTGAGTTAGGCAACCAGTACAGACTGTGACAGCTCATATCTTCCTATTAAACAAATGGGACTCTCCATTTTATTTCTACAAAGTCTCTCCCTGTCTGTTTTGCAAATGTGCCTATTTCCCAGCAGTCCAATCCTCTGTGATTGCCCCAGGACTTGGAGTTCTGCTTTTCCTGGTTTGTTCAAGTGGCACCACTTTCAAGCATGTCCCAGCTTTGTTCAGGGCACAGAGACACACACTCACACCAGGCACGGCTCTCCAGCACATCAGCCGCTGCTCACCAGTTTTCTGTCATGAAAACATCATTGTATTTAGATGCAAAAGTCATACTCTTCATTGTTGCAGATGGCACAAGGTAATTTTGTATGAATGGTCTCCTGAGGAAATAAAATTTTATTGCAGTGTGAGTGATATTAAAATGTACCACACTGGGACACTAATATGCATATTAATAATGTATGTGCTATATAGAAGCCCAGGCAAATTGAGCAAGAAGGGGCCTTGTGGTTATGCAGTCTATTTCTCTGTCCCAAGCCAGAATTATCTGTATTTATCATATCTGAAAGCTATTTGCCCTGTCTAACCTCTACTGGAGGCTTCACAGTTGCTGCACGCAATTTTTTCCTGTGTTTACTGATCTTTCCACCAGAAAGCTCATGATTTCCTCAACCACCATGAATACAATGAATGAATGTAGTAAAAGCACAACATGCAGGCAAGAACAAACCTAGGAGCACAAATGCAGGAGTCCTGGAAGTCTAAGGGAAGTCCTACTTAACTTGAGCGTTTATTTAGTTCAGGTTGACTACGGTAGGGTATTGTCTACCATCAGGTGAAGAACAACGGTCCTTTCAGCATGCTTGAGAGTGCAGACAAGATACAATTCCTCAGTATCAGAAAAGATAACTAGCAAAGGGTCAATGTAAAAATGCAGTTCATTGCAATGAAAGAGAGAAGCAGAATAAATGAGAGTAGCCTCTTATACTAGTGATAAGGATTGGTCCAGGCTTACTTTTTAACTGTGTCAAAGAGTAACTGCTCTTGATTTTTATTGTTAATGCTGTCATTGCAATAACATGCTAGAAATGAACTGCTTTATTTATTTATTGGTAATGAAAGAGATTTACCTGCCACGTGATATGCTGCCGTTTTCATGCCAGTACAAAGACTGCATCAGAAATCCCAGCCATCTGATTAATATCTGGAATTAGAGGAAAGGCACCTAATGGAAACTTGTTTCTTGACTTTCTGTCCTAGGAGAAGTGCTGTAAAGTGCATGACATCCTGATTTTATTTTAAATACTTTTATTTGAAAATGAAAGCACTCCAATGGCTGTGGTCCAGTTACCCAGAAAAGAGGGCCCGTGGCAGAGTGTCCATTGCTGGCACAGGCAGCCCTGCTCTGCCACCTCCCTGGGAAGGAAAGCAGAGGGGCCAAAGCTGTTGATCTGACTAAGCAGCTTGACATGGTTTTTCCAGCTCTTATCTGGCAAACGTGCCTCTAAATGTTTGTTTGATGAGACAGAATAGAGAAGAATACATTGTCCTGTGCGAAGATGGCTTAATATATACTTTTTTCAGCCAAAACTTCCCATTTCAACAAAGGAAATCAGAGGAAGCCCAGGGAGGACCATGTGAAAACAGAATTCACCCACGGGCCCAACTCAGTAAAAAGGCTTTTGGTGCAACCGGACAACTCAGCCCACTTCCCAGCACCTCATCTAGCAGCGGGCCTCAAATGCCTTTCGCTGCCATAATTCTCTTAGATTTCCAAGGCATAAACCACCAGGTCTCATTTGCACAATCTGCCATTTCCTCTTTGCATTAAAACTCTGAGCTGCCCTTGTCAGGTCAGCGCTGCAGTATCACCCTCTCCAGAAGGACTTCGGTCATATATATAACTGAATTAATATTCACTTCATCCCATGTGTCTCAAAGTTTACAATTTAAAATCCCAAATACCAGCTTGGTGGCTCCAGCAAATCCTAGGAAGCATCGCCAGAATCTCTGTAGCTCCTAACCGCCTTGCCCTGGGCCCCCCAGGTACAGCAGTGCTCCTAGGGCGCATCTCCGCCTGCGAGCTGCCCCATCGCACGTTACAGACTGATGGCCCCAGTCAGAGCGCCAGGGTTAACAGACCATAGTTTCCATTAGTTCAACTTCATGATTTATTGATGCAGCCTAATGAAAAGAAAAGCTGCAGAAACACATTTTATTGTTGACTCAAAAGAGAAATCAATACGTTCGTATATATTAGAGGGAGCAATCTCCATTAAAAAGCAAAGCGGTGAGACAACTATGTTCTTCATACTTGCTAGGACCCCATGGCTTTTAACATGTGTTAGTTTCTGCCTTAAGCCTCTCCCTCAAAAGCTGATGGGCTCACACAAGTGATCAGCCCCATCCACCTGCACTTACTGACCCCTGGAAACCCACAGCTGATTTCCAGACCCTGCTGGGGAGGCACCTTCCCCAAAAATACCTGGAGGAACTGCCAGGAAGAGGAAGATTCATAAAGATTTTTTTTCCTGTGAATGGTCCAGAGTGATCAGAAGATATAGTGAGATTCAATTTGACCATACTGGCACAGTACATGCTTGCATTTGCTCACTTAAGAAAATAAAATTACATTTATGGGGCTTGTGGTTCCTCTGAATGCCAGGAAATTGAATGGGGCCAGTTCAGATCAAATGAATGATTTTAAGTGCAGTGCTTTGTGCAGGTGTCCTTGTTAAAAAAAAAAAAAAAACAAAACAAAACCAAAAAAAAATGCCAAACCAAAAGAAACAATGTGAGTCATTAACAGCCTCTTTGTCTCGTGATCGCTTGTGGTTTATTTTGCTGAATGAAAATTTATTGGGACATCACTACAAGCAATTTCACTGTTCTCCTTCAGGAACCAAAAAATATGAAGCATTAAACTGGTGCGAGCAAAAAATCCACCAGAGAAGGCAGCAGACATCACAGAGTCCAAAACTGGCACATACCACCCTGGCTTCAGGAGGCCAGGGAGTGCAGATTTGCATGGTTGCAGTCTCCCTCAAACTGCTGTTCATTATAAAGCCTTTTTCTACAGCAAAATCCACCAAAAGAAGTGAACTGTGATGTTTGCTGCAGTAGCCACATGAGAAAATGGTATATTTTCTTACTGAAAACAAGAAACTCTCAAACAGCTCTGGTCACACGTTGCATTTTGCACCTTCAATGGCTGTGGCTGCAGGACTACAGGACTAATAGTAAGTGTGGTGGAGACAGGAACATTGAGAAAAAGCACTTACCTAATACCAGCAGCAAAATCACCAGCAGACTCACTGCCAAGCTCATAATGAGCTGGAAGCCACAATGCTACAAAGGTGTAAGCACAACTGCCGTTTCTCATGGTACGTGATCTACGAAGTATCATGGCAGCCCTGAAAAGATAAGAAGTAGGAATGTCTTAACTAAGGAATGCAAAGTGTTAAGAGAAGACTTGAAGAAGGCAGGTCTACCTACCGTGTCAAAGCAATATTTGTACATTTGCTAGTATCTCAGAGAAAAGACTCTGGGGAGGAAAATCTTCTGTAGTCAGGTAGCTGCTCCAGGGAACCTGGAGTACAAACATGGACTGACGATCACAGCAGAGGGCAGGATCCTCAGCACCACTTTGAGCTGTGGAAATAGTTACTAGAATCTGCCCTCAACTCCTGCTTACCTTATAGCTTGTGGTACTTGGGAAGAAAATCCTGAAAAACTTGTTAAAACCAGGGACAACTAACTACAGATGATGTGCTTTGTTTCCTTTGATCTGTCTTTAGCTTTGGTTCCTATATGCCAATGAAATTTTTAAGCCTCTACTTTGATAAAACACACCAGATTACCCTTACACTCACTGGTGCACTGACAAAGCAGCTGCAGAACTACAAGTTGTGCACTGGCTTGTCGGACAAGGCCAAGGCTCACAAAGATCCTCCTGCTTGGCATGCCGGGCATACCCACAGTGCCTGTTGAAAACACGCCAGGACCACATGTGCTGTCAATATGGGGTCACTCATGGCAAGCAGCCTGCCCAGGAGTGAGGATTTGTACTTCTGAGTCAGAACTCGCCTACCTCCACTGCCCTGCTGAAGCCCTTTTTGGTTTAGTGTTAACTGCCTCTAAACTCTTATCAGGGTCTCTTTCACCCACTAGTACGTGCTGCCTTGGCAAATAAGCTCTGGTGACATCTTTGCTGCGTGTTTGGCCCCAAGTGCAGCTGTGCTATTCACAAGCTAAACCACAAGATGCTGCAGCACCGCCCTTCATACAGAAAGGAGGTAAACTCACGTGGTTACACTCATAGCTCAACCTGCAGAGTAGACATCACTAAGTATATAAACACATTTTTCATTATATACCCTGTATAAAAAGATCTAATTGAATGTGCTTTATCTGAAATCAATTTTTACTCCCTCTCTGCAAACTCAGTGGAAGTCAAGATAAGCCCATCTGTTTTAATCCCCAAGACTAATGCTGCTTCCTCTCTTTCATTAACATGAGTTTATCCTGCTCTCCCTTGAATGGGAAACGCAGCAACCTTGAAGTTTGATTAGTGGTAATCAGAAAACATCTATACCTGCATGTAGGCAGCGGGAGGCTTTTCAGTTAAAAATGGATTTTGAGAACATAATGTCTCTGTCTTGAAAGGACAAATGCATCTTTCAAGGAATACCAGCTATAACATGCATTTATGTATTGTGTCCCTTCAAGTATAGTAATGCTATCAGAGAATGAAGTAACTTAATTGTTGAAGGGATTAATTTCTGCCCTTTGGAACTAAATATATTCAATATCACTGAAGAAGTACTGGAGAGTTTTTCAAAGGTTGGACGATAGAACAACCAGTGTTTACCATCTGTACAAAAACAGGGCCCTTTTTTCTTGCTCAGTTTAGGTTTAAAACACAGGTCCAAGACCTGTGGTGCGGGCACCTGCACCTGACACAAAAGCAGCCCAGAAAGTTCTGAAGCAGGGCTGCGCATGGAGGAGCAGGATGATTAGTTCTGAAGAAAGCAGAACAGCAAGGAAGCGGTGCCTAACTGAGATAAGTTATTTATATTAATTCCGTTTCCAAGTCTTTAATGCCTGTTGAAATAAAACATTTGGAAGAAAAATCCTCACTGATGGTTTAACTTTCTCACCTTTTGGTTAATTTCTAAAGATGTTTCTGCTCCTCGTTTGTCAAGTTCTCAGTAAAGTCAGAGGAAGGCAAGATTTAATATTCCTGTTGCACTTAAATGTAAACTGCAAGCAGAATTATAAACAACATCTACAGGCCTCTTGCATATGCTATAAAAAGCTCAGAAAAGTACATCTATGCACTTCTTTTTCCTTTTCATACTGTCTTTCATTTTTCTGCTTCTATTACCCTAAATAGAAAGATAATAGTATTAATCTATTCCCTGGGGCTCTTGTGAAGATTCATCAGGTAATATTTATGCAGCAAAATGGAATAAGTGCTGTATAAGTGCTAAGCATAATTGTTGTTCTCTCTCTCTTCATTAGCACATCATGTACATACCAAATAGACCAGATAAGCAGAGAAATTAACTGTCCTCGATGTTAAGACAACCGAGAAAGGTAACATGACTGGTAGAGAGCCACTAATTACAAACATTTGCTAGGGGTTATGTCTGTATCTAAGAAAATGACCCACTAAGTTTCAAAGAATTAAATATATTTCTTTACTTATTTGAGCAAGTTCTGTCTGCAGCAAAGAAGCTCTGAGAATATGTCCAAATTAAATATGCTGCACAATTCCATGTGAGTTGTGCTTTGGAAACCACACATATAGTAAGAAGCCCGGGAAATAAATGAGATCTGCAAAGATTCACTCAGAAGGTTTCCAGATTTTAGAATGCAAAACCTACTTGCTGCTTCAGTTGAATTCCTGTTTCAGAAGCTGCTGTGGGAGAGGACAGCCATGGAGAAGTCGGAGGGACAGCTCTGCTCTAGAGCTTTGTGCCGGGAAACACTCTGCGCTGGAAGAGGAAAAATGGGAAGAAAAGTTAAAACCAGAACAAAGACAAATTTCAGAAAAGATGCCTGGCGGATGCCATCGTAGCTGTGGGTGTAAGAGCAGAGGTGAGCAGCGGCACACCCTTTTCAGTCAGGTGAGCCCTCCACCTCCCAGGCTCACACCAGCACGGAGCCGAGGTGTGCAGTGCCCACGGGACACAGCACCCATGGCATGTGGATCCCCTCACCCCATGGCTCCTGGCAAAAAGAGGAGGCCCAGGAGCCCCCTGCACCAGGAAACCCAATCTCTGCTCTCTCTATCCCACCTTCACCTAAATGCTGACTGCCCCCCTCCCTTTTTTTTCATTACCAACAAAAAACCCTTGATTGCCCCAACTTCTACCCACAATGTGATCATGTTTCTCTTCAGGGTAGATCTGTAAAATGTAGTATGCTGATCTGGCAACGTTTTACACTTGAGCACACAAAGCCGGTGCAGTGCAAAGTACCTCTCTCAGCTTCAAGACACGCTCTGTCTTGGAGTTTTGTCCTGATCTGGAAAACTCTGAGTCCAATTTGCCTGCAGAAGCCCCTGCTCCTGCAACAGCTGAGGGAGAGCCATGCACCCTTCTCGAGCTAAACCGGAGCACCCATGCACCCTTCTCGAGCTAAACCGGAGCACGTTGCAGCAGTGCCAGGTGCTGCACAGCACTCTTGGTTTGCAACTGCCTCCATCTTTGCAACTACTATAGTAACTAATCCCCATTTCCACAGGTTTTTGATGCAGGAATTGAGATTAGTCCCAGCATCACTGGGACTTTTCATTTGTCCATCTCAAAGCACAGCTGGTGGTTGTGTTTCTACACCTGTCCAGAATACCTTGGCCTTTGCTTTTGGAACAGCTTGCCTTCACTTAGGAATTTTTCATGATGCAGCACAGTATTATTTCCTAGATGAGGCTGGCATGAACAGCGCACAAATACTTAAGCTGAAGTGGTCTAACAGAAATAGGCTTTTTATGCTGTATCACAGTCTGACATAGAAAATTGCCGCATTTCTCTTATGAAAACGTTGCAGGGCTGCTGTCTGCTCAACCATGCATCAGTGCCCAGCTGGGTACATCAGCAAAGGTGCAAGGGAAAAAGGGAACTTGCAGAGGTTCTTGCAGTCAACCCCCCTAGTTTGGGAAATCAAACACACATATGAGACTAAAATCAGGCTATGGAACCTGTTTTGCTTTTCTTTTCCAGGAGTAACAACTTCATAATAGCATCCTGCTGGACACAGCCTTCAGTTGAGGGGAGGTGACTTTTATTCCAGCTTATGCAGACGGGGAGTTGAAGCACCCTTCTATGGAAACCCCACAGCCATTTAAGAGTGGGTTTACTCAAGGGACTAATCCCCCCATAACTGCTGGCTGGAGAGACTGAGCCCTCTGCACAAGCAGCTCTTCCCTGCATCTCTCTACATCACAACAGCCTCCTGTCCCACTCTTCCAACCTCCAGCTAAAGCTGCTTCCTCCCAGGATGAATGTGCAGTGGATGACTTGAAAAATGGCAAAACTGAAGGACATTAAGATGTACCGGTTCCGTGGTGTTATGTGGATCAAGTTGCACCTCCCAAACAAACCGATTAAAAGTGTGCAACCATGGAAGGAATAAAGATTATGGAAGAAAATCAACTTCTCACAGCATCTGGAATTTAGGGATTTTGCTTTCCAGTTGGCCAAACCGGGCCCCTGTTTTACTAAGTTACAGTATTTTATTTAATACTGTAGTAAAGCCTAAGACTCCTTCTCACTCACTGTCAACCTATGGTTCTGGGTACTGCAGAGACTCAGTGAAGAGTTTGTCCTGCATAAAACATTTGCCCTTTGGGCATGCCAAGATGGGACATCTCAATGCTGAGGAAGGATCTATCAGTAAGAGAATGCTTGAAATGCCATGTGCCTGTACATGCATACACCGGCTCTCCAGGAAGGTTTTAAATAATAGTGTTTCTCATGCACAGCATTCTCCAGCAGAAAGTTCCTTTTGTCCATTATCACAGATATAAAAATGGTCATTACATTAGGTAAGGGAAACAGGAAACGGATGCAAAAGACTGTTTTCTGGCATAAATCAGCTCCCCAAAGGTAGTAACTTCTTCCAAGTAGGTCCCCCAGGACTCCTCTCTGAGGCAGTTCTGTTGGAGCTAATGGCACCTGCCTTCAGAGCCAGACTCCTGGAGAATATGAAGTACTGATCTCAGAGAGCACAGCCACTACTGTGTCCCTGCTGAGAAGCAGTAATGGCAAGCTCTCTGCTACAGCACAATGGTGTCTTAATTCTGCACTTCTTAAAAATTATTAAAAACTCTGTAATGAGATTCTGTTTGGGGAAGTTTGGCTTTGTCTCTCCTCAGAATGCTCTGTGGAGCTGCCAGACAGCTGTGAGTGGTCAAAGTGCTGAAAATCTGCCTGCTCCAAGCCAGCACTGGCAGGTAAGCAGTCCTAACGGGCAGGGTGCATGTCACTGGAGGAAGAAAAAGACCCTTCAGAGTATAAATTGTATTAAAGTGTGCCAAGGGAAATACAGGCTTTTCACGTTTGCAGAGGCCTGACAATCATGACGTGGCTTTGTTTCCCATATCTACTACAGATGTCTTATACGGTTCTTGGGGGTGTTGGTGGATGAGAAGTTCAACATGGCCCAGCAATGTGTGCTCACAGCCCAGCAAGGCAACCGTATCCTGGGCTGCATCACAAGTGTGGTGGTACCTCCCTCTACTCCACTGTCATGAGACCCCATTTGGAGTGCTGTGTTTGGTTCTGGGGCCCCCAACATAAGAGGGACATGGACCTGTTGGAGCGAGTCCAGAGGAGGGCCACAAAGATGATCAGAGGCTGGAGCAGCTCTCCTGTGCAGCCAGGCTGAGAGAGTTGGGGTTGTTCAGCCTGGAGAAGAGAAGGCTCCAAGGACACCTTAGAGCAGCCACTCAGCACCCAAAGGGGGCTACAAGAAACCTGGAGAGGGACATTTTACAAGGGCATGTAGCGACAGAACAAGGGGAAATGGCTTCAAACTGAAAGAGGGGAGATTTAGATTAAAGAAGAAATTCTTTACTGTGAGGGTGGCAAGACATGGGCAAGAAGCTGTGGATGCATTAACTGCTCTCTGCCTCACACTGACACTCTCGCTGCTTCCTCCTGCATGCAATTTTGCTGTTACACAACACCAGGATTTAGGATTATAACAGAACTGCATCATCTGTGAGGAGATGCTGGACTTCAAAGCAGAAGTGGACATGCCCTTCAAAGCAATAAGGTTTTACAGTGATAACCTGTTCCATTAGCTCAGATTTCATCGCAATGCGATTACCCTTGTTCATGAAGCTGCCTGTTTTAGATTAGGCTTTATGTTAAACCCGCGACCACTTCCGTTCTGAAGCTTTAGAAAATAATTTGCACGCTTCAGATTGTGAATTATTGAAGACAAATTGATAGTTTAAGTAAGGGTCCATAAACTATTTTATACAGTGGATGCTGATCCCCCCACCTCATTCCAGTCCAGTCTCTGACCTAAGGTAATCTGGCTCCCAGACTGTGCTTCAAGTCAGAATTCAGCCTTCAGAAAAGACAAACTCAATGCATTGTAAACGTAAGAGTCAAATCTGGCTGGGGAGAAAGCTCATGCCAGCTACTAATCTTTAATTCTGTGATATTACTAGCCTGTGTCCTACAAAATCCAAGCCAGATGTGTTTATTAATAACAAAGATTTTCTCTCAAGGAATATCTGGCTACCTGATGGAGTCTAATTAACCCTGACACAGACAGCTGCCATAAAGAGCATTGAACCATTTCTTGTTCTCATCATTTCCATTTCAGGAATGTCCTAAAGGAAGAGGAGGAAGGATTCACGGCAAATGCTGTCCATTAATTTGCCTGATCTTTTCCTTTCAAGAGAAATAATCACCAACAAGCAGCAGTGAAAACTGCAGATGGCAAGTGAGAATAAGTATAACGTGCAGCTATAAAATAAAATGTCCATTTGCCACAGACAAGAGCTAGTAAAAGAAACTCAGTGAAGCAGGCCAGTTTCGCCCAAAGGTTTTGTTCTGATCAATATGGTCAGAATCTGACTGTCAGGAGACAAAATTCGCTTTTTGAGCAGGCCATTACATTGCTTTTTACACACTTTACATTTCAGAACAATTCCTTAAAGCAGCTGTTGTTTTCTGGCTGCTTTGAACACTTCTGGGGTGTTAAAAACATTTCCAGGTATGATGAGAGACACTTCATAGCTAAAGGATAATAGCAATTCTTAAAAAGCAAGTTTGTCTTGACTTTTCATGTTCCTAGTAAAGTAACTGGTTTGGGCTTTGTTTGTTTGCTTTTAGTACAGGTTTCTGTAATGAAAAAATGGTTTAGTGCATTTCTTCCATTCAGACTAGGCAAAAAACAATTAATCAATGCAATGTCTGAATCACGTTCCACTAAAATAGCCATCTACAGTTTGTATGAACATTTCAACCTTTCTGAGCATGAAGCACCTCCTTATACAACAGATTTTCATTATACTCTAACATGCAGTGATGCCATCCCACAGCTCTGCTGGGATGTCACATACAGCTTGTAGTTTAAATGTTAAATGCCTCCCCCTGCTACTCTGTTAGAGATGCACCCATGTACCACAGCTACCTCCCTCCTGGCACCGCAAATGTTTGATAGCTTTGTTGGAGAACAGTAGGAGCAAGGAGAGCACCATGAGGCAGTTACCAGCAGCTTTCATGATGAGTTATTTTGGATCCTTGCTTACTCATATCAGTACCAATAGATGTTTGCTTGTTTGTTCTTCTGCTGATTTCAGTGATGTAGGATCATACAGTATATTTATCAAAGTGTGAGTTGATCTGCATTTTATCTTTTTCATAAACATCTGCGGGAACTGTGAGAGTTGGACAAAATCCTTACGCACCTCTCTGCTTTTCAGTGTTTACTTATTGTTAACGGTAAGAACACTGCAGTCCTACCATTTGGGATTCATCTCACCTGCCTATAAATAATCTGAAAGGCAGGCCTCTGCTCCAAGACAGCCACCTGGGTCCCTTCCAACAGCAAATGGCAGGAACACATGTTGCTACAGGGTGAAATAGCTCTTCTGGGGCCAGGATGAATTGCCAAGTGCTGGTTGCTGTCTATCATTTCCATTGGCTACACCAGAAGTGTGGACAAATAGCTGAAACTTTTAGATAGTTAAAATAAGGGTAGACAAATCTACCCTTTGAAGCTGTATCTGTTTTACTTTGCTTTTAAAAGATCTGCTTGGTGTTACAATACATAAGCAAGATTCTTGATTTCAGGACAAAGCCAGGAAGATTAAAGAAACTTCCTTCCCCCATTGGCACATTGTTACTCTTTCCTAGCCATCTACTACTATTTTTTTAACCTCCTTCCTGCAAAGCACCTGGTAGCAGGCACTCTGAAGTAGCTGCTGGATTGAAATGAACCTTTGCACAGGTTCAAGATGGAAATTCAGCCATTCTGAATTCAGCGATTTTGATGTTTTAAATTAATACTGAATCATGCAGAGGCACACTGCTGGAAATTTTACATTTATCTATTCCTTGCCCTTCCTCAGTTACTAGCCTGAAAGAACATCTTCTGATCCACCAGCCTACACTGCACGAAACCAGTGTGAAACTTCTGGGCTGTTTGTTCCCTTTACTGGCTTTTGCTTTTAAAAAGAGAAACGTACGCAACCCTCTTCTATCTAGTGCTGTTTTTGTGACGATCCATGCCAAACCTGAACTAGAACTGCAAACTCAAAGGGGGTCCTATCAATTAACATCATTGCTAACAATTAGGCAGTGAAGGAGAAAAACCCTAGTCTTTTAAAAATAAGAGGCTAATTGTAGCAGTAGTTGTTAACTGCAATTAATTTGCAGGACTCTCAGAGGAATCCATGATGGAAAGCCATATGTTACAATCCACATCTGATGCTGGTAATTGCTGTGTTGTAACTATTTTGCTTTACAGCAGGGTTTGAGTTGGGCAACGGTTTGGGTGGGTTTTTTGCTAATGTAAACTTAAAACTAGGCTAGTTCATATTTTAAACGTTTTTTTATCCTAGAATATTGTATGATTACCTCTTATTCTCTTGGAGGCAGACAGCACCTATGCATGCCAGGGCTGTTCTCTGCTGGAGAGCAGCAACAGTCAAAACTGGTCAAGTGTTTTACTGGCTTCCCAGTGAACTGTGTGATTTAAGAAGTAATCCAAGAGGAATTACAGGGAATTAAAAGATCACTGAGGCTGACAGCTCCACCAGGCCAACTTGTGGAAATCATTACAAAAATCTGAATCAACAAGTCTATGGACAAACATGGTTGAGCAGGAGACTGTCAGTGTAGCCCTTGTACAGAGAAGTCTTCCCCCAGATCCGTGCAAGTTCCTGGGAGACAAACTGTGGCAAAGCATCTAGTAATCATCTTCTTACCCAGCCTCATGAGTAATGTGAAAAACAGTCCTGGGTCTGTGGTGGAGGGGAGGGAGGACACACTGCTGAAGTACTGTGACTGGTGCAAGCCTAGCATCAAAAGTAAGAAGGTGGTAAGACAAGGGGACCCAGAAGGGACTGGGAGCAGAATTGTATAACGAAGTTAACACGTGGACATGATGAAATTATTAAAAGTCATTGAAATTATGCTAAAGAAACTGGAATAGTGAACTTGGTTCTTGAGCTTCCTAATGTGTTCTTAACTATCCCAGTATCACTGATACTCATATGCATAAAAGGATGCTTTTTTATATAACAATAAATGATTTGTTAGCTAGCCTACTCATCTGCTCCTTGGTAGTTTAGATTAATAGCATTTATGTCTTTTTTTTAAAGAAATAGTTATTGCATCTTTCCCATGGTGCCAAAAGAAAGATGCCTGTTGCTGTTCTTTATCCTAATACTATACTTTTTAAAAGTCTAAGCTGTTTTTTTTATTCACTTGAACAGAGAATATGAATAACAAAAGTTAATTACATTTGCATTGTATAAATAAAGATGACATCACTTTTGTGGTCTTGATATACATTTAGAGCATTTTTAAAATTCTCATATGCCCAAAATGTACATATACACATTGAGGATAAGTAGCTTGTTCAAAGGATAAACTACTTCATTATTATTTATACTGTTTGACTACTGAAATTATATGCTTTCTTCTCCTTCGATTAAGATTCTGGGTAATCTGAAAGGATCATAGCCAGATGTTAGTTCCTGTGGATGTAACTCACTAGTCATCCAGTTTTATAAGCAAGTTTCATGTGCCTTTTCCCTAGAGGATAAGAATTTTATGCCCAATGCTGAAGATGGTCGCATTTTTAGCATAACTTGCAACAGCTTGGTCTTATCATTGGAGGGTGCTGGTTCAGTCCCATAGGAGGACTGCACATGGTCCTTTAAATCATGTGGCAGATGCATTAAAATCCTACTAATTAGAGCTAATTTTAATAAATTCAGGAATAAAGTAGCCTACTCTCTGACTAGCCCTGCAATACTAGGTACGGTATCTTGCCAATTATTTGTGCTTCAAGTTCTTTATTTCATCCCGGTGATGCCAACCACAATGGCGATCGGACATCCCAGCAAACCTAGAGAATTTAGGCACCAAGAGCCAGTGGCCTGGTGTATTCGGGAGAGCAGCTGTCAGTGGTAAGCGTGTATGAGGTAATGGCAGTACCCAGGCTTTCAACTGGACGCCTTCTCTTACAATCCTTCGGCACATCAGAATGTGACCTTGTCAGCTTTTTCATCACCGGTAAAATGGAGAGATGATACAATTTGTTAATTGTCTGGGAAGAGGAAAAACCTAACATTGCTACAATTTTGTTGAACAATTTGGTTTTCATGATCTACATATCTGATTGCTAATTAGTTCACATTCCCAGCTGTCCTTCACATCCCCCATGACTAACCTCACACTAATAATTCAGCATCTTTTAAAATTTTACTTGAATAAAGCAATTTTTTTTCTCAACTAATTCTGATTGCCTCTGATTTGGAAGCCAGATATGACTTAGCACATCACTAATATCCCTCAACACTCTTCAGTTTTCATTTGGCCACCAGGGAATTCTTTAGTGGCTGAGTGTCAGGTTTTAATTACATGGCTTTGTTGGAAAAGCTGTTTTATTTCAGTCCTTTACCCTTCTGAGCCACATAAACAAAACCATAAAACTGAACAGCTATTTGAAAAATGGGTATTGGAAGACAACATGCATACAACGGCAGTTCACATACTTTTTGTATCACTTAAAAATCACATGGTGCCTGAACTTGCAGCATTGTACTGTCCAAAATCACAAAACCATTAGGACTGTATTCCTGAGTTGTGCTGAGGGATTTTTCTTCCTCAATTGTGCTGAGGATCAGTTTCTCTGATAATTGGCATGTATAATTAGGTTATATTTTATTTAAAGAAAGGACCTAGCAAGATGAATTCTGACTCAAATCACATTAATTCACATTAAGCAGGACATTTAATCACATTTAGATATCTGGAGATGCAGCAAAGTGCTTAATTCACATGGTTTGCTGGAGAAGTAGGCTACAGTCTGTTTCATAAACCTAACTTCAACTTCCTCAAGACTGGTCCATCTTTCTTTTCTCCAGCTCTCTCCACAGCTCTCCTAGCCTGTGTTTCAGGCTGGCTGTGAGCCATATGGCTACGAAGGCACAGTCCCGAAGCTGAGCAAATGCAGTTACCAGCAGAGAGTCAGGGCTTTGCTAAGCCACTGTTTGGAGATGGTACTTTTCTAGCAAGCACAGGGTAAGATCATGTCTGCTGATAAAGGCAGACCGTTAGTTAGATACCAAGGTAATGTAAATTATTGCATTAGAGCGAAACAGAGATTAAAAGCAAATCTGGCTTTAATGCTCTGTTTATGTGTTGTGCTGCTCAGGGCTTGGCAAATGTTCTCAGCCAGCAAACTCATGGGGAATCTTCTTAATCTGGCTATCAGGCCCTGGACCACAAATCATTGTACTAGAAATAACTAGCAGTGAAAAATACCAACATTATTTGACATTGTAGAGCTCTTCCTCCAGAGAAAATACAATCACTACAAGGGGGAAACACAGCTTACGGATTTGGGATGTACTTGTGTCACGGCAAACTGAACTTGGGCTACCAAGTACCTACGGAAGATTTTAGTGATCCAACTTAGTGGGAGCTCCTTGTCATCTCCTTAGCCTGCTGTGCTGACTCCAGCCTCCAGCTATGGATTGTACTTCCCTGGAGTCCCTGAAGAACACTTCTGAATGTGGAAGCTAGGTGAGAAACAGGGCATCAGCTCTCACCGATCTTTCATCTACACTTTCATCCTGGCTAGATGAAAGCATCCCTTGCTAGCAGTACCCCTGGGTATTTTCCAGTGCTGGTTTTCACTGGAGAGCACAAACAGAATAGAAAATGCCATCCATCTTTCCTAGTACAACGCAAGGACAGAATGTTTTTCAGTTTACTTATGTGAACAGCACAGCACCCTGGTAATTAGTAGTTTGGGGATTTCTCATTCTGCCAGGTTTAATGAATATTAGCAATGTTGAGGAATACTGCTGTGAATAGCTGAACACTGCTTTAGTTGTTTATCAATGAAAATTTTCAATCTAGGTCAGGCACAAGTGGATTTAAAAAGAAACAGTTTATGAAGCAGTACCGGGTAAAATACAAGCCTTGCTTAAAAACCAAAAGGAACATAGGGGAAAGCTATTATACACAGAATTAAATTAAATAATTTGATCTTTAGACATAATTTAATGCCTTTGTGAGGCATTCTATAACATTTTAGTACTGTTAATGCCACAGTATTTGATCAGTTTGCACAGTAACAATCATATGTTGACAGAGCAAACAATTTTGCCCTGTAATGTTTTCTCCTAATATTTTCTCCTAAATCTACATTCACATCTGCATTCTTTAAAGTCCTTAGATAGGAAAGTAACAGAAACATAGTGGAGTATCTCAAGTGAAACCAAGCTGGTCCCAGTATTTACATGGCTTCAAGCTTTTTAAGCCAGGTATTTTGCATTTTTGCCTACACCAAGTAGCAATCACAAATAAAAAGCAGCCCTAAGCCACCCCTAATAATACGACAAGATGCTTACAAAAATCATGATATTTTAAAATAACAGTTTATGTCTTCGAGGTTTGGCAGGGGGTAAGACGCTAGCATGCAGAATTGCAAGCCCTCCCCATGAAAAAGCAAGCAATATATTCTGTTTCGGTTTAGTGTTCAGAAAAATGTTCATTATTAAATCTGGGATTAAGGCCAGGTGTGGTCACAAATTTGGGAAGGTGAAGTAATTGTTACTTGCTGAAAATAATTGCTTTCTGTTATGATTACCATAGCAGTTAATGCAATTCCCTATAATATTCTTGGGAATAATAAAGTTATTAGAGGAGAACAGCAAACAAATACCTTTGTCTGCTCTAGAAAACAGATTAGTACCAAACCTGGTTTGTTATATGTCCAGCAGGAGAGCTACATTGTCCTCAGCACTTCACTTTCTTGCTTGTGAATGCTTGGCTTAGTCAAAGTTATGGGAGACAATTAGGTTGTTGTCACTTAGCAACCCTAATTGGGTCCAGGAGCAAAGCACTTTGGAGCAGACAGTACTTGACTACTAAACATTACCACTACTGCATACCTAGGTCCACCCACTTCTGTTTAAAAGAGACTGGGGCACAGAAGAACAAAGTACCTTTTAAAAGTGTTCACATTCCATTTTTCAAGCTACTAGTGGAGCTTTATCCTCCCCTGATTTCCCACCACCACATCACCCACACAGATGAGCTTTTGAAGAAATGTGCATATGAGGACAGCATCAGGCCCCTTCTGCTTACAGCTGTGACCTGACAAAAGCACTGTTGAATCACAGAGACAGAGTGGGAAGCTCAGGGCCACGCAGCATTGCCCAAGAGTGAGTATGTGTATATTTTCCTAGGAGTTTAAACACAGTCTCGAAAAATGTCTGACAATGTAACAGGAGCTCCCAATGGCAGCAGCAGCCCAGTGTGGCTGGTCTCAGAGCACTAACAGATGAGGAGGCTTTTGCCCTGATATTCTAGCAACCAGCTAAACCTTTCAGTTCTGGAAGACCGAATAGATGTAGCTGAAAATACCAATAAGCAAGAATTTCTCGTTACTTTTTGCTGCTGAAAACTGCTATGGAAAACAGAGGAAATTAATTTGGCTGGGGCATGGGATGCTTGCCTGGTAGTCCTAAGTATTCTGTTCAGCCTCAGTACACAGAAAAGAAAAATGTCTGCATATATTCAGTGAGGGTTCAGTCCTCTGCTTGTCACACTAGGCAGCAAGTCTGTGACTGGCTGGAGCATGCTGCTGCTGCTTGGGGAAGAACAGCTCTCTTTTGCCACACCACCTTGCCTGATCTCTGGCACTAGTGACCTGCTTACTGACCATTCCCCGGAGGTCCAGCTTTACAAAGATCATCTGCCAGTGATGCAGGTACGCAGCAAAAGGGGAGTCAACAGATACAAAATGGAACCTGCAGCTACAGGGCCTTGGCAGCTGAAGAGCAATTGCCTCCCCTCAAAACAGCTAAAGGCAGTAAGTGGACAGGATCCATAGGAAAATTCAGATTCTTTCCATTGTGATAGCAATATCACAGAAGTCTACATTTACTTGAATCCCTCATTGCACTATTTCTAACTCTGTCCAGCCAAGTTCCTGGTTACGTACCAGCTACATGTATGTTGTGTGTATTTTAATTCTTTACTACCCATCCACAGCTATTGTACCAAGCTGCCCTGTGCTGCTGGGGATCCTCCTCCACGCTAAGAGGCCTCTGCACTTCCATTAGCCATAGCCATGAAGCTCAGCATCTCCTTATGGAGCTAAGCATTCCTAAGTATGGGAAAGAGCACAGAATCAACATAGCAGAAGTCTAAGAAATGCTTACAGCACTCTTAGGCTTCAGAATACGATGTTTAGAGCTCCTGGGAACTGCAGTCACAGCAGCAGCAGTGAGGTGAGAAGTGATCATCTTGATGTAAACAAGCGATATTCTGTAAAAATGCTAACACCGAGAGCTAGTGGCTACTTAGGGTTTCAAGGTTTCTGTGTCTCAAGTTCTTGTGTTTTGAAGATGAAACTAGTACAAGATCCAACAACATTTTTGGTATATTCACATGTATTAATTATATTCTATAGAGAAATAAGAAGACATTTAATTGCTTCTAATAATGTAACTGCACAATGAAACTATTCTATTTCCTTATGCTAAAATAAGAAACAAGGATTGTGATGATATTTTTGCTTTATTACGAGATACTATTATTTTTAAACGTGTTGTTCCTCATTAGCAGAAAATCATGGATAACCATTGATCTAATTCTCAAGCTCAGTTTATGCTTAACAGTATGTTAAGTCTGCTCCTTAACGGCCAGAGAAATGTAGGCTCCTGGGTATTTCCTTCCAGCTCCTTTCTTCAGCATTTACAGCATTCCTGCCTCCTAAAAGCTCGTTCTATAAAAGGATGTTATGTGTCTCTGATACTGTAGGATCCTATTCTTCCCAGTCATTAGACTGGAAAACCTATGTGTCATGCAAACATTTGCTAAAATATTCATATTCCAAACTGGCTTCAAGACGTATCTTAAAAAACTCAGAAGAGCCTAGATTCTGGAAGTTACCAGGGTTTAGTCCAATATTTTCCAGTCAAACCCCAGAGTTTTGGGTACTGAACTGAACATAAGTGTTCCTGAAAGAGAAGAAAAATTGGAAAAGTGTAAATGAAGAGGAGGTATGAGCCAGAAGCCAAAACTCCCAATACTTTTCCCTGAATCATCTTATGCTGCGAGACACGAAATCTGCACAAACCCTGTTCCCTCCTTAGGCAGAAACAAGGAAGAATTTGAAATCTGTAAGGCTAAAACTAACTTTCCCAAATCTTTCTCTCACATTTCTGTTGCCACATTAGACACTAGGAAAAGTACAGAAGTGTGTGAACGTTTGGATGTGAACACCTGACAATGTGTCATGCTGTCATGTGATCTGCCATTAAAAGCAAGTCACACGGGTGACTGTCAAGCATTGTTGAGTACGATAGTGTGAGCTTTGGCAGTTGCAGGATAACAAGAAAGCAACCTGCGCTGAATTCTTCTACTACAGCGGCACATCTGCATCCCCTCTTGATCAGTAAGTCCTGGGTGGAGAATCTTTTTGCTTCACCTGGTCTTTCTTTTCCTCTTTCTTTCTGTGCTTTTCAAATAGCACTTGAAAACAGATGGTGTACCTGGCTGGTATAGTGCCTCACAACTTTGTCTCAGGCAAGCCTGAGCAACAGAATGTTTTGCAGATTATGACAGAGCTGGACCTGGCTGTCTACTGCTCAGTGTCCTTGACAGAACATACCGACACGATGTAACAGACTTTATTCCTAGCGTAAATAACCAGACAGACCAATGCCTTCCACAGGCTTTCTATTATCTGATATATGCTGTAGAAAGATTCCTTTCTGACTCCATCCTTTCCTACTGTGCACGCCTGTTACTCCTCTGCTTCCCTTTTCCTGTATGTTACTGTGTGGGATTAGCAATGGATGCTGAGCACTGTTCAGATACAGCCCGATGATCTGCCAGTGAATTCCTTCTATGGGTGTTTGAATTCCCTGAGTGTAACTTCCAGATTTAACTTCGTCCCATTATATCACTGAAACAGAGTTCTGCACTTTCATTATTCTCTGTCCTGGAGTATTTTGTACTTCCTCATACTATTACAAAAAGACATGCAAGCAGCTGCACAAAGCATCATGTTCTGTGATGATTTTATTTTTGGCTGACCAATAATTAAGTTACCTGGCAAGTTAAAGTATTATTCCACATAGTCTGTCTAACGCTACAGAGTGCTCAATACAACCACTTCTTTTTTATTATTATTTAAGATATTGTGGTATTCTGAAGAAGTCAGAAATTTACTTTATAGAAATGTTACTGCTACCACTGAGGACTCTTCAGCTCCTCATATCACTTACTGTTGCCAAGCTGATAAATATGAAACATTGTCTGCTGATAACCTGCAAGGAACATTATTTTCCTCAAGCAGAACAAGCTTTCCAGTCGTAATGTACTGGAGGGATCTTTATTCCAACTGCCACTCATTAATGTGCAAATCAGCAGCAAAGTGAAGAATCAAAGCCAAAACCACAAACCCAAAACCTCCTCAAAATTTGAAGGAAATCACTTGCATGTTACTCACTACTAAGGCTGGCATAGGTGTGCTCCAACTTTATGCTCTTCCGGTTTTTTCTCCACAGAGCAGATGACATTTATGCAAGAGGTATTTTCCATGACTGGGTGCTTTAAATCCATAAACTGAAGAAAGAATAATAAGAGACAATGGTGAATCATGACTTCTGAATGAAAAGTGAAATCAGAGGGAAAGGGGATGGAAGAAATCAGAGACTTCCCCCCCGAGTCCCAGAATGCCAGCCCCATCCTCTTCCACCTCCCTTTCATCACCCTCTCCACCACCCAGGCCAAATTTCTGTCAATAATTAACACAAATTTTCACTCTGCTTTCCCATGAGTGACCTAGACTCCCTCCCCCACAAATGATCTGATCACTCCATCTTCAAAAAATGCAGTTAATACACCTGAAAATAGTCCATGATCATCTGCTACACGGTGTGCGCCAGCATGGTTCCTCTCTATAGGCCCTTCCTGGCTGGGTGCATTCCCAAGTATCTGGCTTCTTCCAAGCTCCAAGGTCTGCCAAGGCAGTGTGTATATCTCAGCTGGCCAAACACCAGGCCACGCCACTCAGACTCCTGGTTGCTTGAAGGTTTATAGCTACTTATTCTCCTTATAGTCTCATTCTTTCTACTTATTGCCTTAATTGCATTATTGCATTATTAATTGCCTTATTGCATTGGAGGTGGGGCTGTGATGCATATTTGGGATTCATATTCACATCTGAGAGGGAAAGGCTTCTATATCTGAAGTGGTAGTTTAACTCCATACGTGGCAGGTTAAGCTTTGAGAGAGGATTTGGTGTACAGTGAGAATTTCTTCCAGTCCCAGGTTTGCTGCTATTGAAAGGGACAGACATGCTTTGGTCTGCATTATGAGCAATTACTCTGCATCAGATGAAGTAAAAAAATGTTAGACAATTAAATAGGGTGGGGATTTTTAAGAATGAAGTCTTCACATTCTCAGACCAAACTCTCAGATTTCTTACCCAGAAAGAAATGAGATGACAAATGCAAGTTGCGCATACCATTTTTGTCTCTAATACAAAATGAACATCATTATTGTGTTGCCTTAGGCGCATTTACCTCCACATTTTCTCAGTATGAATGCAGCTTAGATACAGGCAATGCTATGCAGGAGGTAGCATGCTACTTCGTGCTGACTGCTCTTTAGATCTCCATCCTGGAAAGGGCTCAGTGCTCTCGTTTCCATCTAGTTAATGAGAAGTGAAGTCACTTAACACGTTAAGAGACACTGCCTTCCAAACTCTGCTATAAAATCAGCCAGAGTGAATTCTGGCATTTTTTCTCCATCTAACCAAAATTAAAAAAATATTGCCAGGACACAATTGAAACTCAAGAGCTGCCAGAAGGAAGTTTGAGTGGGTCTTATCCTGCCAGGGCCTGGGTTCAAAGCCTGGCACTTGTGGGATAAGAATTGGATACTCCCAGCAGTGGTTACGTCTATTCCCTCAGTTCTAGCACAAACCCAGGCATTTCCCTTCCATCTGTGCCCCTGACAGACCCACTTACACTGTAGTCATCAACATGGCCATAGTGTGCAGTTGTCAGACTCTGAGACTTGAAACGGTGGACAGGTGGGCTGGGCTCAATTTTTCGTGATGCTGGTATCAAACAAGTGTCACACTGCTCCCACATTCTGCAGCTCTATTAAAGCTTTTGAAGAAGGGGTCAGTAGACATTCAGAGGACTGTAGGTTTCTTTCTTATTTAGCTTCTTTCTTCCTAGCCAATCCCACTGGAGAGGACTGGGATCATCCATGATAAACCCCAAAGCCTATAACAGGGATGCAGTGCACTTCCTAGGACCTTCTCCATCCTGCAGAATTACTTTATAGCATACAGGATTCCCTTTTCGAGCATACCTCTCTCCTGGGACCCAACAACTGCAGATGAGGGAGCCAATTCTGCTCTGCTGCTTTGCTGGGAAGAGAGGGGGATGTGATGGGGAAGAGAAGTGCTGTTTCTCCCCCAGCCCCTCCATACGGGGCACCATCACAGCACTGGGGAGAAAAAAGGAAAGAATGAAAGCCAAGGCACAGCAAGACCAAGGCAAACCACACCGACAGCCCCAAATGGAGCACAAGATTAGGATCAGAATCTGGATATGATAGTATATATATCTTTAAAATCACAGTCCTACCACAGTACTGTTGTACCAGCTTTATCAGCAGCTTGTGCTCACACTCAGTAAGCTCATCCTCAGGTACAGAGGTAAGAATCTGTAGGATGTGTATACCACTTCAAAATATTTAACCAGACCTCATGACCTTTGCTTTCCCATCTCCTGCTTTCCCATGGCAATGGAGAAAATAAAAAATAGAAAATATTGACAAATTACAGAATCTAGTAACTTGCCCTTTAAAAGAATCATATTACTCAGACCTGATCTGTACATGTAGGCATTAGAGCCAGTAACTTTAGCAATTGATTTCCCAAACTGTTACTATTTTTTAAAAACAATGTATTGCATGAATACCAAATGTATTTCTTAGAATTACTTAGTGTCTCCCACTAACTGTGGAGAGATCTGAATTTGTTGCCTTGGTCATTAATAAAGCTATTTATTTCCCTGGAAGCATCTAGCTTTTCATTCAATATGAAGTACTCAGATATGACCTCATCTGACATTAAAGTCACTGCACCTTGTCTCTTAGCACCATAAAAATAAGGAATAAGGTAATTATCTCTACTTTAAAATGCAAAGAAAAATGATGCAGCTGCAATATTGTCTCCTCTGTAGAAAGCATTTTGGGGTGACTGATCTTTTTTAAGGACAGCAAAATGCAGAACAATACTGCATTGAAAAAATAGCAAGCTTCTTTACCTTTTCAAAAATCCAAATGCATGAATTCTGGTTCTTCCTTTCCCTCCCCTCACTTTTTTTGCACTTAAAAGATTTCTTTAGCAAAACCAGCAACAGACTGAAGGGTGCAACCAGACTATAAAGCTCAGATGGAGTGAAAAATCGAATTCTGAAACTTTGCAAACAAGTTGCTCCGAGTCAAGTTTTCCCACAGCTGAATCTATGCTCCTGTCTGTTCTCATTTCCCACAGGTAGTTACAGCACTGGCAATTTGAAGTATTTCATAAATAATTTGCTGGTAGCTGGTATTCAGCGTGTTGCTTTATTTCCTCTCCTATAATTGAGTTGTGCTGGTTTGACATTTTGATTCAGCATTACAAAAAAAAGCAGACTCAATTTACTGAAATTTCTGTGGTTGATGCATTTAGGAAAAAAATACTGATTCAATTTTGCCGTGCATTCATTAAGGGAAACATACCTTACATGTGTTCGCAGAACCAAGTAGTCACTCATCAGGAACAAGGGGAATATCTTGCTCTCCTCCCTGGAGTAGGTCACAACTTCAGATAAGGATAGTTCTGACCTGAGACCTGGTTTCCACAAGGTTCTTCTGGTTTCCCAGATGGATTTCAGTCCCATGGCTATTTGAAAGCCACACGCAGAGCCTTTTTTGTACTCGCTTGACCATACATGAACATCTGAAGGCTTTTCATCTGCTACACACTGTGTGAAAGAAAAGGGAGAACACAGAGCCAGAGGTAATGGCAAAAAGCCACGTCACTGCAAGGTGTTACCTGTGGAATCCAGGTTATCATATTAAACATGAGAATTGACAACATATAACGTTCATCAGCCAGCTACCTGCTCTCCCCTGCCACTTCCCTCTAACTCTAAGGGCAAACCCTTGGTTTTGCTTCTGCACACCCTTTTGGAATTGGTACAGATTTTGCCTGAATGAGGGCTCAGGAGGCTCAGGAGGCTGTCCCATCAACACCTCCACACCCCTTGGCAGCAGTCCATCCACAGCCAACAAAAGCCTGAACTACTCATTTTTTCCTAAAACCTCCATGTGACACTGGCATAATGCTCAGCACAGGTGATGGAGCAAAGAAAAAAATCATGGTCCTTAACATCCTATTGCCACCAGCTTTCTTTTTAACAAATGGGAAAGGGAAGCTGTGGTTTCATAAGATACTCTTCAGCTAGAATATCCTGAAACATCAACTGCAAAAAAAAAGTGCATACATGCAGCTCTTTCTACTTACACCGTTACCACTAACCAATTTCAACACTTTGTGTTGCTGTTGCCATCAAAATGTACTCTTACGTATATACAGCAAGGCTTTTCAGGCTCTTCAACAGTTTTTTTAGTGCTTTCTGTTGCCATCAAAATGTACTCTTCTGTATATAAAGCAAGGATCTTCAACAGTTTTTCCAAAGGATGTGGATTGGAAAAAGCATAGGAATAACAGGGAAGACTAAAAAGATGTTTTAAAGTAGCAAGTGTGTAACATACCTAAAATCCAAATTTTAGCATATGTCAGAGGCTTATGAATTCAGAGATACTTAGATAGATTCTTCCCAAAGGCATTTATTTTATAAAAATGTGCCATATAGACATACACATATATATAAAAATCAATTATTTCTGCCTGTAGACCACATTCTCATGGTCACTAAAGGCACAACAGAATGACAGAAAAGGGATGCTAAATGCAATCCTGTTGACCAGTAGAAACCAGCACCCTGTTTGCAAAGTTCTGCTCTGGAAGTAAATGATGGCAGGGAAAATAGACAGATCCTGCTGCTGGTGGTTGTTCAGATCAGGTTTTCAATTTTTTCAATTTCTCAGTGTAGCAGAGATCTCTTTTGAACCAGAAATAGTTTCATGTGGCTAGGAAGAGACTCTCCAAAAACTTGTCCATTACAGAATTTTCTCATCCTCTGCTTTTAATGCAATATATTAATGGAGCTTTATCCAACTATTCAGTATCATTTAAAATATGAAGTCTATTTAAACATTTTTTCTTAACTTTACAAACTTCTAAACAAATGGCTACAAAAAGAACAAGTAGATCTTCCATAGACACCTACTAATTGGCCACTTCTCTAACCTTATAGATATAATCACTTCTAAATCTATTCAACAAAACTTTAAATTCCTTACCCCAAATTATGAGAGACAAGATTTCTGTGAGCTTCAGGCTAACAGATGAAAACTTAAAAGCTTCTCATTTGTGTTCCTTGAAAGTAGCTGAATCTATGCTTTTACTGCTTCATGTTTTTCAGAACTTGAAGGATAGAACAGTCGTGAGGATCTCTAGCATTTGTCATGGTAAAAAAAAATGAAAACAGACATTATTTTCGTTCAGTAAAACTGTGACTTTTCTTTGGTCTTTCTCCATAATTTGGAAATTGCAAAAGCCAAAGTTTTCAGGAATTATACTTGAATAAGGTGATAAATTATGAAAGTCATTAAGTACTTCACTGATACTGTGGAGCCATTGATAAGGTATTTTCTACTTAGACCCAAAGTGAGATTAAAGATTACAAGCAAATTTAAATATCCAGAGAATGGTAGGGATGGGAAAGGTAGCTCACTCTGAAGCAAACTGCTACTTCTGCCAGCGTGACTCCAAAGAAAGATGCAGCCACTCCCAGACCTACCAGTGGGACCCAGCCAGCCTGGTCCCAGTGAAATCAATCAGGGACCACCGCTTGTGCTGCCTAGCTGGAATCTGTAAAAGCAGAGAGACAAAGCACACTTTCTATATCCCACAGCCCATGAGGCCTATTGCATACTATTACACAATGCTTCTACCACTTTTAATTTGCCCTTATGATTACAAAAATTCCTCAACTTTGAAAAACAATAAAAAATGCTCATAGCAACTCCTATGAGTTTTATTAGCTTCTGTATGGCTGATGATAGCACAACAGCCCTGACTTTGCTTTACAAGGCCATTTAAACAACTCAAGCTTAAAATGCTCCTAGGGCAAAAAATTAGTGCTATGCCTAACAAGTGCATTAAGCCATATTATGTTTATTAAACACAGGGAGCCACCCTTGTTGCAACTGCACATTACTTTTAAAAGCTGTTAATGGGCAGCATGCCAATTCCCTCACCAAACCAGTGTGGGAGGTACTTTTTTGTGACCTTTAGAAACCCTCAGTTACAAAATAACTGGCTAAAAGGGCAAAGAAATGGATTTTCCTAACACAATACCAGAAAACATCAACAGGCATTGGACATAGGCAAAGAACGGTAAGTTGGGGTTTTTTTTGCATTCTGGTTTTGCTTTTATTCTGCTACTTTGGTATCTTAAGATACTCAAAATGAAGAAAAAGCCCAGTACTTGAGGAATCAAATGTTCAGAAATTGCCCTAGAGACAAAACCCAAAGCTATTTTGATCTGCAACATTCAAAATAGAGTACCTTTTATTACTTTGAAATAACTTTATTACTTTAAAATTTAAAAATTACAAAATTGCTGGTCCAAGTTTGTATGAAGTTGAAATAACTTAAACCTCTTTTTTTCATCTTCTGTAAGTCTTTTATCGATGGTTTAAAATGAAGCATACACTTCCAGAATGTACATGTCAGGGAGAGCTGGAATCCTTAAAGGAAACCAGATGGCAAATATATATTTTTTTCCCTTCTGCTCTTTGACAGTCCCAATCAAGAAAGTTATGAGGCTGGAAGATCAGGTTTACGTTCTATTGTTACAAAAATATTTTCTTTGTGCATCCAATGTGGTTTTAATTTTCTAGAAGGCCACAGTAGCAAAAGCCAGTTTAGTGAGATAGTATACGAAAACAGTTACAGAGAGAACATTACCACAGTCTCTATTTCTTTTGAGGGCACTGGTGTATTATTTCACACAAGTAATGCAACTCAGGAGTAGCTTAGACTGGAAGCACTTGGGGTTCTGTTATGCATAATGCCAGATAGCTGTAAAGAAGTTTACATTTCAAGCACTATCACGCACAAAGATGTCACTCCCAAAAGCTGTCAAGGATCTGATCTTAAAAAATTGAAGTTTAGCCAGAGACAAAACTGACATGGTACATAAATAGGCTTCATTGCAAATGGAAGATACAACCTATCTACTGCCTTAATATAAACAGCATGGTTAAATATTTTAGAAATTCTTTTGATCACTGATCTTAAAGAACCCTCACAAGATAAAAAGAAACCCTTACCATTAATGTTCATGATTTCAAGGCTGAAAGCTTGAAAGACTTGAAAGCTCAAATATGATAGTTAAGATTATGTTGGCTGTTCCTAAGACTTCTGGGGAAATAAAATGTGCAATTAGAGCTCTTTGATTACCTGAAGGAAGTTCAACACTTCACAAATTAGTGCTTCAAACTGGAACACTACTGGAAAAATTTTAGTTAGCTTCAAAATAAATATTCCAACATATTTTGATGTAGAATCTGCAAAACATTTGTGGATGTTTATTTCAATTCATTTCAGTGTTCTCTGTTTCCTATGAGAACAGCTATTCAAATCAAAACTTCCCTACAAAAATTAACCTTTCACTAACTTCATTTGTTTTGTTGGAAAATTCTTCCATCAAAATGATTTTAAGATCCCTGAGAATCTTCTGAGGAAACAAAGGTGGGGGGAAATGATAAATTAAGAAAAATACAACACAAATGTCAGATTTTATTGAGGTACTGCATCACACGTGTTTGTGCAGCAAACAATCACATTTGGCTAAAGACAACCATATTCATGATGTGAAGACACCACACTAAGATGACACACAATAAAAGCTTAAAATAAAGCTTGGTCAACATGGTGTGCCAAATTCTGCTCTGCTTGACAACTGTGTTATCTCACTGGAACTGCACAGAGTAAAGACAACAATTTGCATGAAAATGACTAGCAGCAGTAGCTGGTATGTGCAAATCAAAATATACTACTTCTCAGTACAGTAACCATACACAAATACATATCCTGGCATAGCTTCAGATTGGCCTCTGGTTATCAACACTGGTCGTAATAGCCAGGAAACACCTCTGGAAGAGTGATTCAGGTCTTGTGGCTTACAGTCACAGTTCATCTTTGTGGCTCAGGAAATCTCTTGATGCCACTTGACTTTGTCAACAGCTTGTTTTGGTGGGGGTCTTGTGAAGGATGCAGCTCTCTATCTGCAAAATACCAATCACAGTTAAGAATTAGACTGAAAGAGGAAGATTTTTTCCCTCGGCTGCATAGCAAAGTTGATAAGGAGATCCTACAAATAAATCTAGAACAAACCACACAGCTCAATCCATTTCACTGGCATTACTTCTTCCCAAGCACCTCATTAGATTCCTGACCTTTATCTTGTGAAGAATTACACCTCTGAAGGGCACTACTACAGCTATGAAACACTAAATGCCTCCTCTGGGGATGTATGTCGATGGGTAGAACTGCTATTGCTCCTCTGCTATGCAAATGAGGATTTCACACCTTACATGTGATAAACTCAAGGCACAAGGGTGTTAAAACAAAAGAAAAAAGGCTTAGCAGATAAAGACAGGATCATTCATCTAACATTTATATGCAATGCCTCTTGGAAAATACACCACTAATATCTACATTAAACCACGCATTTCATTATTTTTGTATGACAGCATACTCACAATGTGTGCCTTTAATCCTAAAGGATACAAATATATATTCCAAACACTTGAAGAATTTCTGCACAAAAAAAATAACTGCTCATTAAAATGAGATTGCTTCTGAGGAAGCACAACAGCTGTTGGTAGAGCTGGGTTTAGAAGCAGATGTTTGTCTGGATATGCAAAAAACAATGGACATGCACTGAAGTCTGGCCAGAAAATCTCAGCTAATTCAGCTACTGACAGACGTTCTGAAGTGTAAAATCTTGGATTTCAAGGCAGAGAGCAACTATCAGCAAAGAACATCCTAACCACCAAAGAACACCACTTCGGTACTGGTTCATTCATTGAGAGGAATGATGCTTATCTGAGTTATCAGTGATACTTCTTGTACATTCTACATTTCCTTCTGCTTAAGGCTATGAGGATGGTTATACATTCCTGACCAACTTAAATTAAAACATATGAGACATACATATAACCTTAGATTGGTACCCTCCTCCAGTATTGCCATCTGGTTGACAGCAGGCTCAGTATGAGTCAGCAGCGTGCCCTGGCAGCCAAGAGGGCAAACCACATCCTGGGGCGTGTTAAAACACAGTTGGTCAAAAGAGGTGATTATCCCGCTGTTTTTAGCCTTGGTGCAGCCTCACCTTGAGTACTGTGTGCAGTTCTGGGCACCAAAATTTAAGAAGGGTGTTAAGGTCCTTGAATGTGTCCAGAGGAGGACAACAAAGCTGGTGAAAGGGCTGGAAAGGGCTTATGAGGAGTGGCCAAGGACTCTGGGCTTCTCTAATTTGGAGAAAAGGGGCTGAGGGGTGACCTCATTGCTCTCTGCAGCTTCTTGAGGCGGGAATGTGGAGAGAGAGGTGCTGAGCTCTTCTCCCTGGGATCCAGTGATAGGACACATGGGGATGGTTCAAAGCTGGGTTTACACTGGACATTAGGAAGCATTTCTTTACTGAGAGGGTAGTCAAACATTGGAACAGGCTTCCTAGAGAGGTGGTTGATTGTAGAGAGCTTTATGGCAAGTGCCAGAGGCCATGACGCCTGTGAAGGACTTTGAAGGCTAAAGAAGAAAGAAAGATAAGGTTGGCTGAACGCCTGGAAGAAAAACGGGATTTGAAGCGAGGCTGGAGCGGATGTGCGATGCCACATGTTGGCAGCTGGCTGAGAACATGAAACTCACAGAGATTAGCCAAGAAGAGAGTGAACAGTATTGATTAACCAATGATATTTTAGTATGTTGTGCATGAACAGCGAACGAGGATGTATACGCGTGGGTTTTGGACTAATGAAAGGTCTTCTGGTCAGATTCAGGAGTCCGTGTCTTAATCTCCTCAGTTGATGCCCCATGCTTGTCAGCGTTGAAGAGGCATTTGAACAATGCCCTTATTTTGGTTTAACCTTTGGTCAGCACTGAAGTGGTCAGGCAGTTGGACTAGATGACCATTGTAGGTCCCTTTCAACTGGAAAAGTCTAGTCTATTCTGCCTCCACATACAGTGTTCCTGATGAAATACCAGATCAGAAGGGAGCTCAGATGTTCGTTTATGGCCATCACTTTTTCTCCAGACTGGGGGGCAGACCCACACACAGCCTGACACAGCGCCCAAGACTGTCTCTACTCATAGCAGTAGTATGACAGACATTTCTTTCCCAGACCTGGACACAGTCTAGAAAAAGCCAAGGACTTCTGGTGTGGCCTAAGGGATGCCTGGGACTAAGACACAGCCACACACACACTAAGGCTGTAGAGATCCTTCATCTATCTCACTTTTGACTAGTGTGAGTCTAGCCTGTTCAAGATGACCTTGGAAGAAATTCCCACAAGTTGCCTCACCGGCAGGTCCAGTATCACTTCTCCCCTTACAGTGTGGAAGATTTTTTCCATCACTAAACTGGGATCTACTTCAATGTGAAATTTAGCACATTACTTATCCTGTCACAGACGTGGAAAAATAATCACTGTCCTCTATTTCACATAAGTGAACACTGTCATTCATCTTTTCCTCTCTAGACTTAAGCCAGTTTAAGCCTGTCCTGCTGTTCCAAAATCTTCATCATTTTCTCAATTTTCCCTCGTCTCCAGTATATTAACACCTAAGAGCATTACTATAACAGAGGCACTGCCAGTACTAGCTGCAGCCAATTATTATCTTACATCCTATACACAGCTCCCCTCTTTCGTATGTCAGACTAAAAGAAGAGCCCAGAACATCAATATTCTTGTTTATGGCATATTGTAAATCCCCAGATATTTTTCCACACACACTACTTAGTTATTCTCCCTTGGGTACATCTGGGGACTTGATTCTCTTTTTTAAATACAGTACTTTGCTTTTATCTTTATTGTATTTCACCTTTTTTATTTCAGACCATTTCTCCAGGGCACTGAGATAATTCTGAAAGGTAGTTTAATTCCCAGAGTCCTGCAACCCTTCCCAGTGTGGTATCATCCATAAATTTTATAGATTTGCCTCTTACTCCTTCAACCAAGCTTTTACTACTCAACAGGCACAGAGTACTGAGACATCCTTCCCTCCAAAAATCTGTTTGTGAATGAGCCACTGAAAACTTCTCTTTGCATTTTCATAAAGACCCATACTCATAGCCACTTGTTCCCACTTACCTGACAGGCAAAATTACCTTGACAAAGAGAAATTACACTGGTTTGTCATGATTTGTCTTCACTAAATCTGTGTCAGATTTTTCTTGTGCGTAACTCTTGCTAACTATTTCAATACGTTATTATTCCAAATTAGAAGCGATGCCTCCAGCTGCCTAGTTCCTCTCCTTTCCCTTTTTAAAGCTAAAAGCTGTGTTTGCCCTTTTGCTGGAAAAGAGCATGCAAAGAAGATTGAATTATATGCTGCACTACAGTTGCAAGTATGTAGGGGGTCCTGTTCCCAATTAAACCCCAGTGAATTTAGCAGAGGAAGTATGCATGTTAAATCAAATCTAATTGCCACGTATAGCTTTGTCACAGCAGTGGAAAGTTCCCAGCCATTGAACTCTCTGGCTTATCACTGCACTGTGAAGCAGCTCCCTGTAACAGGTGAAGGCATGAAATCTGCAACAAGCAGACAACATGAAAAGCAGAAGACAAAAAACAATGAAAGACCTGGAATTTCTACCAACACTTAACCAGATTATCTGTTGAAGTTCAGAAAAGATCCTTGCCCCTTGCCTCCCTTTTCATTTACACAGAAAGCTTCCAGCTGCTCCATTCTGGATCTGGAAGCAAAAAAGCTCACAGGCTAAAGGCACAGTTTTCCTAGTTTTATCCCAAAAAGAGGTCTCAAGTATTTTGAGTCTTCGTAACAATGCCAGCCTCATTTAGCCGACAAAAAAGAACCGGATAATTCATCCACAAACAAAGCTTCTAAATTTTTTGGTCTTTATATCATGCGTGCATTCAAACACTACAAAAAAATGCTTTGCAGCTGGCCTTTCAATTCTCTCCTCCTTTCTCTCTTCCTGTAAGCAACACTGGTTAGCAGGTTACACTTCAGAGCACTCCACAAACATTAGTCTCTACGCTACCGTGGAAGGCTGGCAAACTGAATAGTCTCTACGCTACAGTGGAAGGCTGGCAAACTGAAGCATGAGGAAATGAGAGGTTCATTGCCTTCAGAAAGCAATGCCACATTCACAGACCTGAACTGAGGTCTTATCTCAGCACTTAGCGCCTGCCTCAGATATTTTTGGATTTTCTCACTGCAGATGGCTTTCTGACTGCAGGATCCTTTTTAGTCTTCCCATGGCATTTTTCTCCCACAAGCCATTTCATTTGCAACAGCAGAGGAAAAAAAAAGAGTGTGGAGGTGGTTAGGAGTTTGAAAATGAGTTTTGTTACACTTAAGTACTTTCATGAGGAAAAGCAGCCCAAACCAACCTGTTATGCTCATAATAGAGTGCTGAGAAAGATGCAGTTGCACTTACAATGCACAGGTACAACAGAAAATACGTGAAGCAGGGAACTCTGACACATTTACATCCCTGCTCATCTAAGAAAAACTGCTGAGCAAGCAGGCCCACTTTATTTTTTTTCTGACAGACATTGCTTATCTATGGCTATTCTCACATTCTGTGGCTGTTTAGCTATGAGCTTTTACCCCCTACATAAAGTAAAATGCATGTTTCATGCCATATGAAGTCTTTTGCGTTACTTAGAAATTCCTCTTAAGTCTGAAGTATAATTCATCGGTACTGGCATACATTTGAATTACTATTTTGCACAGTCTGTGCCATAGGCAGTTCGACTTTTAAACAGGATTTCAGCATAAAGATCAGGTCAGTATATGAAACTTCATTTTTTGCAAGATAACCCTCCTCAGTTCTCTATCATGACTTGACTCAGCACTTGTAGGTAGCATCCCAAGAAGCAGGGTATGACTAAACTACCCACCAGATACTTCATTGCTCTTACCCTTTGTCACAGAGTCTTTCTAGCAGTTTGTCGCTAAAGAATTTTTTTTGAATGACAAGTTATAATGGCTGCCCCCTTAGTAAGCTCTTGTGCACCCTGGACAGCATCAGGGAAAGGACAAATACAGCATAAGGGGTACGTAATCTTCTCTGGCACACAACCATGGTGGACTATCCATGTACAAGTAAATCAAAAAGAGATTTCTCTATGGAAGGACTTTGTTCAAATCTCTGCAGATACTTCCCTGTGCAAGGACAGCATCAGGGCAATGTATAAGTAAAACAGACAGTTTGCTAGTGCTTTTCAGAAAGCTAAAAACCCACATAAAAAATCATGGTATTTTAAAAAACGCTTATCATATCTGCATCACCACACGTAAAACAGAGCAGAGGGTATACAAATACAAGAGGAAGATGAAAATAAAAGTTCTCACTGTACCTATATTCATTACAGCATTAGTAGAAAGTAGAATCCATCCAGTGACTCTGTTGTTTAACATATCGAACTCCCTCTAGTCTCACTTTCTGTAAAACAAAAGCATTTTTAGTAAAACTAACAGCATTATTCTTCCTTTAGTTGCAAGCAGCAATACACATAGGTGCCTACTGCACTAGAAAAAATACAATTCCTGGAATCTTCCTCTACAATTTTCAGAGGATGGGATAAACAAGAGCCATCCCACTTCCTATTCCTGAGCCCTGGGAGGCTGCAACTATTAACTTACTTGTGTTAAAAAGGAATAAACGTCAAGATGAAGAGCAGTTTAAGTTAGTAGCACTGTGGTATAAGTAGCACTTACAGCAGGAAATCAGAGTCTGCTAAAATAAATGGCAGAAAAATTTCCCATATTCAAGAAAACAGATCAGAAATCTCAAAATTTAACCCCTCTCCAAATATGATCAGTCACTACTATAGTCACTGCACCTTCCATCCAGTTATCCCGAACCACTGTGTGAGGGGAGGCTTACGATACTTCCTTGCGTGAAAGAAGCATCACACTTGTTTTTCAGAAAGATTAAAGAGATGACAGGAGCAAATAAAGCAATTTTTAGTTAGACATTTCACCAGTTGCCCAGAAAATCTCAAGTTCTGGTACCTCCCATCTTTTAAATGTTTGGTTCTCAAGCTTAATAGTATTTGAATATTGTTTTTCAGAGCACAGCTTCATAGGCTAGAATAAATAATAGTTCATCAGATTCCACCGGGTAACTGACAGACATCTGCTTGGAGCAGAAGGGCTGGAATCTTTAGATTCAGTGCAGATAACGTGAGTTTGCCGAGCTGATCAGAATAACCAAAGCAAAAGCAGTCTTCAACGGGTCACTGTCACAAAGGGAGAAGAGAGCACTCTGCCAGTGCTTTTCACTGATACCTGCTCACAGCAGAGAAAGCAAAGCTCAAGGAGGAAAGACTTTCCTTACCACACTTTGAACTTTATTTCTTTCCTACCTTATGTTCATTCTTTCATTCCCTTCCCAGTTTCCTCACTCAGTTTCCAGTCCTAATTTTCTGCTACTATGCTTCCCATGCTAGTCCCCATGTCTTTGAACAACAGTTCATACTTTTGAGTCCCTCCCATCTCTTTTCTCTGCCCTAAATCTCTAGTTGTTCCTGTGCATGCTTTCCATCTGCAAGGCTCTCTCTTCATCCCTCTCCTCAAGCACCCCACCTCTGCTCTCCAGACCACCCATAGCCATTGTTCCACTCCCTGGCCCTCACAGGAGTTTCTCCATCCCCTCCAGCATCATTGCCTCCCTGCTCTGCTGCTCTCAACCCCATTAGCCTAGTCCCTCTTCCACATGCTCCCAGGCACATCGAGGTCTTTGCAGTTTCTCCTTTATCTACTGGCTCCAAAACCTCTCTCTACTCCATTGTCTCATCTAAGTCTCCTTATGGAGCTCATCTTCCTTCCAGGCCAAGTTTCCCTGTATTGCCCATTAGCCTCTAGTCCAACACTGTCTTTGCACCTCATTTTGCACTTTCCCACTGCTTGCGCCAACACAGAGAACAAAAAGAAAAGCAAAGCGTAACTGGGCAGGGTGCCTCTGTCCAAGGAAATGTAGGGAAGGGATTAAAAAAGGTTCCCTATATCCAAAAGGGAGGAAAAGTTGAGAATTCAAATATTTTCATTTAAAAAAAAACTGCAACAAAGCAAATTGGGTAAAGGAATCATTTGCTTTTGAAGCATTTTGAAAGTTGCATTTTGTTTGAACTGAAAAAACCTGCAGTTTGGTTTCAAAATATCAAAATGGGATTTGATAGTTTGTCATTTCAAGTCTGTACAATATTTAAGCCAAGTTCTCAGCTGAAACCAGGTCTCTTCAGTGAGTTATTTCAGCTGTGATGAAAAAAAGCAAACCCAAAGAGTAAAAAAAAAAAAAAAATCCTAATCAGTTATAGAGGAAGGCACCCTGTTTTGAAGCTTGTCTAGATTTCATATCTAAACCAGCTTACAGCATCTATGCGTATTGTTGCAGTTAAAAAAAAACTGAGTCAATGAGCTGCAAAAAACTCACTACTACAAGAAAGTTTGGGAAATTTAAAAGCTAAGGAGTCCAATTTAACCATTCCCAAATTTAATCTGTCCTAGTGATGTACCTTTGAACTAATGCTACCCTTCCACTGTATTTGAATTCCCAGCTCCAAAACAGGAAATTTCTTCATTTCCTAAAGAAAAAAACCCTTTTTTTTTTAAACAGTTGAGCCCATTAGGCTGATTTTTCCCATATACAAATATCTGAGGCAGATGGCTGGCAAAGAGAAAAGTAGCCTAACTGGGGAAACTTTAAGGCCAGCTGCAGAAAGACTATATAGTGGAAATCATTGATAAACCTAGAAAGCAACCCTATCAATGCATACTCCAAAAACCAAGCACAGTGTCTCTGAAGTCAGATGGTTTCAGAATGAATAGAGTCACATAACTCTACTGAGCTAAGGAGGAGAAAGTGTGAGAGTTTGGTGCTTTTTCATCAAAATACCTAAATGTTTTGTATATTTGATTAGTGCTCCATAAGGAATGTTTAATTAAGGAGAGAAATAGGGACAGGAAGGTCATCTGGCTATTTTTCGAGCTGATTTTTTTATTACTATGAAATGAAACCATGAACTTTAGCATACTATGATGTCACTGCTTTGTAAGAACAAAGAATTAATCTCTTTCATTAAAGCACACTTTTCCCAGCACTTATGAGTAATTTACAAGGCCACGGTTCTCTTCACACTCCAACCTAAAGGTCCCTGCTGTCTGACTCCAAATATATTATAGAGGGTTTCCTGTGCTAAGTTTTAAAGGAAAATGTTAGTTACCATCATAAAATGTCATTTGCTATTCTCGCTTTGCAGCGATATAGGACACCTTGCCTCAAAGGTCTTCCTGGACTAATGCTGGTAGAAATATGAAGGCAACTCAGAAAATGTGTTTATGAACTGTTTGGGTCACCAAAGTGGGGAGTCTCTATTTACCTTTTTATCTCTGATGGCAAAACCCATTCTAAGGGGTGTGCAGAGATGACTACTGCTCTCCCATCAGCTGCCTGGAAGCGTATGTTCACCTTTTCTCAGAGCTCAGCAGCAGATATGCCTCTAGATTTCTGCTTTTCTGCCTGTTTACCACTCCTCTCCTGACAATTATGCAATCTCTACTCAGTCATCCTCATCTCCTCTAGATGCTCCAGCACTGTTTGCTCAGCCTTAACAAAACATTCACAATTTTGTGACTCCCTAGCTCCCTACATTTTGAAGGGGATAAACTTTTCGCACAAAGGGAAGTTTTTTCATTAGAAGGAGAACAAAGCGTATAGCCAAATTCCCTTTCATCTTGGGAAAATCCATAACTGCATAATGCATAGCTGCATTCTCAGGGCTCAGATTCCTTTGGGGCTTTTTTTTACCACGAAACACTTACATAGTTCTCCAGCTTTCAAATGGGAAAAACAGAAACACCTACAATGAGTTCAGCAAAAAATCCTTTCACTTAGAAAGAGCTTACTGAGCAACCTGTATGATTAAAAAGCAAGTTCACTATGCTAAGAGAAAGTACGGTCCAATGATTTAAGTATTCATCTTGGTCTCAGAAACCACGGCTCAATTCTCTGTACCACAGAATTCCTGTGCCAAGCTAATCTTAGAGCCACGTTTTTAGAGGTATCACAAGCAAAGGGAAAAAGCTCTTCTGGTTAGTGAAGTTCTTTCAAAATTCCACTAGACAAGAATGTCTAAATTGACACAAAAAGTATTAAAAATATGACACTTCCTTGCAGTTCTGTCTCCTTGTGAGACAGATCTAATGGCACCTCCCTACTTCTGAATGTAGATGTGAGGATAGAAGAAAAAATGAAGCACTGTGACACTTTAGTAAAGCAGATCATTAACCCACAAGCCAAATCCTAGGCGAACCTTGCATTCTGAGACAGAGCACAAACAATAAGAAAGCAATGTATAAAGAACTGAAATTTTGCCTGTAAAAGGAGGATTTCATTGAAAGAGGTAAAGTACATTGCTGCTTTTTGTTGAGAAATACTAGATCTGATGAGAAACTAGACTGTGAACTCCTTGGGATGTAGGATCTTCTCGTTTGCCAGTACACACTGTCTTGCATATAAGGGATCTATTCCGCACTCTATACTGCAATACTACAAATAGAAATAAGTATAACTCCATTAACATTTAAGTAGTTACTGCTGGTTTACACCTGTGGCTGAGCTCATTTTCCCTGAAATTTAGTTCTCAGATTAAAACGCTAATTTTTGATAGGGCTAACAACATGCTTAGCTAACTCACGAACCCCATAGGTAGTATCTGTGGTGATGCTATTGAAGACCATTTGTTCAAGACTAAATAGAGCCAAACTCCAGCTGATCTGTCTTTTGCAGAATCAGAGACTTTAACAAAGGCCACACATCCAGATTATTTTTATATTTATGATTGCATGTGAAATTATTTCTGTAAAAATTCAACAATTCCACTTCTATATTTAGGAGATCTTGGATGCGCCTGCAGAGCAATGACCAACTTTGGCTATCAGATGTGGGAAGCACACAAGAATCTATTGTAAGTTTAATGAAATACAAAACTCCAACTAAGCTGATATATTATGGGTGAAATTGAATATAGTAACAAGTATTGCTTTTATAAATGAGTGCTTTCTAAATGCTCCAGGGGTCCAGACACTGCACAACATCTAATGTGTGACACAGCTTTCATCTAAAGGCAAGGTTATGCTAGTTCAGAAAAAGCAGGGCTGAAATGAGTTCACAGTTAAAACTCATGGTCCACAGGCCTAAAATTTTCTGAAATTTCTAAAGATTATTTTAATTTTTTAATACATTTTTACAGCCTATACAGGATTACGTTCAAATCTCAGAAAAACTGAAAGAGGAGAGGCTGCTTTTATTGTTCCCCAGGCCTGAAAGTAGCTAGCTAGTCATCTCAGATACTCAGCCCTTGCATGACTTCCATGCAAAAGAAACCCAAGTATAATGAAGATAAGTACTCAGGCTTGTCAATTAAATCCTTCAATATTTTCAAAGATCTCTCAACCTTGGCAAAGCAACTGGCTTTCGATTTCTGGCAACCCACTTCATCAACAGCTAAAGCTATCAGAATTTAGATGTGAAATAATTGTCATTCAGAGCAGTCAAAGAAGCAGAATAATAAAAGCAAAAAACACAGGATGAGAGCAAAATCAAAACAGTGTTCAAATACAAAGCAATGCAGTCTGAACAAAGCTAAAAACAACACAGAAGATGGTTTGGAAAGAGCAAAGATCTCTCAGCTTCCTGGAGTCATAACACCTAGAATCATGGGAAACAGGATGCCTACGTGAATGCTGGGTCATCAGTAGGGGAGCTTGGGATGCGGTTCACCTCATGATAGGAAGAGAGGAACTATCTCTAATGCCAAAGCAGGATGTGGTTTTGCAGCAGGTTTTGAGTCTGTAGAGAAAGATGGAATCACTTGGCAGCAGTGGTGCAGTAGCACCTGCCTCCTTCCCAGCTCCCCATATGCCAAACATGTCTGGCACAAAAATACAAAGCATGAGAAAACCAGCACTGCTGTCCTGGCAATGGATTACAAGCTGATGCCATAGCAGGAAAACCTGAGGGAAGAAATTAAACAGCAACACGTTCAAAAGCATAATGCCAGTTTATAATTAGAATACAACCATCTTGTGAAAGATCACCAGGCATTTTGTTCATCCCACCCAAGCGTTTATTTAGGCTGTTCTAGGTTACAGGTCTTATTTCCACTCTTTCCAGGACAGGTGTGAAGTTTTCAATTTGCAGATTAGTAGCAGTTTGCTGAATGTGTGACTTTCACTTCAGCAGCTTGCTCAGCTTATATAGCTCCAAAGGGAGGCTTTGCATTTCCTGACATCCCTATAAACAACTTATAGAGCAAAGCCTGCATTCTCTGTAGAACAAGACATAAGAATTTTGGTATGGAGCGGACTATGTTAACTAGACATTCAGAAGGGGTTTACTGCTGTATAATAGGCTATAATTATAGTAACTCATTGGTCATCTATTGCCATGCAGGTATGGAAACATTTTAAAAACTAGTAAGAAAAAAGAATTTGAGGTGAGATGACTTTTTCCCAAGAACTATTCCCCTTTTTCAACTTCTTCAACTTCCAAGACCTAATTAAGTACAACATTCCCTTTACTTCCTACAACTTTACTGGCTGAACTACTGAAGCCACATTTAAACACCTAGGAAGTCCAAGACAAAGGGCAAAACTTAGCACACCCCACCTTGCCACCAAAACTTGCAGTCAGATTTCACAAATGTAGTGAAATGTGGCAGCAGCAACAGGTTTTCCCACGCCAGTGGGCTAGTGCTGGCTACATGCACTGTTCCTGCAGGGATCCACTGACACAGTTTGGGCGCAAAGGTATGAATTACTGACTGAAGCAAAGAGTCTTAGACTTCAAAGACTGGATCCTAAGTCAGTATGAAAGACAAAAGAATGATCTCTCCCTGTCACAAGAAAAGACACCTAAAATCTCTTTTGAGATTCTTATTCCCAGAATGGAATCACTACTATATGCTTATGTACTCTTGACAAGAAATCCAGAGCAACTAAATCATTAAGCCTCTTGCTGATAAAGGGACTTATTTGTTGCACACTTACTCAGTATTGCAAAGTGTTATGCTCTTCCTACTACTAAATAAATATACTGAGCTTGTGTTACATTTTTTTCATTTGAGTTTCGTACAGATTTCATTGAGAAGGTAAAACAGCAAGATAGCTTGACTAAATCTTGAAGTCCCCATCAGAAAGAAAATACATGCTGTTTGTTGGATTCCTCCACATCCATTTAAAGACAAAATAAGGCTTTTCCTCTGCAGGAGATAATGTATGTCAGTAACAACTGGTCTTACCTGCCAGCTGTAAGCTTAAACCAGTATCCAGTTTGCTGCGTGGCTTCGTGCTGATAAACAAATAACAGAGAACACACACAGTGATGATAAAAGCAAAGAGGACCACTGCTGCTATCGACAGGCCCACAAGTGCTCCAACACTAAGAAGAGAGAAAAACAAAGAAATTAAGTGTAAAAACACCCTGAGATACCCATTAAAACAATGGTCAGGATGTTGTCTGGAGGCTGCCTGCACTCCATCAGGGGAGTGACTGTGTATTTTACTGTAAACTGAAGTTTAGAGCTCAATACTTAAGTTGCATAAACTGGAATTATTTCATTGCCTTCAGAATGGTCAAGGTCACTACACAGCAGCTGAACACCTGGCCCTCAGTGACATTTCATGTTACCTGTGCTTACGACTCCTGAGCCTGATTTAAACTGTGTTTATGAAAATCAGAAATAACTTTATGCAGTAACTGGCATCACTGAGATCAACAACTTCTCCAATGCAGGGTATATTCCTAGATAAGCATAGTATCACACAAATATATGCACACACTTCCAGAGCTCCAGGCAGCCCAAGCAAACTCCTTTTCCTCAAACAACATGACTATTAAATCCGTATTTTCAGTTTGAAATGCTATTTTTTTTGCAAGAAGAGCCCATTGGAGTACTCCAAGCAAAGTACACATTTGTCACAGACTTCTCACCAAGGAAGACATGCCCATAAAGAACAGGATATAAAATGTGCAAGCCATGTTATTCAATTCTGTTAGCAACTCTGTAAAGCAGGGTAGAGTACTGTGATCACTGTTGTGCCTTTGTGTTAATGCAATAAATCTCCAATCAAGACTGAAGTTTTTCCATGATCTTTATCAGGGTAAAAGGAAAAGTAAAGATGAATTAATTTACACACAATATCAAAAGCATCAAAGGAGCAGGAACTTAATTATTCAGGAGGCCAAACACACAATACTATATATAGATTTTATCAGTATACTACTTCTGCAGGATAGAAGCTACTTTATAGTTCTCCCACAGATGCTCAGTGAGACAGTATATGTACATACAGTCATTCCTTTAGCAGCTTCCTTATTTCCAATCCTTCTTTTCAAGTTTTTTCCTAATATAATGTTCTCATGATGAACTAAAGGACTGGTTGCAATACAGTCTAGCTATCATTTACTATCCTATCCTCTCCTGGGCCATTTTATGCCTTCAGCATTCCAATCCTCTATTCTACAGTCCATGTCGAAGATTTCTGGTGAAATTGTACAGCAGCCTCTTGGTCACAGATTAAGTGAGTCCGAGGACTGAGAATCCTTGTATTACTACTCTGGTATATTTACAATTTTTGGCAGACGTAAAAAGGACAGGAGAGAGACGAATGTCTTAAATTCTAGGAACCCCATCCTCTAGTGATAAAAATGCCTTTATAAATCACTGCTATCAGTGAGAAGTCAATTCTACTATGACCTTCCAGGGAGATCAGAAGAATTGTGCCTTGGGATGTTTTTATGAATTTTACATTCAAGCTACTGCAAAGCTTCTCTGCAAGTTCCCATAACACCAGTAGACAGATATTTCCATAGGGTAAACTCTTAAGATCAGTAGGATGAGAACAGATACCAGTATGACTTCAAGATGCAGTTCTCATCAGTTATTGGTCAGATCCATTAATGAAGTTTGTGCAGTGTTAAGTTCCATGCACAACTAAAATAATTCATTATCAGCAGAATGATTGGTTCTAGAAAGAACAGCTCTACCCTTATGAAGATTATTCATGGTATTTATCATCCATATGAACTAGACTGTGTATGTTTGTGTATATATGCACATATTAAGCAAATTTTCCCTTATCATTTTTCGGCTCAAACAAAACTTACAGGCAAGCAATATTCTGCTTAACATGGAATCTGAATATGTCCTTACAGCCAGAGATCTCACCTGTGTTCTGGCCTCATTTTTGCATTTTCACTTGGAACACCTTGACCCAAATGGACAAAACAGAAGACACTACACTAGAGGAGGCTGAGGTGAGCAACCATTGAACCATGGAAGTTCTCCACAGCTGAATCTATTTGAGGAAGTAATACCAACCCAAAGGCTCTTCAGAGACAAGTATTTGTGCTTTTTTTGTCATGTCAGTAACTAGCCCTATTTTAATATTCTATTTAAATAATAGTGTGCAGTGCAGAACAAAGGAGGTTGCTCACCATTAGCCAAACATTAAGTAGAGTCAGCCATCCTAAAGCTGACTTGATCAAGTACATATTAATGATTGATTCTTTGTCTTTCCATTCAGGCATCTATTACTTCTTGGTTGTAGCTCTCCTCCATGCAGTTGTAAAGATGACGTTAACAATACAGTTGTGTACTGTACAGCACCATGCATCTTCAGTATTACTACGTAACTTGTGTAAGATGCTTTGTAAGATACAAATAGCAAAGATAAGAAAAACAGTTCCTGAGGAACTCTTCATTATTTCCTACTATAGGTCAAAGACCTTCCATAGGTTATATGCCACTAAAAGTACTTGTCATGCTCCATCAGCAATGTGAAAAGATCTCACCAAAAACATGAAGATCAGCATCACAAAACCAAATAGACACCCTGGATTCCACTTCCTAAATCAATGAGAAATTAAGACTCAGTTTGTACTTACTCTATTTAAACAATGTTTCAATACCATATTGTTCTCCACATGCTGAAGCCATCAACTCTCTTAGAACGTATGACTAATTTCTTTAAGGTTAATTTGGCGTTAAAGTTGGGGGGTGAGGCATTGTTTCTTAATTTATTTAATTCAGAGGAATTCAGTATGGCTTCCACAGCTCTGAACACTTAAGTTCCTTAACCACAACACAATCTTTTTTTTCTTTTTTTTTTTTATAGTTAAAACTGTTTTCAGAAACAAAATACCAAAATAACTATGATAATTGATTATGTTAATGATCACCCTCCTCTGAAAATAAAGACAGCCCTTCAGCATGTTCTCTGGATTCTACAGCAGTTACTGTGGTGCTGCATATGCATCTAGACAAGACCTTGCTAAAAACATTTTGTCATCTTCTCGTCTTTACCTTAAACACTAGGTGTTTAAAGACCAGTTTTCTGAACAGAGACACTAAACAAGCAAGCTAAAAAGTCACTCTTGCCCACAGCTATGGCCTCATTAGAAAATTAAAACCTCCGCATTAACATCACACACACACACCCCCCAAACGATGACCTAGCATATGAATGCCAAAAATGGCAATGAAAGCCTAGGGGTAACCCCAGCAGCATTTACACAATTCTTGAAACATAAGCAATGCTAAGTTTGGTAGAAGATCCACAGACCAAACAGAACGCTCCCAAGTCACTTTCTACAATACTTTTCTTCAATAAAGATACAGCCATACCACACATCTCACTAATGCTCCTACTGCTGTTACACCGAGTGCCACATACGAGCTTGTAGCACTGCCACACACCTCTGCACAAGGGCTTTACTGGACAGAGAGGCTCCACTCTTGCCAGCAGACTCTCTAGGGCTCCCCAGGCTGCTCTCCAGGAAGCTGTTTAGTGGGTCATTGACATTTCTGTCACGGGATGCTCAGCAGCACACACCTACAGTTATTTTTAGTCCATAAAATTAGTCCATCCACACCAATAACAGCTAGGAAAAATTTAAATATTGGCTAAGCAGATGCTGTATGTCCACTGATAGATTAAAAGGAAGCTCATGAGTCATCCGGAACTGAGTGAATCAAAAGTTTCTAATGCCATCGTTGCAGTGATTATTTTTTTTTGTATATAGTATTTGCAAAGCAAACAAATATTCCCTGGAGATTGGAAGAATGGCCATATGGGAACAAAAGACTTGCTCTTTTGGAAAGCTAAAGCAGACTCCCAAGGATCTGTACAGATAAGCAAAGCTTGGCTACACCATTAGGTCACCATGGTTCTATGGGTATTAATTCATAGAGCATTTTGAATAAAATCTATACTTGGCCTGCCAGAGTTTTAATCAAATGTGTAATATTACATGAAACTTATAAAAGGTACTGTAATTTTATTTGATACTGAAAGAAGCCATTAAATTGATAAAATAAAACTTAATTGAAGAGTGACAAAAATAATTCTAAATTATTTTAGAACAACGAGAAACAAAAAAGGTGCTGACTGACCCTAACTGCATCACAGTTCAATACAAATGCTACATGCCCAGTATTTCTCCCCTTCCACTCTGCTTTGGAGGTAAAGTAGATGTCATGATGACTATATGTACATGCACAACATAAAGATATGAAGGGCAAGTGGTTCAGTGTTTTGCTCACTATTGTTTTACAGCATCTGTGTTTTGTGGTTTCAAAAGCTGCATAACCTTCTGGCAAATTCTGTACACTCCTGCCTTTTCCTAATGTGCCCTTCCCTGTTCTATGGGCTCCTGACTGCTGCAAGAGACAGAAAAAAGACAATTTTCACTCTTCTTTGCTGAGGTCAGCTTTTCAATAAATGTGTAAAGGGAACATAGGCTGTTCTAACAGAAAAAAACCCGAACAACTATACTATTTGATTTTAAGTACCAGCAAAAAAAAAGAAAGAATAAGTGAGAAAGAAATACTACAGATAATAAATTCAGGGGGAAATATGACATGTGCCAGAGTTCCTCAAAGGTCAATTACTTATGGCTGTCCAGCTGCTCCTAGTACAGCGGGTGTTAGGATGCACTTGTCTAACACTGCAGTTTTTGCAGGAGTGGGAGGAGAAAAGATGGTTCCATTTTGCTAAGGGATAGTGCAGTATATAGCTCTAAATGTAGTACCGGCAGTAGTGATTAGGCAAAAGAACAACAGCATAGGCCTGCAAGTGACTATTGCTTCAGGTTGCCTAGGCGGCTCGTTTCTCCATGAGCTGCTTCCATCAGAGCTGACTGTCAAGTGGTCTGGCAAACACGTCTCCCACAGCAGAAAAAACACAAGAGATACATGCAATAGCTTCCTGAAATTCTACCTGGTTTATCACCAAAATAACCCCTCAGGTACCACCAACCACTTGGTGGTACATTCAGTCACTGCTTTCAAATTAATGGGGGGAGTCAAGCAAACAAAGATTTAAGATGAGAAACTTAAAAAGCTCTGGAGTAAAGAAAGCAGTCATACTTCTCAGACCCAGAAAATCTTTCTAAATGAAGAACATTCAGAGACATGCTTCATTAAAGCCTCTCATAGGATTCAGTTCTTTGAGGTACTTTCTGAAAAGATCAAGCTCTAACAGTCTCCACTACAATGTCTCATCAAGATGCAAGAGCTAGACATCATCTTAATCTTTCAGTAGTTCTCCCATGTTGAGAAGGCTTCCTGTGACCAAACCAGTCAAAGACTACATCAAAAAAATCACGTAACATTAAACCAGTATGGGTATTTGATGAGAAAAAGCGTAAAAAAGGACACTTGAGGATGTCTTCTCACATCAGAGAAGCTGAGCAATTCTGTGTCAGTCAGAGCTGCGGCTGGCTGGGAGATTCCCACATTCAACCCACTATCTGCACCAAACTAGATTTTAAATAATTATACACTAAATATTAGACCAGATAAATTAGAGTAAGCCTGCAGTACTGGATAACATTCTCCAAGAGCCCTGAATGAATTCATATGTGAAATTGCAAAACTGCTGGCCAGGGCATGCAACATAAGGCCACCCTGCAAGAGCACTGGTAGGCTGGGAGTGTAACTCCAACCTAAAACAGGGCTGTAGAGGGGAACTCAGGAACTACAGACTAGTAAATCTGATTTCCATCCCTGGCAAGACAGAAAGGTCTGTAAAAAAAGGAGTAATATCCCTAAGCCAAGAGATAAACACAATGTCAGGGCGTTGAGTGGGCTGCACGGGGTTGTATCTGACCTTGGCTATTATCCCTAAGCCACGATGCCCAGGCCTGCCCCACTCACCTCACCTGGATATGAGGGATACGTCCTTTGATGGTGAAGCCACTACCCTCATCCAACTTGTTACCACACTCTGCCCTCAGGAAGCTTCTGGCACTTCCTGCTTCCTGACAAAAAAATCTTTCATTAAACAGCCAGCGTTACTATGTGGGGGAAATACTGCCTTGTTAACCTGCTGGAATCTATGAGCTGTCAATAAGCAGATGCATAAAAGAGCCAGCAGACAGAGTTAGATTTTCCAAAAAGCCTTTGACAAAGCCCTGCACTGAGGGTGGGACTAAAAAGACTGAACTGACACAGCATTAGGGAAAAGTTCTGTTACAGATTCAAGGCTGCTTAAAAGAATACGCACAGGGCTGAGTGGTCTCTTTTCAGTATAAAGAAAAGTCACCAGAAATCATTGGCGAAACTGATTTTATTCGGTGTCTTCATCTATGACCTGGAAAAGAATGAAGTCTGAGTTTCCGATGATCCTAAGTCCCTACAAGCAACCAAATGCTATGAGGGCAAAGAATGCTAGAAGACTTGCAGAAAACTGAGCAAGCAGGCAAAAGTGACGTAAATGAGCTTCAGTGTACATAATGTAATATATAAACATACAAAACCAAACCTAGATGACAATGAACTCAGAACTGGCAGCTGTGAACTCAAGAAAAGTTTTAGAGCCATCAGTGACAGCTCACTGAAATCATGGAGTCAATGTGCACTGGCAGCCAAAGACATCAACAAAATGGTGGCCACCACCACCAGCAAGGATTTTGAGAGCAAGACCAAAGGCAGCATCTTGCCAGCGTGTAAAACCTTACCATACCCACATGAGCACACAGCTCCAGGTTATGCACCTCTAGAGCAGCGCTGTGGAGTGAAAAAAGGTATGAAAGAAAGGCAACCAAAATGATCAGTGGGACACAGCATCTGTCTCAGTGGGAGTCCAAAAAGACTAAGGCTGTTCGGTTTGGAGAGCTGAAAGCTGAGAACTGATGCACCAAATGCTTACAAAATTTTTAATATTGTGCATAAATTTAACATGCAATTTTTGTTTGCCAAGTCTCACAATACTACTACCAGAGGGCACTCCAGAAAACTGGTAGGAAACAGTATAGAACTGCTAAAAGGATGTATCCTCAAACAGCAGGTAGTGACTGCTGCCACCGAGGCTGCAGAAGCAGAGAGTAGAAGCAAGCGTAGAAAGGGATTAGACAAAACGAGGGATAACAAGTCCATAGAAAGCTAATGAAAGCACCATGCAGAGGTGTACTAACACCCTGACACAGCCAGCGTGGACTAAGAGCCTGAGGGGAGCCAGGCACAGCCAGCAGTGGTGCGCAGTGATCCAGAGCTACATGGACCCTCGCGCTGACCCAAGCGAGCACAAGCCTGATTATCTGCCATCATCCAAGCGGAAGCGATGTAGCGCTTGATCTCACTACACACAGAAAAGTAGCTAAAGTCCTTGGGAACTTTACGCAAGCAGCGCCTCGCCCGCGGCGCCCGCCGAGGGCCGCTCCCCACACCCGCGGGGCCGCAGGGACGCTCCGCATGCCCCGTACACGGGCACTCAGCGTCCCCAGCGCTCCCCTACAAAGGCCACGAGTTCCTTCTCTCAGAGATCACCCCGGCGCAAGCAGAAGTCTCTCTGGGTAGCAGCTGCAGCTCTACCGCTACTCTCAGCGGGACACAGGCAGCCGGCTACAAGTACCTCAGAAACACAAACCCGCAGGCAGGCACGCTCGGGCCGACACGGGTCTCCCGCCCCCGGGGCCGCGGAGCCTCACCACCGCCCGCCATGCGGGGCCGGGACCGGGGGCGCGCCGCCGCTCCCCTACCTGAGCCACCACATGTAGCTGTGCTCGTAGGGGAAGAAGCTGTGGGGGTCATCGCAGCAGTACTTGACGTCCTGGAAGCCGCAGCAGTACACGGCACGGGCGTCGCCGCCCGTCTGCGGGCAGCTGAACCCGCTCACCAGCACCTTGTCGGCGGTGAGGTAGCTGCTGCATTCGGCGCTCATGGTGCGGCGGCCGCCCGCCGGGCTGCCCGCGCCTCGGCTCCGGCGGCACCCGGGCGGGAGGTAGGGCGGCGAGCGGGCGGAGCTCGGGCGGGCGGGGGGCTGCACCGGCGGCGGGCGGGAGCCGCCGCGGCCCCCACTCCCCAGCCCGAGGGTCGCCGCAAGGCGGGCAGCGGCGGGAGCCGCCCGCGCCCTGAGGTGAGGGAGCGAGCAGCGCTTCCCGCCCTTCGGAAGGGGGGAGAGTGCGGGGGGGGCCCTGCCGCCCTCCGCGTTGCTCACCTCAAAGGCAGCACCCCCACGTCTCTCGGTGGGGCTTGGCTGCCCTCAGCGCTCGGGCCCCCGTCGAGGAGGGACTCTGGGGGTCCCCCTCGCCCGTAAGCCTCGGTGGGGTCTCAGGACAGCCAAAGCAAGGAGGTAACTGAGAGGGGCCACACCGCAGCTGGGCTCAGGACCCCTTGGCTTTATGAGGGGTAAAAACTCCACAAAATATTTAATGCTTCTGAGAGGCCAGTCTCCTGCTCTTTGAGGGCATTTCCTTTTAGTATTTTAGACCACTTTAAAAAAAATAAATACGGGGCCTAGGCAGTTATTCTGTTACCTGTATGAAAGAGCCTTTCCTGAGGGAAAGGTGGGTAGGGCTCAGCTTAAGATAATGCATATGCATGTCATTTGGTTCATGGAACGAAGGATGATAAAAACTGTCCCGGACAGCAATGATTAAGACACTACCCCCTCTACGGACCTGTTCCTCAGTCTCTTCTCTAGGTTACAAGAGAGCCTGGATCAAGTGCTTTGCCACACAAGTGACTTCCTCAAGGAAGAGTTCAGGTTTCAGAAAGAAAGTAAAGTTGTACAACATCAAGAGAGCTAGCACCAATAATACCACATTAATTCAACTAACACTTTACATTTTAATTTCATAGGTCTTGCCTTGAGATCACCTCCAGGCAAGTGGGAGTTTCATGCCTTCTAGCAACAGCAAGAGCCAGGAGTGATGGCAGCTGAGGGAGGGGCAGTGTCCTCACTGACCAGGGCACAGTCCTGCAGGATCTGAACACAGCCAGGCTAGTGACAATGACAGGCACCATCAGCAGTGCCAGGCAAGGTAAGATACTGAGTAGAGTCCAGGTCCATCCAGGAAAGACAACAGGAGGCAAGTAACCTACAGCACAGGTTGAAAGTTCATCCAGAAAGACCAGTAAGCAATGCAGGCCAGCTAGAGACAGGACTGAGCACAAGCATACCTCTGGCATGGTTTAGGGAAGGTCATGTGGCCCTGGCATGAGCTTAAATGTGATTCTTGGACCAGTGAGCAGAGGGGTGTGGGTGTTTTGAGGACCCAGGTGATGCTACTGGTCAGGGCCTGTTAGCATTCACTAAGAGCCATGACACTGAGATCTTCCAGTACTACATACAGTCTCCCTGCATTTGGGTCCTTGACTGTACTTGCTAAAAAGTATAAATATTCTTCAGTTGCTTGGTTGATTTTGTGAAATCAACCCTGATTTAGCACCAATTGAAATTAATTCAGAAATTCAGAGTTTATCTGCTGAATTACAGATTTGCCTTGCTAATCTTTGGATGTATGAATAGCCAGGGGAAATTCAAATTACTCAACTGTTGGGTGCCTTAAGGTTGAGCAAATTGAGATTTTGACTTTAAGGACCTCAAAAACAGGCTCAGTGCTTGATGTTGCACTACACAAAATGCAAGGATAAATGACAGTGATGTGGCTGGAGCGAAGACTCTGGAAAAGGAGAGACTAGGAGGAATCAATGAGTTATGTCAATAGTGCTACTACATGTTAGGATTTAATCATGACTCTTGTGATACTTGAGGTTTTTTTTAGAGACCAATCTCTTGGTCATTTAATTCAGAGCAGGTTTAATTTCAATACAGTATCTTAGTCTTTCAAAGACATAGGGACTGTGTTTCAGTGGTTCAGTAAAGTCTCTAGTGAGGGAAGGGTGAGTGAATCTCTGCTTAAAAGTGGCCAGCTGGCTGGCCACATAGTGTGTATGCATCAGCTAATCAACATGTGACATGGTTGAAACAGAGCGGTGTATTCAGAATTTATTGCTGAAGGATTGTCAGACCCACAGACAGCATAGTTGTATACATCTTGTTCTCTAATTAAGTTAGGTTAAGACGTGCAAGAAAAACCAAATAAACAAAACAAACCCAAATACAGTGGCAATTGTCATGGTTTCAGAGACTGACTCAAGTCTTTGTGTCTTTGTGAGGCTGCCAATACTGTGTTCAAAAGGGAGATCTCACGTAAGTCCCACAATTTCCCAGATGGAGGAATGTCTAATTCCAGTCTAATAGCTATTTGTCTTTTGAAATATCTTATACGCACCTCATTCAGTTGCTAATAGCTATTTTCTTCCAAAACCTGAATTTCCATCCTTGTTTTTCTTTCTGATTGTCTTTATCTCTCTAGGATTTTTTTGCCCATCTTATCCTTTCTTTATCTGTTTCCATTGAGATTCTCTTCATACCAGAATTTGACAACCATGGCAAAAAGAGATTGATCAGAGAATCAACTGCAGAAGTGGTTCAATTCACATATTCAGCTGACTATTCTCAAATCAAGTGGTCAAGAGGTCAAGAGATGTTTAGGAATATAGGACATTCTCAGTTATTTTTGTATTTCATGTAATTATTTTACTTTTGGAGATTTTTCTCTTATTACTTGGAACTCAGAAAACAATTTTCTACTCGGAATTATTACTACACTGAATTGGAACAAGTAAAATTACTTACCACAGTTTTATACTCAGTCTTACACAATCTTCCATTTATATTTACTGTGTAGAAGGTAGATCTGAGTCAAGAGTTGAAGTAAAGGTGGATTCTTTCTCCAAACTTAATGGAATTTGGCTTCAAAGAAGCCACATGTTATGAAGTGGCAAAATCTTTTTTTTTTAATCAATCAGTATACTCATTTATATCATGCAATTGTTTTGTACTTGCCTTGATTTCTGGGTGATAATAATTAGTGTGTTCTGTTGTCCCCGTTATTTGGAATGATTTATATGAAACATTAGAAATTAACTTTGGGTTATCTACCTCAGGGACTGAATTAACTATGTAACTGCTGGAGGATTGAAATAAAAAAAAACATTCTCTTTTGATGAGACATTCAGAAACAGGACTTGAAGTGAGAGTGGGAGTCTCATCACTGACCAGTGGACCATGTGCATCATCCTTTATGTCAGAAGAAAACCACATGACCTTGTTTTCCCATTCCAACTACAAAACACAGATCTCTTCTTCCAGCAGGTTTGGGTCTCATAAAATATGTTGCCCTCTCTCTCTTTCTCCACTACTGCCAATATCCATTTAAGTTACTACGCAGATGCCTGCAACAGTTCTCTGCTGACTGTGGAGTGTGTTTCAACAGTGAGGTCATTCAGCTTTCAGAAAAACACACACAGATCAAAGACTTTTTCAGGACAGGTGTAAGTAACAGACAAATCATCTAGATAATTCAGGAGCAGCTTTCAGAACTGTATCCAAAACAGGATAGTTCTGTTCTCTGAGTGCTGAACTATTGTCCTTGTGAATGAGTCTCTCTTGCTGTGAAGCTCTAGCTCTACCAAGTCTGGTAAAACCTGCCAGCTTTCTCATATGCTTCCAACCCAGCCTATTCTGCAAATCTTTAACTGACTTACTGGTATTCATATTGCTTCCAAGAGATTGTTTTGACTGTACTTAAAGCCCCTTTCCAAAATACTTGGTGCTGTGGAACTGCATCTTTGGCTTTCTATTTCTTGGAAATAGAAAAACAACTGTTTTCAAGCCTTCCCAATGCAGTCATAAACATAAATATATGTGTGCTGCACTATGCAATAATTAAAACAGTAGCAATTCTTGTAATCATTAAAAAGAATTGTAATCATATAAACTATAATTAATGTGAAAAGTGTACAGCCTCTTATTTAATTATCTCACTCCACAATATCTGGGTCAGCAGAACCAGCCTGGTTTAGTTTTCCAGCAACTTAAAAGAGTTGCTCTGGCTGAATACAGCTTAGAGCAAAGGAGACCTGAGGAAGAAGCTAAACCTCCTGATTTAGCCATTTTCTTTGGAGACAACTCCAAGTGAATTGTACCTCTGCATCGACCACTACTTAAGAGCTGAGAACAAATGTTCATAGTAAGAGTTATGGGACGCATTTCTACCATCCAAGCTTCTAAGAAACAGAAAACTGATTATGAGCTACCAATAGAGCTGTCTGGATCAGCATCAATCCTCATCCGCAGACCTACATGTAATGGTTTTTCCTTAAGAGCATAATCTAATTATTAATAGGCTAAGAGCTGCATAAATTACCTTCAAAAGTAATCTGGCAGTAAATTATGCAATTAAACAAAATTGTGGTGCTAAGATGGTGTAACTAGCCCCATTAGGAGCAACAGCTCAAACTGACATCTGGGTGAGTGTAGACACCATGTTTTATCACACAAGTAGTAGGCGCTTCAGGAAGGCAGATGACAGCATAAGGTTCTAAACTGAAAGAGGAACAGAAGTTTAAGGGGTGCATACTTGCAGTACAGTGAGATGCTGTCACTCAGAGGACTAAAAAGAAAGACTGATGCTAGGAGCATTATAAAGAGGAGTATCTGCTTTGGCACTGTGTTATTTGACTCGTGCATTAGTGAAGGTCTGAAATCTGTCAAGAGGATATGATACATCTTGCGTTATGCTCTCAATTCAACTGATGTACAACTGTAAACAAATTGTTTTCACTGTGTGTGCTTCATTGTAACTCTCCATAAATTTTTTATGACAACGGAGTTGTCTGTCACTTGTTTACAAAAGTGTGTTTCGAGATCCTCTCTGTGAAAATGAACACATGTATAAAGTATCATCATGATTTTTTCATGTCACTCTAGAGCCAACCAATTTTTCTAGTAATTTTAACACTTTTTCATTCACATTATTCTTTAATTGATCCCCCCAGTCAATATATAGTATAGATTTTGCCTTTATACTGTCTCTGCTTTTCAGAGCTAAATGATGAAGGAGTAGAAAGTAATTTTGAGCATCAGGAAGTAAGTTTCAGTCAAAATTTAAAGGAACAGGGAGAATCAGTGAAACAGTTAAGTACACAGATCTATTTTAAGTATTGACACTGGTAATTTTGAAGTGAGGATGGAGCTCTGATAAGTAGTTTGTGTTTGTATGTGTAATGGCCTTAGTATCTAGAGTGTTTTATGTGCTGTCAGAATAATGGCTCACTTAAGCAAATCTTACCCTTTTACACTTACTTGCCTGTCTAGAAATAGGATAGTAAGATGGATAATATAGTTTCCAGCAATGAACCTAGCCAAATATCTTGACTGCAGTTTGTCTTGGTGGAGTGTTTTTTTTCTGTTCAGAGGGGAAAATTCTTTTTACTTAGCTGAGTTTTAGGCACAGACAGAAATGGAATGCTTCTTACTTAACAAAAATTTGCAGTGTGACACTCCCTCAATCATTTAACTTTGCTTTTATTTACCCTGCTTGTAAAATATAATTATTAATAATTTTAGAGATACAATTATATGAGAAGGATACAAATTTTCAAGGATTCTAGTAAGTATGTAGTTTCTGCATGTAGGTGTTGATTATGAGGATAATTCTGAAACTGATTTACCAAATTGCAAGGAAGTTAGAAAGGCCAAAGGTTTGGGCTCTGACCCAGTTTGCAGTAGGAAACCGGAACTGTCATGAGAAATATAAGGATCAGGGGCTGGGATTTAGTAGTTAAAGAGAACAGGGCTAGGATGAAGAGACAGGAGTAGGAGAGTGACCAGAGGGAACCTGAAAGGACAAGGCAAAGAGGACCAGGCTTTGGAGTAACATGAAGTCGTCTGCACTCACTGGAGGTCATTTACTAATGAAGCTAGAAATAGAACCCAAGTTTCCTGCTCACCCCCTCCCTTTTCTGTCAGCAAATATATTTAAATCCTGTGGGAAAATGTATGCTTCATTTAGTTCTCTTTCACACATATGATGACAATGACTTATTTCTTTAATCCAAACAGGCAAAGTTCTGTATGATAGTTTGAAATATTTCAGATGACTCATGTGGTTGCCAACATGAAATTCCACTCTTGTTTTCTCTGTTTGTTTCAAATATAAGAAATCGCATATACAAAATGACATTCAAAGGCTATTAGATTACTCAGAATTTAGAAATGCCAGACTTACAGCTAATAATATGATCACACACTATTTTTTAAGAGATTCCATCTCACTTGGCAATGGAGTTTTTAAGGATTTTATTTTCTTACTCTTTTCTAATGCATGGTCAAAAGTTTATCTACTGTATGTTAACCATACCTACTTTGAATACAGAATTATTTCAGCTGTGTTTTTTTAGTAATGCTTATGACTGCTTCACAGATATGAATTCATTTTTCCAGTGCCCTGTGAGATGAGGAGATGGGTTATTTATCTATTTTGCAGGTACAAGATTTTGTTACGCACCTGTCTCTCACACCTGACTCCAGAGGCACAGATGTCTATTGCATGTCTCAATAGTTTTTCTTCTGGTAGGAAAGCTGAGGAGACATACTTATTATTGGTAAAATGCATGAGATCCTCGAGTGGAAAATTATAGAAAAGTTTAAAGTATTGCTTCTAATTACTACACCATTTTACTAACATGAAAAAACACTATTACTAACCCTGGAAAGGGGACTTTTCTGTCTCTCATTTGGCTGACACATGGAATGCATTTTTCCTCTGCATTTAAAAATGCATTTTAAAGGTGTTCTCATTTAAAAAAAAAAGTGAAGATACTGCAAAATTCCATAAGCAATTAGAAGCATAACAGAAGTGTCAGTTCAACCTCCTTATTGATGGCAGTGCTCTAAACTGGATGGGGAATAAGTCGCATAGCATATTCCTTCTTGGTTCATGTGCTACATGTATTTTCAGGAAGACAGGAATTTGGACTTCCCACTCCTGAAATTTTTATGTTAGTCACAAGCAATGACATGCCTTTCTTAACAAGGGTTTTCTTGAAAGAGCTTCAATTTTATTTTTGAGCTGTAAAAGCTCATTTTTATTCCTCTTTTCTGGTGCTGAAGGTGAGTTTGTTTTCCATCTTTGGAACACTACTTGATTTGGAGATGCTGTAAAGATTTATTTTCCATAGCCCTTCTGCCTTTGGCTGAAGTTAGAAAGCTTTATTGAGTTTCAAATCCCTTTTCACTTCAGCAGTGGAGACAAGGAGCGGTTGTGCAACATAGGTTGTCCTGATAATCCAAGGGAAAGATGAAAAGTATATTCTTATTATGAACACCTAACATAGCCTATGATTTGATAAGATGGTTCATAACATTAAACAAATATAGACTGCTACTAATAACTACTTCTTCAATGCTTTTGTATTATTTGAGACACTACAGGTCTTTCAACACAATTACATTTGCACAATAGTTACTAAAATACAACCGAGGCATGCGATTGCTCTCTTTTAATCTTGCATATCCATCCTTAACAGAGCACCTCATTACTACACAGTCTGTAATGGATGGAATTACTTTTAGTGATAGACTAGGACTTTTGAAGCTGGCCAGGTGAGCTATTAGTCAGGTCTCCACCTCGTCAGTCCTGGTTTGCCAAAATAGTCACCAGTTACATTTCAGATTAATGATTCATTTGATTTGTGTTAGTCTTAGTCAGTACCAAGATGTTCTCTTAGAAATTGGATGAAGTGATAAGCTCTATTATTTATATCTGTCCTTCCTAACCATCTTCCAGATATTACTGTCCACTTTAAGACAGTTGGCAGAGCAGCCTGAGCATGCTTCAGCACTGTCTCATTACACAACTTTCCCTCATAGTTCAAACAGCTGAAGAAGGCTTCTTAAAATGTCAGGTGGCTTTGTGTTGGTCTGGATGAGGAATGCTCACATACCTTTGTAAGGAATGCTTTTTCTCTGGCAAAGAAAATAAATAAGCTGCAACAACTTCTTAAGCTGCTCCAGTTTGATTCATATTTGCTGCTTGACCCCACTAAATCACTGAAGAAAAAACTGGGGACACAGAATGAGCAGTAAATAAAAATTAGAGCTTCATAGATGACATATTTAGTCACATCAGATGCTTCCAAAATGAACTGGTGTTAGTCTCTCACTAGCTGTCTGGGAACCACTTCGCATTTTGCTTCTCTTGGGAGTGTTTGTATATAGAGATCAAAAATATGTGCCAAAACTTAAAACCCACCATAGTTCATTTTCTCCAAGTCTTGGCTGACGTCTGTTGGTAGGATCATTGGAAGGAACCATTCATACTGTCCTGCTCTGATGATACATCAAACTTCAGTTTTCAAGACTTTTAGGTTGGGAGTTCCTTGTCAATTTTTTCAAGGTACTGATTAAAATGAACATCCACAGTCCAGACAACACTGCTTGCTGAGAAGCATTGTGTACATGAGAAGCCAGCCCTGGTTTCTGTCTCACACACCTGGCAGACATCCTCTGAGGATCTAGAGACTCCCTGGAATCTTTGGCTGTCTGGTGTCCTCTGCTTGTCATCTTCAAGCGGCATCCTTGTTTTGAACATTTGACCTCCAATCTTATTTAGGTTTTTCTTTTTCTTTTTTTCCTTAAATGTTTTGCTTCTGGGCTCTACGTGCTGCCTCTAGGGTTGAAAGATAATCTTTTTGCCCTCAGTAAATCTAGTGTAGCCACGAACAGGCTGCTATCCTGTTTATCAACTTCTCTCCAGCACTGATCGAAGTAACTTCCTCTCAGCCTAAAAAGAAAAGATTTGACAGAGAACCTGTCTGAAATTTGGAGGGGACTTCTTCAATTTGCTCCTGAGTAAAAGACTTCTGTCTACTTTTCTCCACTTCTTATGGAGAAATAGGATCTCCAACGCCTTCCTTCACGCAGTCCTTTTATTTTGCATCTTGTGCTCCCCTATCATTCCTGATTGTCTACTTCATATTATCTCAACTATAGCAGATGTGTGGGTCAAGAAGAGAGAAGAAATTGGCATTTCAACAGAACACTTCTTAATCAAATTTTATCACCCATCTGTTTGGCATCCATTTTGGTCAGCATCTGGAAGAAGCTGATGAGCAAGTGCCAAATTCCAACATACACTTCTGCCTTTAGTTGCCTGTTCTTTCCTCGCCAGCCTGAGATATCAAAGGGAGAGGGATCTTCCACATGAGATCTTGTCTGCTTTCCCAGTATTTTATATTTTAGCAATACATACCACCAGTATTTTCACAGGAAGTTTTTTTTTTCACTTGAGGAAAAAAGATACTTAAGCACTTCTGTTGCAAAGGAAGTGAGAAGGTGAATAGTTTGGGAAAGTGCCATACTGAAAAGGAATGTAGGGCATATCTTTATAACTGTTTCACTGGAGTTAGCCATCACAGAAGATGTGATTAACTAGCAAGAATTAAGATCTGGTTTAGTGTGCTCACCAGTATAATATCAGGTGTAGTTTTTCTTCCAGCCAAGACTAAAGCAATACATGTTTAATGAAGCCTATGACATTTATAATTTTTCCATACATGGAATTTGCACCAGGGGTTTTGACAGGAATTTTTCTGTATTGCTACTGAAGGGGAATGTATCAGTGCAGTTCACTGTCACAGACATGATGAACATCTCAACAGAAGTAGCTAAATTATCTTAATTTACAGCAACATTGTTGTTTGTCTTACAGAAGAGAATGAAATTACTTCATTTGTCTGTTGTCATCTATTTGTCACTTTAACTGCTGCCAAATCAATCAGCTTTTACATGACAGAACTTGCTTTCTCTTTTTAAGTTAACTAAAGGTGATAGATAAATCTGTACAAATCTGGAAGCAGGAGATTAAGTTTCATTCACTTGTTATATGCTTTTGGGAAAATGGTGTCACCTACATGCTTAGTTGCTTCATAAGATCAATATCAAGCCCTTTTTCATGACATTGTGAGGTTTCTGAGTCTCAGTAACAGAATACAGTCATTATCATCCATAACTAAAAAATGTTCCACTTTACTATTCCTTAGTATTACCATAGTTCCTCCATCAGTAACAAACATTCTTGTTGGGTTTTGTCTCCCTAAAAATATTAATGTTTCGAGCCTCATTACATTCAGTACAGATTCAATTAGAATAAGGCACATACCATTTCTCAAAAAAATTGGGAAAACTGTTCTAAAATAAAAAAAAAAAGGACAACTATTTGGGTTGAGGGTTTTTTTGGTGTTTTGTTTGCCATAACTAGGGATGGATTTGAAAGTTAACAAAAAGATCAGCTGAGAAATTGCTTTTCTATTGGCATAAGCAAGAATCCATCCTACTGGACAAAGATTCAGGTCTTAAGTGTTCACAGAATAACTGTCCAAATAGCCTAAATTTATGAAGGCAGCTAAGACCTGGTTGGTGTTAAAAAATTATTACATAATCTGAATTGTAAAGAACAAGGGATTCTCAGGTGAAGACAGGACTATAAGACTTGTCTTCAGCTGTGAATTCTGCATTGATTCACAAAAGCTAGATCTTACTGAACAGAGTTGTGTATAGCTAAATAAATCATAGAGTCAGTGGAAAAAGGCTACAGAAGAGACTGTTGTCAGCATATCACTTTTGATCATGGATGTTTGCTAGCAGTCCATGTTGATTCACTTCATATTAACAAGTTCTCTAAAGCAGCACACAAATGTTTTTCAGTATAGCTATGTGCAGAATAGATTGACGGCCTCTGAAGCTAGCAAGACTTTTTCAGAAAAAGATTGTGTGATTAGGAATTGTCAAATTCTAACCAAACTCTTCCCAAAGCTGAAACTTCTGGAAAAATATCTATTTTGACAAAATTCACAGTATCAATTTTTAAGTTTTAAAATCATCAAAGCTTTCTATATTGGCATTTAGATTCTATTTCTCAGTTTGAATGTATTATCACTTTTAATATTTTATTTATATTTTTAAAGTTTGAAAATATGAGTATCAACTTTGAAACATTTCTTATCAATTGTATCTAAACAAAATGTTTCAGCTTAACCAAACTGATGGTTTGGGGGTTACTTTTGCTTGAAAACTTAAAATATTTATACTCTATCTGGATTTGGAAGGGGAGACTTCAAATGTAAAATGCTTATATGACAGGAAAAAATTTCCCTACGTATCTCTAGTGGTTAGTGGTCTCTCCAGAGGACAGCAAGGTACCAGTAATGAAATAGCTAGTATTTTGGATACAGAAGTAATGACAAATCAGAATGAGTGGTGTGACTCCAATTAAGGGTTAGAGAAGCTGATTTATAATTTAAACTGGGAATTCAGCAAGCTCTTTGATTACAAGAACCGTTTGACTATTGTGCCTTTTTTTAAAGGATGGATGAACAATCTGTGGGTTATGGACATTTTCTTTGGCAGCTGTTCTTTATTTAACATTGTAAAGATTTACTTGCTTTCTCAATAAAAAGATAATGCTTTATCATATAATTCAGATGAAAGCGCTAATTATGATGAAACATCAATGCCTTTAGGGAAAGGGGGACAAAAAAGACAAGAGGGCTATTTTATATAATACAATAACAGCTTTCTTACTGCATCTTTCCCTTAAGGAAACAAAAACTACAGCTCCATGAAGCTAGGATTTCTATATTTCTGTCAGATGGGGAAGTGTTTGACAGAACTGCATTTATAGATCAGGTGTTACAGAAGTTTGTTCTTCCAGAAAGTGCACTTCAGTCTTTTCTATTGTTATAGAATACTATTACTTCCTTTTACTATCATTGTTCCATCAATTAGCGCTTAGGAAAGAATCTGCCACTGACTCTGGGGATGCTATTATTTCTGTTCTACTGGGGGAAAAGAATTTACATCAGCACAATGCCCTCAAAAACTTTCATGCCTGTGCTTACCTTCTGGAATGCAAGTCTACTTACTTAAAATGCAATGATCCTTTAACTGTTAATATTTTCTGGAATTAGTTTAGAAGATCTTCTTGTTGAGCAGGTATCTTGCAATACTTGGAGATAAAATGGCATACGTTATCTCTTAGGCCTGTAGATTGACAGCTTGGATCAGATTTTCAAGGCTAAGAATGGAAAGTTACTCAGGGCTGACTTCAGCTTCTGTGTAGAGACAGCTGGAAAAGGTCAGCCTTTATCACTGTACAGGCCCCCACTGTGGTCTATGCCTAGGTACTGCAGAGCTGGCATAAAAGATGTAGCTGAATTTTGTTGTTTCTCATCCTATATTGTGGACATTGCTATGTTTGTGAGCTGGCTAGGTAGATGAGTTAGCTGTGTAGCATTAGATCAGAGTCACCTCTGTGGTGATGTTCAGGTACAGGTCAGTTATTTCCTTCTGCTCTGTGTATGTCTCTGCTATGGATCTTTAATATGATTCAGAGTCAGTTCTCAAATCTCAGGGCTTTTAGTATCTCATCTGTCAAAGGGTTTGTAAACTCCTTTGTGTTCTGTCAGTGATGTTTTTACTCCAGGACCTGTTAATCATGTCACAGAGGCTACCGATCTCACTGCTTACTCAACCTTCTCTGTGAATGAGTCAGAGGTAAGCTTGTTAAATTTCATTTGGCTCTATGAATAACTGCAGTATAAATTTACATGTTTATAGAATGTATTCGGTTGATCCAATAATTGAAAGCAGCATAAAATCTGTTTTGCTTAATCAAAGGGATGTCCAGTCTTCTGAAAGTACTGACTATAGTCAGCTATTTATTGAACCAGGTACTGATGCGTTTGAAATGATAAACTGAGTACCATCCAGTAGAGAGAAATTGTGTCTGGTTTGCTGCTGAAGTTCCCGACCAGAATCACAATAGAAGCTCAAGTGAAATGTATCTAGCATGTAACTAAAATACCAGATGTTGCTGTAAGGATAACTAGGGTATTTGGGTTTGTTCTCCTTATAATGCCAAAAAAGGGAGTTAAACACCTCTCTATTGCTCCATCCAATTGCTGTATTTCAATGTAGCCTATTCCATTTCAAAACAGAGCTTTGAATATATGTAGGTCTGATTTTACATTCTTTATGAGACAAAATTTTGAAAGACTGTTAAGTGCCCTGTCTAATTTTAAACTTATAATTAGGCTTTAAAATTATTTCTTTTCCTACTGGCATGCAGCAGGGGAAAGACGACTCCATACAATCATGTGTCTAGGTGCTTAATTTACCATTTAAATCCAACATGCCAAGAGCTTACACCTTCAAACTGTAAGAGATCAAGTCTCAGATGATCAAGACAATGACTCTCCATGCATAAACATACTCATCAGTTAATGCACACTAATATTTTCTCTGCAAAGTAGACAAGCAGCAAAGAAAATAGTTTCATGCTATACAGTCAGAGCTGCTTTACAGTTTTTGAGACTTGCTTTAGGGAAGATCTCTGTCAGACTAAACCAGTGTTGGAAGTCTAGAGCCAAAAAAGTAATTTCTGATCTCTGCATGCCCTCTATATAATCTCAACAACCAAAATCAACCCAGGGCAATTTGCTTTGCAATTTTTCTGAGGAGGGAGTCATGAAGTGCTTATACATGACTAGATCCGAATTAATCTGCAGACAAGATTATTTACTTTTACTCTGTAACTTTGATTAAAAGACCAAAGCATTTGTTCTACAGATTCCAATGCAACAAAGGATGGAATATATGCCACATGCTTAATTTGATCAGGAAAATGTTTCTGTTAACTTCAGAAAGAGTATTTACGTGCTTAAAATCATATGCCTGTTCAAATTTGTTGTGATTCAAAGTCTGCATATATAATACTTACCTTAGTTCTTTTTAAGTTGCCAAACTGGTAAAACCACCAGCTCTGTGGTCATTGGTATTAAGTTATTCATAGCATTCAGGCATCTGCTCAGACTTCAGACTGCAGAACTTCTTAGCTCATACTGAAATAATAACACTAACAATTACAGCCTCATTGTTCTTTGACAGAAACCCTTTGAAAATCTTGTCAGCAAGACACAATGTACAGGTCCCCTGCTCTTAACCCCAGGATGCTTTAAGAAGAATCCAGTCTTGTCCAGTTGCAGTATTATTGATGAGTGAAAGCTTTTTTGTGCTTTGTAATGATTTTTAAAGCAGCACAAACAGTATTTGTCCATGAACCCTTTCAACTGATCATTGCCATTATATCTCTTCAGACTTCTAGAATTCGTCTAATAGAGAAAGCAAGATCATATCTATGTAAATCAAGAGTTCAGTTTGAAGTTGGACATATTAAGAGGGCTTAATATGTGTTTCAAAGCATGGTCTGGGCTCATCTGGGTTTCAGTTATAAAACAGAAACATACTTTCTAAGGAGAAAATTTTAAGCCCTGCAGCACTTGCGAACAGCATGCTGGGGCATTGCATTGGTATCAACAGACAGAGAAAAGAGAAACAGTCTATAGAGTAATAAAAGACCTCCTTTTCTAGTAGATTCTAGTGGATTCTCTGTCCCAGCACAGTATCAGCTGGGCCTGATTTTCCTTTCTTTGTGATATCCTTAGTAGCCATTGTCTTAGAGTGATTCATATAAGAATAGACTAAATGACTGAATGGACTATAGAGTTCACTTTTCTCACCATCAGAGGAGGAAAATACAGACATATTCACTGCCACAAGTGCCAATTTCCTGCACCCTTAAGTAACACTCCAAGTGAGAAGTAGCTGATATAGTTTGAAACATATTCATCAGTATCAATAGGACCTGAACATTTCCATGCCCCATTTGTCCCAAAGATTCTTTGGCTGTAAACTGTCGTCTTCTTTCCTTCTCATTTCTCCCTTCTTATTTGATCTCTCTTTTTGCTTCTGTACTTCTGTTATTTCTTCTTTTTGTTCTCTCTTCCACCACTCCTTTTTTTTCCCCACTAAAAACTAAAAAACCTTGTTCTCAGCTTCTTTCAGACAAACTGAGTTTGTTTTGTACAGTACAACCTCTGCCCTTCAGGGTTGTCCTGTAAATCCTTAAAGTACCTCTGGCTTCTCCTTCCTTAGACCGCTCCACAGAAAGAGTCCAAGAACTCTGGAGACAGCCGCTGCTGAAGCACAGGAACTATAATGTACTCTAGGATCAACCCTTTTATTTCCAATAGTTCATCAGTACTCTTCTTTCCCCCTTTGTTCTACAAGCTGGTGCATGCCATAATATTTGCCTTTGGTTTCAACTAGAGCCTGTTTTGATATTGAAGAGCTCTAACAACAGTGATGAGTTGGAAAAAGTCCTTACTGTGGTCATGGCAGTTAAGGCTTATTTGTACATTTGGGCCCTGACAACTACCTGGACAAACACTGTTTGTGCTGCTTTAAAAATCATTACAAAGCACAAAAAAAGCTTTCACTCGTCAATAATACTGCAATTGGACAAGACTGGATTCTTCTTAAAGCATCCCGGGGTTAAGAGCAGGGGACCTGTACATTGTGTTTTTGTTGAGATAACAGGAGTTCTTGCTGACAAGATTTTCTGTCAAAGAACAATGAGGCTGTAATTGTTAGTGTTATTATTTCAGTATGAGCTAAGAAGTTCTACAGTCTGAAGTCTGAGCAGATGCCTGAATGCTATATTCTAAAAAGGTCCCATTAAACATTTGTAACATGAACGTGGTATTAAATGATGTAACGATATGGAACAATTAAATGTAGAATTTCCATAGAAAAATGTTGATTCTTTAATGTTTGTACATGCAGCAAAATTGGATGGTGTTATAAATTGAAAAATAAATTTAATATCAGTTGTATGATGCAAGAGTAATTCTAAGGCAAAATAGTAATAGAGGAAAGAAATAGCCTTTTCATATAGGCTCTCATCCTACAGATGTTCAAATGGCTATTTAAATAACATCTGCTGATCTTTACTGGGTGAAAAAAATGTAGAAATTCTTCTCATAGGTTTTGGAGAATTATTAAAGAGGCTTTGTCTTCATACTACTTTAAGTTTTATAAGTGTATTTTCCCCATGCTCTTCTTAACTGCCTTTCTAGACAGATGAAATATTTTTGGCCTTGGTAACTAGCAAGACATGTATCTATGTAAACCTGCCTCCTTTGAAGGTAACTGATTGGGCCCTCTTCCTAAAACATGCCTTAAGTCAACCACACACTTTTTATTTTTTCATTCAGTTCGTGATAAAAATATGACAACAGAATTACAGATATCAATGAAATCCCAATCAGGAAATTATTATTCTGAGCCTTCTTTCTACAGGTACATGAACTGAATTCCTATGGTGTTATCAACAAATAATAATTTGAATTGGGAAAGAAACAATTGCTGATGAGCTCTTCTTTCCCAGGAAGGTCAAACTCAAATCAATTGGAGAAAAAAATTAAGTTACTTTGACCACGCAAACTTGCTGTTTTCTACATTCTTAAGATGGTGAATATAGATTCCACTGGTCATAACTTCCCTTCCCCATATACTCTCTTTTGGAATGTGAAAAGAAAAGTCCAGCCTTAATTCTCAATAAAGATGTAATTGGCATGCTGGGACTTTTGAAAATCATAATTCATCTTTCTTCTTCAGGATGATTTTCCTTACGAGTTCTGTAACATAAGGTCTTATTTCTTCAACAGAGACAGTAGAGTCCCAGGCCTTTACGACTTTCCCATTGGGGTCCACCAGGTATTTCCAGAAGTTCCAGGTTGGTTCTTCTCCTGTAGAATCTACAGGCAAAAAAAAAAAAGTGGAAACTTACAAAAGAAAACCACATTAGCCAATTCCTGACATTTGTTTTTGTCAATTTGATGATTACCTTCTCAGAGGATGAAGGAATGTAAAATTAAGAGTGAGTTCAGACTGAATAATAAGATTAATTTTCTAACAGACAGGAAGCTTTAACTAGACAGTACCCCCCTGGAGACTAATGGAAACAGTCAAGCTTGAGACAGGAGCACTTTAATTGGTTTTAAAGCGTGAGTGTGCATACGTGTGTGTGTGTTTGTGCTACATAGATAAATCTTGAAACAGTTGAACATTGATAGGAAAATCTAATTTGGCATAACAGTATAGCTAGTAGGACTGATTATTTGCTTGCTTATCCAGGATTTTTCCTCCAAAAGCACCCAGTATCATGTGCTTCAGAAGTATGTTTCAACAAATGGTACCTGAAGAAATAACAAAGTAAATTCTTCCAGGAGGTTTCCTCCTAATCCTCACCTACTACAGTTTTTCCCCCCATGACCACATACTCCTTTTACATGAATCACATTCTTACCCTTTACTATTCTGCTACATGACTAACAAAATACTCAGGATTTTCTATCAGACCAGGAGTCCCAACCCACTAATGGCCCACCTACAAACACTACAGACAAATTACCATCTTTTCCATTGATTATACGTTGGGCAAAATCTCATATGGAATTGGAAGATATTGCAAAGTATTGCCAAGACACAGCCAGTCCTACACTGTTGACAATCTTGTCATTATGCTGCACAAATATCCTGCCTCCAGCAGCCTCACTTTACGTGTGGACCAACAGGGAAACAAGACTGGCAAGTTTTATGTGACATGTCTGCAAGTAACAATCCCACTGGGCAAAACAGAAATGAAAGGATGTGAAGAAGATTAAAGGGAAGTCTGGCTAGTGAAAAGATCCATTACAGACCTGGAAGATGTGCTTGGGGTAGTCAAAAATACTGCCAACACTCCTTTAAATGCAGTGGTATGTGGGAAAACACTGTGGTGCTGGCGAGAAGCACTAGCAATGTGGTCCTTGCAGAATGCAGCTCAGGTAATACTGTGTCATATTGGGCTTTATTATACATCACTACTGGAAGACATTTCCTTCACATCCAGTAAAGGCTGACATTTCAGTTTAGCATTTAAATGGTGTTCAGAGCACTCATACAGTGCAAGAAAAGTAGTGCCTTGATAGAGAAAGCAGTGCCTTGATAGAGGGTATCCTGCTTTGCAGTGTATTTTGTCAGCTGTCTGCTAAAAACCAGCAAAACCTCTTCAGGCCTCAGTGCTAGCTGTAATGCAGATTGGAACTGGAAGAACTAAACAGTATGGCTATTCCAGTGCTTTGCAAGGAGTGAGGAAGGGAGTATTCAAGGACATCTCTTAGTGCCTGGTTTCTCTTTTTGATTGCTGAGGTGAATTATATAGATGCTTTGCTTCCACTTATCCTGCAGCTCTTGAGATGCATCTTATAAATCCAACCTATAGCAGTTGTGTCACAGGAGAAGCACTTAGGAGGCCGCAATGTGGAAAAAGGAAGATCAGGTGTAGTATGCATACAGGACAATATTTCAAGACCTGTATTCCCTGTAAAAGTTTATTAGACTAGCTTTTACAGGGCATCTGTTATCATAGTGTCTTTATCCCTGGAGATCTTTTAAGAAGGTTAGACAAAGCTGTTTGGAGGGACAGAGAGAGAAACCCCACCTTGTGCAGGAGGATGGACTACATGACTTCTGACCCCTTTGAGCCTGTTAATTCTGCACTGTGAGTCTGTGAACACAGTGACAGACATGTTTTTTCTGTCAGATGGTGTTTTGTGTCAGAGGAATTCTAAACTTGGGAAACAACCCTCTAATGTTCCAGATTACTCACCAATTAAGTACTTGAAGGCAGGAATTGCACCGGCTCCGCTGACTGCTATTTTGCTGAACATAGGAAAGGAGGCACCATAAGTCTTTCGTGCAAAACTCTCAATTTCTTTGTTAGTGTCTGGTTCTTGCTGCCCAAACTGATTGCATGGGAATGCCAGCACATTGAAATGATATGGGCCAAGGTCTCTCTGTAACTGTTGTAAGGCCTTGTAGTGGCTATCTGTATACCCGCACTCACTTGCAACGTTGACCACTAGCGACACCTGAAGAAAAACAGAGATTAAAAACTGTGGTGCACGTGTCAATTTTTCAACAGGTAGGCTGGGATGCAGACTATTTTAAAAAAATTAAAATGTCTAGAGAACTGTGACTGAAAATGTTTGGAACTATATCAAGTTCTGTTCATGATAGGAAGATTTAATATTGCTTTTATGTATTCCCATTTGGCAACCATGAAGATAATCAATAAACTACTAAGCAATCTTAATTCTTAGTTTACAGAGAATCTACGTTTCTCCATTCTGCCTTCTGGATAGTTTCTAAGCATATTTAAGAAATGACCATCCAGCTAAGATAAACAAGTTGCATGAAAGAAACTCGCAAATGAATGTATTTTTGGTAATTTATTTATCTGTTGTGAAGCATTTGTTCTGCAGCATCTTCCCTTGTACAGAATTTAGTACTCATACAGAACTGGCTGATCCATTTATCATTGCTAATGCAGATGACCTGGAAGTTAATAGAAGCAGTTACAGGATTTTGGCTTGGTCTGTGCAGTATGGACTGTAAAATTTCCCACCATTTCTAAAATAAATCTACTCAGTTGTGACAAAATGACAACAGATTTTTGCATAAACTTTTACTGCCTCAATTAGAGATTCCAAGAAGTGAAGACTGTACCCACTATCCTTTAAAGTCATTCCTATATCTGATCATCTTTGATGTGGTACGCATTGTGTCATTCAGACATTACCACCAGGCATGTATGTGCCTGTGCAGATCTAGCAGAGGAAGATGCCAAACACAAATGAGGACTACAGGAAAACAGCAGCATGTATAAGGAGAATACATGGTGGAACAGATACTGGCAAGAAGTTGTTGGGGAAGTTAAGTGACCTAACCCTGAGCTGATACATATTACAGTTTCTCAAGGCCCTGAAGAGCTTTCCATTGTTTTTTGAGATATGTTATCCTTAAATAACGTCTAGAATTTATTTTTATAGATTTTATTATTCTTACAAATTTTCCAAGTGTGAGTTGTCACTCATTCTACATAAATGAAGTTCATTCTAATATTTTCTTGAGAGCAGATTAATGCTGAATGTCATAGGTCTTTTAGATACAATATCATTTTATTAATAAAACCAGCATTATGCACTTTATAGTGATGTTTCTTTACATGTAACTACATTCTATTCCTTTTTTCAGACCAATTTGTAAGAGTCGTAAGGAAATATTATAATACCAAAAATGTTTCTACCCACCTAGATTAAAATCAGGCATAGCGTAGAAAAAGTATTATGATTTAGGAATTGAAATTCTACCAGGCTTACGCTGAATCTTGTAGGTTTCTACAGATTATACATGGGCCCAGAAGCTCATCCTTCATTCTCAAATTGCAAAAAAAGTTTTAGTTCAATCAAAGTAGCCAACACATTCCTCAGTGCTAGTACAACAACAGTAGCTATTTACATTGGACCTTTCTACAAGAGTTTGGAAGTTTCATAGAAGCTGGCATGTTGGTTTCATTATTGTCATTGTGAGACAGCTGTGTTGAAGGGCCCAGTACCAGAACAGGAAAGCCTGAAGCTTGGATACATTAATTGACCTTACCAAATTACACAGCAAGTAGCTGCAGGGCAAGAAAAGGAAGTAAAAAATCCTGTCCAGGTCTCGTACTCCTGTGTCTGTGCCCACTGCCTTTGCTCAATTTAAACTTTGGATTCTTGTGTTACTGTTGTAACACATATTTCTATGTGTATGTTTTTACACAAAATATAAAAGTATATAGGAAACAGGAATAGACTGCATCATATAAATTAAAATGTATGAAAAATAAATGACTACATGGGTATAGTGTTCTTTAGGCCAGTAAACAAACTGGCATATAAAAGCCCATCATCTGGGTAAAGTATGGGCTCTTAAGATTAAATGTCCAGAAGGAGTAGGAATAAGTAAAGAAAAAGTTAAGGGTGTTTATAATTTCTTGCATTAAACATTAACACTTCATTTGTGTATTTTGTACCTTGTATAGGTATATGGCTATACCTGAAGTGGTTTCAGAGCAGCACTGTTTTCCCTGGAAGACAGGTAATCTTATAAAGCACAAGTTGATGTAACCTTCTTTGTGGTATAGTGTGTGAACAGAATACAATCTAGTCAATCCCTGTACGCTTGTATATGAAATATGATCTGGAGCCATCTAGCTAACTTCCAAAGCATCACATTCATTCAGACAACATTTATAAGCTCTACCTGAAATTTTAAATTCAGCCTCCTAAAACATTCAAAGATATGGCATATATTTTTTTTTCCCCAGAGGAGAGGTAATAATTTTATGATGCATTCCTGTTGTAGACTGTCAGCATTCCGAACCGAACTTATGTATTGGACATAAAAAATAACTATTGGCAGTTCTGTTCTTTTCAAATAATGTGTATTTATGAAGCATAGTGATAACTGTAGTTCGGTATGACTGAAGATAAATTGTACCACCAAGAGTTGACATCACCTCTAGTCCTTTCATATGACATTCTAGAAGCATTTTAAAATATAGTTTAAGACTAAGCATTCTCATGATGCGGAAGTATTCATATACCTTACCCTATTCACATCTATTGGTACTTTTTCCCAAATACAATGGCAATGTAAGAATTTATCATTGGAGGGCTGGGAGAAATAAGGTTGTGTAGGTATTATGTTCATATTATAACAGACATGAGAGATCACTTGCCAATGAAAACAATCAAGCTTTTATAACTTTGCCTTGATTTTGAAATTAGGACAGCTTGAAAAAATTAACTCTAAAAGAAACAACTATTTTAATTTACAGCTGTTTAAAACCAGTGATTAGTTGGCATGGTGGTGAAAGGCATGAGAGCTCACACTGCCAACAGTGCAAACTTCTAAACGTTCTCCCACAAAATAGGAGATACATGCAGCATTTCTTAGACTGGCAGGCACATTATGCTTCTCTTTTTTCCTTAGATACGTGCATGCCTTTACTAAACTCCACAACTTAATAGTGGAAACCTCCTAAAAGTATAACTAACACATATAATAAAAAAATTTCAGGATTTATTTATTAGTATTTCATAAGGAATGCTTAAAATGATTGTTTAAAAATTGTTACCGAGTTATCTTTCCAGTGTCTGGTACCAGGAGTGATTAAATCTGCTGATATTTTTCGTCTATGTTTTATTTTTAATAAATATCACTCTTTATGTTGTCATGAAGGGGCTGTACTTTGATTTCTTACAACTATTAATGATTTAAATTAAGTTAATTATGCCTCTTGACTGACTTCAGGCTCTGAAAGTCAAGTACGCCACCTAGTGTGCAGTGCAAACAATTCATCCTGGACATTACAAAAAGTATTTAAGCTGAATTCTGTTAGTCGTCTGACCTCTTAATACTATAAATTCCTTGCCTTCACTTAGAAAACCTATGCATTCCAGTAGTGAACTCATTCAACACTGCAAAAACATGTCTTCGTTTACTTAATGTTTACACCAGTGTACCTCCTTGAGAAAAAGATCCCTGGACAGATTTATCAATCTATCAGCTTTGAGTAACCCTTTGTGGATCTTTTAGTAGAAACAGTAGATATGTAGGGTTTTAGACCTGGAGACTCTTAACTGGCTCTGTCTGACTGATGGAAGAACCAGCCACAACTGTCAGATTTCACTGACTTACAGACCTTGTTACCTTCATGGAAAAAATACCAATATTTTTTCAGTACAGTAATTAAGTAGCTACACTCTGTATTTATACGCCTTCAGTAGTATTACAGTCTCAGATTGCAGAGAGCTGTGATGCAAAGTGCCTAGCATTACTTTCAATAGTAAAATGATACTTTGGGTTGTTAGAATGCCTAATGATTTTACATTACTGTATTACATTTGGTTCAAGATTTCCAAAGCAGTGCACTAACACTGCTTAATTACACCTCAGTACACTGTTAGCTGTGTGGTAGGTCAGTAGGAAGGCAGGTAGGTAGGTACTATTATCTCTAGACAGGTATAAACACAGCAGGGAACAGCTGATGCTTGGGAGTTCTGACTCCCAAATAGATACTATTTTTGGTAAGAATAGTGCCTCTTACAGCATATTTGATAGAGATCATAATAAGGTTTCTTGAATTAGATAGGTAGATAGATAAAAAACTAATTTTATTTGAATCCTGTTGATTCCTTTCCAACCATACATCACTGCCCTTCATTTTTAATATAGATGTGTCAACATCAGTATGGTAGCCTGGAAAAAACACAGGAGGATGGCCTTCTTGTGCAGCAGACAGTTTTTTGATCTACTTCACTTGTGGTACTTTTTTTTCCCCAGTTGTAATACACCTCCCTTTCTTTGCTTTCAGGTAAATGTATTATGATACCCAATTCTGTAGCATGTATGCCAAGTATTTAGCATTCTGGTAATATAATTTGTTATGCCCCCATAAAAAGGGAGTACTCTCTCACTTATTTTCTGTGTTTTTATTGAAGTGGAGAATAGGTTATGCCTGTGCATATTTATTTCAGGAAAAAAAATCTGTTCCTTAATTTTTTAAATTTTCATTATTTCAGAATTGTTAGTACATTTCTTACTATAAAAAGAGGGTACTTGCGATTTGTATCAACATGCACTTGAATGGAAATTGAATTAATATCAATCAGTTTTATTTTTTTCTTACCAAGAAAAATTGTTTCAATGATCTGAATACAAAATAATTTGTATTAATAACGAGTTATTGAAGAAAGACTCTGCAAGTAATGAATTGCACTGATTGTTTATACTTAGCATGGCTCTTGTGTTTTTAGACTTAGCAGACTTCATTATTTTTCTTTATACTGGGGAAGGATTTGATTTTTTCAATTCCCAGTTAGTTTCTTGACTACCAATTAAGTAGTTATTTAACTGAATTAGTTGAGTGAGTAAATTGAAGAAAATGTCTTCTCTGCATCTGCCAGAAAGCTTAAGGCTGTTAAAAGCTGGTTTAGCAATTGGCAGATTATTGTTCCAGGGGCTAACTAATGACTCACTTTCTTTAAAACACCAGCAGCACATACATAGTACTTACATATTATTTACTTTCTTTTAATAGCTTTAAAATATTATGATAAACCTACATCTTAACAGTACTTATCTAACTGCAGATTTAAGCAGGTTTATTTTAAGAAATAAATGGGAGTTTTAATTAACCTTTCTCTACCTTGATACTAAGTTCTGACAACATAATGACAGAAAGGGATGTGTTTTATTGCTGTAATTAATTTTCTTTAAAATTATGCACACGTATTATCAAACAGCAACTAGCCTGAACATTAATAGGCTCTCGGAATGCAAATCTTTTTGTTCCATACAGAAACTGGTCATCATCACTTGTTTGGAATAAACTATTCTGCATGCCCTAGCAGAGATCAAGGAGGACCATTCACCAATGGCGTCACCTTTTCCAAGGTACGGCTCTAGAGCTCTCCCTCACAAAACCAGTCACACCTCGAGGATGGCCTGGTATCACAGCACCACTGGAGGTACAGACACACACCCCTAACGTGGTGTACTCATGAGGTTCCAGACCAGGCTCTGCAGCTTGTTGCAGGGGAGATGAACACCCACAGCTCTCTGCAGGGTGGCTGTAGGGAATTTCTCAGAGTTCCCCCTTTACTCCTTTCTGTGTGGATTCTGGCCCTGAGGTTGAGAAAGTACAGGTGGTATTTGCTTATTCAGACAGATCTGCAGATGACCCACAAACAAAAAATGCCCCGGTAACAGGATTTATTGACAGAGCCTTTGGAAGGAACTCCTAAAAAAAAAAAAAAAAAAAAAAAAAAAGCAAATATTGCTTAAAATCAAATAGCTTCCTTGTATTTTCCAATATAGATATTTGAGTAGGCATGGGACCAGTTTTGCTCTATCTGAATTGTGAACGGAGTGGGAGGACTTTGACCAGGTAAGATGCAGACCTCTCATTTTTTTCCAAATTGACCAGCACCCCTCTCTACCAAGCTCAGGAAAATATACATGTCCTCCCATATACCTTCTCTGTCTTCTGGCCAATGTTTTAGTGACCTGCTACTATGGACTAGTGAGCTCAGACACCTCAGTGAAGTATGTGAAGTATTTGAGAAGAGGGGGCAGGCAGGTGGAAACACAAAGCTGGAGAATAAGAGTGAAAGTGAAAAGTGGTGCCTGCCTTTTTGGGCAGCAGCTAAGCTATTGGACTGCTTGGCAGCACCACAGATGTGTCACTTGAGCACTAAGGGTGGCAGCTGTGTACTTCATGTTGATTTTAGCTTCTCTAATTTGTGAATGTGGCTGTCACAGCTTATAGTATTATGCCCCCCATGTGCTATGTTCCCTTTTCACTCTTCCATACGTACTGAGCATCTTTCCTGTATGATCAAGCCACTAAACCCCCATAAAATAAAATCAGGTTACATTCAGGGAAACTGTTCTTAAAACAGGAAGGAAAGGTCTGCCTAGAACTCCTTAACGTAATACACAAGCAACATTTTAAAAAAGTCATAAAAGTAGATTTGTGGCTACATGCCCTTCTTCATGTTGCTTTGTCACACTGAAAAGCAACACAGGGAATAGTGTGATGTGGCTACAATTTCACCATATGCCGGTATTAAAATATTTACTTTATCATGTCTCTTGCTTTTTTGCTAATTATAGTGAAATTTGTCAGCTCCATTAGCCACTGATTAAACCCCCCCTCCCCTTTTTTTTAATGTAGAACATTGACAAGGAATGGGATTTACATAAAAATAATTTAGTAAAAGTCATGCAGTTAAAAGGCAGAAATGAGCTCCAAAAGTTAAACAAAGGTACAAACTTCCTGCGCTTCAATGTTAATAGCCACAATCCAGTGCAACTCATCCGGCTGCATGGCAGGCAGGCAGGCATTCCCTGCCTGCCACGTCTACAGGCAGCTGCCTGCACAAGGGGAAGACGCGGACACGCACAGAGGTTAGGCTGCAGACGTTTTATTTAAAGAGTGCAAAGACCTACGGAGCAGTACCAAAGGAAGCATGCAGGCAACACTCCAGATCAGTTAAAAAAAAAAAAAACAACAACAAAAAAAACCAAAAAAACACACCAGTCGTAAAGTCACATCTATTTGCATGTGTGCACCAAGTTAATGTACAATCTCTCCACCCCCACTTGGTTTGTGCAGACATGCAGACTGGCTGGTTAGTGAGCCTGGGCGAGAGCCGCCCATCTCCGTGCAGACTTACCGAGCCCCTGTATTTCTCCAGAGAGACTAGTTTGCCCCTGATGTTTACAACTTTGAAAGTGTAAAAATCAGGCTCTTTCTGCTGCGTAGCGGAAAACACTAAGAGCAGGAGCGCTGCAATTGCAAGGAGCATGGCTAGAGGGATGAGGAAAACTTTGGGGAAGGAAGAGGAAGGCTTGTGCTCCACACTGCCCTCAGGATCTAGCATGCTGCACGTCCGTGCTGCAGACACTTGCCACGATAGGAAAGCGCTGCCGCAAAGAAAGGACTGCTGCAAACGGAGCTTTTGCAACAGTCTGGCGTCTGCAAAGGCTTAGAAGCTGCGTCTGTACCAGACCTCAGAAGCATGTATTTATGGAGGATACAGAAATTCTAAAATGGAGTATTTCATGGTGGTGGTACTGTATTCAGGCCATTTATGGGTGGGTACCAGACGAACGAAAGTGCTAGTTGGCTCACGAACAGTAATACCAGTCCGTGGTATACCAGTCAGATTTACAGATCTGTTTTAACTATGCCCTAGGAAAATAAGGGACAGAGTTATTGTGATTTTTGATGGATTCGCAAGTGCCTTTTTTCAGTATACTAACTATAGCATCTACTGTAATGTCAAAGGATACCAGTGGCATGGTTGCTAGTGGTTACTGATGCAAGTGTTCTGAACGAGAGTCACAGCATACAGTCAGCAGTAACAGAATTACAAACATGCCATGCATAATATCCTGTGAAATGGAGCACCATTTGCCAAGCCTTCAGGAAATTAATCTCTGCATGCGCCTGGGTCGCGGGCAGTGGCCAGACCGCTGGTCTTCACAGTGTGATCTGGGAGAAACCATGTTACCAAAGAGAATACCACAAGAAAGCAGTATTAGGCATCAGGAACTGAATTTGGTACCAAAGCTTTCACATATACAGAGCCAAACCAGTGCTTCAGTGCAACTTTTTTTTTCTTGCTTTTTTCTGCAAGAAAAAAAATAGCCATTTGTACAATTTGCTACTATGTCTGCTGGAAGAAAAGGATTTGCATATATAAAGTAACAACAATAGAAAGCATTTGATGGTCATCGATTTCTTCTTGGATGGAGAAACTGGTCCTCCATGCCTATAATTCTGATAATTCTTGGCAAAGAATAGCAAAATGTCGTGATTTTAAAACATTTAAGTAGCACAGCCAAGGCATATTGGAAATGTATATTTTGAAAAGCAAATTGCATTTTGTAATCTCATTCTGTGATTTTTTTTAACTGAGTTTTGGTAGGTCTTTGACATCCTGATTAAATTTGGTTAGGAAAATCAAGCATAAGTGGCATTACTGAAAGTGGAGAAGCCGTGTATAACTAGTTTTAAAATGTAATTTTAGTTTTTAAACATCTCAGATTTGTAATTTTTTATGTACTCCAGCTTAAGTACACATACAGCATCAAGAAATAATGCAATATGCTACAAGAATATATAGATGGAAAATCTTCTACTATGCTGTCTACGGGGAAGATACCCTGTGCCAACAATCTGAAGTTCTCATCTTTACATATACTTTCCTGGCTGTAGTATTGACCAAGAACCTTTCCTTTAGATGACAGTCAAATATGATTTCCTCATTTTATAAATAAATTACATAAAAAACTTTAGAGTTTCTTCAGACACAGCTGGAGACAGAGAATAAGGCCTTCAATAGAGTATATGTATTTAAATAAATTAAGAACCCTACTCATGTCTAAAAATAATTTTTAAAATTATTCCAACAAGAAAAATAATTCAACATAAACATTTTTTGGCTAGAAAATTAAAAATAAATCTACAATATATTTTTACATTTTTTTGAGGGATAATGTTGTAGTAGTTTGAGTATGGGACTAAAAATGAGGCATCGTACTGCAACATGAGACAAGCAAGGTTTTGGTCTGGAAAGGGACTTTATGCTTCCTGCAGCTTTATGATTATTGTCTCTGATTCCTAGATGAAATTTAGTGGCTTTCAGAATTCTATTTTCTCCCACAAACTGAGCCCAGAATCTGAAATTTTTTGATCACTGGCACTAAATTGGGAATTCTTTAAATAATGGCCAGCTGGCAGTAGAATTCAGCTTCCTCTTTTACTGCCATGTTTCATGCAATACAGCATTCTTTAACACCAGCAAAGAAGAAAGACTTTTTCCTGAATACAGGCAGAGAGGGACTATGTCAAAGACTGTTGGCTTTATAATGACTCAAGTTTTCAGAGCCAAACTACATTAACATTTCATATTAAAGTTGATCCAACTATTTGAACTAAATCTGATACAGTCTAATAAATTTCAGCTTGCAGGAAAAATGCCAGTCAGGTTTGCAAACTGGTGTGCGTTTGCTCGCTAGCATGTCTAAATGTTGATCTAGGAGGACTGTATCCAGTAGCAAGTGTCATTTAGTTACTTTTGCAATTTACTTTTCGCCTACTAAATCTAAGAAAAATCTTTGTCAGATAGGACTGGACTGAAGCCACCATGCAGCTAACCTCAGCTGTCCTGCGAACAGCATCGAAGCACTGCAATTCCTGTCACTGCTGACCAGACCTGGACTGGCTCTTGTTCCTAAAGGTGAAAGCTCTGCACATCCCATTAGCAATACCCTGAGCTATCCAATCCTAATTTAGTAAAAGGTGAACTTGAAGTGAACGACAAAAAAGCAGACTAGCCCTAAAGATCGCACTAAGGTCACAATATATTCAGAAGTATGTCTTGCCAGTATTTTATGGAACCCAGTATTACAGATTTTGCAACTTTTGTTTACATACACAGATGCTCTGAAGAAGTGTTTCCAGCACTACTAGTCACATTATTTTTAATACTGTCCTTGGAACCGTTTTAGTAGTCCAACATTAATCTTTTACACGCCTTGTGTTTCTGGAAAGGCCTCCTTAGCCTGGGCTAGGAAGTGCCAACATGACATTTCACTGCCAAGAAGGAGGTATCACTGTACTGGATCACAGCGAGATTTGCCTTACACAGCACTTGCCAATTTCTTCAGGTCACCCTAAGCACTGCCAAGGGCCAGGCGGGCCGGCCCTTCTCCCCCGAGACCTGCCGAACTGCCAGAAGTGCCGGCCAAGGCGCGGTCCCTAGCGGCTGCCGGGGCCAGCGCCGCAGCCAAGGTCAGGGGCCCAGCAGCCATTTCCCCCCCCCCCGCCCCCCGTGCCTCTGCTTGCCGCAGGCTGCTCTGTGCTCAGCACACCCGCCTCGCTCCCCAGCGGCGGCGGGAGCAGGGGAATGGGGGGGGGAAGCCCTGGGGAAGGGGGAAACAAGGCCCAGGCTGCGGCAGAGCCTCCCAGCGGGCCCTAACCCTGCTCCGCTGGGCCTGGGGCCCGGCGTGCGCGAAGAGAGGCCTGGCCTGAAATACGGGGGGGAAATGGGAGAGAATAGGGCGGCTGAGGGGGTGCGTAAGGAAAGAACTGGGCTGCGGCCTCTGCCGGCCCTGCTTCCCCTGCGGCACTGGGGGCAGGAGGCCCCGAGGGAGATGGGAGGGGAGCGCCCTGGAAGCCGGGCCGCGCCGGGCAGGGCAGGGCAGGGGCTGGGGCACCGACAGCCGCCCCGCGCCCGCCCGGCAGCGCCGCCCGCCCTCGAGCCTCTCCCTCCCGCCCTCGCCCCACAATGCATCGCGCGGCGCGGCTGACATGGCGGCCGGGCCGGACTGAGCCGCTGGCGTCGGGGCCTCCAGCAGCTGGAGCCGGGCATGGCGGGGGCGCAGCCCCGGCACCCCTAGCGCCGCAGCCAGGTACCGGGCTCCAGGGGCCGGGGGGGCTCCGCCCAGCTTCCTGGGCCTCCCCCGAGGGGTGGGGGTGGCTGGGCGCGCTCCGCTCTCTCCCCCCGAGCGGGGCGGGGGGAGGCGGGCTCGGGGGGGTGGGGGGCTGTCCGCGCCGGCGCCCCCCGCCTCAGCCTGCGGCGCCCCGGCTCCGCCCTGCCCCGGCCCTCCTGCCCGCGCCCCGCCTTGCCGGCCCGTAGCGGCCTTCCTGCCCCGCGCCCGGGCGGGGTGGCGGCGCTGCGGCTGCCCCGCACGCCCGGCCGGGGGCCCCGGGCTCGGCCGGGGGGGTGTTGGCGGCCCCAAGGTCAGTGGGGAGCCGGGGCCGGCCCCAGGGCCGCATCCCGGCGGGCGGGCGGCCGGAGGGCAGTGCCCGCCGGGCAGGAGCTGCGTGCGGCTTGTTGTTCTTACGCCCTGTGGAATTAAATACTGGGCGGGGGGAGAGACCGTTGCAATCGGTGCGGCCCCCCCGGGGAAATGCCCCTCTGTCCTGGGCCGGCCTGGCGAGCCGTGCCCCCTCCACTGTGCCGTGCCCAAGTGAGAGGTTCTCCTTTCTATGGGTTACGATGTGCCTGAAATGACACATAGGCATCCCTTTGCCTCCGTTTGTGCTCTTTTGTTGGCTTATCTTGTATACAAATAACAGCTGAACGACTTTTCTGCTTTTGCAATATGTTGCAATTTGCCAGTTGGCTGAATGTGTCATATCACCTGAGGCCTTGTTGCTTTTAAGGTTGTTTCTGAGTATATCAAAAGAGGATGACCTCATAACACGCAGAGGAACAATCTAATCAGATTTAGGGTAAGGTAGGGATTAGTACGTTAAAAAGATAATTATATCTAGGTACGGATCTAATAAATTTTTATATCTTTGTGCCACCTCTGTCTCACCGATTCCTGAGCGCTGTGCTGTGCGTTCGAGAGTCACTGCATTTCCTGAAAATAGAGGACACACGTTGTTTCTGGTTTTGTTTGACTTGTGCTTACAGTTTCAGTAGGTGTTTTTTGGGTAGATGACCCCAGATGGTTATGACATAATTGTTTTCATAAATTAGAAGAGTAAATCAGCCATGGAAGTATCACTTAATTACAGTATCTGGCAGAAGGCTCTGTTAGGAGCGAGAGGTCTTATTTACAAACATCAGTTTTGTAGTAAGCTTTTAAAATAATTTTCTTATTCTAGTGAAAATACCTTCATAAAATTAATTTTGGGCTTAATTATAATTTCCCAGAATATATGCATTGACATGTGTTCCCAGAATATATGTACAGAGGGATCAGAAAGTTCCGTCTTCTGTTCTTGCACAGAAAACAACTGGGACTTTTCCTCTCATATCTCAACTAGCAGAGGAAAAGCAGCTGCTGGATGCAGTGGGGCACTTAACCTGGTTCTCCCTCTGAAGGGAATTGCTGCTACTAGGAAAAAGAGAAAGGGGAGCAGGATTTCCCTGTGTCCTACTTAAAATCAAGATATCCCTGGGGAGCGCCTCTTAAAAGTCTTGTGGATCTGCTTGTCAGGGTAAAGGTTTTGGATTATGTATTCATATTGGTACTCTAAAGCTGTTCAAAATTTTGCCCAGCTGAGAGTATATTCTGTTTTGTAGTCAAAAATGCTTGCTTTTTAAATTTTACAAAGCATTTCTACTAAATCAACTTTATTTGTGTCCCTGTCTTAGTGAAATAATGTAATACTGGCAGTGACTCGTACTGAGAACTCATAGAAGGATCCTGCAGTTTGTTTAGCAGATTAATTTGCAGAATGGAAGCCACCCAGGAAAAGTCAACATTTCTGATGCTTTTGGCATATTAAGACTATATTGTATGTTGTTTGATAAATTGTTTAATTGCACATAAATGATAGCTCAGTAACTTTTAACTTAGAAGTACTGAAAACCTATTACCTAAATTTTGTAACAACACACATTATTCTAAATTTTACTTTATTTTTTAACCAGAAATGCACGCATACATGTGTATATACTCATACTGTGTATCCTTGGTTCATAATTCTGATTCTAATGTTTTAGCAAATCTTTGGGAAAAAAACCAATTTATCAGATGTCCTTAGATTTTACTTTTTATTTCTGTTGATGTAGGAAATACTATTTCCAGCCAGCAGTAATTTTCAGGTTTTAGGTTTTGGTGTCAGCAAAGCTTGACTTGGGAGTCTGAAATCAGTTTTGAGTTACAAACTGTTGTGAGTCAGTGTGTGCCAACTGTATGGATATATTCTTGGCAACTTTTCTGAAGTAGTGGTTTTCAGCACGTTTCTTTCAGTAGTGAGAGTGCTGGATCCTGGTAAAGGAGGCTTAAGGATGCTGCTGGAAGATCCATTTGCTTTAGCTGTAGTTTGTGAACTACTTTGTGGCTGATAGGAAGTAGCTCAAAGGCTGTCCCTTCCTCAGGGATGAGCGTTTGGGTGAAAGGATCTCTATTGCTTAATTACAAGATCCAGATAAACTATGCCACAGATACAGACTGCAGTGTTTTTATTTAGGATAAGCGCGAAGTATAAATGAACGTTTAAGAATAAGATGGGTAGATGGAGTTAAAATGTGTAGCAGTCATAAACCAGTTTCATGATCGGTTCAGGCCTCTGAGAAGACTTTTAAGCCTATGCCACGCTGTACCGGGGTTTTCCAGCCTCCTCACCTGTATTGGTACAAATGCTGTCCGTGTTTGTTTTTGAAGTTAGAACTACTTCGGATTAGGTTCCTGATCTGATTACAGCAGCATGTATCTTAGAGCATACAGCCACATTTGAGGCAGGTGGTACCCCTCTTCTGGCTTCAGTGCTTGCTTAGGTTGATTGTGAAACATTTAAAGGACTATTACAGTAAAACCTAGATCAGAACCAAAACATATTAAAGCATTAGGAATCTTTATATGAAATACAGAGGTAAGGGAAGCCATTGTAACTTAATTATACAGCTGGTGTGACAGAGAGAATGGCTTTCCGGAGTTAGGAACAAGAGTCATCAGCAGTAGTATCTTCAGAAAGTGGTAGTTCTTGGCGTCTGGTGGCGTGCCTTTCTTACCTTCTCAGTGAGTCATACTGTGTTGCAGAAAAGACAGCAGGTGTCAATGCAAAGAGAGAATAATCTTTAACAAGCTCATCTTGTGTGGATCTCCTATCCAGCATATTCTGCTCATTTCATAATTAAGATATTTGCACCTAGATGTTACTAAGTTTTGTGTTGAGCAAAGCCTTTCCTGTTACTTCAGTTACTCAGCAGTACTTTCGTAATTCAGATAGGATCTTGTTACAGTTTATATATATACTCACACACACAAGCTTATTTATCTGGTTACTACTCTTTGCAAGTTTTCAGTCCTCCATGTTGCAAATACAACAGCAGAGCTTCCTACTGAGTTATGTATTTTTAGTAAACCCAGAGTGCTAGTTTTGTTGCATCCCTGTTTTGTGTGTTAAATTTTGTGTGTACTGCACTGGCTTCCTTCTAGATAGATTTTGGTAGTATTATGCTTACTAGCCTATATTCTGTAGCCTGTAGGAACAGGAAGGCCTGAAAGGCTACATAGCACTTAAGTTAGTTGCTAAGAATACTGGTGGATTTATTGCTGGTGGAGCTTGAGGCGCTTTAGTGGCCAGTAATCTCCGATAGTTTTAAGTGTGGAAAAACATCCAGGATTGATAATAGTTTGTACTAAGTTATGTCTAGTTCATCATAAAACAAACGTAAGTGTGATAACTTTTCCTAAACTATTGGCATAGAACATGGGAGAAGCCTGAATGATTTGTAGAAGCCCTTAAAACACAAAAATAGGCCTAATGCTGTAAACAGAAGAGAGACACTGCCACACCACACATAAGGCTGTCTGTAGACATTACCTGTGCTGCAATCTGAGCAGAGTGCAGAAGACGACCTTTCCTTTTATTCCAGTTTGTGGCTGTAACCTTTGTTTGCTGAATTTCCTTGTATTTTTCTTGAGGAAGTTCAGCTGGGCTATATTGGTAATCAGGTGAGGGGGTGGGGGGAATGAGGTTAATCACCCCACTTACCGTTGGAAGGCTGGCTGGGGAGATTTGAGCTTAAGGAACAATCATAATGGGACAGATAAAAGCAGGTCTCAGATAAAATACAAGTCTCTCTATCTCAAGGAGGGAGTGTTTTATAGAAACAGGTTGATAATAATTATGTTTGTAGTACTTTAGCTGTTTATAGTTAATCTAGTACTCTCTGGGGAAACGAAACCTATGAGACTGTTCTCTTCCTTTAGCTGCTCTTCTACACTCTTGTCATTAGTTTCGGACATTTCAGCCAGTTTGACCAAATTTTAGAACCTATTTGAAGTAAGGTCAAAAGATTGTTTAGTTTCTGTAGGTTTTCTGGAAGAATCATACCTCAGCAGAGGAGGGGTCTGCTGAGGGGAAAGCAGGAGGAAGTTACGGTTCCTCTTAGGGAGTAGCCAAGAAATCAGTCAGTGTGTATGTTCCTTCAGCTGCAGTATATATTTATTCCCTGCTTGCCCAATGGACTGCGATTGGGAGAGGAGCACAAAATGGGATGTGTAGGAAACCTGGTCCATTCAGTTCTGCTGGTAATGAAATGATTGAAAAAAGAAATGCTTTGCAGAAGAGCGACTCAGAATGCAAGAGCTCACAGTTTAGCTTAGCCTTCATCTTTGAAGAGGCCCTGTTAACGGTAGTCTGACCCAAAATGTATGCTTTTGAAGGAGTTAAATGCAGTTGAACAACTGGAGAGGAAGGAGTGGAAGGGCAGTGGGTAGAAATATCTTGAAAGTGGGGTGGGTTTTGTGTTGTTGCTGGTTTTGTTTCCTGTTTGGAAGTAAGCCTTACCCTGAGGTTTTTGCAATTCAAATGCAGAATTTTCTAATGCTAGTCTGCTAGAAGGAGGCAACAAAAGAAACTGACAGAAGTGAAAGTGAAACAATGTCGTTCCTTCCTTTAGTGAATCTAAAATGCATTCTGCAGTGGTGAAGGTGAAGCTGATTTTAACCATTTTTAATTTGGTTGTTGTAGGTATGTATAGGCCTAATAGTTTTCTAGAGTTTGAGGTCGGATGGTATCTTGTCTGACTTCAAGCTGTTGTGTTTCAGCCAGATTAGTTTTCTACAAAGAGCTGATTTCAGAGGAGTGACGGGCGCTGTACATTCAGAAAGCAGGGGCAACAGAGTCCCCCGTAACACCAGAATATTTAATAAATTAAATACACTGAAATGATTTCAACATGTGAATCATATCCCACTTTGCAGATGCAGGTAAAAACTCTTGCCAGTCAGCCTGGGAGAAAATTCTTTGATTTAAGGTCTGGCAATTTGGCATGAGCCTGAGCTTGTGCATAAGATGTGCCATCCAGGTTTCTAGAAAGATGCCACCTCAGCACTGATTCACCCCACCCTAGTGTTTTGTTTCCAACTGTGTTATTCTTTTTGGAGGCACTCCCTTCCCTCCTCCCCTCTGTCATATGTAGATGACCAATATCTGACAGAGGAGGAAGGATCTTTTTGAGACCGTCTGGGGTTCAGTGGTGGTCTTTTTTGTTTCTTTCTTTGTTTTTTGGTTTTCTTGTTAAGTTTCACTAGTTGGTTTACATTGCAGTTCTTTGTGAGATGGTACTGTGGTTACTATTGAGTATGTTACAAAAGTTTAGATGATTTTTTGTTTGTTAAATCATTTCAGTATTAAAGAACAAAAGAAAAATGCAAAAAAAATCCCAAAGTACAATAACATTATTGCACTTGCATTTCAAATTCTGAATTTCATTGTGAAGTTGTTTTTGTATGAAATATTCTTGTTTTATGAAATTTCATGACCTATCTTCATACTTCGTAGGAACAAAGACTATCTGTGCTTTTTAACCTTAAATACTTGCATTTGATTACACTCACTTTCTTAGTATGTAATGTTGTCACAGTATGCAGTTACCTGCGTTACAGCTTTTATGAACAGTTACCTTTTTCCCCCATCACATTTATATATTTGATTAAAGCTTATGAATTCCTTTTGAAAATATAACTGTATTTTATCGAATGGATGAGATCAATTAATTTGAGCCTACAGTAGAATTTTTGTGTTGGTTTTTTTTTAAACCTTCTTGCAAAATATCAATCTAACAATATGACACTTACAAAAAGCAAAGCAATATGAAGCCCCATTTTTCCTCCAACGCTGGAGTTTCATGGTAGCTTGAAGCTGGAAGTGGTGCCAAGAGAAGTTGTCCCCACCCTACTAGTTGTTTGTTATTACCAGCTCGTGCTCCTCCTCCTCCCTTGTGCCAGCTTTATGTTAAGCTGGATTGGTTTTCTGGTTTTGTTTGCTGCAGTACTACACAAGGGAGGGAGCAGCCCGAGGACTGGGAGTAAGTAGCCGGGGTTGGAGAAAGGGTGTTACTGCTCCTGTCACTTGGTGCTGACCTACGCTACTATTCAGTGAATGAGGAAGTGTGGCTTCGGTGTACTCCAGTCCAGAGTTGAAGGATGATGTGGATGTCAGAAATGAACCAGAAATGAAAGCAGAATTGATGTGTGTGGGCTTTTTTTTTTCTCTATTTTTGGTTTCCACCCCCACCCCTTCAGGTTGAGCAACTATAACATAAGGAATAGTTTAGAATTTGAAAAATCTCACTCTCCTTTCTCTTCTGGTTATTTATTAAAAAAAAATCACGGTAGAGCACAGTTTAAAGATAGCGACATCCTGTACATACCTGTAACATTGCATCAGTCTATTGAGCAGTGTTTGATATTGATGGTCAGAGACTAGAATAATTTAGCCAACCTGTGGGGACCCTGGCTGCTTCTTGCCACACTGAGACTTGGGCAGCACGGGTACAGGTGGGCAGTAGTGCCTGCTGCTGAGCCAGTAAGATCTGCTATGGGAAAGACTGACTACAATCCAAAGGCACTTTTAGTCTTTTCAATTTTTGGTCTTTGATATTTGGTCTAGAAGTAAGAGCCAGGTGTAATCACTGTTTAATAGAAAATAGTTGTAATAGTAATTAAATGTATTTGTGAGAGAAAATACTAGCTGATGGAATTAATTTAGAAATACAGGTTATCCTTTTTTTTTTTAGTTTTATAGTCTACTGAAGACTATGATGCTAATATTAACTTCATGAAAATTCTTGTGGGCTTTGTTTCTTTGTTTGATTTTCATTTTTGAAAGATAATATGTATTTTCAATTATGTCAATAGAGGCTTAACATAACCAGTTTTAATGTGCTTTGTGTCCTGAAGTATTTTCCGATTTGTGTCTTTTCAAAGTGAGAGAGATAGTAACTACATTATATAGCTTGAGAAAAAAATTACTGTCCTTTATACTGATAATATTCAGAAGGGTTTTTTTAACCAGCCATTTTAATCTGATCCTTCCTTCTGGTTGTTAATATGTAAGTACAAAAGTACGTTGTTATATTTCTAATAGTTTTAATCCATTTACTTTTCTATTATTCCTTTTCTTCGCTAAATTATAAGCTACTTATTTTTATGGGTTCTCTAAAATGCAGGAATTTCTGTGTATCATATTTTTACCTACCAAATACGTAGCTGGACAGGAAAGAGAGAAACTGAATGCCATATCTTGCTCTTGTTTTATAAAATGTATTTTCTTCTATGTCTAATACTTCATTCTCATAATTTTTTATTGCTATCTCAAGGTAATTTTAAAAAAATCAAGTTCTTTTTTCAAATTCCCCCTTCATTTTCTATATAAGTAAGAATAATTAGTTACAGACTTATTCATGCTTTGGTTCCTGTTGGAAGAACAATCTTTGAGTTGTCTCCAACATAAAGCTCAGATGATATACCATCTGAAAGACTGAGGTTTAGATAAGTTAATCTGCAACTAAACAAAGTATTTACTATTTCTTGTTTCTTTTGGCTAAGCAAAATCTTATTTAATTGATGGCAGTTAACTTATATGAGTATTGTATGTGTCAGAAATTTGCTGAAATGTCTGTGGATACAGGTGATAGGTCAGGTTTATTATTCTTTGAGCTATATCTCTAAATTTTTTTTAATCAGTTAATGAAATGTAGCTTGCTTGCTGGAAACTGAATTAGTTTTCTCTAGTGGCTAATTTGAGCTGTATGTTTATTGAGTGGTATTTTTAGATGTGTTAGATTTTTTTTTTCTTTTTTTTCCCCAGTGTAGTTGCAGACATCTTGGTTCTTGGGTTTTTTTCGTAAGGCCAAAAATAGGAAGGAAAGAAAAAGGCAAGCTGTTGGCAGGTTTATCACTGAGTGTTTTTTACCATGTTCTGCCATTTTTCAACTCTTCCTATCCCCTCCTCTTTTAACTAGAAGTCAAGATGATAAAAATTTTCATGAGTTTTACTTTAATACAGAATGTATTATGAAAATTCACTTTTGCCTGTGGGGGGAATATGCTTCCTATAATAATTTGTAGTTATGCTTTTCTTTAGAGAGGCTTATTTTAATGCATTGTCTGCACAGAGCTTTGATATTTTTCCTTCAGTTTAAAAATGTCTATCATTATTTCTTCAGTAGACAATCAGCTACGATCCTTGCCTGCACAGTGGATTTAAAATCAACTGCAAATTGCTGAAGAATTGCACTTCAAGTGGTCTCAAGAGACGGGGGAAGCAGGTCTTCACTATAATGGAAGAGGCCAGGAGCTCAAAGAATGGAAATCATGACCCAAGGAAGTCTGTCCGTCTTGTCTGTGAGGAAGGCAAAGCAGTCAAAGTTACAAATAATCAGAATTATAAACATAATAGAAATGACAAATCTGTAAAGGATGTTGGGAGAAGTTCTCCAAGTGGGAATAGCAGCAAAAAAAGTAAACAAATTGATGCTTGTTCTGAAAAACAAGGAGAAAATAAATCAGGCAAAGTAAATAGTTGTATTCCTGGAACTAAAGATATGGGGTCAAACGTTCAGGATCGAAGTCATGGAAAAGCAAAAAAATTTTCTAACTTATCAGCTGCAGTGGAAAACCTGAAACAGACAAAAGCTCAACCAGTGGGAGAAAACTTTCCAGGCTCCCATGTTTCAGGGAATGGAGTCAGTGCAGAAAGCTTAACAGCTACACACAAAGGGAAACTGACGTTGGAAAATCCACTGGGAGTTCATACTTTGAAGACTAATGTTGATCAAACCAGTGATTCTGGTAAGACTGCTTCAGATCAAAGAAAAATGGAGCATAAGCCTGATGACTTCAGTGAGTATTATTCAACACTGGTTTAGTCCGTTTTCTTGTGGTAAAATTGTTAGCAATCTGAAATGGGCTTTGAAATGGTTGTGTTTACATTTTTTTTTTTTCACATAAATACGTTGTTGATTGCGTTTAGAGAGAACATATGCTCTCATACAAGCATCTTACTTAGAGAGGAAGAGATTATGGTAATAGCTGTCCTTTCTTCTCATGCCTAAGACCTGAACATCTTTGCAAGATACTATGTGTGGGTTTCAGGCAATTTTGTGAGTATAGTGTCTTGGAAGGGGGGAACCATTCATAAAATCATTGCCAGTTGTGGAAATGCCAGCTCTTACTGCTTTTCAGAAAGATCAGTGGAAAAATCAGCAAGAAATTTTTTTTTTATACACATAGGGGGAAAATATTTACCATTTTTCCCTGTGATTGATGTGCTCGTTTTGTTACTAAAAGTGTTTAAAATACATTTTAGCAGGTGGCTTTTTGATTTAGGGAATTCTGGAGTATGTACCAACCATCAGTGATTACTCTTAGAAGTGTTCAATTCTTATACATATTTTTCAATTTTAGAATTAAATATCTCGATCAGGCTTTGCCCTCACTTCAGGTTAACTCAGTTCAGGATTTGTCACATTTTTTCAGAATTAAGGGTTTTTTTAAATAAAAATGCTGTTGTAAGGTTATGTGATAGTGCAGATTTGAAGTATTTCCCACTACTGCAACAGCTACAGCAGTTGCTTGTATGGAAATACTACGAAAATATTGAAGTGCGTATTTTTTTATCTATCTTAATAAAATTCAACAGGAAAAACAAGTTGAAATGGCAGCATCCTGTGATCAGTCAGCTCTTTGTAGACCACCATCATTATACTGTAGGGACCATCTGTCACTGAGAAACCAGGACTTGAAAACTTTTTCAGTTTTGATCCCTAGCCTAGTCTTGGGGCACAGATCTCATTTGAAAGGAAAGGAAAAAAGAAAAAAAAAACAAGCCACAAATAAACCCTCGTTTTTGCTGATGTAAAAACTGCTGGAATAATTTAAGATGTAGATGTTTGTACAGATTAGTGGACTATGAACAATTCATAGGCATCTGGAGGAACTGGCCTTTCGGAACTGACCTGCCTGTTTGTGAGTAGCAGTGTTGCAGAACTCACTGGTTGCTAGCCGTGGGTGGCAAGGTGTTGCAGTATGGTCAGGTGTAACTCCAGAAGCCTTCTAAATAGAAGGCTTGAAATGCCTGATGACTGGCTCTGTAAGATCATTTGGGTGAGTGTCTTTAAAGCAGTTCTATGACTGTTTCATTAAACATGTTGCGTAAAAATTGTATTGTGTAAAAAAAAATATATTTTTTTTTAAGTTCTTATTTCTGTTATAGTAGAGCATCAGGATCTCACATTCTCTGTTCACTCTTAGTAGCAGACTAGTCTCTGAAGTCTCTCCAAAATACTGTTTAACATACTGGAAAGATTCTAACGTCTAAGGTGATTTTGACTAGCCTTTGGACAAAAACAGAATTTTTTTTAGCTCTAATTTATGGCTAGCTCCTTAGTGAGAGACTCTTAACTGCTCTGTACTCTTAATTTTCACTTTTCCTCTCCTTGAGTTACTCTGAAGAAAGTAACTATTTTTTTCTCTAGATAAAGTAAAGAATTCTGAATCAACTAAAGAACATGCTTTGGAAGCTGATTATTTAGAAAACACCGCTGTTATTGATGAATCTAATCTGACATCTGAACAGCAGCTAGGATTGAAACAAGCTGAAGAACGTCTGGAAAGAGATTATATCTCCCGACTTGAAAAAGTAGGTTGAGTTATTTATTAGATAAAAAAGAAAATGGGTGTCTTCTTTCATTATCATTACCATACTTCTGGTTGGGTGGTATTTCTACTAGAGCCTGTTACCTCTGTTTCTTTCTTCTTTGTAATGAATCACTTCAGTGATCTAAGGTATTAGCCCTAGTAGTTGACTAGTCGTTCATTGTGGCAGATGATATGGATTGGAAACTTTAAGTGTTCCTTTTGTGGCACGTGTGGCCTTTGTAGAACAGTATTTTTTGATTCTGCAGACCTAAATGTCTGCAGTTCCATTACTTATCTAAGATTTTCTAGACAGTCTAGTTATCTGGAAATTCAGAATACAGGATCAAAAGGAACCTTGTGGTATCTTCAGTATATTAGCCTTCCATCAGTCTGACTCACCTATATTGAAGATGACTCCTTAAAAATGTTTGTCTAAACTGTTCTTACCTCCAGTGAAACAATTTTCAAAGTCAGTATAGATAACCCAGGAGTTTTTCTTATTGTCTAATGTAAGTGTCTCTTTTTATCATTTTAATCCCTTATATGTTGTCCTAGGAAAATAAACCCAGGTTTATTACATTTTTCTGCAACTTTCTACACATCTAAAGATCATTGCTGTTCCTGCAGTCTTTCCTTCTTTAGACTCACTCTTTGTTCTTTGGTCTTAGGGTTTTTTTAGTTACTGGCTCATTCTTGTTGCTTTTCTGTAGTCATCCACTGTGTAAATGGTATCCAAAATCGGACATGCGATTTCAGCTGAGGCCTTACATATAAAGAGGAAAACTGACTTCATCTGCCCGCAATACAGTATTTATGTTTAGGATCTCTTCAGCAGCAATAGGACGTTGGTTTGTAGTTTGACCAGCAATCATCCCCATATCCTTTTCATAAGAAATGTTTAGTCAGATGTTCCCAGCCCTGTATTGTCTGCAGTTGATAATAGCTAAGGAGGAATGATACTTTGCTTTGATATTATTTAATTGCATCTGATTTATTTAATTTCTCTAATTTGTTGTGATCACTGAAATTCTGTTGTAGTTTACATCTTCTGTAACCTCTCCCAACTTGGTATCATTCACATTTGTAGTCAGCACAACCTCTATCGTATTTCCTAAGTCTTCAACAGAAATATGAATGTTTCTGACCACAGAAGAACTCCTGTTGAAAAATACTTGGCAGATACTTTTAGTCTGGTGGTGAACCAGTCTAGGTATGTGAGCTCAGAGGAGAGTTTTCTGAGCAGTTTTGTTCCCACCTTACTGTTCTTTATTTAGATAGTATTTATGGTCTCCTTTTGAGACTGATACTATGACAAGTGACAAAAACTTTGTAAAATTCAAGATACAACATCTGCTGCTGCTTCTTCAAGCCCTGTGATTTTATTTTTAAAAAGCAAGCCTAAAATTGGTTTAGTGCAATTTGTTCATAGCAGATCAGTTTGTCACCTATGACCTGTTTTTTTTCCTTATGTGCTTATTAATAACTTAATTATTGCAGTATTTTCCTGGATGCTAGTTCTGACTGGTCTCTTAATTCCTTGGCTCATCCTCTTTAGCCTTTTAAAGATATTCTTAAATTTTTCTTTCCTAGTGATCTGGAACATTTCCATTCTCTTGAGTTCTTTAAAATACAAATGGCTCTGAGATGGATTAGCTCCCTGAATATCCAAGCCCAGATTTTACGAGGCTTGGCTTCAAACAAGCCAAACATCCAAACTATGCATCTTACCTTACTCAAGGAGTAGTCCATAGCTTTTTTTTGTCTTGCTGTTTTGAGTTCTTGCCCCTTTCATTGGTGTGAAGCGTAACTAGATGATTAAAAAAGGCTTTACAATGAAGGCAAAATAAAAGATTTACATGATTCAACCTTTCTGGCAACATCTGTTGACATAAAACTGCAGATCAGTATTGTAAAGTATAACCAATTTTAAAAAATACTGTTATTGCTGATATTCATTCCGGTTTAGAGGAGTGGTAAAATATTTTTAATCTTCATTCATCAGGTATCATATACTTGAATCCTCTGAGCTAGAGTGTAACTACCTATAAGTTGTTTTCCAAATGGATGTTTAATTTCATCTTACTAGGTTTCTGTCTCTTAGAAAATAAGTATGACGAGATCTAGTATTAAAAGCATAATGACTATTTTATTTTAAATTTAAATTTACTCTGCAGTTGGAGAATATCAGACATTTTTTCCCCAAAAGCAAAGATCGAACTCAGTAGGTAGAAAAACCCAAATTCAGCAGTGGTTTAGATTTCCACATAGCAAGTCAATTTTTTTAAAGTCATGTATAGTCTACCTTAGTGTCTTAAAATGTTCTCTGTTAATTCATTGTTATGTCACTGTTTTCAGCACACTTTTCGATTTTAGTAAATACAGACCTATTAGAATTAAGATGAAAATGTTAAGTAGGGTTTTTTCTTTCCCAGTGGTAACTGATAGCAGTTATTGGAAAAATAAAGTCTGGAGGAAAACTAAGGCTTTTTGTTGGGGCCCTTTTGTCTTTGCAGTGAGCATATCAAAAGGCTTCCAATCTAGCTATGTTTTATTTGAGCGAGAAAATACAACTGCAGGATGAGACAGATAAAGTGGAGTATTTTGCGCGCAGCCCCTCACCTTTGCAGAGGTGGTCCTTTCTGCCTTTTGGTCTAGTAGTTCGTGGTGGTTTTCTGGTTGAATAAACTCCACAGCATCTCCTCTTGGGCCCTAGGAAAATAGTGCCCCTCACATCATCTCCTGAGGCTTGGCTTCTTGCAGACTTTCAGGGGTCTCCCAGGTGGCAGCTCTCCATTTGTGTACTCTGTCTCTCCCAGCCTTGTCTGTAGAAAGCGATTCTTGCCCTGCGTGTTTCTTCAATTATGAGCATCCCAAATTATTCATCAAAATGGAATAATCTTAGCCTTGTCAGAGGATCCCACCTTACCCAGTGTACAGTCATTGGTATGTTCTTCCTTGTTGGCCAGCCATGCCCTTTTTAATAGAACAAAAAATGTGGTACTTGCACAGGACGCTGTGAATATGCTAGCCAAACGGCAACACCATCTGTCATAATATGTATAGTAGATAATATGATGAATACTTCCCATTTTCTCATCAGAGAAGAGAGGATAGGTGCCGAGTTTTAATAAATCCATAGTTATTAAAAGCTTGAGCTGACAAGGGAATGGCTTACTGGCCTTTAGGTCAGCCTAAAGAGGCATAGTCTTCAGTCTTAATGTTGCCTCACTAAAATTTACTGAGAGGTATAATATTCAAGTCATCTCACTTCCTTTCCTTGCTTTCCCCACTTGTCATATGGGTAAAAATCCATTTCTGCTGTATTTTTTGAAGATTACTTAATGTTTGCAAAGCACCTTGATATTGCAAGTGTTACATAATTGTTAAATACATTTTATTATTCAAAGAATTGAGTTTTTCAGACACTATTAGCAGAAACATTTTCTTTTAATCTATGGCCATTTTTCCTCAGCGCTCCCCAGAATACACCAACTGTCAGTATCTATGCAAGCTCTGCTTAGTTCACATTGAAAATATCCAGGGAGCTCACAAGCATATTAAAGAAAAACGTCATAAGAAAAATATAATGGTAAGTTAATAAAATTCTGACTGATTTTTTTGTTCTTTTTCTTCCTTCTGTTTGGTTTTTTTGGGGGTTGTTGTTTTTTTTTTTTTTAAGAAAAAATATCATATGTGGTATGTTTTCTTTGGTCATCTTCATTTAGGTGAAAGTTTATGTGCTGAGCAGAGATCCACAAATTTCTGTTTCTTGTTTTCTGTTTGCAAAGAATGGCTTGATGATCTGTCCAGGCAGAGAGGAAAGAATATTTTTGGTCATTGCTTTTGAATTAGCGTCTCTGAGTAGTGGACAGTTCATCATACTTATAGTAACAGAATACAAAGTAACTTAGGTGAGAAACACACTTAGTTTTTCTGTTTCGCCCCAAAATAGTATCATTGGTAGCAAGACCTCCAGGGACTGGAGGTGGGGTTGGGGATGTTGGTTTTTTCCTGTTCTCTTTTGTCTGACTTCAAGTTTTTATCTACATCCTTTCTGTGATGGGTGGGCGGAGTGAATAGTATGTATAGACTACAAAAAGAGAGTTAAGAGTAGGGAGGGATGCGGTTCCTGAGTCACTCATCATCTGCCTGGGTTTATGCATGTGTTTAATATGAAAAACAGTTCTAAGGAATTCAAAGAGAAAAACAGTTTCTTTATTAGATACCATGGTGTTACTGTTTGCTTTGCTTTAAAGAGCTGCTACATGCATGAAATCCAATAAAAGGCACACAGATTTTCTTGCCAACCCATTTTTGTAAATGCTGATGAATAGCTACAAATTCCCCAGTATGTAGGGCTTTGTGATTCAGATGGTTAAACTTGCTTTTCCTACAACCATTCCCCAGAATTCAATCAATGATTTATTCCTGTTCCCATGTATTTCTTACCATACTTCTGTTTGATAGAATTAGAACATTAATTACATATATGCAAGCCATCACTTAGAAGACCCTGAATGCCATAAATCCATTACGTCTCATAAAGTGATGTTTTTGTATTATGTTCAGTTACTATTGGTAAAGGATTCTGGTTCTCTTGCTGTCTGCTAAATTGCATCATGGGAAGAAAAATAAATAAAATGGCAACGAACCCACTCCATGTTTGATATTGTACCATGCTTTTCATCTGTGCAGGGAGATAAGAATTGAGGAATGAGGTTTCTTTACCACCGACTGGAAATACTAGAGGACAGGGAGCTGTTTCAGTTTTTAACTCTTGTTTTCAAATAGCTTTATGTAGTGTGTCACATTACAGTGATAAGAGGTATGTAACTGTGTAAATGTTACTTCATGAAATATACCTATTTACAGCTCTAACTATGAGACACATGACTGCCAAATAAGCTTGGTAGCAGCGGTGGCTTCCCTAGTCAAGAAAAACCTGAAAGCAGTGACACTGAAAAAACCACAGCCCTTTAGAAATGCACATATTCTTTCTTATACTAAATTTGTTCAGATAAGAACAGAAGAGTTGAGAGATGCAGCCAGAACTAACCAAGCGATCTCATACTGGATTGTGTTTTCTTAGTGTATAATTATTTTCTGTTTATTATTTATTTCTGTTATCAGTCACATATTTCATGTAGTTGATGAATTTGTAAAACAAGTGATTGTTGTACTTACTCCTAAATGACGATGCATCTGACATATTTCTTGCTGTTGGATTAAATTGATTATAATTTGGTGCACTAAAAATAGCACTTTCTGGCACCAGCTGTTAAGGCAGCAGTGGGACTCAAAATTTCTTGGAGCTAGGAATACTTTCTCTGCCTGTGATATCTTCTTCAAGTAAATCCGCTCTGGAAAAAATGTGTGTGACTCTAGAAAAACGTTCTCAGCTCAGTTACTTTTATTATGTACGAACAATTACAGCTTTTCATTTCCTTCGATGAATTCTGTTTCAGAACTGTCAGAAAATTTGGTTCAGGAATGTAACACAGCAGATTTTCTCTCTGGTTGCCAGCTGTGAAACAACATACTCTCTTAAACACTGAGCATCTACTGTCATTTCTGTAAGCTAACTACATTTGCCAGTTAGGCAGGCAGGGTTCCTACCTTTGAAAGTGTTTGGTCCAGACACCATGTCAATAGAAGAACACAAACAGCCAACATGCAGTAGTATGAGATAACTTTTTTTCTTTTAAAATACCGGTTTTAACTTTTATTACCCAACAATTATTCAGGAGAAACAAGAAGAAAATGAGCTGCGTGCACTCCCACCCCCCTCTTCTGCGCAGTTGGCTGCTCTGAGTTTTGCACTCATCGAGGCAGCAAATGAACAAGGCATATCAGATGATGACTTCAGAATTCGTCAGGAAATTGTAAATGAGATGGAGAAAATTATTCAACAACGCTTACCAGGTATTCACAGTATTCTCCATTTTCTTTAGGTGAAAATTTTTCCTTTGTCTTAATTTTTACACAGATTTTGATACCTTCCATAATGGTGAATTAATGCATTTGGGATTAATATATCTTTGTATTATACAATATTAATATATACAGGCATTTTAGTACAGACTGGTGGTTGATTTAAAAGGACCTAAGAGACCTCCAAAAAGAGGAAAATATAATTGTGCTTCTTTTTGGCGTATGTTTATTGAAGCTATTGGTCCTCTTTAAAGTGGTGATTTCTGATGAAGATTGGAAATTTCCATGGCATGAAATGTTTCCTTCCTGGTCGTGTTTGAAGCCTCAGCCACTGTGCATTTTCTTCAGGCTCTAGTCCTACAAACCCTTCCACCTATACCTTACCTAGAATTACTGAATATCTGTGGCTGCTAAAGTAGAGATTACTTTTTTCCCCAAGTGCACTTAATCATACTAATATAAATGTAGCAGGAAGGGGAAATGAGGAGTTTAAAATGTGTTTTTTTCCTGATAGTCCTTCAGTTGTTTATAACATCTTTCAGGGCAGGTAAAAGTTGCATAAGGCAATTTTTCTTAAGCATAGTTTGAGGGGAAAAAAAATTTGACCTCTGCTATGAGTGATTTTGGCAAGCGTATGAGACATTTTCCGTACTTCATTGTGATCTGAAATATCTGCGGGTAATATACAACATTTTCAGTGCTTAATTGTGATCTAAAATGTCTGCAGGTACTAATCAGTAACTGTTCATTAAAACAAGTCATTAAAATCAACAAGGGTTGTTGTTTGACAGGTATTTCTTCTCATGTGTATTTATGGTTAATGGGTCCTAAAGTGAGGAGAGGTGTACTTTGAGATCAACTATAGCTTCCCAGAGTCCCTTGAACTGTCTTAAATAGGTCAAAATACTACATTTACTTAACTGCGTATAAATATCATACCTTATCTGCCTTTTCCTTGAGTGCTTTATGTTGATTAAAAAAAATAAAAGTCTGAGTAGGTTAAATGCTTAGTCCCTTTTCTCTGCTTCAGTGGGTCAATTAAAGTTCAGTGCATTAATAGAGTTTGTAAAAATTGTCTAGATAAGATGAATTATAGTCTTTCCCCTCCTCCCCCTTCAGAAGTACAGTGTGTTACTTCAATAGGACATTAAACATTCAAATCCAGTTTATACTGATACTGGAAAATAAAATAATGTAAGTAATACAACAATACAATAATATTTGATACTTGCTTCTTTACACTGATTTCTCATCATCTCCTATAGTTAATAAACTGGGAGATTGAGAGCTGATTTTTGGAGCCATGGTAATTTTGACTTTATGCAGTGGTTTGTTTTTCAATGAATCTGAACAGAAGGAGATGCTAATCTCATTGACAAAAACTACGTTTTCAAACTTCTTACTTAATCTTGAATTTGATTAATTGAATGAAACAATATTGAAACTGGGTTGATATTCTAAACGGTCCTTTTATTTTAGACATAACTTCTTTTTTCTCTTTGGTCTATGAGAATACAGTAGTAAGAAAGATTTTGTTTGCTGCAGGATGAGTAGCTTTAGTTTTAGGAACTACATTAAATGTATGCTTCAGCATAAGGTGCTGAACAGAATAGGGCTTTGTAGGGTGGAGGTTTGCTAATCTGTTTGCTCTTTAGTATTGCCATATGTGGCTCCTAGTGCAAACTTCTTTTCTGACACACTGTTGAGTTTTCCACTGATGGTATATTAGCATAAGACAAAGCAAAGGAAATTATTACTTGAGTGTTGGATTTGGAAGGGACTGAGCATAGTCTTGTTTTTCAGCTGACATAAATATGTCAGAGCCCTAATATATATTACAGAAAAGTTTTCATCTAAAAATTTATGTCATGAAGTGGGATAAATTACTCTATGGAGTGGAATGACATTTCTCATGATATTATTACTGAATAGTTACTTTCTGATTAGTTTAGATGTGTTGTACATCTTTGCAGTAAGGAACAATATTAAGTACAAAACCACTACATGGATACTGTACTTTGTGTCTTGGATTATACTGAAGTTATGTTTTATATGCATGTTTCGTAATGAATTGTGCATTGGAACTTGCTATTGAAATTAGCAGATTGTAGCACATATAAAAAAAATTTTGACAAAAGTGTATGAGCCAACAAAGAATTTTATAATTGGCTTACTGCTGAAGTGAAATAAGCTGTAGTTAACAAAAGCTGTTAAATAAAATCCTGCACTGAGATGGTGACAGTTACTATTTTATATTTCATTTTATATTAAGAACGAACAAAACTAAAGCTGCATTGCAGAAATATTTTAAAACAGCTTGAAAAGTTTTGGATATTTGGTAATTACACTATTTGAATTATATGTCTTCTGTGCTGCTGTGTTATGGAAATGACTAGCCTTCACGGGAGTGAGAAAGTGGTTCAATATTAATTAATTTTGGAGTACCATTTGGGAGGTGCGGTATCTAAAGCAAGGTGTGCATCGTCCATTAAAGAATAATTTATTTACTAGCTTGTAAATAATTGTTCTTTCTCTTCCAGACTGTTCACTGAGGATGTATGGTTCCTGTTTAACTAGATTCGCTTTTAAGACCAGTGATGTTAATATTGATATCAAATTCCCCCCTAAGGTGTGTAGATATTATTTTTTATTAACTGTTTATTAAATCAAGGCCATTGCCTTCATCTTCTGTTGGGCCTATGGTGTTAGAATAACACAAAGCATATAATCTTTGATTTGGTGTCAGATGTGCTTTGAATCAAGTGGATAGTTTTTATTGCTTGGTAGATAATTTCAGTTCTGTTTTTTTGGACAAACATGGTAACCTTTTTGAAAAATTTTCTGAGTAAGCATTGAAGCAATATGAAGATAATTGACTCTGGATAAGTGTGCTTTTATGTGCTAGTGATTCAGACTGTAAAACTTGTAGGTCTTCATTCCCCCTCCCACCCCCAACCCACCCTTTTAAAGGTGGGGCTAAAAGTGACAATCTTCCTTTTTGTGTTTCAGTTACTTGCAAGTAAATGTCACATCCCAGTTCACAGTTTACTGGGGTGCAAAATTCCTGCAGAGCAGTGTAACTTGCTTTTAAACATTGAAGTTGTTGGTTCACATTTAGTGTGTGATATTAGCCACACATTGTTACAGGCACAACTGCTGAACTTGCTCTTTTTTTTGACTGTATGTGTTATGGTGGAATTCAAGATACGTGTTTCAGGCAGATGCTTACACATAGCACTTTGAAATGATATGGCAGTTAGAAAGCAGAACAGAGCCCTTTTTAAAACAATTGTCACTTTTTCACAAAGGCTCAAAGGGTTGCTAATTTTTCGTTTTTCTTTGAACTATTAACATCTTATCTTTGAAACACTGAAGTTGGTTTCTGGGGAGGAAAGAAAACACATTTAGAAATTATAACCTTTTAAAACCCTTAGGAAGGTACTGATGTTAAATTCTTACTGTTGTGCATTTCTAGTGGCATATGTTGACGTTGAAATTGTTGAATATGTGGCAAGTATTTTGTTTTAACTTTATGGAGTCTGTTAATATGGAACTAGAACAGAAGTATTAACTAAAAAGGCTGTAGGCTTAAAGAAAGCTGGCTAATGCGTTTACCTGTTTTCATGGTGCAGACAGATACTGTTAACTTTTTCATTAATACTGACAAATTATTTCATTTTGTGAAAGAACATAGTGTTACTAGTTGTGCAGTCTAAGTAGTTTTAAACAAAATAAAATAGAGGTTACATTATTCCGACTAACCTATTTTTTTCATTTTAGATGAGTCAACCAGATGTTCTGATACAGGTACTTGAAATCTTGAAGAACAGTGGTGAGTTTCAGTTGCATCTCATTTCTGTTTAATTAACATTCCAACTGCTTTTCAGTTGTATTTACACTTAATTTGTCTGTAAACTTACAAAAATGGATTAGTTTTCAACCGGAGTATCTGAGCTGTTTTAATGAATACCAGTGCTTGTGTGAGAGATGAGAACCTGCAGCAGGAGAGTGGCAGCCCAGGCAGTCTAGTTCAGATTGCCAGAATTTATGGTAATAGTGTTGGATGCCAGATCAAAAAATATTTAACTTTGAAGGAGAAATTATAAGCAGTAAATGTGAAAGCCAGTTTCCATGTCCATTTGAGTGTCAGTGAGAACTATTAGAAAACTTGTGAAACTTGTTGCCTCCTTATTCTGTCAGGAAGTTACCTAACCTTGTGACCTGTACATCTTGAACCAAGTGACACAAGTAGCATAGCATTTTTGATCCTTCGGGAAATTTTGATAGGTCAGCTCCATAAGGGGTTTTCAAACTATCCCAATGGTTTGTCAGAGATTCAACCTTGTGTCTTTCAAATGTTGTAAAGACAGAAAGGTTCTAGAAGAGATACCAGCTCAGTTTCCTGACGGAGGCTTTTCTTTTTTTTCTTCTTTATGGCTGTGTGATACTTGAGGTGACCATCAAAAGTAACCAGAAAATACGCATACTGTATGCATACTATGCAGCACTTAATTTGAGTTGTTCTTAAAAGTGTGGTATAAATGTAATAGCTTTAAAGACACAGTTGGGAAAACTGTAAAAGACTTTTGTACAGCATGGTTTTTTTTCTCCTTGCTTAGCTGTCTACTCAGATGTGGAGTCAGATTTCCATGCAAAAGTTCCTGTTGTCTTCTGCAAAGATGTTAAAAGGTACATGTCACTGAAAAGGATTTTTAATGAGATACCTATTTCTGCTGTGCTTGTTCATAACAGCTGCTTGCCTGCACTCCTGACAAGAAGCATTACTGTAACATTTAGCTAACATCCATGTAAAAATGGAATTGCTCATACAGAAAAATACCATCTAGGAAAAAAGCTTAGCTTTGGTTTTGTACTTCATAGAGCTTGTTAGTTGTAGGAGTCTGAAAATACCAGTTCTACTTTAAGTTAAGTAGGGGCAGAGTGGGATGGGTTTCAGTTGATACTTAAAATTTCTGCGAGCAGTTTAATCCAAGACTTTAAAAACATTTTATATAATACACATTGCCAGAAAGGACAGATCACCTGACAGTTTCAGTGCATTCCTAAGAAGTAGCAACCTCCAAAATGGAACATGATTGCTGTATGATGGCCAGGTTGCTTTGACTGGCTAGAAGTATGTGCTTGAAACTCCAGAATAGTAAATGTGACAAGGGTGGGTGTATCTTTTCCTGTGTTTGTAGATTATTCAAATGCCTAGTAAGTACTAAGACAATAGATATAATTATTTGAGAAGCAAAACAGAAGTTTTTAGGGAAGCCGTTTTGTAGACTTACCAAGTCTTAATATGCAGGAGGCCTGAAGTGTTTGTTTATTTAATTGGTATGTGGAAGATATATGGAGTTTGAGTTGTGTAAGATTGCACAATTAAGTAATGATAGAACTTAGAGCAAATTCATAATGCTGTTTTGTATTTTTAGCTGAATTGAACTTCTGTAAGTTATAGATCCAACTGATGAGTTAAGAGTAAAGAAAATGTGATTATATTCTGTAGCTTTTGTTTTAAAAGTTCAGGTTCTTACATAGGGAGACACTGATGCATGTTTTTAGTATGGTGGATATGATGACCCACCTTCCGCCCACCCCAAGCATCATCTGTATACACAAGGTGATAACTCTTTTTATCTGTTTTACATTTGTAATTACAGTGGTTTGACATGTAAAGTAAGTGCTAGAAACGATGTGGCTTGCCTTACAACTGACCTGCTGGCTGCACTTGGTAAACTGGAGCCTGTCCTTATTCCCTTGGTTTTGGCTTTCCGCTACTGGGCTAGAGTAAGTTTATAAATATTAAGGATAATTATGTTTATTTCCTCTTTTTAAGCACTACATACAATGTAATGTATAATATACCATGAACGTGTTTGTAGAAAAGAACTTCATGTCATAATTCACCTCTTACCTTAACAGGCCAGAATGAGACCGAAGATTTTGATGTGAAACTGTAAATATGTATGAAGCTTCCACTATTCTGTTAGCAAGTTATTACACTAGTTACTTAAAACTAGTTAACTGATCCTTGAAAACCAGCCTCACAGCAGTTGGGTCTTGCAAACTTCCTGTTGCTGAGGTTACATTGAAAAAAGTTAACTTGCACTAAAAAGGGTCTGTTGTCATACCCTGCTGTACTTCATATGGATGTCAACAGTGATCACGGGAACCAAGTTATAATGTTCACAGCCAGTGTTTAACTGTCTTGTAATTCAGTCCTGAAATTTCTGCCAGGCCATACTTGACTTAAAATGTCCTGGCTTTATTGCATGGTTGTTGTTATTGCTACTTGATTTAGCAAGGTGTTTTTACAAAAAATCCTGTTGTACAACATTTAAGTAGGAGCAGTAGAAACTACAAAGAACTGCTCAAAGATATGTGCATCACGTATCTCGCGTTTCCATAGAAGAGATGAGTGTCAGATTACAACCAGATGCATAGAATCCCCATCTCCATACATGAACTATTACATAGTAACAAATACATGATAGTTGACTGAAATTCTAGATAGGAACATAAATGTGTCTCACAATCACAAAATCTCATGAAAGCGAAGAGAATAACATATAATAGTATAATTTAGGGCACTGTACAAATTACAGTAATTTGCATTTTTCTGTATGTGGATGGGCATGACATCTGCAGTTTCTGAGATAAAGGATTTTTTGTTTCAGTCTAGCATGTATTTCACATTTCTTTAATACTTGTCCTTTTATAATACATTTTAAATTAAAGTGCTTCTGTTACGTCAGAAAATTAATGATTTATTCTCTTACAGCTCTGTCACATTGACTGTCAGGCTGAAGGTGGGATTCCCTCATATTCCTTTGCCTTAATGGTGATATTTTTTCTTCAACAAAGGAAACCACGGATTTTGCCATCCTATTTGGGCAACTGGGTAAGTGACTTGGTGATATAGTAACCTTACTGTTACATTGCTGACATTATTTTTGTGTTCTACAAGGTCATAAAATGTGCAACTTTAAGTGCCTAAGAAATTTGTAAATAAAACACTGGGACTTAACCCTCACACAGTTGATTCCTGATGAAAAGGCAGCTGCTATAGCCTGTGCAATTGTGTCATGCTGTATTTTGGACAAGAGGCAAACATTTTCTTCTTTTAATTTTCTGAATTTATTTCTCTGACATCATTTATTCTTGGGAAGGATAAATAGCACAATTGTCAGTGTTACCTTTTGTTGAAAACTTTTGGTTGTCTAATTATATACAGTCATGTTTCAGAGATACTTTTAATTCTTGTTAGATTGAAGGCTTTGATTCAAACAGGCCAGATGACCACCAGCTGAAAGGTATAGAAGAGGAGTTTGTACGGTGGGAGTACAAACCACCAACAAATGGTGCAGCAAAAAACTCAGCTGGAGCAGAAAGTAAAACTAAAGTTGAACAACAAAAAGGTGGTGGCAAGAAGGTAACAAGCTCAGAAGTGGACAACCAAAGTAATGCGAAGGAGAAACATGGCAATGTAAGTCATGGTTTTATTTCACTTAAAACCATATTCTATCTCTTATCCCTGTTTTAATCTCCAAACGTGGAACCAGGGGAAAAAAAATACGGAACTTTTAATTTCTTACTGCATTCTTGTTCATGTCTTTCAGTCTCTCTTAGCATTCAAAACTCCTCACCAAGTTTCACTGGGGCAACTGTGGTTAGAACTGTTGAAGTTTTACACACTGGAATTTGCTTTGGAGGAATATGTCATCAGCATACGGGTACAAGAACTCTTAACCAGAGAGAATAAAAACTGGCCTAAAAGGCGAATAGCCATTGAAGGTAGGATAATACCCTTTTCTAGTTCTGTAGTTGTCCTGCATTATTATCTTTATTTACCTAATACTTCCAGATTTGTCACAAGAAGTCTAGAAAATAAATAATATCAATAATTGGAGGAGAAAGTAAAATATTTTTTTCGATTTTGTCAGCATTTAGTCTGTTTAAAGACAGATTTTCTGTTTAGTACTACTTTTGGCAAGTCTGGTCCTTGAAATACAAAGTGTAAATTTGTTTAATTGTTTCTTACATTCTGTTCTTATCTCTATATGTTTCATTCTTTCTAGAAACCACTATTCATTCCTTTCTAATAATTCTGATAGTATGAATTTTCAGCACCTGTAGCTGTGTTTCCAAAAACCGGAATGTATTTTGAGTCTTACCAGCTATCAATTTGTTTCCTCTGACTCGTAATGCAGACTGAGCAGGGAGGTTACCTCTGATCAGTGAACTGGAGCAAATCCATCAAAGTAATACCCACGCCCCCAGCACCCTTCCTTGTCCCTTTCCCTGTTGGTAGTTTTTCCACACTGTGAAACTGAATGTCATGTCATAGGCAATCCTTCAGGGCCTGCATATCCTGTGAAGGGAATTGTTTTCTTCAGGGAGTGAGACCATATGAATTTGATGATGAACATATAGCCTGCGTTATGTGTGTTGGGGAGAGAAAGAAAGGAAATTATTTTGTCTATTACTTCTTTATAACTGGAAAACGTCTTTATTTCTGTTCCTCAACACGGAAAAATAAGTAAACAATACTTCATAAGGAAAGTCACAGAGCGGTGCATGGCAGTCTGAATTGGCCTTAAGAATAGAGAAACTGGGTATTTGAGGAAGATTAAGAAACCATTTAAGGTGGTATTTTTATAAATGCATAGATAACTTTTGAACACTTTCTAGAGACGTTGATGAGCTAGCTTTTCTGGAACACACATGAAGTGATGGAGAGGACAAGGAGAAATAGGCCAGAGAATCATAAAGACAGAGTACGAGTATATATACAGAGAAAGGTATATTGAAGGGCAAGTCAGTAAGGTGCAAGAAGTAGAAAGGAAGAAAACAAGCAATGAATTGGTGAGGCACATGTTGAGTAGTACATTTTGAGATCACTGCTGTGGCTTTAATTTCCTCTCACAATTCTTTCCTTCAATCACTTTTAGTTAGAGAGTTTTAAAACTACAGTAACATTTATTCAGTATGTGGGAAATGAAAACTGTAAGACAAAAGGGCAAATTATTGAGGAAGAAACAGGAAATAATTTTAAAAAGCAGATTTTACTCTAGTTCTGATACCTGCTATTATTGGTCTTTTTGTGTTGTTTTTGTTTGTTTGTTTTATGTTCGTTTTTCATTTTTGCTTTTGGTTTTGGTGGGATTTTTTAATGTTAAGTTTGTAACTGAAATTGTGAAGTAACAGAATCTCAGTTTGATACTATCTTCCCAGGCAAACTTATAGCAACTATGCAAGTGCTCTTTTTACTTGGAAAACATGTTTGGTCTAGAAATCGCTAGGAAGGACTAAGAATGAAACCTGGTGAGATTGGTTCATATAATCCTTATAATCTTAATGTTATTCTTAGAGAAATTAATTTCTTGAGGAAAATGCAAATCCTCCTTCAGTGAAGGAAAAAAGTTCAGGCAGAGCTATGTTTATTTTACTTTTGTATGTTAATTTTCATTTCTAGCTTAGAAATTGACAGTAATATAATGGTACAATATACCTGTGGTTTTCTTTTAAAATAACACTATTTAGAGTTGTTTATGATAGCCAGCCATTCATGGCCACACGTGTTGTGTTTTGTATGGAAGAAGTCCAAAAAAACCTTGTGGGCCCTACATTCTCTAAGTATATCCCAAAACAATTCTGGATTATATTATAAGGATCTCTTTTTAACTGCTGTATCATAACTTAGGTATTTCAGCTGCTTTACTGAAATGTAGAAATTAAAGATTACTAGTTAAATTGTTCTTTTTTTTTTCCTAGATCCTTTTGCACTAAAGAGGAATGTTGCACGAAGTCTAAATAGCCAGATGGTATTTGAGTACATCCTGGAGCGTTTTAGGACAGCATATAAATATTTTGCATGTCCACAAAGTAAAGATAGGATTAAATCCAAGCCGGATACTAAGAAAAAAGAAAAAGGGAAAATGAATAATAAGAAATCCACAAGATCTGAAGAGCCTGTAGCCAACTGTTGCCTTCCACAAGGGGAAAAAGGTGTAGGTAAACAAAATATAGCAAGTGGATGTAACGTACCAGAGAACGAACTTGAATGTAATGAAGTGGTAGAAGCTGTAGCCAAAAGATGTACTTCCAAGAACATAGACTCTTTGCTACTTTCAACATTGGACTCTAGTTATGATGAAGACAAAGAAGAAGCTTTATCCCTTGTCTCTAATGAATGCTGTGAATTAAAGCAAAAATCACTAAAAGAGAGGGATGATTTAGAAATTTCAGTTTGTATAACAGAAGATGAGTTAAGCCACCATTGTAACTGTAGTGAACATCAGCCCTATGACACAAATTCTAGTAACGAATTTTCTGATGCTGAAAGTAGACAGAGTTTGGTAACAGAGTCTTCTCAGAAGAGTAGGTGCACTGGCACACCAGCTACCTCGCCCAACTGCAAAGCAACGGTGGAAGCTCATGATCTCAAAGATGAAGGCAGACTCTCTACAGAAGAAATGCATTATGTGTTTGATAAGTTTATTTTTACTTCAGGAAAGGTAAGCTGTGTATTTAAGCAGTGCTGGTCATATATTAGTGGGCTTTTACTTTTAAATCACTAAACTAAGGGTGGGTGGATGATGGGATTCTCCCAGTGATTGTTTCAGTCTCTGTTAAGAACGGTAGCTCCAGCCTTTTTAGAGTACCTGTTACTTAAGACTGGAAAACACCAAACCTGTAAGTCATTTGGATCAGAGGGGCTATTGTCCCCATCTGACGCAAAGCTTTCTGATTTCTACAAAAAACAAAAAAAAAACAACCAAACAAAAAAAATCCTAGGTTTTGGTTTTTTGTTCTTTTGTGTTTCCCCTGCCCCTGTCTCCTTCCTCTCCTACTTTCTTGTAGAATTTCCAGTTGCTTTTATGCACTGTGAGAACTAAATGCAGCCTATTGAGCCATGTTCTTCTGTTCTTTTTAGAGGCTCAGTTGCTGCTCATATGTTAAATGTTCTTGCTTGCATGCTTTACATGGAAATGTTAGGTCTGTTGAACTACCTTGTAAGTAAAATTGCATTTGTGCACTTCCCCCTAAAGCCACCAACTATAGTATGCAGCATCTGCAAACGGGATGGACATTCCAAAAATGACTGCCCAGAGGATTTCAAGAAAATTGATCTAAAACCACTACCACCAATGACTGACAGATTTCGGGAAATACTTGATATAGTCTGTAAAAGATGTTTTGGTAAGTTGGAAAAGTGTTTATATTCCACTGTAAACTGTGATCTGTAATCTGGAAAGAAATAAAACCTGTAGGGTTAAATTACGTATTCCAGTAAGTTCAGTGGGAAGAAGCTCTTCCAGGTTACCCTGGGCTATAAATTGATCAGTGTTCTTATTTTCATATAAACCACGATTGTGATATCAAATTCTTATAACAGATTTGAGAAACTAATGCTATGCAGGATTTTTCACTGGGCTTGTAAAATTTAGTAATGTTCTCAGAAATTAGTCTCTGGGCAAAACTAGGTTTTGTCTATGTCAAATTCTGTGGCTCCTTTTGGGTGCTGTGGTTAACCTTGGCTGGATGCCAGCTGCCCACTAAGCCAATGTGTGTTTGAATTGCAGAAAAATCAGACATCTGAAATAAAATCCTAACAACTCTAATGGTATCATAAAACGGAAAAACACATATTCAAGGGAAGTAAATGTAACAAAATAAGGAAAAAGGTATCCAATACTTTTAATTAGCTGAAAAATATTTTGAGGTAGCTGATTGTCACATCTGACTGTGTTTTAACTTTTTACTTTAGATGAGTTATCTCCTCCTTTATCTGAGCAACAAAACAGAGAACAAATTCTGGCAAGTTTGGAAAGATTTATTCGAAAAGAGTATAATGGTATGTAACAGTAGGTAGTGATTCTTCATAATGTTTTCTTCATTCATGTTGTCCAGAGCACGAAGATGTAATTTGTCTCATTATTGCTCATTTTCCTTGCTTAAAGCAGTGTCATCTCTTTTTCCCTCTGTATTTAAAGCTATCTTGCAGACTTCTAAAGTGAACATCCCTCAGTGCTGTTCCATGGAAATGTCCTTAGAAATTCCTTCTTAGAGTGGAGGAAGAGCTGCAAGAGTAATAATACAGATACAGGACTATTGCAGTCAGGACAAAAAGAAAGTTTTAATAGGCCCTGGCCAGGAAGTCTATCTAGTTGTGGGCCAAGTAATTTTGTTCCCTAGTAAGCAGTCTTTTAAGTAGCTTAGAAATTTTAATGAGTTTATCTTCACATGCCTTTTATAAAATAGACAAAAATACCTTACTGCAGTGATGGAAGTCAAGGCACAGAGAGACAAAGTGATTTTTTTGCTGGTGTTGTAAAACAGTGCTAGAGCCAGGTACCAAACCCAGGTTTCCTGAATTCCAGTCCATTGCTTTACACAGAAGGCCATCCGTTCTGCTGTAGCTGGCCTGTGATCAAGGAACTGTGAATTGCACTTGCTGCACTCTCCAGTTACTGGCAGCAGCTGTGCATTTAGACCTGTTAGAGAACTTTGAAACACTGAAGATTTCTGACTATTAAAGCTTAGGAAAAAATCTGTGAATATGTGTTACATACATTTTCGTGGCATTGATTTCAGTTGAACAGATAAATCTATTCTTTTCAATTAGGGAAAAGTTTCTTCCTCTCAGTTATATAATTTTGCTTTGCTTTACAAGAATGAAAATAGATTCCATTACTGCCTTTCAAACAAAAATATAAACAAAACATTTGGGAAAGAATGTTCCATAAAGTATATTAATCTTATTGCTTGTATCTTCTTGAACAGTATGTTATGGTTACAGAAACCTACTGATTGACCAAATTTACCTAGTCACTGGAAAAATATGCAACCTAGATAAAGTATGAGTGAAACCAAGAAATATTGCTTAGACTACATTAAGAGTAGCTCTGTCTTACCTGTGGAGTAAAGCTACTGGTGACTGGGTTTGCACATTATTTATAAAATCATAGAATCATTTAGGTTGGAAAAGACCTTTGAGGTCATCAAGTCCAACTGTTAAAACAGGACTGCCAAGTCCAACACTGAACCATGTTGCTAAGCTCTGTGAATATGTGTTTTTTAAACACTTCTGGGGGTGGTGACTCCACCACTTCCATGGGCAGCCTGTTCCAATGCTTGACCACCCTTTCTGTGAAGAAGTTTTTCCTAATATCCAGTCTAAACTTCCCCTGGCGTGTCTTGAGGCCATTTCCTCTTGCCCTGTCACTAGTTATCTGGGAGAAGAGACCGACCCCCACCTGCCTACAGCCTCCTGTCAGGGAGCTGTAGAGAGCAATAAGGTCCCTCCAAGCCTCCTTTTCTCCAGACTAAACACCTCCAGTTCCCTCAGCTGCTCCTTGTAAGACTTTTTCTCTAGACCCTTCACCAGCTGTTGCCCTTCTCTGGACACGCTCCTGCACCTCAGTGTCCCTCTTGTAAGTGAGGGGCCCAAAATCAAACACAGTATTCAAGGTGCAGCCTCACCAGTGCTGGGTACAGGGGGATGGTCACTGCCCTGCTCCTGCTGGCCACACAACATGTTTTGGATACAAGCCAGGATGCCATTGGCCTTCTTGGCCACCTGGGCACACTGCTGGCTCATGTTCAGCCAGCTGTTGATCGGCACCCCTAGGCCCTTTCCCACCAGGCAGTTTCCCAGCTGCTCTGCCCCAAGCCTGTAGCACTGTGTGGGGCTGGTGTGACCCCAGTGCAGGACCCAGCACTTCTTGAACCTCATACAGCTGGCCTTGGCCCATCGATCCTCTGCAGAGCCTTCCTGCCCTCAAGTGGATCAACACTCCCCCCCAGCTGGGTGTTGTCTGCAAACTGACTGAGGGGACATTTGATCCCCTTGTCCCAATCGTCTGTAAAGATACTAAACAGAACTGTCTCTGATATTGAGCCCTGGGGAACACCACTTATCACAGGCCAGCAGCTGGATGTAACTCCACCTACTACCACTCTTAGGGCTCGGCCGTCTGGCCAGCTTTTAACCCAGCATAGCATACACCCATCCCAAGCCATGAGCAGCCAGTTTCTCCAGGAGAATGCTGTGGGAGGCAGTGTCAAAAGCTTTACTGAGGTCCAGGCAGACAACATCCACAGCCTTTCCCTCATCCTCTAGGTGGGTCACCTTGTCATAGAAGGATATCACGTTGGCCAAGCAGGACCCGCCTTTCATAAACCCATGCAGGCTGGGCCTGATGCCCTGATTGTCCTGCATGTGCCACCTGATGGCACTCAGGTGGTCTGCTCCACAACCTTCCCCAGCACCGAGGTCAGGCTGACAGGCCTGTAGTTCCCCGGATTCTCCTTCCTGCCTTTCTTGTAGAGGGGTGTCACATGGGCTTACCTCCAGTCTTCTGGGACCTCTCCAGTTTTCCTGGACTGTTGATTAATGATGGAAAGTGGCTTGATGAGCAACTCTGCCAGCTCCCTCGATTGGATCCCATCCAGCCCCATAGACTTGTGCACATCTGGGTGGAGCAGCAGGTCACTAACCATTTCTTCCTGGACTGTGGGGACTTCATTCTGCTCCTCATCCTGTCCTCCAGCTCAGGGGGCTGAGTACCCTGAGGGTAACTGGTCTTGCTATTAAAGACTGAGGCAAAGGTGGCATTAAGTACCTCAGCCTTTTCATCATCCCCGCCACATCTGATAAAGGATGAAGATTATCCTTGGCTCTCCTTCTGTTTCTAATATATTTTTAAAAATATTTTTGTTATCTTTTACAGCAGCGGCCAGCCTGCATTCTAGCTGGGCTTTTGCCTCTCTAACCTTCGCCCTGCATAACCTCACATCACCCTTAAAGTCCTCCAGAGTTGCTTCCCTCTTCTTCCAGAGGTCGTAAACTCTCCTTTTTTCCCTGAGCTCCAGCCAAAGCTCTCTCTTCAGCCAGGCTGGTCTTCTCCCCTGCTGGCTTGTCTTCTGGTGCATGGGGACAGCCTGCTTCTGTGCCTTTAAGGCTATTTCAAGAAAGTAGCCTTTCAGCCTGCCTGGACCGCTTAGCCCTTCAGAACTATCTTCCACAGGACTCTGTCAGCCAAGCTTTTAAACAGGCCAAAGTTGGCCCTCAAGGAGTCCAAGGCAGTGGTTCTGCTGACCCCCTCCTTATTTCTCTGAGAATCGAAAGCTGTCATCTCATGATCGCAATGCCCAAGATGTCCTCCGACCACCACATCACCCACCAGTCCTTCCCTGTTTGTAAACAGCAGGTCCATCGGGCATCTGCCCTGGTTGGCTTACTGACCAGCTGTGTAAGGAAATTCTCTTCCACACACTCCAGGAACCTCCTAGACTGTTTCCTATGCTCTGTGTAGTATTTCCAGCAGACATCTGCTAGGTTGAAGTCCCCCATGAGAACAAGGGCTAGCAATCTTGAGACTCTTCCCAGTTGCTTGTAGAACATTTCATCTGTCTCTTCATCCTGGTTGGGTGGTTTGTAACAGACTCCCACCAGGATATCTGCCGTGTTGGCCCTCCCACTGATTCTTACCCATAAACACTCAACACTACTGTCGCCGTCATTCAGGTCTAGGCAGTCGAAGCACTCCCTGACATACAGAGCTACTACCCCACTGTCTCCTTCCTTGCCTGTCCCTTCTGCAGTGTTTGTAGCCGTTGCAGTACTCCAGTCATGTGAGTTATCCCACGGTGTTTCTGTGGTGGTGATGACGTCATGATCTTCCCGCTGCATGATGGCTTCCAGCTCCTCCTGTTTGTTGGCCATGCTTTGGGCATTGGCATCGAAGTACTTCAGCTGTGCTAATTTAGATTTAATTAAAACAGGAAAGTGCAGTTGCATACCACAAAATATTGTGCCACGTTTAGAGATGCCATTTAATGGTTATAGTAACTCTGTAACATACCTCGCTCATAAAAATTGTATGGGCTTTATCCTGTCTTATTTTCTACAAATAATTTTTAAAGTATTAAGGTTCCTCTCTTATCAAAGGTGAGGTCTTAGATGTTGTAAGCTCTGTCTTAAAGCTCATTTTTTATGGGCATCTGCACATCTCAGTTAAGCAGTATTCCATAGTAAGCACTTAATCATTCAACTGTAAAAGAATTTATCTTTTTTTTTTTATCTACTCTTTTGATCAGACAAAGCCAGGCTTTGCTTGTTTGGCTCTTCAAAGAATGGATTTGGATTTCGGGACAGTGATCTAGATATCTGCATGACATTGGAAGGTCATGAAAATGCAGAGGTAAGAGTTTTAAAATTGATAAAATTTACTATTTTAAATTCAAGAGTTCTTTAAGTTTTTTTTAAATTCAGTTAAGATTTCTGTACACAGAAAAGGCAGGATTTTGCTAGTAGCATGTTGGCTTGTTGCACCCTGTACAATTGAAGCAAGATGTAGCCTATGTTTTACTTTTAATGCTCTATAGACACACATTTAGTGTACTGTAGATGTCCAGATAGAGAATAGGAGTCACCAGTTTACCTAAATTCGTGTGCTGGCTTATTGCTTACTTCTTTTTGTACATAGGGTTTTCCTCTATGAAATAAATGTTTGATAGTAAATGTGCTTGTTGGGATAGGATCATGTTTTAACATCTGAAGCTGTGATATTTGTTTTTCCTAGAAACTAAACTGTAAAGAAATAATAGAAGGTTTGGCAAAAGTTCTTAAGAAGCATCCAGGTAGGTGTTTTAAAGTATTATTTGTTTTGTATTTACATTTACTATATATGTAGTTAATGGAAATGTTTTATGTACTAAAGTGTTGCTTCCCCAGGTTTGAGAAACATCTTGCCTATAACAACAGCCAAAGTGCCTATAGTAAAATTTGAACACAGACGAAGTGGCTTAGAAGGAGATATCAGTTTATACAATACGCTGGTGAGCATCTGTTTGTGTTTGGTTTTGTGTTTAAAGAAAGCTTTTTGATTGATTGTAACTCATCCAAATAATCATTTGAGGGAGTAATTTTGAAACCAGAATTAAAATGCTTTTATGTGCTTGGGGATTTTCCCCCCCCTACATTATTTAAATTCAGTGGCTCGCACCCTCAGCCCAACCCAAGTAACTGTATAACCTGATGGCAGAGCAGCATCGTGGCACACAAAGCAGTTTTGTGAATGCTTCTGAAAAGCTGTTTGTGCCAGATTCGCCATGGCCTTTCTGCCGTCATGAATAATACATCTCATCCCAGCTTACATCTAGCACAATGAAATTGTGTTGTTTCTTAAGTAATGGGCTCACATTCACCTGTGAAGAAGATGCAATTTGTAGAATGTGTTCCAGTGTGTGTCATCTTACGGACTTGCTTTTTTGTTGGTGTTTTCCAAGGTTCTTACTATTGTTACTGCATTAATACTGTCCTGATTACACCTTTCAGTTATGCTTGTGCAGGAAACATTGGATGAATTTTACAGGATATTGTTGTGATTTTTTGCCCTCCAAATGTATTATGCATCTCATGTGCTTGAATTGCAGACTATATTGTAATTAACCAGAAATTACCATGAAACACCTGTTTGATTTTCCTTTTTTTTCTTCCTCTCCCTTTTCCCAGGCACAGCATAACACCAGAATGCTGGCTACATATGCAGCTATTGATCCTAGAGTGCAATATCTGGGCTACACAATGAAAGTTTTTGCAAAGGTAATATAAAAAGAAGGTACTTAAAATGGTTGAACTTGATGATCTTAAAGGTTTTTTCCAACCTAAATGATTCTATGATTCATACATGATGAGATATACATGAGAAATACAATGCAGTGTTTTCTCATACAGTCACTGAGTTCACCTTTTGCTAATACCAACTGAAAAGGAGACAGTAGAATGCTGTTAATACGAAGAGCACTTTCTTAAGCTGACTATGCTCCATCTGATTGTGTCAGAATCAAGTTCTTTTGTCCTGGTATCTTCTGCCATCTGTTGAAAAATTTCAATTTAAGAGAAAGCTGATGAAAGGGAAACTCATTTTTTTCAGTTTCCAGCCAGCTGTGATGCAAAAATAAACCCCAGACAAGCAAAACCGGAAAAAATGGTAACTGTAAGTTTTAAGGCTTGTGGCTATGCATGGAATTTCCAAGTTGCCATAGCTATGACCAGCCCAGAGATTACTGCAGCTTTCTTCTAGCCTACTTGTCTTGTTTTACTTACTATGAAAGTCAGGAGTAGGTACGTGTTGATGAATGAATGAATGCCTAAGTCTCTACTTGATACGCCTAGGACATACACTTGACTTTAGGAGTTTGGGAATACCAAACGCCAAATCCCTTTTTTTTTTTTTTTTTTTTTTTTTTTTTTTTTCTCCTTATGATATTCTAACAAAGTGCTAGACTATACAGCCTTTGATACATGGTGTGTCTTTTTATTCAAGCTGCACTATTAAATACACTCCCCAAACACATCCAAAGAAAGCTTAGTGAAACAAGGAAATAAAAAATGGGTTATGTATGGAGAGTGTGTCGTGCTGTGAGGTGTTAATGTAATAAAATGCATCAAGATGAATAAAATGGAATGTACTTACTCATATCATTACAGACTAGTAATAATTCTCTTTTGGTGTGGTCACAGCAGTGCAGAATATTGCCATGTCTCTATGTCCAGATTAAAACTGCCTTGTGTAGATAATGATGAAACATATTTTTTGTAGTATTGCATACTGTTGTATACATTCTAAAAGTCTTACGGTAAAGACCAACTTTCCAAATTGTGGGATGTACTTTTGAATGTGTATATATGGAGGTGACTTCATAGCTATGCAGGTACACTGTGTTTAAGCAAAATCCTTCCTCCCCTGTTTGCATTGGCTAAAAAACCAGGAACAGCTGTCACTGCTTCTGCTAATGTGAAAGTAATTTGTGAATCTGTGTTTTTTCCAGACCTAGGAGGTTAAAAATGTGTTGTTTGTTATGACACATGCTTGAAGCAAAGGGTAGCTTAGAAGCAGGTGCTGTAGAAAGGTTACACTGTAATAAGATTTTTTCAACTATAATAAGGAAATAACTGATTGTTTTATGCTGTGTTGTGCAGGCTGGATCATGGTTTAATTAGGTATGTGTATGTATGCTAACAAAATGCCAGCTATTGCCTAAGTTGCCAGTACAACATGGAAATCCTTGCCTATTAATTAATTATTAAAAAAAGGAAGGGAAAGTGAAACAATAAGGAGTCATAGAATTAGATCTAGTAACATGAGTTTAGGAAAATTAGATTTTACAGTATTGAAACATGGACATTGGATGTGGAGGTTTGTTGGGGTTTCTGTTTTGGAGGTTGATTTTGTTGGGTTTTTTTCAATTTGGCACATCATAAACTTAAGAAGAAATTTTTTTGGCTGTAAGAAGCTTTTCTGTTTTTATGTTAGTCAAATTATGCTGTGGATTTGCCAGATGGCACTTGACTCTAGGGACATTTATTTTTCAGGCTTCATAGAACAATTTTTAGTTATGAGATGAATGTATTTTCTGTTACTGGTGGGATTTCTGCTCACTCTCTTGACATAGTTGTTGGTCTTGAATAATAAAATGTAAATTAAGTGTTTTGTTTAAAATGTTTTTTTTCAGCGCTGCGATATTGGTGATGCATCCCGTGGTAGTCTGTCTTCGTATGCCTATATTCTCATGGTTTTGTACTTTCTACAGCAGAGAAATCCACCAGTTATTCCAGTTCTTCAAGAGGTAGGTTTTCAGAAGAAGAGGCTATGAAAATAGGTGCAGTGCTTCTTCAAACTGAATATGAGAAGTCTGGGCTTTTAGGATCAGGGGGATGGATGAAATATGAGGACCTTCTGCATTAGCAGGTTCCTAACTCCTACTTGGCTTTAGTGGGTAAAACTTAAAAATCACAACAAAATCAGGAATCTGTTGAACCTAAGTTCTGCTGTTACATTTACTTTGGGATTTTGGTCTTATGATGATGCTTATATGCTAAACAGGATAGAAAGAAAATTGACAGGTGGTATGGAGAGAAGGGAGTTGTAATTATGAGAGTATGCCAGATGCCTTTGAGATGTGAGTCCAGCTCTTCCATCAGTTATTGTCAGAAGCATTATTTATTGCTTAACACCATAGCTTTAAGAGAAAAAGTTGATTTTATGATTTGATGAGGGGGAAGAAAAGATAACTAATGCTTTGGTGCAACTTTAAAGGTACTTTACATGAGCCAGGAATCTTTATTAAAAAAATAACATTCTGTTTCTCCATTGCATGGGTAGGGAGAATATAATTAGTCAGCTACCTCCCTCTTCCTGGATACACTCTGGGGCTCCCAAGCACTTCTGAAATTACCCCTTCCTGACTTCCTTCTTGTCTGCGTGCAAGAAGAAAATTGGCTTAAGCACTGCAGTTGAGATTCAGATTTTGTTGCTGATACTTTAGTAGTGGTTGGGGGTTGTTATTTTATTGCTACCCTGAGAGTGCATTTAAATAACAGTGGAATTTCCCCTTGGCTTTGCTGAAGTCAGAATGTAATAGGAGTCATACAAAGTCTCCTTAGGGATTTTGTGGGCAGAAGGGAAGTTGGAATCTTGATGAGGTAATTCAGTCATGTTTTCTTAGTTGCAAAGAACAAGTAAAAATAAAATATCCAAGTAATTTGAGAGAGGTATAGCAATAATACAAAAAGACTTTGAAACTTATTACCAATGGGACAGGCTGCCTGTATAAGAAGTAATTGTTAAAATTAACAGATTTATATTATTGTATTATTTCTTACCAACAGAACTGCAAGTTTTTTTATGATGACTTTGAATTAGAGTGGTAACTGTGTCCTTCTCTGTGTCGGCAGATATTTGATGGAAAACAGATACCACAAAGAATGGTGGATGGATGGAATGCTTTTTTCTTTGATGACATGGAAGAACTGGTAATATTCTTATTCCAGAAGAGTCATTAAAACTTAAAGCTTGTTCTTATGGGAAAGTAATACAGTGCTAGCAGTGCAACATACAGAACAGTAGTTAAACTTCCATATCCGTATGGTTATAACTTCCCAAATGAGTCGTGTTTTGCTGAAATCAGTGTCTGCTTTTTCTTGGTACATTTAAAATAATTTCTAAATAACATAAATAACGAAAAATACTTTTACTCTTGATAACAGTCTAGGATTTGAGGGTAGTGTTAACTGTGGTGGTTTAATCTTACTTTAACCAAGTGAAAACTGTTCATGGTAGACAAACTCATAGTTAGAGAGGTAGTTCAGGAAGAGGAGGAATGCTTCAGTAACTGTAGCTGAAGAAATTGTGTCTTCTATGGCATGCAGAAGAAGCGTCTGCCTTCTCTTGGAAAGAACACTGAATCACTCGGAGAACTCTGGCTAGGGTTGCTGCGATTCTACACTGAAGAATTTGATTTCAAGGAATATGTGATCAGCATTCGGCAGAAGAAGCTGTTAACTACATTTGAGAAACAGTGGACATCCAAATGTATTGCCATTGAAGGTACTTGTCTGCTTAATTTTTATTCTGTTAAGGAGGGAGTGATGAATGCTGTTGTTTGAGGATCTCTTCTTATTGCACAGTACCTTTATGTGAGGAAACTACCATCAATGTTTAAAAAAAGCATTGTTTGCAAGTCCTACAGCTTACAAAATGAGATTAGACTTGGAACTTTTAGTATACGTCAATAAATTGCTTTTACTTTATTATGGTTAGTCTCATATTTTTAAAATACTGAGCATTGCTTTGCTCTCACCTGCTTTGTGAGTGCATTTAAAATGGAATTCTCTGTGTTGAAATATTTTTTTTGTTGCAACACATTTTTTCCAGCTCTTGATTGGTTTTTCTCCCTTCTTTATACAGATCCTTTTGACTTGAATCATAATCTCGGTGCTGGAGTCTCTAGGAAAAGTAAGCTATTAATGTCTACTAATGATTAATGTTCAGTAATTCCTAGTGTTGTGCCTTTACTGGTTTTTTCTCCAATAACTTTTTCTTTCTTCAATAGTGACCAATTTCATAATGAAGGCATTTATCAATGGGAGAAAATTATTTGGTACCCCATTCTACCCAACTGTTGGAAGAGAAGCTGTAAGTTTTCATAGTTTTTTACTATGCTTTTTACTTTTCATCCGCTGAACGGGTGCATCCAAAGCAAGTCTCATGTATGTGTATGTGTGTATATATATATAAAATACCATATATTTATCAATTTGGTATGCACAATATATGTAATTACAGATCGCCTGCATAAAATGGGTGATATAATCATGTCATTTGGGAAGGGACATAGACTGCTTCAGAAAGGATACAAGCAGTGACTCAGATACTAAAATAGATCATATTCAAAAAATTGCTGTCTGAAGAAGCCTTTGGGGAAGGAGAAGGTAGGTAGCAGGCTGGAGTCTGGATAGCTGTTCTACAAACTTAGCCTCTGGCCCTAAGTCTAAAGGGGTCTTAAGCCCAAACTGATTCGCATCTCTGAAAAAGCTGCCATTATCTAGGGGAGGAAAAGGACTAGGTATAATGAAGTAGTAAAATTTAGGGAAAAATAGGAGATGAAAGCTGTCCGTTTTGCTTTCATTTCTCAGTCTTGTAAGTGAATGGTTTATGTAATATATCTGTCTGATGTGTTTTGATAGGAATACTTTTTTGACTCAAAAGTGCTGACCGATGGGGAATTGGCACCCAATGACAGATGTTGTCGTGTCTGTGGAAAAATTGGTCACTACATGAAAGACTGTCCAAAGAGGAGGAGGTAAGTGATATACAAAGCTAATGTAAAATCTCTGAGATGAAATCAAGAGAGATTTGATATTTGAAATTTTAATGGAAAAGAAGAATACACTAAATTGCAGACAAAAATCAAAGCCTCATATCTGATCCTCAACTTCCCATCCTGTTTTTGCTTAGGACTATTTATGATCATCTCTTTAAATCTTAGAATGTTTATGCAAGCACACACAGAGTAAAGTCAACGTCTATAATATGTTAGCTTTATGATCTATCTGTAGTTACAGCTTACCTTAAAATTTAGATTACTAAATTATTTCTTTGTAGTGTAAACATTCAGATTGGAGACTATATTATCTGGCTTCACAATTTGTAATGTGTGAAAATATATTTCGCATAGTGATCATGTTTGGAAAACAGTGCTGAATTTGAGCTGTACTATAGATCTGATAACATACCTCTGCAAGGCAGGTAAAAGTTAATTTATTAAAATCTAGGAGTAGTTAAAATTACGTAGTTAAGGTGCATTTCTGTAACATCATACTAGTGTCAGTCACTTAGTGATCTTGCACTTGTACGTTAAGTGCACTTACAAGTTTTGCATCCAGTGCTCCTGCAGAAGGAGTCCCTAGTACATGCAGATCAGTGTCTCCAAAGAGAGTTCAGCAGGAATTGACAGAGAATGTGCACTCCTTGCTTTTTTACATCTTTGGATTTTTAATGACCCATTCAGTGTAGGTTGTCTAGCTCCTCCTAAAACCTGTTGAAGCCCTTAGAATGCAGATTAAAGTCTGGGCTTTTTCATTTACTTCTTATGGTCAGTTTGTGTGCACCTTAATTCTTCAAAAGATTATTGGTTTCTTCCTGCTACGAAGTCCTTGTTTACAGCCGTTTGTTCAGTCAGCAGAGTTCAAGATACATGAAACGGGACTGGAACCCTAAGGTCACAGGTTGACAGTTTCTTTCAGCCACTCCTTTAACTACTGTGCACAAGCACTAGCACACTGAATTCCATCACCTCTTTCCCTACATACACCTCAGGAAAAGAAGTTGTGATCTGCTCTTCACACAAACTCCTACTACAGCCAGGGAGAATCTCTGTTAAATTGTATATGCAACTCACACAATAGTATTAATACTCAACAATCCTACAGATATCATGAGGAAAAAGACCTTTGCTTCTTGTGATGGTTCCTGATCACTAGTTCTTCTCCTCCTTGTTGTACCTAGTGCTGAGTGTTTGGAAGAGCCCCAGTGTTCTCTTTCACATCTGGCCTAGGCTCAGGATGCTAATATAGAGAAATATGACATCTGCAGTCAGGGGGAGGTTATATCTACAAGATACAGCTAATGTATTTTGTGTATATTCTGACTCAGTGGGATTGTTGCATAGAACTACCTCCAAACTAACTGGCAGTTTCCTAACCCTACTTAACTGTAGGTGTAGTTCTGTGCAATACAGTCAGATAGCTTCTGGATAATTCTGGGGAGCTTTTAAGTTCATTAAGTAAGTTTATGCCAACAGGTTGTTAACTGGCCCAGATTCTGGAAGTGTTTTTCTGGGATTGCTCAGATATTTGTATTCTGGTACAGGTGTTGCTTATGTAACCATTTCCTTTGAACATACCAGTATAACAACTCTACAGAGTTTATATTTTATGTGGTTTTGTGATATTGCTAACAAAAACTATTATTCAGATTGAAGAAAAAGGAGAATGAGAAAGATGATGAAAAAGAAGTGAAAGAAGATGATAGAGAAACAAGAGAGAAAAGGTGTTTCATCTGTGGGGATGTGGGTCATGTTAGAAGAGATTGTCCTGAATTCAAACAAACCCGTCAGAGAAATAATAGCGTGCCAGGTAAGTTAGTTTATGTGGTGTTAATATAATGTGAAAGTTCTGAGATCCCTATACAGACCTGGTAATTACCTTAAAAAATTACTGCAACTGGTAATTTTAGTCATTGCAAATACAGCTTTTAGTCTAAATGTTGCTTTTCTTCAAGGGGAGTAATGCCTCCTGAAGTATGGTCTTTGCATGGGTGGTAAAAATGTACTCAGGAGTAAGTATAGTGTACTTCAGGGTATTGCATTATTTGTCTTCCACTCACAATGGTTTCATTTAGGAGTAGTAATAATAGTAATTTAATGCATTTCCTTTTCCAAATGTTTCTCAAATGTTAGCTAACCCTCCATCATCTGTGAGAGGTACGTAAATGTAATTTCACCAAAAATCAGGGGTATTAAAGTAATAGTTCCAAAAGGATACAGATGCATTAGGAAGCTAGATCTAGCTTTCAAATTACTGTTAGTAAAACAAGTAGAGAAAGCAATCATAAATGAACTCAAGAGAGAACCTTGATGCTTTTCTGTATTCTCATAGCCCTTGCTCACTCTCCTGCCCTGTCTCCGGCTTCCTTTGCCTAAAAGTTTCTGCTGTTACTATTGCTATTTAAAATCCCAATGCTTACACATTCCATGCAATAGGGTGGAAGCTTAAAGTAGCTGTCCCACCTGGTAGCAAAGTGAGTTTTGTAGCAAAGGGCTTTCCACTTAAAGGAGAGGAGAGGTTAAAGTGATTTACCTGCTCTGTGTCACATGAGATTTAAGGTATCTCTGACTCCCAGTTCTGTGTTCGTTATGCTGTAATCCATAACCTTGTGTTTTTTACTAACATTTTTGTTCCTTGATTAGGCACCCAGTTGGTCCGAAGCATGGTAAATTCACAGCTAGTGGCTGTGAGTCAGCAGCAGGTGGAACGACCCTTGCGCACTAGACAGTCATCAGAATGTGTAAGTTCCAATTAGCTATAGTATTGAAGTAAGCAAGCTGTAGCAAACCAGCTAGGGTTCTGAGCTGGGCCATGTTAGGAACAGGTTTGTGCAGTTTTTTCTCAACTGATTCTGGACTTTATAATGACCAACGTTGCACTCTGCCAGTTAATTAAACTTCTATTTATAATGTAGTGTCTCTTGGAGAGCATTTATGGTCTTTCAGTATGGAAACTACATAGCCAAATTTCATATGAGCTAGTGAAGGTGGCTTTTCAGGATTGCAAGCTATCTTTGAAATTTAAGTTAGGATGCCTTTTGAAGTCTTGCACTTAGTTCTTCTGGCAATGTTCTGGAGTTAGTAAGGGAAGTATAGCATAGCTCGTTGTTAACATGGTAGAGACTTAGCTTTGTGACTATCATCATTCTCTGTGGTTTAAGAGAACTGTCTTTAAGGGGCTGTCATATACAGGCAAGGAGCACGAATGAATCATATTCCAATTCAGATGTGATACACAGGGCAAAAGTTTGCCAGGGCACACTAGAAGCACAAACAGAACAATGGGGAAATTTATGGTAGTTTTCTCTTAGTATTTCTTCAGGTGTCTCCTAGGAAAAATACGTTTAACTTGCTTCTAAGTGGAGATTGGAAGCAGAGAGTATTTGAGCAAATAACAGCTCTTGGCATTTAATGGTTTTGGAGTACAAAATACAGCAGAAACTCACGAATTTTAAGCTATTAGTCTGAGAAATGTGTGCCTGCTAATGAAGCTGGCAAGTAAACAAACAGGGCTGCTTTGTTCATTTCAGTTGACTACTTTAGGTACGGAGTATTTCCTGTCTGATCAGAGAGCATTTATTGGAATGTTTGCTCCAGTAACAGAGACTTTGTAACATTGTTTTTACTATAAAAATACGCTGTTAAGGAGGGACTGATACAGCCCTAATCTAAGTAAAGGGCTGAACTGCCACCATGCTATCACATGACACAAGAGAATCCTTTTAGGAGCCTTGTATTTCTGCTTGGGAAATTGAAGCTGGACATGTGGGTGCACACAGTCAGGCACACCGTGCGCATGTGACTTACTGCATGTGCACATTCTTGTGTCATCTGGATATCATGGACTCTGTGTGTGTGTTGCATGGTTGTCATTTGGCCAGGATTTCTTGGCCAATATGTGCTGTCCATGAGTTGTTTGAAGAGAAGGGAAAGGGGGAATATTAGTAGTGCAAGAGAGAGAGAAAAGGGGAAACCAGGGGTGTGGAAGCAGAGCAAGAGGCTGGAGCTTAACATTTCTCCTCTCCTGCTGCTGTCATGTCCCGTGCGTGCTTGTGGTGGTTTAATGTTTGCGGGAAGGCTGTAGCTAGTGCATGTGCTCCATTTTTATAACATTTAAACTGTTAAACTAGTCATTGTCTTTCAAATCCCAGGTTTTACTTTCTCTTCCTGGTTTGATAGAAAGGCACAGGAGGCACTCACACAGGAACAGTTGGAATAGCAGCAGGGAGAAATCCCAGCTTCTGAGCTTCAGCTTTTGCCCAGGCAAAGGCACACAGCATGCTGCTATAAGAAATGCTCTGAAACGCTGGCATGTGGGAGTCCTGCAGACCTCTGGTTACTGAAGAAAAGTGACTGCCAATGTAAACAGACAGGCGAGCAGTCATGGATAGTGACAAGCTGCAGAGACCTTTAACTTCAGTTGTTTGACAGCAGCTGAGGTACCTGGAGCTTAGCGATCTGCTATAGTCTATGGAGGGAGACACGCAGCTCCAAGGGGGAGATTAAGGTAATTATCTCTGGGTTAGGTAGCTGCCTGTCATTCAGATTTCCCTTTGGAGGCACCTATCTTATGCCGTCACCTTCTTGTCTCAGTGCTTAAAGCCAGATTAGGTTAATGCAGACGTTGGTAATACATTTTGGCAGATGAACTGGGAAACTTTTCCCAGCCACCCACCCCACTTCTGGAAGTGCTTCTCTGCTTAGTTGGGATATCAAACAGATGAAATAGGTTTATGCCTTTTGCTGTTGCTGGTATAAGGGAAAGCTTTGTAAGAGCTCTGCAAAGACTGTAATAACTGCTGTTTCTGTGCCTTTAGCCATGGCCTAACATCAGGATATGGAGGTTGAAACTGGGTTTTTGGACCATCAATTTCTTGTTTAACAGATTAAACAAAAATGAAAGAAATATGTGGAGCTTACTTTGGAATTACTTGAAAAAGCGTCTGTAGTAATAAAACCCACTCAATTTAGATGTAAGGTGATTAGTTAATGAGACTCTGTGCTGTAAATGAGTAGGATGGGGAAGACACCTATTAAAAATCAGAATCAGACATGTGAGGAGTCTAATGAAGAGCCTGGGGCTAATGTTTGCTCAGAATGATGTTTCTGATGGTGGGATGTGCCAAATGAGCAGACCAGATTATCTGATGGTGAAAATCAGTCAGTCGAACTGCACTAAATTTAAACCAGCAGGAATGTGGGCACAGTATTTGGGGTGTTGCTGGGGAGAGCTTTGCCTTTTCTGTGAATAGTCTAATACAGTGGGTACTTATTAAAGGAAATCACCATTAAATAGCTAGTGAACTAATCAGAAATACATACTTTTTTTTCCCCTCCAGTCTGACTCGCATCAGTCATCTTACTCTCCACAACCTCAGCAATTTACACAGAATTCCTCTCAGCCAGCCTCCATTAACCAGACTCAGCCACAACCAATATCCCAGTCTAAGCACGTTCCGCAACCACAGCAGGGTGCACAGCCACCCCATCAGGTCCAGCTGCCTTTGTTTAACTTTCCCCAATCTCCCCCAGGTCAGTATTCCACCTTGCATAACCTGGGACTACTTCAGATGCACCATCACCACCAAATTCAGCTTCCCAACACTTCTTGGCCTATTCATGGGCCCGTTATTCACTCTGCACCGGGTAACCCTCCTCATTCTACAAATGTTCCATTTTCTATGAGATCTGGCAGCAGCAGCACCACAAATAACCAGAGCAGTGTAAGCTTGAATGATCCCAGTATCATCTTTGCACAGCCTGCTGCCAGGCCCATGGGAATCCCCAGCACTTCTCATGAGGGACACTGGCACAATCCTGTGACTCCAAACTCACTGGTGAACAATGGCACTGTGGGGAATTCAGGTAACTCTTCTCTGTTGTATCAAACCTCTCGCACTTTGTGTACAAGTGTTAAGTGTTACAGGAACAGCTAACTCTTTCAACTTGTTTTATATTAAAAATATGATGCTTAAGAAACTAAGTTGTTATTTTCACTGTCTTAACATTTTCATAGGAAAATAATCAGGCAAGTTTGATTGTTGTAACTTTTAGGCATTGGTCCTATCTGCCATTAACAGCTGTGCAACATGTGAGAAATCATGCATTCAACTGAGAGATGTTCTGATAATTGCTGGGTCTAAAGCACATTTCTGTGGATATGCTTACAGATACGGTTCCCATTTATGTTGTTACGTAGTTTATTAGATGAGAATGCTGAGACTGAAACTATGAACTTAAAAACTGGCAGAATTACAGTTGTGCAAGTTGAATATTGCCTCCTTGCATTTAGTGCAATATAACATGATCTTATGCATTCTTTTTTCTTATAGTTTATCCTGCTACATTTAACTTCCATAATCTCGGTATCATTTCCTGAAAATAATGCATACAGATTTTTCCTGTGATGAGTGGGCAACAGTCTTTTGCCTTGTACAAAAGCCAAGTACATTTGTATGTCTGAAGCTGAGAAAAGCAGTATATAGCAATTAAAGCCCATACAGTTTCTGTGTAACAAACTGTGGCAGCACCTAAATTTTAACTGATCTTTAGAACATGATAATGGTCTTAAGATTTATGTAACTCTGCCTGTGTTTAAAAAAGAAAAATCCATCATACAATATACTGATGAAGTTGTTGATCACTAGATGGAAATTTTGAATCTCCTGCACAGCGTTTCTCTGCACTACTAAGGCAGTTGATGGCAACAGTAGATTTTCAGCTGAGTCAGCAGTGTTGGATGAAGTATAATTCACCAATAAGTTTCAGATGTTTGTTGAGATGCTGGAGATGCGTGCTTTTCCTTTCAGTGCTTTGTGGGTAATATATTCTAGAAGATACAGAAACTGCTGTCAGTGTGTTTTCTGTGCCTTCAGCGTGCTTTGTCCCTGCCTCTCCATTTCTGATCTTAATTCTCTGTCCAGGCGCAACTGTCCCCTCCTCCATGTCCACCCCAGCTCTGACTTTTTCTCAAGCAGCTCCTTCCAATCCAAGTCTTCTTACCCAGGTAGCTGCCTTCTTTCACCTGAGCTCCCCAAATCCTAGTTCCTCCTCCATTCTCCCTTAAGGAGTCCTGTTTCTCACCATGTAGTCAGTCAGTCCCTGTCCGCAGTCTTTCTCCTCTTGCTCTGTCTCATTTTGCTTGCTTCCACTCTGATTGTGCCTCCGTAGAAGGTTTCCCAGTTTTCTTGCGCTGTCAGTCGCAGTATTTTTTTTTCTTTCCATTCCTCAACTTCTATTTCCAATCTCATCACAGCCCTTTTCCTAGTTCCCAGTCCTAGTATTTTTCCTCTTTGTATTTTAATAGTCATTTGAAAGTTGCGTTTCTGGCTTAGATGCCTTTAAAGTGGGGTTACTGGGTGGGTGCACAGCAGCTGTCCTGAAGCCTGCTTTCTTACTTGCTTAGGACAGTTTGAGAACAACAAGCTTGTGGAAACGGGCTCACATAGCCTTGACTTGGAAGGAGCGACTTTCTTCTCAGCATTTGATCAGAAATGGGATCGTTAGAAGTTTTAGACTTTTTTTTCATGCATACTGTAGAGCCATGCCTCATGTTTTATTCTAGAAAAATTACGGTTCTTTTTAAATGTCTAGCTTTTATTTAATGAAAGTTTCTCTGCAGGGTTTTTTTTTTTAATGATGAGCCTGAAGGGGAACTGATATACTGAGGATAGTTACTTATTTATTTATTTTTAAATGTACGTTGATCAAGTTTTTAAACTAGCAGGCATTTCTGTGTCTTACAAAATTGGGAGCTACAAACAAAAAGAGGATTAGTAATACAGCATTTGGCATCAACTGTTGTGTCTCCTGCCTCCTTGGCTGCTTGATTTCTCATCCTTAATGCTGCAGTAGTCCTGGATTTGTAAATGGAATAGTTTACAATTTGTGTATTTGAGTTCAAAAGTTTTTATTTTCCTCTCTAAAAATAAATTTTAATTTGGTCCAGTGATCTAGATAGCAAGTTTCTTAAGCATACAAGTATTAGTGGAATTCCGGTCTACATCTGAGAATTATTTCTTGCAGTAGGGTAATTGCTTTGATGTCACAGCTGTGTCAGTGATAGTGAATATCTGTGTGGGATCAGAGATTAGTAACATTGTTCAGACCTTGTATTTTTCATCATGAGAATGACATAGGAATAGTGAAATTGTAGGTCTTGATTTTAATAACTGATTCATCCTCTGTCTTCCACCCCAAAAAATTCTATTACAGTGAATAATGAAGAATGTAGGTGGTATTTTTTATGTATGTTAAAAAGAAAAAAAAAAAAGAAAAAAAAAAAAAAAAGAGTAGCACATCAGACTTAATTGCATTACGTCCCCTGCAAACTGTTATTTAAGATGTAAATTGTATTTGTGACTTGCTGTTTAATTATTTCAACTTGCAATGTGCTTTTCCCTTTCAATTGAAAAATAGATCAGGGTTTCCAAGGACAGTTTGGTAAAATGAACCCTTCTTCTGTCCCTTGGGACCATGGGACCCCTACCCATTTTCCTCTCCTCCGAGGAGCGTGGCCTTACAATATGCCTCAGAACTACATGCAGCAGGGAAATGCCAGCTATCCACCGAACAAACCTTTCTACCCTCAAGGTACTAGAACTAGTATATGAATCAACAGCTCATGCAACATGTCTCTTTACTGTCTCAAAGGCTTTAAAAGCCAAGGAAATATGTTTCACTTGCTAGGCTCCCTGGAACCATAATGAATCCAAGAGTCAAATCAACGCTTCAGCTTCCTGTATGGATGGATTAAAATTTTGGGGGCGGGAAGGGGTTAAATAAAATTCTGAAATCTGAGCCAATTTGCAGTCTGTTGCACTTCTAGCCTCTCTCCTTCACTGCTGCTGTCTCACTGTAAAGCCACCTCTGCTTCAATAGAGGTTAAGATGATTTGCCCATGAGCATGTTAAGAATATAAAGACATTTTTGTCCCAATTAATTTTATTTAGCTTTTTTACCTTGCCTTGTGGGATGACTTAGATAAAATCTTGGAAGACCATAGAGTAATTCAGGTTGGAGAGGTCCGCTGGAGGTGACCTAGTCCAGCCCATCCACAGTCAAAGCAGCACCAGCTTCCAAAGTTAGATCAGGTTCAGTTATTCAGGGTACTTTGAACGACTGACTTTTATCACAGCCCTTTCTGATGCTAGTGAACGGTAAAGGTGTTTCAGCGTCTGGCAGGACTGGAAAAGGCGGGTAGGAAAAAGGCCTTTGGCTCCACTAAGAGAGAAGCTATGCCCAAATTTTACTTGGAGGCTTTGCAATTACCACGTTGCTGGGTCACGCAGTATAAAATGAGATACCGGCCAAATCCTTTTTTTCCCCACATCTAATCTGTTGGCTGGAGCAAGGTTTCCAAGTGAGACCCATATTTTAAAATCCTGAAACTATTTTTGTTGAATAACTAAAGTAATGCAACAAAATGACATACTGATGATTCTGAGGGAATTTGGGAGATAGGATTAAAGTAATGCTGTATTGTCCCATTAAATGGGTTAGTCATAGAGATAGCGTTTGTCAGTCTAGTAAATGGCTTTATTTCTAAGTAAGATTAATACATTGAATATAGCCAAGCACTGTTAAATATATTTAATTTGCTGAAGTAATTGTAATCCATTTTCTTTTAGCTGGTCCACTGATGCAGAGTAACCAGCGGTTCTCGCTTCTGTCTCAAGGACACCCACACTTGAATCTGAATTACATTCAACAGAAAAAGTGAAATTTCATGGGATGGGGGGTGGGTGGGTGGGGGGGAGGGGAGGAAAAAATTCAGGTTGATTTAAAATCTTAATGCAACATGTTTAGATACAAGATTATTTAAGACTGTTTTTAAACTGTATCATTTGTACATAGATATAACTATAGTTTTTACTAGTATCACAGAACTGAGTGATACAAATTTCATCTATTTTATTACCCTATTTTTAAGGGGAATTGTGTTTTGTTTTATCTTGATAAACTGTAAAGAGAGAGAATTTTTAAAATTAAGTTCTTTATTTTCTATTAGCTGTATTCATACTTTGGTTGCTTCAGACTTTATATATATTGTTCTAAAAAAAATAAAATTAGAAGGGGATTTCATGTGTTTAAAATTTGTCACTTCTATTCTTTACAGAACTATGTAGTGCCAAAAAAAAACTTTTTAAAAGAAAAATAAAACTGCAAAAAAAGGATGTAAGACTTTTTCCTCTTCCCTATTTGTATGTGTGCTTACATTTGACTGTTATTAGGAAACCAGAATAATAGAAATTGGTTTAGTTTAGCTGTCTTAAAGAAGAGCCAAAAGATTAGCAGCTTTAACAGGTCATACACACTCAGTATACCTGGTCTGCCCCATGCTGGTGTCATGCATGTGCTGTTCACAGCCAGTGTATCTTTCTTGTAAAATACTTGATTTGAGGGAAGAGTACACCTGCTTTTCTGTTCATGAACTTCGCAAAATAATATGAAAATACTCTATAAAAAATACGAAAGAAACAGCAAGGAGCTTTTAAAGATCAACCCCCCTTTTTTTTTTTATTGCGTTTCACTAGTTTTTACAGGTCTTGAGAAAAAATTTAAAAACAATCCTGAAATTCTGTCATGAGGATGAGTAACTACTATCCTTACCTTTCTTTTTAATTAAAAAACCACAATAAAACAAACAACAATTGTACAGGAGAAGGATTAAAGAAATGGGCTGCTAAAGCAGCCAGTACATATCCATCTGTCCCATAAAGCAAACAGGACAGTGTTAGACTGCAGTTCAAGGTCCTTAAACTGTGTGGTCGATTTAGTTTGTTATTCATTCCCTCGCCGACTCTTCTTGTGACTTTTCTTAGATCTGAAACAGAAAGTAAGAGGAGCTGTACAACACTACTAGGAATTGTTTTGAAAGACCAAGGTGATTCACAGAAGTACCGTGGTGTTTTCTATGGTCAACTGCGGACAGCGTAAGTTGATTACAACACTGAGGGAGGTACTGTATGAAATACTTCATATCCAACATTGTAAGACCTTTGATCCCCAAGATTAAATGGCAAGTAAGAGCTCCCACAGCAGTACTGATACTCTTAAGAAATACTCTTAAGAAATACTCTTAAGAAATTTACCTTTCAGGTGATTTGGAATGACTTCTATGTCTGTGACTACGATGATGCCCTACGAGACAAAAACCATAAGTTACTTCCATAGACCCTGGAATTCTTTTTTGTTTTGCTAATGCAATCTGCTTCTAGTAACCAAGTGTCCTAGATAATAATGCCAGAACAACGCTAGTTTTAATTAGGCACTCTAAATAACCTCCTGGCAAATACCTGAAAAACATACTAAAGACAATTTTGCATGTATTAAAGGAGTTCTCCAGCTGTGCTTAGTATCGCTATCAGTTTTATGAGCCAGATTAAGCACCTATGCTGCCTTCTTGATACTGTGACACAGATTTTTGTTGGAGTGGATGTTCTGCTGATAAAAACTTGCCAGAGTTAATCTGTAAGTTACAAAAATACCTGGAGATTTAGATCTTGATCTGTGGCGCCTCTCCCTGGATCTGCTCCGGTGTCGTCTTGGGCTTTTGCTGCGATGCCTCTCCCGGCGTGGAGATGGACTGAGAGGAAGGAAGCTTTTAAGACAGCCATACTAAAGATACACGCGTTCTAAGATTAAATGATAGAATAAAAGACTACCTTCTTCTCTTTGGAGAGCGGCTTCGCCTGTAATTGGAGGAGAAAAGAAAAAGTCGTAAAAATCATGAGCAGAACCAGCTGTTTAATTTCCCATATTCTCCAGCACCAGCACCAGGGCTTCTCTCACACTCCCCCATGCCTTCAGTTAGCATGCGCTTGGCCTGCTGCACAAGAGGCAGTACATGCTTCTGGACTGGCTACTAGAGTGAGCAAATAAGGTTAGTGAGGAGTGTTTCCTGACTAATTACCAGTAAAAACTAGTTCAAGCACTACTGAAGGACTAGAGAAACAGGCAGATGGGTTGACTGTGGCTGTGCATCACAACTCCTTACTTTAGAAAGCAGCTAAAGGAATTGGAAGACGTAAAAGATTCTGGCTAAATCGTCGTCTTCACTTCTACGCTCGCTGCAGCCATCTGCAGTATGACAGGTAAAAACACTGCTCAAGGAGAGCTATGTCACCTTCTTGGAGACCTGCTTCGGCTCCGCCTGTATCGCACAACTGGAGATCTGCGAGGTTTATCGAGGTCTCTGTAGCCTCTTCTGCGGTGGTCAGGAGATGGTGCTCGTTCCAGCTGGAAACAAGGGTGGAGGGAGAAGGTTCTGTAAGTCTTGTTTCATCAAGGTTTTTATCTATCAGAACAGATTTCTGAACAATTAATATAAATGACAAGAGTCATGCAGTCAAGGTTCCCCATCCTCAAGTATTTCATACTCAGAAGTCAGCGGTACTGCCAAAGCTTGCCAACTGGAGATTACTATGGCCACCTCTCCATTCTGTTGATTCTTAGGAAGTACAGCAGAATTTACTCTGATGGTTAGCTTAACATTCATCATCACCTTCAGTTCTCTCCGTTACATATGTATGTAAAACCATTTATCTGAAATACGCTTAACACTGAACAGATCCAGATTTGTGAATTTCAGGAGGCAGAAAAACCTAACAAACACAAAACACTACAGAACTGCTTCAGAATCTAGCAAGTTCTCACAAGCAGCTTATATGAAAATATGTTAAGCGGAGACGTGTAAGAGTTGCAAGCAGCCTCCTGGTGGCTCTCCTCAAGTATTTCTCAAAGGCCATAAAGCATTCTGTGGTGGTGGTGGTTCAGCACCGGCTTTAACTAATCCCTTTCCAAAACAGTTCACCAACCTTTTCATCTTCCTCTTCCTCTTCCTCACTAGATTCTACATCATCCATGTCTTCTTCCAAAGCACTAACACGAGGCTCGAGTTGCTCAGCTTCTTCCAAAACATATCGTTTCTAGGAGAAATTAAGACTCTATCTGATGCAACCCAAGTAAGAACACCTACAGAGGCATCTTGTGTGCCCAAAGGGCCTGTATCATAGCTTTATGCAACAAGCCAGTAGCTGATAAAACTACTGCAGCTGATGCAGTTAGGAATTCCATAACCATCTGCTTTCTCAAACCTGTAATCGAGGCAGAATGATATCGCATACACGTTCCTCATGTAGTAGTTCATCAATAAATTCATCCACGTGCATCAGTTCAAATTCTGGGGAGGGGAAATACCATTTAAAAGACAAAGAAGATTAACACTAGTGGCTAGAGTAAAGATAAAACACTACAAACAATTTACATCAAGTAGACTGTAGAAACAACAGTTCCAAAATAATTCTCAAAGATGAGGAAAATCATTAGGTCTGTCTTGCAAAAAGGAAATTACTGCACAGCTAGGATTAGCAGATTCACAGTGCTTAAACCAGCACTCAAGTGGTGTTTCTTTGGTATTTATGGAACTGCATTTCAGTGCCCAACACAAAACACAAGCACCTGGGGTAAGTAAAATAAGCAAGGCAGTTCGCATTTGTACCACTTGGCCAGACCAGCAACAGACTATCCAAAAAATGAATAAGTAAAAGCAAGGTTTCAAGAAGATGGTTATGCCACAATTTTTTAAGCTTTATTGCTAAATAGAGTACTTATGTTTATCTAGCAGGATGTTTGTTTTTTTTAATAAAAGCTCACCTATGTGGTAATAAGAAACCACAACAAGAAAAAGTAAGTGCTTACCCCCATTTCTGTTTTGACTTTTTATTTTTCGATAGTCATTGTACAGTGGTTCAAGATACTTGTAGCAGTCAATGGCAGTGCCCGTCAATCTCATGTACAATGCACCAAGCATTCGGACGTACCTGAAAATAAACCTTGTCATGTATCTGAGGTTTTTGTGTACTTAGCAACTGAGATAAAAGAAGAGCTTTTCCCATAAGTTTCTGAGGAAAATTAGTGCATTGAAACAAATAAAATACCCAACTGTTCAGCTTTTCTCCTTCATGTACTCTATGTGTATATGTATATATACACACACGTAAAAAAATAATAATCATATAGTCAAGTATACATACATAATCTACAGACTGGGTGCATTATCACTCACAAACATGAAAGAAAGACTGAAAGAAAATTAGATTAATATTGCTCCCTTAATGCACCTCATTCTAAATACTTCAGGCTAAGGTATATTGTTGCAGACAGCGCATGCCACGAAGGCAAGCCACTACAGCCCAAGTGCCAAGGGGAGTAGGCTTGAAAGGGAAAGATGTGCTTTTTAGCAAGAAGAGTTTATCAGAGCCTACTGGAAGCTAAAACCTGCACTGAAGTCTCCCTGGCTGTTTTGGACAATTTCGTTAAGTACGACAACGAAACAAAGGAAAAATCAAGCTACTAACTTACTTGAAGTCCTCGTTTTTTATGAACTCCACGATGATGTCCTTTTCGGGCTGAATCTGCAGCATCTTCAGCGTCAAGCACAGGAAGGGCGTGGGCTTGATGTTTCCGCCATAGACGCCCCCCACGTACTTCAGCTCCATGGCCTTGTCCACCACCAGCTCGGCTGGGAGAGGGACGGGCCGTCAGCGCGGCTCCCCGCCGGGCCGGGGCCCGGGCCCGCTCCCGCCCCAGCCCGCCCCGCCATACCCGTCAGGCCGAAGCACTCCTCCTTCCAGTACTTGGACTCGTAGATGCGGGTGCGGATGATCTTCTCCACCAGGTACTGCGGGTTGGTGCCGTGGATGCTGTGCGCGTCCTTCACCGTCCGGTTCGCCATGGCCGCCGCTACACAGCTCCGCTGCAGGCCTCCCCGCGCCCCGTCTGTGAGGCGCCGCTTCCGCTTCCGGGCCGCGCGCCGCCGGCCGCCATCTTATCTCCGGGCCATAACGCCCCTCCCGCCCGCGGCTTCGGGCCGTCAGACGCAAACATGGCGCCGTTCCCGCGCGGCGTCCCCCCGCCTCTTCCGCGCTGTGCGCACGCGGGGCGGTGGGCGGGGCTGCGGCCGGGCTTTGGCGCGAGATTCTATCCCGGTGCTGGCGGGAGCTCACGCCGCCGCTGCCGCGCGCGAGGTTGGCTGAGGCCCCGCGTGAGTGAGTCCTGCGGCCCGTGGGGGGGGGGGGGCGGGCCCGTGGCTCTGGGAGCGGGTGGCGGGCCCGTGGCTCTGGGAGCGGGTGGCGGGGCGCCCCGGGGTCCCTCTGCCCGGCCCGGCCGCGCTGCTGGCCCCTTCCGACGCCATGGCCCCCCCCAGGGCGGCGGGCAGCCGGCTCCCTGAGGAGAGCCCTGCCCCGGTGGGCTGGCGCGGGGCGGTGAGGGGGGAAGGGCGCTGGGGGTGTGTGGCGTTTTCTTGAGCCCTGCGGCTGGTTTCCAGAGGGGTAATTACTTAGGAGGGAAAGAAACCAAAGTAACTAAAGACCTGAGCATAATCGGGACGTTTCTGACTCGAATCCGCCCGGTCGCTGCGATGGTGTACGAAAACCAGCACGAGGGTCTTAAAGCGGCCGGCGGTGTGCCCCGGCCATCGCGGCGGGTCCCTCGGGTGTGTTAGCCGAGGAATTGCAGTGCATCCACCAATCCACAACTGAACATCTTCCCTTTTCCTGCCCCCTCGGGGGAGAGGCGCCTGCAGCCTTTGAGGAAGGCAGGCTTCCCTGAATAGGCCTGTGCACACTGAAAGAATAGATGGCATGTCTCTGTAGTGGGCCATCTTGAGCCTTTTCCGGCTTCTGTTTTTAAATAATAAAAAAACCAACTTGTTTATTTCTTTTAGATTTTCCTTGGGAATCATGAACACCCGGCAGCAAAGCAAAATTATCCACTCCTGGTGTGGAAGACCCATGTGCTTAGACAGGAAACTCAGGACTTCCCAGTACAAGTAAATAACATTTATTTCTAACTTGCCCAGAGAAACTTCAACAATGAAGGTTTCTTTACCTTTCTGATATCGTTCAGGTTAGCGTGGCAATCGGTGAGGATATGAGTGAGGTTTTGAGCATTGTGTCATGACACTGTATAAGAAAAATGTTGTCACGAAGCTCTTAAATTATAGATTGTATAATGTATAAGCAAAAGCATTTAACCAAATCTGTGAATAAGAACTGTTTAATTGAAATATATATAAAAGCGTTTAATCGGGGAAACTAAATTGTCATATTTGCAACAGGGGGCATAACTAGCTACAAAACTGACAGGCCGTCAGCTTTAGTGATATGTGAACTAATGAAGAATATGAAATCCTGATTTTTAATCCGCAATGTGTGTTTCGCTTTCTAGGGGAATCCTTATTACATCAGAAAGCAGTGGAACAGAAACCTGTGTACAGCTCGGTGACTTCGTTTTAGTAGAAGGAGAGAATGCAGATCAACCTTTTGTGGCACAAATCCTGAATTTATACGAAGATGGTAAAAGAAATAAATATTTACTTCCTATCTAAGAAATCATGAAACGTTTTAAAGTTATCTCTTTCGTGGGGATGTAGGTAGCATTAACCCTATATCACTGGCCTGATCTATTAGTGAAATTAAGCTTTGGTAATCACTGCATCGGTATTCACATGTTCCCCAAATATTTGGGGCTGATCACTGATTTCAACTAAATTTGATAGATAAATGGAGAACTTAAAAACATTGAATTCTTACAGTCTTTTTGCTTAGTGTCTAATTTAAAATAAATGGTCTGTGAGGAAGACAGTGTGAGCTCATGCTTTATTTAGTGTTTGGAGAGGCTAAATGGAGCAAGAGTACTGCAGCCCTGGAGCTTGCATCTTATTAGATACCAGGTAATTTAGTGATAAGCCTCGAGGCTGAGTAAATGAGGCTGGTTACTTCTGTCCCTTGTAGAACTACTTGTTTATAGATAAATATGAAAAGATAAATTATGGAAGGCGAGCGATACAAAGACTGTGTCTGAGTCTGCATTGGAGCTACTCATTAGCTATGTCTGATTTCTTTGTACAGCTTTTGATTTTTGTTTTGGACCATTGTAATAATATTTTGAGAGTTTGAAATAATGTAATAATGTTTGAGAGTCTACTTTTTTTTTTTTAACGTATTTATGTAGCACTCCAGCTTATTTATTTATTAATGCACACTTATTGTACCATAACATTCAGCTCTTTTTTTTCGTACTGGAATGAAACCCATGAAACTTCCTTGAAAACAAGATTTTCCTTTTGTTATATATCTTTAACAATTTGTCAAAGATATGTGGCTTTGTTTTCAAAGATGGACACCTTAAAATGTAGAGGGTAACTTAATATTAAATGGTTAAATATAAATGTTCCAACTGTTTCTTTTAACTCTTTCCATACGTAATCTGTAGTGTTTATTGAGACTTTCTCCTAGTTATTTCAACAGCAGGATTCTCTAGTTTGTTAGGCAGTAAGTAAATGTTTCTTGCTTGCTTCTGAAATAACATTGACATTGCAAATAACGTTCTGAAATTTCTTAGTTCTCCTTTTGTCACTGTTTTTGATTAGCGGGGTTCGCTTAGATCACGTCTTTTCAAATAAGGAATGTCTTTATTTGTGATGGTGAAATGGTGGTCTCCAGGCGTTTTGTGATTGAGACCTTGTGTAGGTGTTATCTCATTCCTTAAGTCTCAACTCAAACAATTTAGCTTAGAAAATGGGAATTGTAATCTCTTATCAGATGTTTTCTCATCTGTGTTCAGGGAGGATTTCTATTCTTGATGGCATTTCAGCTAAAGTCATTGAGGTCTCGTAACAGCTATTTGCGATCCAGTAAAATTCTTAATGTTCAGTGACTCTCTTTTGTGGTTACAGGTTCTCAGAATAAACATGCAGTTGTGCAGTGGTTCTCTCATATTACAGAGATACCTCAGAATAAACGGAGGCTGCTTAAAAGAAAGGTGTCTCCCCAAGAGGTTTTTTTTGATAAAGTTCCTGGCTATGACACTGATATACCTGTGGAGACCATTATTAAAAGGACGACGGTACGTACTGCAAACCCTCTACAAACAGAGCGAACAAAGAAACAGAAACAATTTGGAAAGCATAATAGAATAGCAGCTACTTTATTCCCTCCCAAACCAAATGAATGATGAGTATTCGTTAATGCATTTATCATAGGGTAGGATAGTTGAAAACTTGATATTCTGTCTGTCTTTCATCCCAAAATGATGTTGTTTTTTGACAGCCGGCTGATCTGGAGGTTTGCATGGGAAGTAGTAGAGTGAATGGGAGTCCTGTAGTGCAATAAACTTATACTGGTGTAAATGTAGGTTGAATGTGTTGCCCTTTATAATGAAGGATTGCAGAAGTTCCAACAATAAGATAGATGTGAATAGAAAATAGCTGAATGCTAAGAAAATAATTGAATGCTAAATTAACAGTAAATGTTAAGATATGTGTGTTTTGGTATTTTCTGTTTTTACAGGTAATACCGCTACTTCTGGGAGAGGAACTACCTATTACATTAAACAAGAAACAAACTTTCTGTGTAAAACAGTCTTGGGATGGAAAATGCTTTACGACTTTGTCCTCTGACACATTCCTTAAGCTGAAAGAAGCTAGCAAGAAAGGAGGTAACAGCCCAAACTCTTCAAGCTCATTTACTCCTTCAGGCATCGTTTCCCTCCTGAAAAAAGAGACAGAGAGCGTTGTTCAGAGTGCCACAAAAAATGATGAGTTGGAAATACAATCAAAACATGGCGATTCCAAGTCCTCCGTCAGGAAGAAGAGATGTTCACAAGGAGTGGCTAATAGCACCAGAACTCTAACAGCAAGGAAGAAGTTACAATTAAACGGTATGTATACGGTAATCTGTCCATTCAGTAGTTTTGAATGTAGTATGTTTTGTACCTTTTTGTTTTGGGTAGTTCAAACAATGGTATTCATTCAATATTCAACATGAGTATTTTCAGCTACTTTATTCAGGCTTTGGGGTTAGCCCAAGCCTTTTGGGTTCATTAGTTTTTTTATGTCTGTTATTTCAAGCAACTGTACGGCTTATATCCAGTTGCTGTTGCAAATGTTTTATTTGTAACCGCTAAGTCTAAATTAAAGTGCTTGTTGGCTGAAATGCTACCAGTCAGCCTAACTTGATGTCAGAATGTCTCACTTTCTTTAATCTTCTGACTAACGGTGTGCTAGAATGTTTACATTGGGCTGGTTGAATAAGCACGTTTGATCCTACATAACATGTCATATTTTCAAACTGAAGCCTAAGTGTAAGTGGTGGAGGCAGGTTAGAAAAACTTAAAAAACGGATTGTATTCTGCTTGGTCATCTTTCTAGAGGAAGTGCATGCCTTCTGGTGATTCAGTTCCTTGTTCCTGGAGTGTAATGCCATCTCCTTTCATTTAAATGGCAGCCACTGAACCAGTAGTTTCATGTCTTCTGAACATTAACCAAACCAGCTATATTAAAGCCTGACAAAAATTCATTTTGCTCTTGATTCCTAGGTCCCACACAATCTCTTAACAGCAGGCTCATGGGATGTGAAATTTTGAAACTTCTGGATGACGACTGTGGTGCTATAGCACCGTTAGAACCATCAGCTGCTAAAAGAAAAGTGAGAATCACTGGCGGTTTAGGCTCACCACCAAAAATGCCTCGCACCGATGATAAGTCAGAGTCCGGTTTTGCTACTGAAGAGCGGTGGTTTAGTGATACAATACAATTATCATCCTACGCTAAGGTCAAATACTCCAGTGGGAAAGCCGGGGATCTTCCTGTGAAAAATGATACTATAGCGTAAGTGATAGCTTTTCTATAATTATTTTTCTATGGGATCTCTATTTGTATGTAGCTCTCTTTACAGCACACTTATGAAAGACTTCTGGAGAGAAATGCAGGTCAAATCTCGGTGTGTACCATGTTTTGCCCGTTGAGGTCACTGAGAGGAGAGGGGATGGTCTAAATAGTCACGAGTGCACTGTGGTGAGGCTCTAGAAAGCATCTTACTTGGAGGTGAACACATGATTGGGGAGATTGTAGGAGGAGTTGACTTCAAAGATGGATGCAAACAACAGTTCATGGTTACAAGAACAGAGAGAAGGTGTTAGAAAAGGGAATGGTAGGATAATATGAAAGGAAATTGAAACAATGTTAATTATTATGGTTTGTACTCAGCAACATAGATAAAAATCTGTTTCCCTGGAGTACCTATGTCATACAGGCTGAAGTATCCCCTACTTGTGACTGTTGAGATAACTGTAGAGAGGGGTGTGATTGGCCTCGTGAGAGTTGTCATGATAATTGTATATATACTTCTGTGCTAGTTTTTATGTAGAAAAGAAATCAAAAAGCATAATTATTCAGGTATATATTCACACAGTCTTTAAAAATTCCATTAAGTTGGGGCAGGAGAAGAATGGATCAGACTTTCTTGTATAAAGTGTTGCAAGGAGCCAAAACAGTCATTTTCCTCCTTTCAAAAAGTAAAGATATGGATGCAATACTTGGCATCTGCACTCAGTTTTTGTCATGTATAGCATAAAAACATTTTACTTTTCATCAATAAAATAATGGCATTTCAGTGGTATTTCTAGAGCTAAAGACTTTTCTGAGAACGATCAACAAATTTTTAAAATGTTTGTAATTTATCTCTTTGTGTTCTTTGAACTAGTAGAAAAGCTGTATTAACAGTAAAAATTTCGGTGATACGGATGAAGTGCTCAAGAAGACAACAAAGGAATCTTGAAACACAAATAGAAAAATCTATACCAAAGGGCAGATCAGAGATGCCCAAAGAAAATCCTATTTGTCTCCTCTTTCTCTTAAAAACCCAACCAGCCCACCCACCCCCTAAATAACAAACAGACAACCCCCGCCCAACCAAACAAAACCACAACTGTTCTGAGCCCCTGTCCCTTCAGTGTGGCAATGTTACATTTGCAAAATTATCTGGCTGCTAATTCAACTGTATCACCATCTATTCAGCGCTCTTCGCTGATGTATGTGTGTCTAACTGGGGAAGTGAGGGAAAGCTGTTAACATGTAGCAGCTGTTAGTCAGTATGAAACAAATTGCTGGTTTTGATTGAGGGTGCACAACGAATTGGTATGATGTTGATAGGGCCCAAGTCAGAGACATCTGTTTTGAACTAATGCTAGGGCAGTCACTATTGTCACAGCATCACAGAGCAGCTAGTAATTCTGACTTGCATGGACTCTGCGTCTCTCTTTAGACTTATCAGCTTAGCTGGTTCACAAAGCTTTATAGAAACATGCTTTACTATAAAAATCTTTACAGTACAGACCGTGAATGAACTATAGTAAATATTTTGTGGGTGTTTTGTTGTTTTTGTTTTTTTTTTTTTACCTTGGCAAAGATAAATTGGAGAGAGGAAATTGTGCTGCCAGTATCCATGCCGTAGCCAATCTGTAAATAACTAAGCAAGAATTCTTGCTGGATTGACAGCCGTAACAATTGAGCCTGAAGTTTGAAAGGCCTCTCCATCCTTGTAAGTGTGATGCAAAGAGGAAATACAAATAGCTTTGTGTTCTTTCTTTACAGTTTCACTGAATATTTGGCACAGAATTGTCAGAACCTTCTACTGATCCCTCGTTCTCGTAGAATATGTGCACAGAAAACATATGCTCGTATTTCAGAGCAAATCAGGTAAACTTTTGTATCCATGATACTTGATTCAGATTTCTATTGGTAGCTTGAAGCCTCGAGAGTTTGTCCAGCTTAATATTAAAATGCAAATGGTTCTAGAAGTACAACTTAATTACAGTGTAAATAAAAACTGTCTTGTGTTCAGAAACATTAAGTTGACTCATGGTGTTCATCAGCAAACTGACTTCCTTTAAACCAGTCTGTTAAATAACCATGGAAAATTAACAGCTCAAGTGGACAACAATATTGGCTTGCTGATTATGATAACTACAGAAAAAAAGCTGAAATGTACAAATGATTCTTTGTAGTGTGTAGCGTATGTATTTTTTAAAACTCATGTAATTTCTATTTCTCGTAGCGTATTAAATAAACTAGAGAAAAAGGATTTTCTGTCTGTCTCAGATGGCTCTGACTCTTCAAGTAGTGAGGAAGAGGAGAATGATGTGCTCTGTACACTAGAAAAGAAAACCAAATTAAGCAGAACATGCAGCACCCCAAAATCTTCAAGGAAGTCTTCAGTTCACACTCCTGCTAAGACTCTGGAAAAAACTAAGGTTCTATATAAAATTGCTGTTCTTATTATTTCTGAGCCACTTATTTGAATGCTTGATGCCTGTGTACCACAGTTAAATATCTGAATCCCTTAGCTTTTAATGAAACATCTGGATTCGTATGATCTTTGGTATGAGTAGGTTATGCAAACGTGTAGAACACTTTGTGTTTTGTGAATGCTCTGACAATGTTGATCAGAAAACTCTGGCCTAAACAGGGAAAATATTGAATTGGGCTGGAGTGGAACAAACTGATGAATCCGTTTATGGCCATCATTTTTACTTTTATTGTAAGCTGTGCACTGAGACATTTAAGTTCTATTTCTCTAGTCTTCATAGAGTGCAGTCTATATATATAGCAGAAAGCCATAAGACCAACTTTGCTCTTGGCAGTAGAGCTGTCCTGATTCTTGAAAGCTTACTAATGTGCAGATGGTTACCAGTGCAAAAGGGCTGCTCTGTGGTGTTCATGGATGCACCAAAGTGTGTCCAGCAGTTTCTCATAATGTTGTGGCCGCTGATGGAGATGAGATACCGGACTATGTGAATCTTAGACCTGACTCATTAAGACAGTGTTCAGCACCATAGCCAGGTACATACTGTCAGTGGCTGATTTTTACTCTATACTTATGAAACGTCTAACACAGAAAACCTAGTGTAACTTGTAAGCACAGCAAAGAAGAAGAAGAAGAATAAAGTTATTGTGTGGCTTTTTTGTTTGGACAATGAAATTCAGGTGGTCAATTTCTAGTTGCTTGCTGTTTCTTAAGAACTGGATCAATTTAACACAGCATTTCAGAAAAGCATTAACAATTTAGAAATACTTCAGACAGTTAAAAGATGTAACTGTCTTTGTTACTACCGCCTTTCCAGTTTCTTTTTTCCCTGAGGAAGAAAAGGCCATGAGGCTTATTTGGTAAATTCCTTTGTAAAGACTGTTTCTTTGTTCATCTGGTACTCTGGCATCCCTGGATAGTCTTTGTGCCTAAGTAATGTTTGAGAAACTTGTATGAATGATCAGTCTCCAACAGAAATAGCTGTATGTAGAAAATCTGTTTGAAGCTGTAACTTTTCATTGCAGCCTTTACCAGGAACACCCAAGACACCCCAGAATGCAACTCCTGAAATTCCCAGGCGCAGCTGTGAAGCACAGAAACCAGTTACTATACTAGAAAAAGCCAGATTAAGGTAACGTCTGCTTAGGGGAAAAAATAATCTTTTTTTTGAGTCAGGTATGCATAGATAGCAGTAGGCTATGCTGAAATAGGGAAACGTCATCTTTACAGTTTTGAATAAATTTGGTAAAAATGCCGATTGTTTTGATTTGATTGTACGATACTAGATTTACAAATACTAGTGGTATTTACAATACTACTCTTACAATTTCAAATTGCTATAATTAGTCCATGCTAAGTTCTTCAGAATTAGGTATCTGTCTCTATTCTGAGCAACATTAGAAAAACAAAGATCCTCTTGTATTAGCTTTAGAGTGTAAAGGCACAATAATTGTCTCATCTGGGGGTGTGAAAAAGCTTTACAGGTATGGTAGATGTTCACAGTGGAAGAAAAAAGGCATTCAGGACTGACTGTATCTTTCAAACTGAGTTTTAGGTTTTTCAGTTTCCTCTAAGTGGTCTCCCCTCTTTTACCCAACCTCTATGTTGACTTACACGTTTTTTGTGAATTAAAACATCTAGGTCTTTACTGCTGCATATTCATGCCGTTTGTTTATAAAGATGACTGTTCAGCCACCTTAAAACTTGAAAGCGCATATAGAGAAACTAGGCTATTTCTTTTGGGATACCTGACGTTGGTGTTCAGACTGTATGTAAGAGTAATTTGTATTAAAAGTAAGTATGTAAGAGAAATTTGAAAAACTACAGACAACTGTGAAAGGTGGAGCATCTGGCTATTTGTTTTCCTCAGTAGGCCCTTCAGGTAGAACTGCGAAAATGCAAACCTTTTATCTCCTATTTAATTTTTTTCTTTTTTTTTCTTTTTTTTTTTTTTCATCAAAAGGTTGCATGTTTCTGCTATCCCAGAATCTCTGCCTTGTCGTGAGGAAGAATTCCAGGATATCTATAACTTTGTGGAAAGTAAACTTATTGATGGTACAGGAGGGTGAGTTTGTTGATGAGACTGAGATCATGTCTATCTATGGCATAACAGCACTCAGACGATGCTACACTTATTTAAAAAGTTATCATTGTTTGGCTGAATCACAGTTCCTAGTTGAATTTTCCTGGTATTTTTCTTCCTTAGGAAGGGTTGTGCATAGAAATAATGTGGCCTCCTTTGTTGTACAGATTCAAATTAAAGACCAAAATATAACTAGTCAATATTAGATGTCTGGGAAACCTTTTTTTTTTTTTAAAAAAAAAAAGTAGTAAGTTACATTTATAAAGTATTTAAAGTTGTTAATTGCTTCAGGAATGATAAAAATCCTCATGATTTTCCAATGTTATGTGTACCAGTTTGCAAATGAAGACTGAAATATAGGGAATTGCCTGGAGTGACAGGGTAGTAGTATTCAGGGTTGGTCTCAGAGCACAGGAATTCCAGCTCATTAATCCTAGGAGGATTATATTTTGCTCAGGCTGCTAAAAAGGCGTTCTCCTTTTTGTAGGTGCATGTACATATCTGGAGTGCCTGGAACAGGTAAAACTGCAACTGTTCATGAAGTAATTCACTGTCTTCAGCAAGCTGCAGAAAATGATGACATACCATCATTCCAGTTTGCAGAGATCAATGGCATGAAGCTGACTGACCCTCACCAAGCTTATGTGCAGATACTACAGGTAAGTAAAGCCTCTTCAGTGGCTCTCTGGTTTGAAAGAAGAGATCTTATGCTTTACCATTCAGATCCTCAATGTGCTACAGTATTCAAGGCACTCAACATATCAATACTTCCAAGTAGTCCCTCTGAGAGACTGTATGCTTTTATCTTAGAGCAGGTTTAAAAAATAATTAACTTTAAGGCCATGGCCAACTTCTTGGAACTATTTTGCTTTCAGCTGCATAAGGGCAGTGGGTGGGGAGTAGCTTGATTTATTACGTCCACTCAGGTTGAAAAAAAATCTAAACTAGATTCTTCTTGTATTTCCCCTTTTATAACTTCCTGCACATGTATGCTTAAAAAGTTGCTGAGATGACAACTCTGGAAGTCAGTGTGGCAGCAGAATAATTACTAATCAATTGTACAATCAATTACAATACAATCAATTGGTCTGTCATAATAGCAATCCAGCTAAAGAGGGACCATCTCTGTCAACAATACTGTATTTCAGATTTTCATGACAAACTAGTCTGAGCTTACTGACTATGCTTGCTTTTGTACAGGTGTGAATTAACCTTCTGAGGCCTGGATTAAGATCAGCCATTAGGTGTTAGACAGTAATCGCTCAAGAGCTTTGTCAGTTTAGGCTAACTTTAAGCCAGTGACCTGGAAATGAAATTATTTTCTGAAGCATCTATTCCAGTTTCTTATAACCTTCCACTCCGTCTATTTGACATCTTCTATCTGAGCAGGAAGTTGTTCTGATACCCCTGTCCTCATAGCTGGGAGCTAAGTTTACATATTTGCACCCTTTCCTCAAACCAGCATAGACAGTGTCTTGCTGAGGGATTTGTTGTAGCCAGGTGACTGTTTCTTTAGCATAGTGAAAGGTTTCATGACAATTACCTTATTTCATGTTAATGTTAATGTATTTGAATACTCTTTTTTCCTATCCTGTTCAGCATAAAATCTTAAAATTAAAGAAAAATAGGCCTTTGGCAGTAAAATTTGTTGCCCTTCCCCCCACAGACCCTGAGCTCTTTAAGCTAGCCCAATTAAATATCCTTCAGGGGAGCACGTAGTCAAATGAATGATTGATTTCTCCGATTCCTTCTGCCTCAGCTGTTATCCAAGTACCCTAGCTAGGCTGCTGCTACTTTTCTGATTGCCCCATCTCTTGCTGCGGGTTAGTCTGAAATTCCAGTTTGCTGATATTTCTTTGCATGACAAGCAAATTATGGAGTGTTCACTACTGGAGTTACTTCACTCTCATAGGAAAGTTCTGTAGAGAAGAAACAGGTACAGGAATGGCTGGACAGGTGAAGGAGATAAGATTAACTGGGGTTGCAGTAGTGTGACAATTCCACTGCAACATGCTGAACTCTGGTATATTGGATTCCCAGTTACAGAGCTGTGAAATCAGGATCCTCTGGGATCCAACTGCTTTGTATGACTGATTCACACTGTCCTGACTGAATTGGAAACATGAAGCAAGTATAGATTATACGTTGTTGTCATGCTCTGGCTTGTTTAATAATTATTGAATTCTCAGGTTAGTTTTCAGGGTATTCTGGAAAGCAAATACAATTTTCAAATACAATGTTTATTTTGCTTTACAGCTTGACTCTGAACTATGTTGAACAATAGATTTAACATATATAGTGTACTTTTGAAATACCATGCCTTAATTGCTGTATATCTTTGGACCTGCAAAGGAAGAGGTAATGTACAGTCAGCTGTCAGCTCATCTGTTTTCCCACGTAGGTTATTGTAGAAGTAGTTCTTGTAGAAGATGGGTTTTTAGCTTAGGGTTGAATAAATTATTTAGTTCCAGACCCTGCTGATGATTAATATTTTAGTAGGAGTCCCAAGTTTACTGAAGTCAGGCTATTCTTGTCAACTGACTTAGGTTTTCAATAGGTGTTTTGCATTCAGAGGAGACACCCTTGAGGTACTTAGGTTTAGAGTCCTGAGACTGGGTTCAGGATTTCTTGACACATCTGTATTTCAGACAAATTGCAGGAAATTGTGTTGGCCTTCCTTTTTAGCGATGTGCCTTTGACTTCTGTTCTCCTTTATGGACAGGTTCTAGTAGATCTGAATGCATTATGAGCTACTTTTTCATTTTGTTACTCCATCCACCCCACACCATTCAGATGTTTGGTGTTGATTGGTAGAGAAAAGTTAAGAGTTAAACTTCCTATTGGTGTGATTAACTGGCAATATTGTTTAATCTTTGTCCAGTTACTGACAGGTCAGAAGGTGACAGCAACCCATGCTGCAGTACTATTGGAAAAACTGTTCTGTACACCTGGACCAAAGAAGAAGACCACAGTGCTGATAGTGGATGAGGTGAGACAAAGAATTCTTCCTTTTCTTTCCTGGAAGTGTTGTAAGAAATGAGCTTTTTGAGGATGGAAAAAGACAAATTGTCCATGCTTAGACTATATATATATACATATAGATCCATATATATGTGATATAAAAGAGAAATAGTCTTTGGAGAGAAGACAAACTAATAGCTCTTCTTAGCCTTATTAGAAAACTGAATCTAAATGGGTAAGTGTCCTGTTGCCGTATTGTTCTCTGCCTTGGATTTCGCATTGGTTTTATGTTTTGTTTTGGTCCAAGTCATGGAATGAATTGTTCTGTCAAGTCCTAAATACCATATAATTCAACTGGATTTTGTCTGGAAGCTGCTGCTTTTCCAGTGAGAAAATACAGTGAAAATAAGTCGTGTCCAGTTTTGAAGTTCCTTGAATGCGTTATGTTCAGTAATAAACCAATGCATGCTTGTTTTTTTGCTATAAGCTACTTGAATTTTTCACATGGAGGGTCTTTGAATGTTGTTAGATATAGTATTGAGTAGTGTTTAAAAACTCCAGCTGTTTAATCACTCTGCTGTGATTAATACTTTCAAAGCATCTAGTAGGACCGTGCTTCTCCAAAAGAGATTAGAGCCCTAATTCAGAAAATGCAGTCCTATTAGTAAATGGATAAAGGAAACACAAAAGAGACAGTTTGTGCAGAATCATGTAAGAAGTCTTCTGTGGCAGAGCTAGTAGCTCTCTCAAACCCCCATCAGGTTTTGTAAATACAAGGCTGTTCTTTTTCAGTCTAATTCTCTTTCTGTCTCTGCAGCTTGATCTTCTGTGGACCCGGAAGCAGAATGTGATGTACAATTTATTTGACTGGCCAACTCGGAAGCACTCAAAGTTAATCATCTTGGCCATTGCTAACACCATGGACTTGCCGGAGAGAATAATGATGAACAGAGTATCTAGCAGGCTGGTATGTCCTAACAGTTTTGTTGCTATGCTATAACATGATAATAGATTAAATACTGTAAGCAATCAGAAGTAATCCAGGGGAAAAGTAGGAGTCATTACATCAGAGGCTGAACGATGCTTTTATAATTTCCTCTCCAGAGGGCTGATAACGAACGCATAAATCTTAGCAAAGTAAGTTGTGGAGCCAGCTTGCTAATCAGATTTTATGCTGTGTAAGTACACTATGTTCTTGTAAGAATGAATTAAGAATGCAGATGTCTTTTTAAACATAGTTTAATCATATTAAGAGTAATCAAATGCCATGCTTCATGGTTAAGCTGCTTACTCTAGAGTTCAGAAGAATTCTCTTCTGGTTTCCTTTCCTCTTTCCCCTTTCATTCCAGACACCTAGTTACTTCTCTCTATTTGCCATCATCAGCTGGTAGATTTTCCTTGTTGGATACCATTGGACAGAAAGTCGGGTGCACTCTACACCTCTGCATCTCTGTTGAATACATTTTCCTAACTCATCTCTTCATCACTGCTCTAAAAGTGATTTGCAAAAAGTGTTCTGTGCCTCTCTCCATCCCTCTGACTCAAAAATAGTTCCACAGCATGTGAATTGCTTTCCCCCGCCTGCTAAAGCTGCAGATCAGCTGAGTCTGTATAGTCATGAGAGAAAAGAATTTTGCATAAGAAATGCAAAACTTGGGCCTCCTGTGGAATATGAAAGGCTGTGCACCATCTACAATGTAGATCGTTCTTCTCATCTTAAAGCAGTTTCTGTTAGCTTGAAGCAGAAGAGGATTTGTAATTCTTGGCTAATTGCTAATGTGAAGTCAGTAGTATGATTCTTATCCATGTATACAGATTGGCTGAAGGACAGGTGAATATTTTGTCATAACTTCTGCTGTTACTGTATTAAAATCAGAAAAAAATATGTTGTAACCAGAAGATTTTCATATCAGGTGGTTCTAAATTTGCTTACAAATTTTGTGAGAGGAATTTGAATTCTAATAGTAGCCACACTTGCTCCTCAGTCCTTTCAGTGGGGAGGTCCAATCAGTGGTCCTCACTTAGTCACAGTTTTGTGGATTTGCGTGTTTATTTCACAAATACAAAGTGGAAGAATAGATTAAAGCATACCACTTGGAGGGGAAGAATGTGAGAGAAGGAATTGCTCCCACCAGAGAAAATTAAACCAACAATACCAGCTATGCTTGAGCAGTTGAGAGTTTTCAAGCACTACAGATGCTTTTAACTGTATTGTATTATTTACTATAGGGCCTCACCAGAATGTCCTTTCAGCCTTACACCTACAAACAGTTACAGCAAATTATTTCATCCAGGCTGAACAACTTGAAGGCATTTGAAGAGGATGCAATTCAGCTGGTTTCCAGAAAGGTAAGCACAGTACAGCTGTGTGTCATTTGTGTTGTGCTAGGTAAAGGGGCCGGGGCTGGGGGGGAGGTGTGTGCTACTGTTGGGAAAGCTTTGTAACAGTAGTCAGACTGGGTTCTGTTCTGTATTGGAGACAAGTGGGGCACAAGTAGGAGATCATACACTATGCTCTCTCTAAAGTAAGCAGGGTATTTTTCAGGAAACATTGCTAAAGCAGCGTCTTTGCTTTTTCCACCTACTTCGAGAAGGCAGGAGTATATTCCAGGAGCTGGAGGCACGACAACAAGAGTCGTGATAAGGCGTAATGATAAGATGTCTCAGTGTTTGGCACCATGTGAGTCGTTGGATGATCTTGAAAAAAACCCTGGTATGCCAGTGGCAGTGGAAATACCCCTATTTTCTTTCTCAAGATGTTTAAAGCCTTGGTATAACAGACAGTACTTACTCTGATGCCAGTCTTAATACTCACTTGTAGAAAAAAAATAAATAATGCATTAGGAATCAGTAGCTTCTCGAATTGAGATGTATGCATTGCTTAGTATCTTATGTTAGCAATTCTACATGAAAATAATCTATTTAAATTGTTAGAACATTTGTTAACCACTATATGCTTAAACAACTTCTAAGCATCAGTGTAGGATTAAAGAAAAGAGTACTCCTAAATGTCAGAGGTGTAAAAATAAGCATTTGTTTTGTTATTAAGGAACCACCTTTTTGTAAGAGTAGTAGTGATAATTTTGCAGACTGAATAATCTGCAGTATATTCCTTCAGAAAATATAGAAAAATAACTTGCAATTAGATTTATCTAAAGAGTTTCTCATTCTTGGCTCCAGCTGGGTTCTAATGTTTTCATGTGTTACCAGCACCTACTGGGGAAAACTAGGCCAGTACTCTATCTAGTGAATGCTCATAGCTTTATTAAAATTGTGAACCACAAGTAGGGTTTCAAGAAATACTTGGTTACAGAAATTTCAGACACCTAAAAATGTTTGGGCACTTGTAAATGTAAATTCACAATCCCAGACGTTTCTTTGAGACTTACTAAAAAATATTAGTGTGCTCTTAATGTCAGCATTCTATTGAGTTACGGAAAAACTGAAGAGTTTTTTGCCCCCTTCCCCCCCCCCCCCCCCCCGAACCTGAATTGTCATAGGTTATTTTATTTCTGAAAACTTTTGGAGTTGAAATGCTCACATTGGATTTCCTGAATTTGGTGGGGTTTTTTTTTTAGCCTCCGACTTCTGTGGATCTAGAAAAAAGCTCAGTCTTGAATTTGTGATGACAACGTTGGAATGGGAGTATAGGATGGTTGCTTGTGTTGGTTTTGGTCAATAAGATCGCTATTTAAAATCAGGGGTTCTGGTAGCATCGTTCACAGTAGCATTGCTGTCCTGTTTTGTGGTCAGGTTGGTTTTGGGGGTTTTCTTTGTCTGTTGGTTCTTGCTGAACTCTTTTAATTTTGTTTTGGTTTTTTTCCCCTCAACTTACAGGAAATATTGCTACAAACCTGTCAATGTTTACTTTCAGGTTGCAGCACTGTCTGGTGATGCAAGGCGTTGCCTTGATATCTGCAGAAGGGCCACTGAGATATGTGAGTTTGCTAGCCGAAAGAGAACCCAGGAAATAGTCAGGATGGCCCACATTACTGAAGCCATAGATGAAATGTTTTCATCACCATATATAAATGCAATCAGGTAAAAACATTTCTCAGAGGAATTTCTGGGCTTTTGTGTCTTTTCTTTTCCACTGGGCTACTTTTTCGAAAACATTCGATCTGTCCTCGCCACTCTTTGGGAATCTCTGATGCATCATGCTTTGTTGAAGCATCATACAAAACAAACCTTGCAGCACAGCTAGAAGAGGAGGGGGCGCTGCTGAAATTTCCTGATTGTCATTTATTTTGCTGTGCAGCAGTTTCCACGTACATATATTTGAATTCCTTCCACTGGAACTAAATCTGGAAGATACACTCAGGAGTCCACAACTACAAACAGTACTGGTTATTCAGCATACTGGAGCTGGGCTGAAGGAAAAACCCATCAGATACGCGTAGTTTAGGCATTGGGTCCTCAAGAGTCAACTCCTCCCCTCTCCATACGTGCTTGTGTTACGCCACTCACCGTCTTTCCTCGCTTATGTGCAGCCACAGGTGTCTGAGCAGAATGCAAGGCTTTCCTGTTTGGTTTCTTTAACATCAATAGATTGTTAGGACTTCCAAAAGGTTTCCTGAAGGAATGCCTGTGAGGAATTCTGTTACCCTTCTGTGGTCTGCACAGGCTGTAACTGGTGAAGCGCTTCACTGATTTCTGGTCAAAGGAAAAAGAATCTGTTTCATCAAGGGTTGCGGGGGGAGACTAAGGGGTGCAAGTAATGATATTTTGCTGGATATGTAAGTACTGCTTTTGCTGTGCTACTTGTGCCTGAAAACTTCAGTGTTCATTTGTTAATTCATAAATGTAGGTTGACCATAACAACCAGAACGTGTATGATGTGTGGAATGAGATGTTGTGTTTGGATGTGTTGACAGAGGGGTGAGGTGAAATGCAGTGTGGTGCCAGAGTTGCAGGCTGTAATATAAGGGCTAGCTGACATAAACTGCCCCTGTAAAAAATAACCTGCATTTAAGTATGTGGTTACCAAGCAATTTCCCTTCCAGACTTCATCCTGATGTTTTGTAACTTCTGAACCTCACTGATTAATTTTTATCTGCTTTGTTTTGATATTCAGGAATGCCTCGTTGCATGAACAAATATTTTTGAAAGCAGTTTTGGCAGAGTTTCGCAGGGCAGGAGTTGAGGAGGCAACAGTTCAAGAGGTATGTTCATGTTTTGGAGCACTTTTTGGTTTTTTCCTCCTTAAAATAGAGGGAGGCATTGTCAAGATTCAGGCAAAAGTGTATGTATTTAAATACTTGGGATTTTTATTCTGAAAATTTGATGGAAGACAATATGATGGCACGGGCATGGCTGTCCAGGCCAGGTGTAAAGTCTTAATTGAATGCAACCACCAGTTTTTCAATGGAACCAAATACTTACAATTGAAAACACTGGCTGTTGTATTAATGTTACAAGTGATCTGGATCACAGAGTGGTTAACTTTTTTTTTTTTTTTTTTTTGGCATGCATCTGAAAAAATTACATGCCTCCACTAAACATGCTTTGTAACAGGAAAAATGAAAGAGAACCTGAAAATATCAGGCAGCATAGTTCAACGAGGAAAACTGAAGGCTGATTCCAACTTCTGTAGCGCTGCCTGTTTCCACAGAGGCGGGTGTATCACTAGTAGCTGCATTTTTTTAGTAGACCCATAAAACACTTGGCACCACCATAGCTGTGAAGAGTGTGCATAGTCCCTTTCATGATTCATAGTACGGAAGCTAAATGTTATAAAAACATTTATAATGATGTATTATTTATATATGATAACCTGCTAGGTTCATCTGGTTCTACAGGTTTGTAAACAAGCATTTTAATTGCATAATCCGTTACTGGCTCCTGAGCATCTGTATCAGTTGACTGCAGATACACTGGGCCAGGTGTTCTTGAACTTCAAAGGATATTTTAGGCTGCTTTGTTACACTTTTCCCTTAGTTTTCCTCTTAACACCAAAAGGGTTTTCTTCTGCTTTTTCTAAGTAGAAAAGCAGAAGACCCCAACTGATTCTTGTTACATTCATGATTTGTAACAAGTGCATTCTCCTGTGCTTAAAGGTGTAGCATGCCTTTCGAAGTTGCGATCTTTCATATGTGTAGTTGGTGTGACATGTTTCCTGGGCCTGAAGATCACATCTGAGTGAACTGCTAATCACTCAATAATTAATTGTATGTCAGCCCTAATCAGCTGGGTAAGGTTTAGTCCACATAGTCCAGGGGAGAAGAGGTGTATTAACAAATAAAATGATCTAGTTAAGAAATTGCCGACAAGGTAGGTTGCTCATTGTTTTGCTTTTTGGCTATATAAAAAAGGAAACTATAGCTTTGAATTGTTGCTCCCTTGAGAAAGTCCTAACAGTTTGTGCTAAACCAGCAGCGTGTGTGCATTACAGCTGGATAGAGTGGGGCTAGTTTTTCCTCCCTTCCCACAGACTGCGAGAGAAGGAAGCTTGCTTTCTCACCTTGGCATACTCAATTGCAGCCGGAGATAAACATAACCAGAGTCCTTTTCTCTCTCTCTCTCCACCCCCTCTTTGTGTGTTTTTGTTTTTGTTTTTTTTTTTTTTTAAAAAACCCAGATCTATCGTCAACACATAGCACTGTGTAGAATGGAAGGCAGGCAAAGCCCCACGCTGTCAGGAGTGATGGCAATTTGTTCAAGACTTGGAGCCTGCAGGCTGCTGCTGCTGGAGTCGAGTAAAAAGTATCTTCATATGCGGGTGCGACTGAATATCAGCCAGGACGACGTCATGTATGCGCTCAAGGATGAATAGAGATTTTAATTATTTTTAATATGTATAAATATTTTAAGTGTTGCCAACTTTTTAATTGTCAATGAAATGATAATAGCAGAATGTTGGTTTTTAATACTAAGTTTAAATGTTTGGTGTATAAAGCAGTTGTTATAATAAAGCATTTTATTTCATATACCTAAAATACTTTAAAGCAAACTTATAAAGAGATATTTTTATGAGCTGGTAACTAGTTTCCTTTCAGCTGAGGTGTATGGACTTGAAATTGATTATTTGCATCACTCCTCATGCTAAGGAGCTTTGTGTTTTGTTTTGTTGGTTGTTTTTTTTTTTTTTTTTAAGACTAGTAGTGTCTTTGTGGCATTGGAGTTTGTGCAGCTTTTCTCCATTGACGTTTGTTGAGTATTAAAGACATAAAGCGATGTGCTTAAATTTACATTACTGATAATGTGAAGGATCTTTCAGTTAAGCAATTAGGAGCTGACTATTTGAGCTGGAGAGACTGCTACCAGGGAAGTAAAAATACCAGAAGAAATGTATCATTAAAATAACCAACTTTTGCCGCTTTTTTGCCGCTTTTTTGCCTGAAAGAATCGCTCTGGGGTAGCGCAGCCCTGCCGCAGTCAGACTGCTCGCCAAAGGGGCGTTAGTCATTTGGCCACGGGCCGTTCGAAAATGCTGTTTTTTCAAAGCTGTCGCTGTGAGCGCGCTCCCGAGATGGCTCGTGGCGCGGGCTGCTGGCCCGCCCCGGGCCCGCCCCGCGCAGGCGCGTGCCGCCTTGGAGCCGCGGCCGAGGCGTCCCAGGGCCGGGTGGGCGCTGCGTCGCTGGGCGCTTTTGCGCGGGCGGCGGGGGGCTGAGGCGAGCGGCGGCGGCGGCGGGCTGAGGCGAGCGGTGGCGGGGGGCTGAGGCGAGCGGGGGCCGCTGTCTGCCCGGCGCTCAGCCTGCCGCCTGCGGCGGGACCGGGAGCGCTCCACAGGGCACGGGGCGGGCCGGGCTGCCCTGCCCTCCCGCGGCGCTGGGGCCGCCGGGGGGTCCCGCCGTTGCCGCCCGCCCGCGCCGGGGGGGGAGCGCGGTAGCGGCGGGTGCGAGTCCCCTCAGGCGGAGGGAGGGCGCGGCCGGGCCGGGCGCCCGGCGGGAGCGGCGGGGCGGGCCTGGGCGCCGGGGAGCGCCTTGGGTGGGGGTGCCCCGTGCCGCGGGTGGGTGCCGGTAACGGCCTGGGGGGTGTGCGCAGCCTGCTCGGCGTTGCCTCCCCTCCTCCGGGCTGCCGTGCTTGGACCGGGCCGGGCCGGGCACTGACGCTCAATTTCGTGTGCTCTCCGTCCCTCAGAGACACGATCTTCTCGAATTCATGAACCAGCATGCTTGGCAGGAGACCTAAAAAAAGCCCTCAGGCAAAGGGCCAGGGAGCTGCAGTTGCAAAGCAGGTAAGGAAGGCAAAGGGCCAGGGAGATGTGGTTGCAAAGCAAGCAGGGAAACCTCCTACTCCTGCTGCTCGTCGGGGTGGCTTCGCTCAGGGCTCTTGCTGCTGTTTTTCTGTTAGAATCTCCCAGGCGTTAATAAGATATTGCAGGACTGTGAAAAAATTTAAATTGTGTGGTGCCTTTTTTCCTGCTTCCTCCTTTAGCGCGTTCTTCTTAAAGTAAACATCTGATATGCAGCAGTGGAGGAGGTCTTGCCGGGAAGCCCCAGTGTTAACGCTAAAATCTTTGCAGGAGACCTCATGACTCGCGCTGGTAGTAGTTTCCTACCTCAGCTATATTGAGATTTAATAATAGCTTCAGTAACTCTATAGAGGTTTGTCTTGCATCTCTTAGGAAAACTGAAATAAGGAGACCAGAGTATCAAATAACAAATTCAGGGGCGCGTATAGGAGAACGTTAAGGTGCTATACTCGAGACAGTTGATTTTAATTTTGCATTGTACGGTTTTCTTTTTCTTGCAACAAATAGGCTGATGAGCCTGTGTCCCTCCCCTGTAGCTAAAAATGAGCTTAGATGTGTCTATGTGTTTGGATTTTCTTCAGACTCTTTAGCTTTGCATGTAGTTTCAGAAGCCTTGAGAAGAAAATAGTACGTTAGTCACTGTTGGCAGCTGTAGGAAGTCAGGCAACAGTGTCATAGAAATACAGCAAAGGCAAAATTTGGGGTAGAACAGTTGGAGGAAAAACAGAATACAGGTAAAGAATACGTTAGAACCAGAGTGGAACTTTAGAACTAATCTTCGAAAGTAGAATAGGAGCAAGTAATATACAGAGGAGGAATAACTGGTAAGAATATAGGGAAATATGAAAAGAGAATGGTTTAGGATATTAGAGAAAGTAGCTAAGATGTTCTCTTTTGGTGATTTCTTAGAAACCAGTATTTTCATACTGGAGGCAGAATGGTTTAGAGATCTGTGATGTCACCATTGTTCTAGTATGAAAGTTTGCATTTCTCAGTTGGAGAGGTAGTATATAATTTAGTTTGTTTAAACAAGGGAGAAGATGTAAGGTGAAAATACCTTTCTCCTTCCAAAAAAAGAAACCACACCCTAAAAAGGTAAAGAGTAAATAAAGGATCTGATTAACATATTTTACTAATTTCTAGTTCAGTGCAGTTATTTATTCAGCCTGTCTTACAGCATGGAGGATTGTTTCTTGAAACAGATACACTAATGGCTTGTTCACTTGCAGATTTACTGAATTTACACTACATAGCACAAAACCAGTTTATCAACTGCAAGTTTTTTTATAACCGCTTTTTTTCCTGTTTTATTAAACATGTCTTTAATGCTATTAATTTAATTGGAAAGGTGCCTTACTGAACAGATTGAGAGACTTAGAGCTACAACTGCTGGATTCTGTTCTTAACTTCATTACTTACACTTGTTTGGCTTCCTACACTTGCAGTATAGTAATGAACAGATCACGTGCTCCTGGTCCATTTTGCACATTAATAAAAGGGGTGTGTGTGTATGTATGTTCAAAGCTGTATGTATATTCCATAGAACTTGAATCTTTAGATCACCTGATTAAATCTTGCCCTGACCTTCTTTCCATTCTGTTCAAGACTGCAAATGTTTTAGTTTTGTTTTGTGGAAGGGAGGTGGACAAGGCAGAGGGGTGGCTAACTGATCTGCCTGGTGCCTTACAGGGTGTCGAGGGCAGGAGCTGGGCTAGTAAACTAATAGCTGTTGATTTTGAATCCTGTTCCGCGTCCTTGGAATTGGTGTTTTTCAGCTATGTTTCACATTCTTCTTTGGGATTATAAAAGGGTTCAGAGACACACAAAATATTTCAAGGCAGTAGCCACCAGCGCCTCAATTCCTACAGGGTTAAAAAGAAGTTGTTGTTACTTGTTCACACTAGTTTATAAACTGATAGGCAGCTTCAGCTTCTGGCAGTGCTTCACATCCTCTGAGGCAGGAGGGGATTGGTAACCCTTGTAATAATGACAACTGATTTTTATTCCTTTGCTTGAGAGAAATTGAACTGCTGCCTACTTGGCCATGTGAAGATCATTAAGTCAACAGGGGCTTATGCTTTGAAAAAGTCTGAGGAAGGCTCCACCTACCTCATAGCATGAATCTAATTCAGTTAATTCATGTTTACAAAAAACCTTAGCATACTTTGAATAAAAATGTTTTTATTTCTGGGTCAATTAGTGTCAACCAGCAATACAAAACTCCTGATAAAATGGCATCTTAATACCTTTTAGACTAAGACCTCGGAGGTTTCTCTAATAATTACGTGACTTGGCATGTTTTACAGTTGAGTGATATCTGCACTACTTTTGTCAAATTCTGATTACTGTTATTAATAACTTTACCTGAGATGCTGTTGCTTAACTGATGATCTGTTCCAGATGATTGTTTTCTCCAGTGTAGCGTAGGCGTTGCTGGGTTTGTAATGCCTATGTCTCTCTCTCTCTTTGTGCATGCGCTTTACGTGTTTATGATTTACAAACTGAGGTAACGAGAACTACAGAACAGTTCTGTATATGTAGTTTCTTCCGAGAGATAAGGGTGAAATCACTGCAGTGTATGTATGTCAGACTTGTATTGTGTGAACGATTGAATATTTTTTTTTTAGCTTAGCTGTTAGAGGAACAGCCCTGAACTTCCCTGATGATATCTCCTTCATGAGGCTCAGTATAACAGATATAATTTTATTTTGCTTTGTTATGTCATATTATTAGATAGGCTTGATTTTAAGAAATTGTTGATTGTGTAGAGTTTTAGCGGGAATATTTGTGACTTGCTAAGATTTATGAACCTTACGTCAGTCATGGGTACCTGTTATCCATTGTTTTGGCAATAGAAGTGGTATGATAGTGGGCTTTAGAAAAACTAAACAGAGTTCGGAATGCATTAAAATGTTTTAATAATCCATGCAGTATGATGTTTTTGAGTGTCATCTCTGTGCTAACTGCATTTTGGTGGTGGTGTTTGTTTGTTTGTTTTTTAATATTTTTTTTCCCTTGGCTCCAGCTGGGGCTGTTTGTAGATTTTGACCCTGAAGAGATGCTGCTGGGTGCAGAGGAAGGTGGGGATGATGGGGACTTAGAAGCAGAGCTGGCTGCTATCACAGGAGCAAAGGTGAAAGAAGGGAAATCAAAGCCAAAAGGAAAAAGTAAGTTAAATTACCTGGATTTTATTTATTGACTATCTGATTAATTTATTGAAGATACCTATTTATAAATAACTGATTTATCTAAAATGTTTTTTCATCACTGATAGATAGAAGCTGAAATTGTAGCTATTCTCCGCTTTGAAAGGTTTAAGTTGTTACTTCACAAAAAGGGAAAGAGCTTTTTTTTGTCTGCTTTTGTAGATGTAGCAAAAAGATACATGATGGCTAGCTAATTTAATGACTAAATTAAGACATGCTTGTTTAGCATAAGAAGTATAAAAAGGTGTAGTGGGCGCTAGTTGAATTAAAAATGGAAATTTGTTTCTTGTGGAGGCTGGGTTGTTGTTGTGTTGTTCTTCTGTTTTTGTTTAAGGACTGAATTTACTGAATGAGCATTATATTATTAGTTACTTTGAGTCTGTACCCCAAATTGAATACCCTTTTAACAGGCGGATCATGGAACTGATGGAATTACTGGGAGAATCCTGTAGCTTGTGTTATGCAGGATGTTATCCATGTCTCTTGGAATGGATCATTACTGGTTTTAATATTTAAAGCATCTGTTAGTTTTGTCTGATAGCGTTTGTGTATAGCTATGCAGTGTTTTACAGGATTGCTGTGATCTACTATAAATCAAGGCTGCTGTTGTGAGGGGCAGTCTCCAGTGAGCATCTCTACCTTTAAGCTGGTATCCATATTTTTGGAGCTGCAGGGTGAGCTGGATCAGGAAACACATCTATAAAAATAAACATCCATTGTTGGGCTAGGTTTTCAGCTGAATCAGTTCCTTGATCTCGTTTGCTGCCTGCCTATTTGAATCCTCCTGTGGCTGCAAAGGGAGGGGTGGCAGCAAGTAGTTGAGATGGGACAAGGAGAATGGGACCTTCCCTTGTACAGGTGTGTGAGCAGATGCTGGAAAGAAGGGGTAGTGCTACTGCAGCCTCATTTGCAGCTCTGCACTAATTTGCCTGTAATATTTGAAGGGACTTCACACACAGCTGCAGGGAAATGAAGAATTTTAAAATATTTAGAAAAAGTTACTGTCTCCAAACAGTGTATTTGATGAGAGACAGAGGAAGTGTTTGTGTCTGAACTAAATTCTAAATAATTTCCACTCTCTATTTCAAGATTGTAGTAAACCCCTAATAGAAGCTAGTAAACACAATAGCAGAACTTCTGCCATTGGACATAGGTTACTTGTCAAAACATGCAGGATGGTGTTTTGAGGATGAATCTGTGTGTCAGTAGCTCCTGAATTGTCAGCTTTTCAAGTGCTGACTTCCTTCTTGACCTGATTATGTCATCTCATGTGTTTTTTCAGTCCCTTCATTAATAAGAGAGAAATGAAACTTCAGATACTGCAAAATTAACATTTACTATGCCTTCTAAAGGCAAACGTGTTAGGGCTCAGAAAACTATTTTTCTAAAATCATTTACAGCTCTTCTGTTTCCTGGTAGAATTAGGAGTATGTAGATTAGAAGCTTGTGGAAGATGAACAACTGGACAGCTGGCACTGGGGACTCATGAGACCTGGTACAGTGTAGTGGTGGGGACATGGTGTGTGGTGGGGGCAGGATGCAGGCTGGTGCCTGGAAAGGAGGAGGGTACCGTAAGGACAGGGGAGAGACAGATCCTGTCTGGAGAAGAACAGAATAAAAGAGACCCAGTAACAACAGCTACTAGTGCTTGGTTCTTGGCTGAGCACAAGGTACAATAATTTACTCCTGGATTTATGTTCTAGAGCTCTGATGGGGGTGGGGGGAGGTAGGGGAAGTCATCTCTCCCTCTAGCTTGAAGATGCAAGCAGCAAAAGCTGTACTGTTGCAACATCTTAAGTACAGAGATCTCTGCTGTCTGTGACTGATAAATGGCAGTTGGTCAGCCACTGGGATGTTTGAAATGGTAGCCTCGACTTGCCATACTGGATTAGCACTGAACCAACCATCCAAGGAAGCTCAGTTGGCTTTTTTGCCTCTAGTGTGGTTTCATGTAAGGAATGCTCTGACCCTTGAAGTACAGCCAGTTGCCTTTGCATATGGCCTGCTATCGTAGTTGCAGAGTTTTGCTGATGTTCAAATACATGACCAACATGTTTGATACAGGTACTGAAGCACTGACATGGTAAATTAGGTTATTTGAACAGAAACAGCTTTGTACCTGGGTTAATTTTCAGTTGATTCAGAAAATGCAGGGATTGATGGGATCTATTCTAGATCTGTTTAAATTGACTGTAAAGCTCTGTCCCCAAAGTTGTATATTTTATGCAACATTGACTGACACTAGTGAGTCACAGTCATATGTCTGCATGGGGAAGTATTGGAAACATTTATGTGGATGGTTGGCATTTGTGTGCAAATAACTTCACCTTTGAGAGTGTATGGAGGAAGCTGATAGTTAAGGAAGACGTGGTTGGCACAGCATGCAGTAGAGATGAGAGTTCAGCAAGGAGGAGTTAAGTAGAGTTTTCAGGGTGAAGACCAGAAGCTTGAAGAGAAATTGCAAGACTAAGTAGCCAAGAAAGACTTTGAAAAGGGAAAATCTGATGGGCATGAGACAGCAATGGAGAAAATACAGAAGTCAGAGAGACAGAAGAAATAACACTTCTGATTTCCTTGGCAGTTCTCCATGCCAGTGTTCTGCTGCTGCTTTTGCACTCTGGACAAGCGTGATGCCTTGATTTGGAGCATTCTATTTTTGTACGCCAAGTGTGACTTTGCAGTGGTGTTTGATGTATAAAACAAGTAGTTTCTCAATATGGATTTTCTTGTCTTCCTTTCTTGCTGTCTTCAAATGTATGGATAGTGTGCTATGCCTCCTTGCTTGTCATGTTAACAGCCAGTAGTTTGGCTTAAGACTTGTGTGGTTCAGTACGTCTCTACAGTTGATGTTTATGTGCATCATCAGATTCAAAGGATACATATGTACCTAGTTCAACATGAGACGGACAGAGGGAGACATTCTTGTGCTTAAGATTGTACAATGAGAAAATGGATCAACTGTTGGAGTCTCAATTGTAGTGTAGACCCTATACAAAACTCCAGTGATTTAGTAAGTGTGATGGTGCTTATGGTTTTGCTCTTCAAGCTCCTTGTATTAGTAAACAGACATTATTTCTCCCTGAGATCAAATTTCTGAGCTAGGTGGTTGGATGCAGTAATTTTCCTTGTCTTACTGCCTGCCTCGACTGTCACTCTCAGGAACACTAGTATTGCTTTTGCCTGGATGTTCACTTCCCCAGTTTCTGCCCTTTATCCATGAGTATACTCTCACTTACCTACAACGCTATCTGATAAAGGGGAAGCAAGAGGAAAAGTCACTGCTCTCTTTTTATATTCCGTGACCACATAACTGTTACTTAGGGTTTATGGTTCCTTGTGTTTTCTTTTTACAGCTCCTCTGCCCATGGATCATATTGAAAAGATGGCTGCAGAGTGTATGAAGGACCTGAATGAAGATGAGGAGGACGAAGCAGATGACGAAGACTTGGAGAAAGATACAGACCTGTTGGTATGCGTAACTTTGTTAGCAGGAAGTTTTAGTATGTCTTTGTGGTTGTTTTTTAACAGAACTGCGTTTAACAACAGTGTCTGTTAATTTTGTGGTGACAAGCTGAAATACTGCAAAAACATTCCTTTAGATCTGAGGCTTTGCAGGATCCAACCCCCTGCACACCAGAGTAAGAGTTTGCTAACTAACGTTCATCTGTGTGAGGGCCTTAGAGAAGTGGGGAGAACAGTGGGAATCCCTTTCTGTGTCAGCTGGTGAAATGCAGCCGGGGCATTCTGCTTAAAGTGATGCCTGTCACTATTTTGCTAGTGCTTTGAGTGGCGCTTGATGTGAAAGAATATCTCACAAGGAATTCTTTGTCATTCAGTGAGCAAGCTAGCTGGCAGGGTTTAGGGAAGGAGTATCAAGCAATGTTTTTGACTGCTGTTGTTAATAGCTGTTTTTTGGGAACGTTTACATTTGGATTTGAGCGATCTTTGTAGAAGTAATTCTCCGAAATTCCTCAGCTTCAGATCTCTAACCACTAATTTGTGTGGTGATCCTGGAGCTGCAGTGTGACTTTTGAGTAGTATCTGGCTTTCTGTTGTGAATACAAGTGGAACCAGTTTCATTTAAAAATAAAAATAAAATAAAATAAATTACAGGAATATAAGATATTTAGACTCTCTGGGTTCAAGGTCCATCCAAAATTTTTGGAGCTTGAGACTTGATTTTATTTTGTCTTTTGAGGAAATTGAAAATTTTGAGGAAAAGCCTTTTGTTGGCTTTTACTTTTACTTCAGGCAGAATTGCAAGAAGTTCTGGGGGTGGAAAGTGAGACAGGAAGCTGTGAGGATGGAACGATAGCAATGGAGCCATCCACAGCTGAACCAGAAAATGAGCAACCTGAACTGCAACCACAGGTAGGAAAGAGCTTCGTGTTCCTGACACTTTTGCTGAACCACTGTTGTCATGCAGCTTATATGAGGGTCACAAATAAGGATCTAGAGTTTGTCTGGTCCTCTAAGGAAGTAAAACCAACACTATCGCAGTCTTCTCTGTGTAAAGCAATGCTGTATTGATATAAGTGATTTTTTTTCCTTGTTCAAAGGTTGATTTTTAATGTTAACAAAGAATTGAGGAGGCAAACAGTTGGAATCAAGCATATCTTGTCCCTCGTTATACATTTGAGCGTGGAGACTGCCGTTCAGGCTTCCAGAGTTTGTATCTTCCCCCTCAGAGTATTGGGTGGTGTGCTGAAATTGTGTGACCTACAACTCGGCATCTTTGACAACTTTGTGGAATTTTACACTGTATCATTAGCTTTCTCAGTTTAATTTGTCAGTTGTCATGCAGTCAAATCCTTTATTCAGTTAATGCCCTGTTTCTGTTGTGTGCTACAGAGTCCGGTGCACAAAGGGCACCAGGCCCTTTAATAAATGGGTCTGAGCATTTCTGTAGAGATAACGGCAATAATTACATCAGTAGCCATCTGAAAAGTCTCTGTAGCTATGCAGTGTTTATAAGTAGCTGCTCATAACTTTGCTTAGGCTGCTTTTGTCACTGAACCTAATTCCAGCCTGTAGGAGGAAGAGAAAGAGCTCTTGTAGTAAAACCAGCTTGAAGAAGCCTGGAAGGGAGTAAACTAGCACGTTTTAAAAATAAGAAAAGAAAAAGTCAATATTTGTGCCAAAATACCTCTTCACACCCTCTGTTGTGTGGTGTTTGAGAGACTGTACTGTTCTCTTCACCAACTCCCTAACCACATGGCTCCAATTACCCTGTGACTGTGAGTTTTCTAAATGTCTCCACCCATTCTTCTCTATTAGGCCTTTGAGAAAAAGCCCAGCAGAGGTGGATCTAGGGGCTGGTAGCGTAGTACAAGTGCTCCTCTGTTTCAGCGACTGTTTCATCCTTGCCCTAGTGTGTGTGGAAGTGGAGTACTTGTTTTTCAGTGCTGTGGGAAAACTCATATAGTTGGATGAAATAAGTTTTCTTGATTTGTTTTATTATTTTTTCTGAGACCACCTCACTTCCTGCTGTTACCAGTGAGCTACAACAGACAATAGAGAAGAGAATTGCTAACTATAGGACAGCAATTTCTAACTCAAAGGAGTCAGGTGAGAGTGCCAAAATACGCCGATACGAAAGAGGCCTTAAGGTAAGTTGGGTTCATCAGGCATCTGAATGAGGGGGAGGCGAAGTCAGTTCCCTAAAGTGTAGTTCAGAGTCTTTCCAGATGGGTGAATTTCTTGAAAGGGGAGAGGAATTCTAATATGCTGCCTTGATTTATTTTAAAAACATTTCATGTTACTTACTACCAATCTGATGTAGCAAATACACAGATGAAGTGGAACTTCAGATGCTTTTGTGCATCAGCTCTTTTTGTGTTGAATGTGGCTAGTGGGAGCTGGAACCAGAGTTTGTGTTAAACACACCCATCTTGATCTGAGTTTGACCTGTGATAGACTGTTCAGTGTTACCTTAAAGCTTTCCTAGCACATATACCTTCCAGTTAGTCACTGATGCCTTCCTTTAGATACTAACCTTACACTCAGTTCTGTGAGATAAAGGAAGATGATACCTTTCTCTGAGTGTGTTGGCTGTGCTTCAAAATGAATAGAACAGGATTTTTCATTAAGGCAATTAAAAATGGCAGTGAGGAGCAGTTCCTTCAGCTTTGCATCTTTTCAGCCAGGTGGCGTGCTTGTAGTTAGTTGGTAGTGCTTGGTGATTACCGCTGTGCAGAGTGCTTTTATTTCCCTGTTTGCTTTTATCTGGCCTCCTGCATCGACGCAGACAGCAGGCAGCTCTGTCTTGTTGAGCAAAGCTCTATAGCTCAGCACTGTCCACCGGGGGAAGAATGTAGTCTCGTTAGCTACCAGGTGTCTTAGGGTACAAAGGGAGTAACTTGAGGCCAAGCCCAGGGGAGGAAATGCACAAAAAGGAGATGTCTGTGTGTGTCCGCTGCCTGCTAGCTCTGAAAGGAATGTACATGAAACCACCTGACCTTTCAGGTTCAGAGAGCAAGAGGGATGGGCAAACCAGCCTAATTCATCCAATAACGAAGCTTAATGTGCTGTTTGTTACTTCCTTTATTTTTCAAAGCAGGGAATTTCCCTGTGCCTAAGCCTAAGCAGTGTAACTAAGGATAATAAACCAGATCTCACTTCACAGCTCGCAGTTCCTTAATTAGCAAAGTGACATGCCAACAAATGGTGTACAGTTATCTCTTGTACTTAGTTCTTGGAACTGTGAACTTTAATCTCAGTGTTTAATTCCATTTCCCGTCAGTCTGTCATCCCACACGTGGAGAAGGGAGAGCTGTGTGTGGGTTGCTGCACTGGTCTGAACCCCAATCTCACATGCAGTCAGTCCGAAGCATCTATGCCACTGTTGCTTAATAGGTCAAACAATGTCATGGCTAACCAAAAATAGCAGTGATTCTGGCACTGATGAGATTTTGTTGTTGTCGTCGTCTTCATTTTTCTGTGCTTCCATTTCAGCTTCTGTGGAAGATGAAAGAAGTAAAACTTTTGTTTTGGCTTAAACTGTGTGGTGGTCTTTTGTCTGAACCTTAAATATAAAAAACAATTTTTTTAAAAAAAAAAGCTACAGTACTGAGGAAGGTAGAATTTGTGATGGAGGAAGGGTTTTAAAAAAATGAGCATCAGTTACCCAGTGTTGCAGATGGTGAGAGCTTCTTGCCATGGTTTCCTTTATTAGTATTTAATAGCTTTTCTCATTCCATTAAGTAGGTATGCAGACTGCTTCCTTCCCTGAATCCACATAGGCAGTGACATTTCAGAGTAGTGTATTTTATTTTGTTTTAAAGACAGAAAATCTACCTACGGTTGGTATAAATGGCTTCTTTGGTGACTTTCTGTGACCAAGCTGAGTGGACCACAGCAGCTGTCAGATAATTCTAGGTGTTAAGGTACTTGCAACTACCTGCTTTGGGTAACAAGTCCTTTGCATTGTGCTGCTCTGGTAAATGGACACCTCTCACTAGTGCTGAAGTTGGCCTCACAGAAGAATAGGGTGCTAAAGGGCAGCCATCGGTCACGGTGTGCGTAACAGATCCCATCATGTATAAGGGAATGAATTTCTGGTTTAATGACTTTATGCTTGTAATATGTTTGATGAAAATGCCTATTGACTTTGCTGTTCCATCTCTGCCAGACACTGGAAACCATGCTGGCTGCAGCGAAGAAAGGCAAAAAAATCAATGAGGAAGAAATGCCACCTCCTGTTGCAACAGGAAAGAGTTCTTCTCACTTACCTCAAGCCACAGGGGTGGAGTTAGAGAATCCGGGAGATGCGGTCAGTGTCCTGCCAGAGAAGAAAGCTGAGTCTGCTGCAGATGATGAGCAGAAGAGCTCTCATGAAGCGGTGCAGCATCTGGAATCAGAGTCTCTACAGGGTCATGCTGCTTCTAGTCCTACCATGGAAACAGGTATCATGATCTGAGAGGATAAGCAGCTACAACACTATTGCAAAATCTTTCTTGATACTGGTGTTGTGTACCAAAGTACTGCTTATGTTGGAAATTCCCTGCTGAATGTTTCAGATATAGTTGTCAGTGGGATGCTGAATTTCTGGCAGTGGAATTGATTATTTTTATAGAGTTTTTACATGCTCTGTATCGGTATGTTAAGTTTTCCCATGCCTTGGTTTCTCCTTCAATATTGCGACATGTGGAATTCCAAGCTTTAAAGAGTTTTGAGATACTGGCTAAAGACTAATCTTTGTTTTTTGTTTTTTATTTTTTATTTTTTTTAATTGGGAAGAGTGGGATTTTTATGTCAGGTAGGACTTCTGCAGGAGACTGGAAGAAAAAGCACTTTTGTAAGATGGCTGTGTGATTCAAATGAAAAGAGGACTCATGCAGGTTTCAGTAGATGAGCGTAGCAAGGGATGCACGTCTTGCATGCTCTGTGAAAGTCTCAGCATTATCTCATTCTTACAGATCTCCAGAACAGCAACACACGAGCGATACTACTTATGAGGCAGAAGGAGTATAAATTAGCAGCTCTAAAAGCCAAGCAGCAAGGGGACCTGGAAAAAGCAAAGGAATATATGAAGGCAGGCAAGGTGTGCACACAAGAAATCCAGAGTGCTAAACATACCCTATGCTGTAACCACGTGCATTGAGTATCAAATATTTATTGTGGCGGCTAGCAAGTCTTGGACATACTAGAATAAAACTTGTTTTTTGTTCTTTTCTGCATTAGAAATTCAACGTGGTCTTGGAAGCTTTGGACAGTGGGCAGCCAATAGACCTCCAGAATATGCCTCCATCTCCTCAGGGTAAGGCTCTTGTTACAGAAGTCTCTCTGTGCTGTAATGGAATGATTCTGCATTTGATTGCAAAAGTATAAGAAGGTTTGTAGACCACTTGGGTTGGAGGCTTACTGCATATTCAAATTCTAGTCAAGACCGCTCAGCTTCAAGAGGGATATAGAGTGTGTCCAGAGAAGGGCAGCAAAACTGGTGAAGGGTCTAGTGAAAAAGTCTTACGAGGGAGCTGGGCTTGTTTAGTCTGGGAGAGGAGACTTGAGGGGGCATCTTACTGCTCTCTACAGCTCCCTGAAAGGAGGTTGTAGGCTGATGGGGAGCAGTCTCTTCTCACAGATGACTAGTGACAGGACAAGAGGAAAGAGCCTCAAGTTACACCAGGGGAGGTTTAGACTGGATATTAGGAAAAAATTCTTCACTGAAAGGGTGGTCAAGCATTGGAACAGGCTGCCCAGGGAAGTGGTGGAATCAGCATCCCTGAACGTGTTTAAAAAAACCATGTAGATGTGGTGCTTAGCGGCATGGTTTGGTTATGGACTTGGCAGTCCTGGGTTAATGGTTGGAGCTGATGATCTCAAAGTTCTTTTCCAACCTAAATGATTCTATGATTCTACCAACAAAGAAAAATGAGGTATCATTATTTATATTGAAGTTACTCACTGTGAATTACAAGTTGAAGTAAGTATTGATGTCTAATATTCCTGGCTTTATAACTTTAGATAATAGCCAGTATTTGAAATGGAAGAGAAAGAAGGATAATGGCACATTCTTAGCGTTTACTGTAGTATTTGATGGTGTTACATGTTTTCAATTGAATTTCTTAACATTCAGGTTAAGAGATAAACAGATAGATTGCAGTGCAGTAAAGTCTAAAGCTTAAAGCAAGTTACCAGTATTAATGGTGCTTCCATCCTTGTAAGACAGGTTTGTTTTCTTAATAGGTCTAGTATCTACAATTAATATTTGGTCTGTGCAACTCGTGTTTTAAAGTTTAGATTATTTTATTCTAAGAAGCTAAATGACAGATTATTTTATTTCAGTAAATCATGAGATTTATGACTCCTTAAGTTATAAACTGATCACCAAATGGCATTAGAGAGAAACTTCACCCATGATATAATCTTGCCTTAAAAAGTGCAGGGTTTTTGCAGCAGATATTTTTGTAATTTTCTGAAATAACCACGGTTATACAATGCCAGAAATGGGTGTCTGAATAGATGACATTAGTTGCTTCCTTTTTTCAGCACATCTTTTGTTACTAGGATATTTTAGTCAATTAGCAATCGTGTTCACTCTTTCCATCTGCCAAGATACCAAGTTGTATTTTGAGAAATTCTTAGAATACTTGAACTGGTTTTACTTTTTTTTTTTTTGTTGTTTTCTTTACCCTCCAGCAGCATTAACCTAAATTAAATAAATATTTGAGATTTTCTGTTTTAAAGCATTTTCTCTGAATAATGGGAACTTTAGACTTATCTAACCACACAGATACTGTTCTGAAGGAAAAAAGCTTTCAGGAAGATGATGTGATGAGATTGATGGTTTTCTGAGTAACACGGGTTGACTTGCTGTTTATGGAACATGCTGTGAAACTTCCTGCTTTCTTTGCTTTGCAGATCTTGAAAGCTTAGGAAATGTACAAGGGGCATCCAAGCAAAAGGTACCAGCCTCACCGGGAAGTTCCCGGGATCTTACAACACCTGAACCTCAGACACAAGAAGCTTCAGGTAGGACTTTTGGATTTCTCTAGCAAGCCGTAAAAATAGCGCAGCTGGAAAGCACTTTAGGGTCTGCCCTATCCCACTGAATTGCAGCAGGATTGAGTAAACCCAGCTAACGTTCCTGAATATTGTTTGCTGCTGATCCCGTCTGTACTTTGGTCTGGATCAGTAATGGAAGTAAAAATCAATAAACTTTCTTTAGGATAATTGTATTCATAAGACTTTGCAGTGATGTTTCTGTCTCTGCAGAAGGTAAGGAAGGGGAGGAAGAAGGCAGCTCATATGTTTTGAAATCTGAATCATATGGCATTTTATTGTCTTGTCTTGTTTCAAGCTTCCCCACAACAGCCAAAAACAGTGCTGGAAGCATTGCAGCAAAGGCTTGAGAAGTACAAGTCGGCAGCAGCACAGGCTAAAGCGAGTGGGGATGATCGGAAAGGCAGGATGCACGAGAGGATAGCCAAGGTAAAATAAAAGTGTAGCAAGCTGCTTGCATCCAGCAAAGCCGTTTGAATCAGTTCTCTGATTCAAGCTGAAGATTTTTTCATTTGTGTATTGTCCTCTTTGAAAAGAGCTCCATTAGGGAAGCTGTAAAGCATTCGGAGGAAAGAAGGAATAGAGACAATGCGTATGTTGCAGCAAAATACTCTGTATTCTGCGATACTTATGCTGGTTAAATACAAATGATTGCTAATTTATAGTCAGCTCCATGTTATGTCTCACTGAGTGCCTTTGATTACAGCAATACCAGGATGCCATAAGAGCCCATAAAGCAGGGAGAAAAGTGAATTTTTCTGAGCTACCTGTTCCTCCTGGTAAGTGCAAATACAGAATGTCTTAGTGTGACTTCTGTAGGTCTGCTGTGCTCTGAAGGAGGTGTGCAGGTAATTGCCACCTCATTCTGTGGAACGGCTCCTCCTTTTTCTCAGTGAGTAGGCTGGCCTTGCTGTTTGATGGTTATTGTGAAACTGCTTGTTAACATGTTCCCAAACTTTCTCACTGGTGAATATTCCTGACTATTGACTGCCTGTTTGACAGGACCAGAACTTAAAACTGGTAGTATTTGAAAAGTGAAACAACTTAACCGTGGGCAGGTGCTGCAAATGTTACCCATCTGTCCTCTGTGCCAGCCCTCCTAGAGGAAAGAATAAACTTGGGATATATTGGCTTCTTAGTTTACCGGAAGATTTTTGCAACTGAAAACATTTGCTTGATGTCCTCCATTCTGTTGATTCCCAGTAGGAGCCCCAGAACTCGATATCTAATTAATCATCTTGCAATAGCTGAGAAGTCAGATCACTGTTGCAGCTCTCATGGCTAGTAAAAGTAGTCTACAGAAACAAATCAAATCATGCCCATGGTCACACTGAGACAGTAACAGAGACAGAAACTGAACCTGCTTCTTGAGACACTGTGTCCTTTTTATCTTCGTCAGAATGTATAGTGCTATGTTTGTAAAAGTTTGGGCAAGGTCAGCATCTATGAATGGTCTGCCTCTGGTTTGCATGATATTGTTTTTCCCCTAGGAAGCATCATTCTGTTTAACTTGTGCCTGATGTGTTCTTCTGAAAAGATACACTTAGTACTGCAAAGTGGCACCTAAACATTTTTAAGTTAGAAAAGGGACATGGACCTCATGGCTTTTTTGTTACTGTCAAATGTGGTAATGGCAAACACTGTAGTAGTAGTAGCAGGAAAGTAGGCAGTGCCAGCTCTGTCAGGTCATGTACTGCTTTGAAGTTTCCCTGCTTTGAAGCTGTCCCAGAAAAGCAGTTTAGCATCCCTTGTTCTAGAATGTAATCTATTTCTTGGTAAATACCAATTTCTGTAAGGGTGAGGTACTCCATATTTACACCCCTGAAAATATGGATAACTCCTCTATTTCCTTACACGTTAGCCTCATGTTTTTCAGCCATCACACAGAGGCCATATGATTTATGTTGAAGACGACAGTCAGGCAGTCACTGAAACCAGCAATGAGATTATAATGAACCGGCAGTGCATTTCATTGCATCTGGATGATGATAAGTACCAGCCTTGACCTCCTTGGAGACAGAAATGCTGCTGAGTAATAGATCAAACGTCAGGCAGGAGCAGCAGCATAGGATTCTGCGTTCTGCCTGCCTGTGTACCTCAAACTTGTTCTGTCCCCATAGCAGCCATCTCTAGGCTTAGAAGCAGTTTAGTATTTCTTGGCACTTCTAATGAGACTGGTGACAAGAATGCTTGCTACATATTAATGAGATAAAACTTATTTACAGACGTTTTATAGTAATGGCTCTGGGTCTCTTGTTTGAAGCTGATGCTGAACTGGTGGTGTGGAAATGAGAGTTTATTTTCCATTGTCAAGCCTTCCTCATATCCTTAAAAGGATAATAAAATCATGAAAAGTATTGTTCTTCATGTTCTTCATGTACTTCACATTTAACTACTCTGATTTTGCCTTACTTTCCAACCTCTGCATTGCAGTAGACTTTCAGCAGAGGCTTGAGATGTCAGCGATATATTGTTTATTACTTTATGGGGTAACACTGATTTTGTGCTGGACTGTGTGCCAGCTAAGGTGAGAAAGCAGTGAGGGGAGAAAAAAGAGCCAGCAGCTTTTTGTGCAGTCCACTGTCCTCTTGTGCAGAGGAGAGAGACTAAATTCTTTGCTGGTTCTGGGGGCATCTCTGTTACCAAGGTCTGGAGATCGTGAGGTTCCTTGGCTGGTTAACAGTTGCTGAACTTAGAAAACTATGTTCTGTTATTGCATCGTTTTAGCATCATCCCTTTAAGCCTGGATATCTGTGAGAGATCTGATCTTAAGCCCACCACTCAGGCTTCATCTAGCAAGGCTTTGTGGCCTTGGCCTCGGTCTTGTTATGCTGAATTCTGAAATAAATAATAATTAATTGGATAGAAATAGCTTTACAGACAAGAAGAAATATGGAAGACAGTACGTAGGTCTTAAGCAGCTCTGCTTCTGCATTCCTTTCCTTTGCAGGATTTCCCCCTCTTCCTGGCATTGCAGCAACGGACGGTGACACCACTATAGCTGCTGTTCTGGAAAGTGCGAGCAAGCTGGCAAGCATGGAGGAGAATGATGAAGAGGAGGAGGTTAGTATTTCTTAGTAGGATGTGTAAAAGTGTAAATGCTGTCTCTTGTAGTGTGCAGAGTTGAGTCCATTGGATTTCCAGTCAAGCAAGGATACTGAGACGAAATACATTTCCGAGATGCCTGAAGAGTACAGGATCTCGGTAGTAGTTTCAGTTTGTATTATAGTGTAGGGGAGAGGGAGAGAGGTGATATGTTATTACAGACAGTACCTACAGAGTCTATGAGTCCTCAGTTCAGCTCTTTTCTTAACTTGCTTTGAAAATAAAACCCACATACAAACACTTCAGATGCTGGCCACCCCTTTACATTGTTCTAAACTATTTAAATCTGTACTTTTGTCCTGCATCCCAGTAGCTCCTGTGTTTGTGCTTTCCTAGGATGTTCAACACTTACTGCTTTTTGTCAGGCGGTACCAGCCTTAAGACTTCCGTTTGATTTCTTTCTTAGTTGCTGATAGTTTGTGCTTTCAAATGCTTTTTTATGATGCTTTTTAATGGAGAGAATTCCTGGGTGATGTTTTTTGTGCCTGCATCTGTGTTTTTTTTTAAACCACTGCCTTGTTGAAAATTCCTTTTGTCCCCTCTGTAGTGGAGGTTTGACATTTGCATAGCTCAACTACCTACTGGCATGGCATGGCTCATAAACCTCCAGAAGTTAAAATTTGCTGTCTGGAATGTTACGTTCCCCCTCAGAAGTGATACCAGAAGGCCGATACAGTGATAACCATGGTTGTTGATGCTTGAGATGCTGTCCTCGACTCTGAAATAGATTTTGTGCATTTAATACGAAATTTTTTTCTTATGCTAGAATGAGCCTCTGACACAGGCCCCAGTTGCCAAGAAGCCTGCTCAGCTGCCTGGAAAGCCGACTCAGGTTGTTAAGCCAATTACAGTGCCGTCTGCTCTAGCTGAGGAGGAGAGCTCGCCTGAGCATGTGAAACGGGCTGCATCACCCTCCACCCTGGGCAAGGCAGAGTCGATGGATCATCTCCCTCCAGCTGGTAAGGTGAAGGGTTCGTCATTCCCAATGATCCATGTGCAGATTGTTTACACTAGTTTATTTTAATATCTTGGTAAAGACTTCATTTCATTATATTTGATATGAGCCTGTAAATATGTGACATATATACTGAGGCTCCTTCAGAGGAAATCTATGTCTGCTGGAGGGCAGATGCAGACCACAGCCATGCAGCTTTATTTCACAGAGGCAGCGTGTGTAATTCTAAAGGTGATTGGGGTTTTAATTAATTTTGATGTAACAAGTGCATTGATTCATAATGTTTAACTCTGCTCACAGTTGAACTCTACGTATACTCTCATTACAGTGGACGGCTTGCCAGTGTGAATTATTCATTGATCTAATGCAGCTTCCTACATCAAACAGTGGTTTCTGCCTAGTGCATCGCATCGTCCAAGGATCTCAAACTTGCATATGGGTTCATCAATCTCTAGCCCTGCTGTTGCTGAGGTCACTGAACTGTTCTCTGTACAAGATTAATTGTACAGATAGTGAGGGACAGCCACTACCCCACGGTGTGATTTGGGCACATACCGGCCATGTTCAGGCTCTCACTGGTTCTGGTGTCGTGCCTTGACTGTAATCCCATCCTCCGTCCATTCTGCCCTCGGTAGTTCCCTCAGAACAAAGTAGAACTGCCTAGTTGGCTGGTGCAAGTTCTTTTCTAGAGTGCAAAGGCATTTCGTAGTGCCACTGTGATTAGCTCGTAACTCTTCTCTCTAGAAAACTCCATGACTCATTAAGACCACTAAAACATAATAGTTGTCCAGTTTGGTTTTGAAAATCTATGAATCCTCGAGAGTTTTGATGTTTGCAATTTTAGCTGACATATTAATCTCTTGAGTAAGTTGCCCTAGATTTATGCTGTGAAGGAATTGATAATACCTGGTCTTTGGTGTTACAGTAATCTCTCCTGGGTATTTCAAGTACTTTAAAATAAGACCAATAGGTGCAACAAGAACCTGGACAGATTCATGCTGACATGATTTTCACAACAAAGTATCAGTACTTCACTATTGTAAAGCTGTATTTCACTAGCCAAAGTGCACTCTGTGATCCAAATGTTACCTCCTTCCCCCCAGAATTACGAAGTGTAGCTTACAGCTGCCCATAGCTGATAAATCTTGTCTTTTTGTTCTTGGAGAGTGCAGAGCGTAGGGAGGTCTGGGAGTGGGGTGGAGCAGTTGCACTTAAGGCCTATACCAGGAAAGTCAGGGAGCCAAAATCAGTTGGATTAATGGCTTTGCTCAGTCCATTTTGCACAGATTTTCTTTGAAAACACCTGTGTTCTGTGTCTCAGCCTCGCATTGCTCACCATGGGTTTTGTCTCCGTGGAATCTGGGCTAGCTGCCTTGTCTAATCAGTTTGGTTTTGGCTGATGGGGCAAATTGCCTACAGCAGCAGGACAGCGGGCTATTTTGTGAGGATGGGAATAAACTGGTCATCATCTGACAGCAGTGAACATAGTGTGAGAATCATTGGTATATTTACTTGCTGAGACAGACACCACTTGCAACTGTTGTTTAGCTTGTGTAATCATGAGTAGAGTGCAGTGGTGAATACACTATGAGTGTCTCTGGAAATGGCTGTAATCAGCTCACGCTGTACCATTTCCTAAGTGAGGTGTAGGAAGAGGCAGGATGCGCTGACCTGGTGCAGTGTAAAGCAGTCTTTTCTGACTTTGTGGGGAAAAAAGAGGAGATCCGAGAATTAATAAGAAACTAAGATGGCAAGGAATTACAAATAAGCAGAGGTGATATGTCTGAAGGTACCTGCACATTGGTTCATCTGTTGGTCTCTTTCTGACAGATCATGGGAGAGGGAATAAATGAGTACAGAAGATGCTCGTAACGTTCGCTGTCTTTTAGAAGTTAACATGTCAAGCTGAAAGTTTGAATTCAGCTTCTGCTTTGGGCAGTCAGGTGTACCAGAGTGTCTCTCCTGCCTGCAAATAAGGGGCTGTAATTACTACTGTGGTGCTTGTGAAGAGCTATGAGGTTTTTTGTTGAAAGGTGCCATGATAGAAGGAAGTTTGTTTCTTTTTCTGATACTTGAAATTGAAACTGGCCAAGAAACAATTCAGTGCAGTCAGGAGATGTCCTTATTTGATATCTGTGCTTCTGCTGACCTTTTTCTGGCTATAAACTGAACATGATAAATCTGTTTCAGGGACATGGCAGTGTCAGTTGAGTGAGAGTTGTTATACAACTGTTTTTCAGCTAGGGAACAGCTGGAATTTCTGGAGAACAGAAAGAAGCAATACATGAAGGCAGCTCTCAAAGCAAAGAAGGAAAATAACCTTGAGCAGGCGAAGACATATCTCAGAACAGCTAAGAGCTTTGACCTAAAGATTGAGCAAGCAAGGTGTGGGAAACCCGTTGATATTTCCAAGGTTAGTAGGACTGTTGGTATTCTGCTTAGTTTCATATTCTTGACATCTAAGTGCTTACTTCAAACAGTGAATGATTTAATAAATATTTCTTGCCACAAATTAAGTTAGTTTGCTCAAGTGATGAATCTGGATACTGAGCCCTGAACTGCCCCTATATTTTTGTTTTAGTTTTTGTTTCATTCTGTTTCCTCTGCTGCTCCTCAGGCTTACCAGATCTTGATAAAAATTTAGTCTCCATGAACCATTTTCTCCTTGGTTTACAATGGCATGCCTAAAGCACGCAGCCTGGAAGTGTTCCCTGGCCTTAGGGTGTGAATGAACTTTAGCTGTGTCCTAACTCCATTTTGGGATGAGGATCAGGTGCATGTTACACAGCGATGCCCTGGTTTCACTTAGTATTTGGGTAGATGGGGAAACAAAAACGTTATAGCTCTCCTGACCTGAATAATCAGGGAACTAGGCCTGTAAGACATGCTGCAGGGTTTTATGACTTCAGCAGTTTTCGGGTAGAGGTTGGGTTGGAATTGCCTTGAGAAGAAAAACAACCCATCTCCCTTCACTGACCTTTCCATACATTCTGACTACTTTTTGTCTACTTCATTTTTTCTTATAAGGGTTCTGAAACGTGGTGTTCTTGTGTTGCAGCTGCCATCACCCCCTACAGATGATGAGGGTGATTTTATCTTCATACACCATGAAGATGTCAGACTGTCTCAGAAAGCAGATGAAGTATATGCACAGCTCATAAAATTGCTGAAGGACCAACATGAGGTGACCATTCTATCTTTTTTTAGAAATGTTTTGTTGGCTTTTTTTACATTTTTTTTACATTTATCTGGGTTTAATTAATATTATAATCCCATTATTTTTTCTGTGGAGTCTTTGTTTTCAGTTTAAAATATTTTCAATTTTGTGTGTTCTAGAGTGGAAAATTTTAAGACTTGGATTCTCTACTAGTTGAAGTCAGAGGGTGTGCTTGGAGGCTTGGGACTCAAATTATTACTATTAAATATGAGCACTCAAGCTTAAAATAGTACCTGAATGATTAAGACTAGCCCTTGGGTGAACCTTATATCTAAAAATTAAGTGATTAAAAAGCAATAGGGCAGAACAGCTCAAACAAATGCTGTGCCTCAGCTTTGGGCTGTAAGGACTGGGCGTGGAGGCAGGGGGTGGATGTTTTTGGGTGACTTGGGAAAACTCTTGGATTTTCTTCAGTTAGGTTTTCATCAACCTCAAAACTCTCTGCCAGTCATGAATCTGTGTGTAAGGATCACCGAGTGCATCTGTATTTGTTTGGTTTTGTTTCTGTTGACAGAGGTGTTTACAGTATTCCAAGCAATTCATGCATCTGGGAAACGTAGCAGAAACTACTCGGTAAGGCTGGCTGTTAATCACTCCACAATGTGGTTATTTCAGGTTTGGGTCCATCTGAGGCCCCTAAAAATGATGGGGTTTCAGGTTGGTAAGCTTCTTAGTGTGGGGAAGTGTCAGTAACTGCGAAGCCTGCATCTCCAGATTGCTCTCAGACCTGGGCTGAGGCTTACTCTGCGGCCTGTGTCTGGCAGAATGCTCTGTTTGATGTTCTTGTGTGTGCGCTTAGCATTTCTATTGATTGTTTGCCTTTTCTATAGGTTTGAGAAACTGGCACAAGGCTGCAAAAAAGACATGGACATCCTACAGCTCGCACGAGCACAAGGAATGGATCCTCCAAGCCATCACTTTGAGGAAAGAACCTTTAAAATGATAAGGTGTGGAAAAACGAAGGGATTTCTCAGGCAGGCTGGAAAGAGCTTTCTGGTTTCTAGCCCTTGTTTAGGGAATTTTGGGCTTCAGCAAGCTCGGGTGGCCCCTAGGGTTAGGCGCAGCATTCCTGAAAGGACACTCTCAACAGCTTAAATACAAAGAAGTTGTTCTCTAACTTCTTGTCTGGGTTCTTCAGATTTCAAAATCTCTCCAGCTTCATCACTTATGTTCTGCTACTTCAGCCAGTGTTCCTTCCTCTGTAATCCTCCCTCAATCCTGTGCCTTTAGGCTTTCTTCGTGGCATTTTTCACTGTACCTCAGAGATGTTTTTATCTCTGTGCTCTTTCGTTGCTCTTTGGTAATTTATGATGATGATGATCTGTGTAGGAGTGCACTGTTGGAAAGGGTCTGACAAATATCAGTGGCATCCTGGTCTGGCAGTGTATCAGGTGGTGGTGGGCTGCTGGGTTGAATGTGGTTTTTTGTCTTTATTTTTTCACAGGATATTTTCTGAGCTCAACAGCACAGAAATGCACCTTCTTATTGTCAGGGGGATAAACCTACCAGCTCCACCAGGTGTGTACTCGAAAGGGCATGTGAACTTTTTCCTCTGAGTAGGTAAGGGAAGTAGAGAGGAATGAGATTTTTCTACCTTGAAGGACCACTTCAGGAGTAAGACTTTTGTAGCCAGCACTCATTAAAACAAAATAGCCAGGTTTCAGGCTCAAGCCTCCCAGAACCTTTAAACATATTTTAAAAAAACCCAGGAAAGTAAAAAGAGAATCTGGGTTCCATCTGGACAGAGGGAAGAACTTCAAATTGTCCTGGGTTTGCTCATAACCGAGCCATAGTTTAAGTTTCAGGTTTGTCTCCTATTTTGGTAAGTGTGCCTGGCTTAATTCTGCACTACCTTAATGTGTATTGACCCTTCGGTAGACAGGAGTTGCTTCTGCCAGCATTACTGCTTTGAGTCCCTTGTTTCTGGGAGTTTGTAAACCATCTGCGCTAGACTGTCTCAGGACTGACAGCAGCATTAAGAAAAGTAGATGTTTTCCTTGAGGTGCCAGCTGTCTATGGATTATGGTTTGATGGATGGGGTTTTCAGTCGTCGAGAGACAGCTCATGAGTCCTACTGAAAATCAGTGAGGTGCTCTTGAAAATCCTGCTCAACATTACAGATGCAATTAAAATATCTGTATTGACTGTTTGGATTGGCTGGTTGTTGTCTTATTCAGGTGTGTCACCAAGAGATTTGGATGCATTTGTGAAGTTTGAATTTCAGTACCCAAGTGCGGTGAGTGTGTGTGATTGCTCTTCTGTTCCTCGGTCTGTGATCCCTGCCACTGTATTAGCCTGTGAGGGCTTCAAGGAGGGAGCGCAGGTTTTCTTCTAGAAGGGGAAAGCGCTTCCAGGCATACTGCCGGAGTTTATTTTTGAAACAGAAACTTTTCCTGCGAACTAGAACTGCTGAATTGGGTTTCTGCACATTTGAGTTTTGCTGCACCTTTCTCTTGATGTTCTCCACACCTTGCACTTAGTGGGGCAGTGGCTGCTTCAGGCTTGCATGTTCTCTGGCTGGCTGACCACCAGTTTACTGCTAAACAGCGCCCACAGGGCTAGGCCGTGCCCACCCTTCCTTCCTGCAGGCGCCGTGCAGACCGTTTCCAGTGATTGCAAAACTGGTAGAAGTTTATTTCTTTCAAGGGTGCAAACGCACCGGTACCTTCCACCATACACAAGGGCCTGCAAAGTTGTCGTTAGGGGAAAGGGGCCACCTTAGATGTGACCTCCCTCTTAAGTCCCATTGCTTTAAGGAAACAAGCTTTTAAAGGGATTGCTTTTGGACATCTCTTTTAATTACAGAAATGGATTGAAAAGGTTAATCTTTGTCATCAAATAAATGCACGTGACTCCTAGTGATTTAATTCACAAACCATATGTGTGTGTATCTGGAGAAAGGACTTGGGCCATACAAGTTTCTTGACCTTACTAATTAATACTTATGTGTATGTGCATGTATAGATGGGCATATACACATGTATGTATATTAAAAATATGTGTGTGTATATATATATATAATCTTTCTTTGAAACTCCCCAGCATCATCCTGTTCCCCTCACCTTTAAAAGCAGTCTCTGCTCTAAAAAATACTGGGACCAGTGAGCTGGAAGGGCTTCTGAGGAGGGCTGCCTGGTCTTGCTGTCAGTAGGGGTGCTGGGGCTTCTGCTGCTTTCTCTGTAGAGCAAGACCAACCTTTGCCCTTACAGGACTAATCCTTAGCCCTGTGAGAGTGCAGAGGCCAGATTTTTACCACCCAATACATTTTGCAGCAATACTACTAAAATTTCAGTTACCTGTGGGAAATCAGTGATGGTCAGATCAGGTTTGTGTTTAGGTTTGAGTTACATGAGGCCTTAATGGAGGAGTCCCCCCAGTTACGGTGGCTGGATGAATAATTTGCTGGGGAATAAGAATCAACATGGGTTGCTTTCAATCTATTTTTCTTTGTTTAAAAAAAGCCAGATCTCAACTGCTTCACCAACAGTCAAATCCACCACCTTTCTCCTTCATAGCTGAAATCAGTTTTGCGAAGTAGCTGCAATAATTAGGTCACGTTGTCCTTGTTCAGTCCCCAGAGATTGAGTTTGTACTCCGCTTTAGGTTAAAAGTTAATTCATTTTGGTGGCAGATTGATTGTCAGGCAAAATAATAGTAGGGCAATTCCCTGAATGATTTGTGATGAATTCCTTGTGTAGCTTATTATTCCAACTAATGCAGAAGGAACGGGATTGCTGTGTCCTGGAACGTGCGCAGTTTATCGTGTAGTTAACAGCCGCAGTCAGTAACTTTATGATGATTGGATTGAATTGAGTGTGACCATGTAGTTTATCTGTGGCTCTTACATTTAATGTAATGGTTTGGCGTATTCTTTATCTAGTATTATACTTATTACCACAATGACATCCAAATAGTTTAGTTCTGAATGTACCATGACTCTTATCAGTCAGATAACCCCCACAAAACCTCATGTTTCTTGTATAGGTATAAAAAAAAGTTGGTAATAAAAATGGTTACTACGCTGTATTTTGAAACAATATCTGATGGTTTTATGTAATATGTGTCTCTTTTAATAGGAGCAACCTCAAAAGAGTAAAACACCTGTAATTAACAATAACAATTCTCCAGGTTAGTACTTGTTCTGGGGCAGAGGGAAAAACATTGCACCTTTAGGAATCACTGGAGAGTACAGCCTAGTGTCGTACTGCGAATCGGGCCGGAGGGCCTGCCACCGCCTTTTTCTGCTTTCTTACGAAAGGGCTTGTTGTAAGGTGAAGCCCAGCTGCACTGGCAATTTCTGCACCCTCATCCTGATATTGGTGGTAGTCATTGTGTAATAAGTTATGAAATCATGGAGTTACCAGTCATGCTACAGCTGTTGCTGTCAACCCTGCAGGGAGGTGGGCCAGATAAATAAATTTTCTTTATTAAATAAGTTAAATTATTAATTTTAGTATCTCCATGGATCAGATCTTTTTCAGTCAGATTTTGTGTCCCGTGAGACAACAAAAATCATGACAGAATTGCCAAATCAGCTAACATTCCTAAACCTGACAAAGCATCATTGCAGAAGTAAATTTGGTTTTTTAAGACAATGTGTCTCAAAACCAACTAAAATACTTTTTGTACCTTTTGAAAAATACCCCCTTTGTACCTAGCCATTGAATACTGCTAGATTCATCATGCATTTTAGAATTAATCATCTTGCACTCTGAATTTGATTTATTGCTATATTATTTTTTCAATTCTTGCAGTAAGCAGCCATCTAGTTTCAAAACAACTTTGAATTCAGTATCCAAATTACTAGTTGTGAATTTATCTCAGAAGAGATACGTATAGAGATTTGAGTTTATGTATATATATTCTGTTAAGAGTGGAAGTCCTGAAGCTCTGATACTGAGGGCTCTGTTCCAACTCTTCCAATAAATTGATCTGCACTTGCTGAGAAGTCCCTCGCTGTAATGTTTTGGGTTCCCAGGCTGGCAAGCAGAGCTGAGTGTTCCTGGGCAGCACAGCAGATAAGTCTGAACATAAGGGGTACGATGTTGTGAGACCTGATAAAAAGGTATCCTGTGGCATAGTTCTTGTCACACTTACTAATTAAACTGGTGTTAAAACAGTATTAATTACATTATCAAAACACCCCTTCCCAGCCATTCCCACCTTCCTATGCTTTTTCCTTACTATTTTTACCTTTTTCTTAGCACAGACGCTCTTGTTTAATTCCTGAAAGACCTAGATTCTCCCGTTTTGGCTCTCCAGTAACTTGCTGTCACCTCCTCACAATGACTTAGGGTTTTGGCAGTTTGGTTTCTGTGCCTGTAAAGTGAGGATGGCCGATGAACTGCTGCACAGGGACATGACCTTGTTAATGACTGAAATAACCTGAGAAGGAGGTTCGGATGGGTGTGAAGTGTCTTTCACAAAGGGGCCAATAAAGGGGAGATAAACAGAGGTCTCGGTACATGCGTGTAACAGAGCGTGTGTAAGTTTTGACTCACAGCTTGCTTTCATTTTTCTGTGTCTTAACTGTAGAATATAACCAGTTGTTTAAGTTGAACATCAACCGAAATCACAGAGGTTTCCGACGAGCCATTCGGTCCAAAGGAATTAAATTTGAAGTATTTCATAAAGGGTAAGTCCACAGTTTGCTCTCTCCTCATTGCTTCTCTGGTAAAAGTTGAAAAGGATGTTGTAGCTGAAATTTGTGAAGCATGATCCTTAGGTTAGATTTAGATTAGATATGAGGAAGAAATTCTTTACTGTGAGGATGGTGAGCCACTGGCACAGGCTGCCCAGAGCAGCTGTGGATGCCCCATCCCTGGCAGTGTTCAAGGCCAGGCTGGATGGGGCTTGGAGCAACCTGGTCTGGTGGAAGGTGTCCCTGCCCATGGCAGGGGGGCTGCAACTAGGTGATCTTTAAGGTTCCTGCCAACCCAAACCATTCTATGATTCACTGTGAGAATCTTACAAGATTTACCAAACACGGCTAGCAAACTGTTAAGACTGTCTTGGGAGAGAGAGAGACTCCCCTCGTCTTGGAGATCAAGATGATGAGATGGATGTTAACCATGGGTGACGTTCAGGGAAATGGTCCTATGCCTAGGCTCGTTACCGATTTGTTCAAAATCGGAGTGGCCTATATTCACTAATCCCTGAGCTGGTTGTGGTCCATGACTTCAATGGGAAGTTAGATAACCTGGTTTTGTCTCGGTGGCTCTTTGTGCTATTCTTTGTTTCTATTACTGGGACATGCAGAAACGATCCATAGGTTCTCTGAGATGGTTTTCAAGTTGTAGATGTTTTAATTTGTGAGCTAAAGTTCTATTGCTTTTACTCCAGATCTTCCACTTGAAGCAAAAGCTCATTTTCTTACTCTTTCTCTGTCAATCCTGACTGCTCCAAGGCTCTGTTGTTCAAGATTTTGTTAGAGATTCTGCCTCTTGCATAGAACTGTGAAGTGTTTACATTTGTTTAGAACACTTGGTTTTCCTTGTCTTTTGCGTACCGTTGCGCATATGGGGCATATCCTGTTCTCTTACCAGCTGGAACAGTACTTGTTTTTAAGGTCTGAGCTCAGGCTTAAGTTCACCCATTGGGAAACACTCCCCAGTGATTCATGAGTTGTATGCCAGCTCCAGATTGTCCTTTGAAGCCTTTTCAAAGATTAGCAAAAAAAAAATCTGTGCAGGTTGGTTGCCTCTTCTTATGGTTTGGAGGTTTTTTTGTTGTTGTTCTTAGAGCAGGAATCTAACAAGTTAAATAGATGCTCATTTCTGGACTGGGCCAGAGGGTGGCAGTCTCCCCTGGGTAAATAGCCACGGGGAAGGAGAAAAAGAAGAAATGCCCACAGATCACCTTCCCCTTCTTCTTGGGAGAAAGGAGAAGATTTAAGTGATGCAGGCTCTTTTCTAAGGACTGTTTGCTCCCCTTCTTTAATTAAGACTATAAACGAATAATACTTTCAGAAGTGCTTGTAGCTGTTGTGGTTTTGGGGTCTCTGATAGCTCTTTGACCATCTCCCAAGAATTACTTTCTCTCAGTGAGCAAAGGAGACTTGTTTCAGGTCACATATATTAAATTTCAGTGTAAAAACCCAGCAATGCATTTTTCCGAAGGAAAAGTCTCCTTAAACCTCTCCTAAAAGCTTCTGAAGATAAAAGGAGGTTTCCCCAGAGCTGTTTCTGAAGCCATGGCCTAGGGCAAGTTCACATTCTTCACTGCAAACCCCCTAGAACTGATCAGGGATGAATCAGTCTTTATTGTTTCTGGAGTTACGAAATGAAGAAGTGCTTTAAAAAATTCAGCTAGAAGAATTGCCAATTCTCTTTCTAAGCTCATGAACGTGTCGGACACACTGCAGTACAATTATATAATCCTTCTTCGTTTTAAGGTGCTTGTGAAGTAAGGGAAGTATTCTAGCATGCGAGCTAAGAAATTCTGCAGTTTTCTAAGTGATTTTGAGAGTCTGCTGTAGTCTCATCGATGAAGAATACCAAGTCTCATCTTTGGAAGGCTTTCTGCCAACAACATCAATGGGCACCATGTTGGGAGGCAGCGCTATCCACCCGTGAGGTGATACTGTCCTTCTTTACTGCAGCGATTTGTGTTGAGATGGGCAAACTGACTGATAAGAAGGAATCTGAACAGCTGCGCTGGAGTCTGTCAAGTCCTTCAGCAACAGGTTTTTGGAGATGTGCTTCCTAGCAGTGACTCGCTGCACGTTCCGCGGAGTGCATTCAGAAGTAGTGCCCTTGCACTCTTCATCCCATGTAGAACTGTCTGAGCTCCCTGCCGTGAGCCTGCTGCAGCCTGGGTGAAAGGACCGTTGTCCTCCTAACCTATAGACGCTTGGGTGCATATATGAGCCATAGCATTCCTGGCACCATGCCTGAACACACAAGCCAGAAATGAGGTTAGAGTCTGGGTGACAGGTTCCTTATACTACAGTGGATACGAGCTATTTGGAGAATAGAATTGCTTCATATGAACGAAGCAGTCATGGCAGTGGTGGGTGTGAGAAACAACCTTACTCCTTTTCCAGTCAGAGATTTGAGACAGCTGTGTTTGCAGATGTTCACTCGGAGGCTGTAGGCACCGATGGCAGCATCGGGTCTGTGTGCATGGATATATCGGTTACCGTGGCCACAGGCGGCCTCATCGTGAGGCTCCATATAATGAACTTCACAGTTTTCATTGCATGTGTCCAGTCTTGTTTGGTAATACCTTAATATCCCTTACTGATGATAAGAAGGGTGGATGTTTGGGGTTGGGTTGGGGTTTTTTTGTATGTTCGTTGGTTTGCTTGCTTGTTTTTCTCCTAAATAGAATGGCATGAAAAAGGAAGCTTCTGAACTCCCGGCAGGCTTCCTGTCTAGAACATGACAGGCACAGCTCGTTGGCCCTCCTACCTCCAGATTTTGTAGATTTTACTTGTTTATCAACCTTTTTGGAGACTGATTCAGGGAAATGCTTGGATGCAGGCAGAGAAATCCAGTGCTTTGAGCTGAACACTTCCATGGAATTAGTATGTTTCGGTCTTAGCTGTTGCCTTTTGAAGGAGTTTGGATGAGGATTGCACCGCCTGTCTCTATTAAGGCAAAGGTGGATGCCTTGCTGATAAAACTGTTAAACAGAAGTAACTGTAGCAGAGAAAAGCTGTTTTCCTTGCAGGATAAAAATGCTCTGTGTTTGATTTCAGCAGACTAGAAATTCTAAAATGATTGTTCTTGACTGTTAAAACTACCAGTATGAAGGTGAATCAAAACAACAGCTGAAACGAACTGTTCTTACTTGTTGAAATTGTTTTGATTTACCAAAATGAGGCAGAATGATTCATGTGACTTTTTCCTAATAAGTAGTTTTCCAAAGCCAGCATGTGCCTGTGAAATGTTTGTTTTTATGAGAGATGCGATTTCCTTAGGAAGTTTTCCAGCCTGCTGCGGAAGACTGCTGCCTGTCCTGGCTGTTAGGCCACTTTTCCTTGTCACCCTTTCCAGGGACAAAAGCTGTTGCCGTTCCAAGTGCTAGTTTAGTGGATTGTTTTTCTTCACTACTGTCCTCATCTTTATATTTGGTTTCAAGAGAATAATTAAAAAACTGGGTACTTCCATATCTTGTCCTTGTGGTCTAGTTGACTAAGGGTTTACCTCTCGCACCCTGGTTTGGAGGGTTCTAGCAGCATGTCTTGACTCGCCCTCCTGGATGTGGTGGTGGTGCAAATAGTGGTGACCTCTTAGCTTGCTTTCTCTTTTAATGTTCTGAAAAACCTTACCCGTGCAGTTAAGGAAGGTTTCTTTGAAACAGGTCCTTCTTCAGGAGTGACAAGCAAGTGGGGACAGCACACTTGAAACTGGACAAGCTGGAATCAGAATGTGAAGTCAGAGAGATCATCGAGGTACGTTTTCTGGGTGAGGTGTGTTGTAGTTAGTACTAAGCCTTTGACTTGAAAGGGAAAATGAAGACTCACGTTGCATAAATGTGCTTGTATACAGCTGACGGTTTTGTACTGGGCAAGTTTGATAAGGAACGGGCTGTTCTTTGTTTTGTCGTCTCTTGAAGCTTCTCTTAGCTGTGGCCGTTGTGGTACTGGGAACTTCCTGGAGACTGTCTTCTGCAAATTTTCTGTCTCAAGCTAGTTTTCTTTGTCAGAACCAGAAATTCAGGTGATGCTCAAAAATATTTGCGTTGGTAGCTAACAGATCAAAGGTTTAAGTGAAGACTGCCAGAGTGGATAGGGAGGTGCTGTAAGATCCAGTAGGAGATACCTAAGTGGAACCTTTAAAAAAAAAAAGATAATCCCTGGGGCTGCATCGCAGACCTGCTCAGGACATCGCAGCCCTTAGTGTCCTCTGAGCTTCCTGTGGAGTCCATCCGTGTTCCAGACGTTCTACTTTGACATTATCATGTGTATGTGCACTAATTGCTCTTCTTTTTGTGGTTCTTACAGATTTTTGATGGCAGAAAGCCCACTGGAGGGAAACTGGAGGTAAAAGTGAGACTCAGGGAGCCCCTCAGTGGTCAAGATCTTCAAACAATTACAGAAAACTGGCTGGTCCTTGAACATTAGCTCTATCTGAGGTATGAACGCTGTGTCTAAAGCTGGTCTGGCAGAACTTGACAGGGCTACAGATAAACTCTGCTGGAATGATGTCTTTGGTTGACATTGACCTAATTACACAGCTCTGGCTTTAATATTTGTATTATCTTTGTATTTGTAGTGGCGAGCTGACATAATTTCAGAAATGAGGTTACAGGCTCCGATTAGTTTGTGTACCAAAAATGCTATTTCACAGTCACTTGAAATACGGGGAGAGCTTATAGCATCACCTTCGTTTAGGGTAATATTTAGAAAATGAGATTGATGAATCCTTTCTAGGAGGAAGGGTGCCTTCTGTCCACCCTTATTGTTAGCAAAACCCTTTCAGAGTTAGCGAGGACCCTTCTTCCCCTACCAGAAGCTAGAGAAGGGCATTCGTTTGTCCCAGGAGAGTCTGCTTGACTTTATCTGAAAGGGAAGCCATTGGAGGTAGGCTTTCTAATGGTACTTGAGCAGGGAGAAACTGTACAGCTGAATACAGGCTACCTGGAGAAGTGTGCCAGGTGCCCGCTGTGCTCGCATCGAGTGCGGAAGAGGAGCTGTGTGCTGCCGCAGTGGCTCTGCACTAGAAGGGTGAAGAAGAGGCAGGCTTCCTCTTGTTGCCAGCCGCTACGGAAACTGCTTGGGTTTGGAGCTTGTCTTCCTTTCTTACACTCTGCTTTTTAGGTACCACAAATTCTCCCGTCTTAAAAAACCACCAGCAATCCTGGTGTCTTTTGAAAAGGGGATTTTCTACATAAAATTACTGAAAGATAAGTGCCAGCAGTCGTCTGCCTGGGGCATCTCCAGTCCAGCCTACTTTGATGTGTGTGTCTCGTGTTTGAAAGAAATTCAGTTTAGCTGGATGCAGTCACGGGCATCCTGAAACTTTGGTCCTCGCTCCTGCCACAGCGGGCAGGCGGCCTGCGGTCCTGGGACGTTACTGGCCAGGTGTGACTGCCGTGGTCCCTGCTGAGCCGGGGCCTCTTGCAGCACACGAGCACAGAGAGCCCTCCTCTTGGACCCTGACCTTGCTGTACCAGCACGGACCAGACCGCGCCTTTCCTCATGGCAAACAGATGATGTATAAATACAGACTTTCCAATAGGTCACCCATCTTCCTCTGCTTCAGCTCGGGAGTCTCTGCGCTCCCTCCTCCTAGCACGGCGTTTTGCTTTGCGTTTATAAATGGCGGTTAAGCTAACACCAGCTCCCCAGCAGCAGCACCTGTGTGCCACACCTTCGCTGCCAGATTGCGTGAGGTTTTACAGGCGGAGAGGTCTTGTTTCAGTACTTGTGGCACCACAAGGATTGTTTTGTCGAGTGGCTTCTTCCTCACAGCCAGGGAGGTCAGTGAGCTGCCCGTGAGCTTCACACTGGGGCTGTGAGGGGCGCGTTTGGTGGCCGTATCTGAGATAACGGCTTGGCCCTAGGCCATCACTAGACACCCAAGTGTTTTCAACCACTAGAGCATAATAATTTTGCTTCATTGATTTTTCTAATTGACCATCCAGAAAATTCATGCCAGCATTTTTACATACAGAGGCCATCTGTGAAGTACTGCATCAAGTAATTTTGTTGTTTTTTCTTTTTTCCCTCCCCCCCCCCCAGATCCATTGGAATGTTAAAAGGTGTGGGGTGAACGTACGTAGGAAGATGCTGCTAGCGGCAAGCACCAAAGATGCTAAACGAATGCACTACTGAACCTAACGTCTATTTTGATCACAGCCATAGTGCTTATTAATAACGTCAAGGCAAATGTAAGGCTCTGGAAATGTGCTGCTGCAGGGGATTGTTACTAGTCTACACAAAATAGTACTGCCTTAATGCGGGACTACCGACGTAGCGCCGGGATGAATGTGGCACTAACTATGCATAGTGGTGTGCGAAAAGTTTAGCCCTTTAACAATTCCCTGAGGCACTGCAAAAACTTTTCTGTCAAGTCACAGGTAAGACCTTTACTAGGATTCATTTTTGCAAGCGTACGAGCAGCCACCGTGGTACAGCGAACAGTCGGCTCCTGCTTTTTCTGTTCCCTCTTACCAAGGCCTGTTTGGGGCAGGTTTTTTTGTTTCTTCAAATAGAGGAGAGAGAACTGGGGCCGCAGCCTGGCCCTCCTCTGCGCATGCCATTGCAACATGAAGTTTCAACGGGGTGTTGCCTTTAAGAAGAAAAGAATGCAAAACTTGTTAGCAGCAGGTGCTTACAGATCTGCGTTTTTGTTCTGGCTACCAGTTGTCTGCCATGCTTGCTGCACTGCCCGTTCAGTACAGCCCAGGTACTGTGCCTTCATCCTTTTTCTTTTTTCTTTTTTTTTAAATTAAAAAAAGGAGGGGAAAAAAGTACACTAGACTGCTGCTTCCCGAAAGTTCCTTGTATTTTTACAAAAATAGGCTTTTACAGTTGTTCCAGGTTATGGGGAAAACGGCCACTCTGTCATGTAGAAAACTGGGTGATGACTATTTTCAGGAACGCTTTTGATCAGCATCATACAAAAAAAAGGTACCAAATATGTTTGTGTTTTCACATCTCTGCGAGCTACCAGCGACGGCTGATCTCACGGGAGGGGACGTGCCGGCGCGGGGGAGTCGGAGCGCACCTGCACCAGCTGCGTAGGGAGGGCAAGTTCAGAGACAGAGTCCAGACAAGAAAGGCAGCGCTGCCTCTGTCTTCCTGAGCAGATGAAGACAATACAGTGTTTAGTTTTTAATTTCAATAAATTTAATATACAAAACTACATGTCGAAAATAAAAATATAATATGCAGTTTTTTGCAGTGTTAACTAACTGAATTTTAGAAGTACAATTTTTTTTCTAAAACAAGTACTCATTTCTTAACAACATGGTAATTAAGGTCATTTAAAAGGCTATGGTTGAAGCAAACATGTCAGTCACCAGTTGATAGTGTTTTGCACAAACATAATCCAAACCTAAAAGACTTTTGGGGCAAAGGAAGAGAAGATAAAGATTTTTCACCTCTTTTTACTGCATTATTAAGCGTAACAATGCAACTAAAGTAACTGGAAAGCCGCTGCTGTGGCCAAGCTGGAGTGCAGGCGCTAGAAGGAAGATTATTAGTTTATGGAACACTCTTCCAGATACCCAATCTTGCCTACACCACATAGTGCCGTGCTGTGACCCAACGTGTGCGAAAGCAGCGTGCAGAGGGGAATCTGACAGTAGCCTTCGTCCTGCTCCGCTGCGCCCCTATGTAGGAAGGCTACTGCGTGTGCAACAGCTGCAGGGTTGCCCAGCACGAAACATTAAGCCAGCCCCCGTTCCCAAAGGCCAGAGGTAAGGTTTCACTTTGCTGTGACACTTACCGGTGAAGCGCAGGGGTGTGCTACCTCGCGCCGGCCAGCTTGTACTGCCGGGTTGGACCCCAGTGCTCAGGCCTGCCTTCTGCAAGGGTGGGCTTGGGTGGGGACAGCTGTAATTTGCCATTTGGGATGCTTTTTTTAAAAAAAAAAAAAGCACTAGCCATTTATTCACAAGTGCACTTTGTACATATACTGTGCTGTCTTTCCATAAGATACTTTGCTACGTGGACAGTTACCTTTTCCTTTGCCCAGCTAACGCTGTATATTTATTTTAAAAAATATAGCATCAGGCTCAGAGGAGCTGTGCACTTCCCTTTGTATCTGAGAGGATGCCCACGTTATGGCAAAGCCAAAATAATTCCCGCTGCATCCACCAGAACTGACTGCACGTAGGGACAATGCAACACCTGAGACACTGTGTTCACTTCCAATTAGTACCTCTCTTCCCAGGTTAATTTTCTGCGTAGACAGGAGGAGAAACCCTTGCCCCTCTTCCTGCGAGGGACTCGAACGAGCTGCTTTGCGCGGCCACAGCTAAACAAACCGAACTCCCTCTCCTGCTTTCAGCTCTTCCCACTGGTTAGCAGCTTTCCACGGAGACAATAAGAATGTGGAACCACATTTCCTCTGGCCGAGTCTCACTTCCAGCTTCTCAGCGGCGCGGCAGCCATGAGCAGCTGCTTTCCTTACTAAAGCCCTCTCAGGTGAGACCAAGAGCACGGGGCCGGGTGCAAGTGTTCAGAGCTGACCAGAAAGCCTTTTTCAGCAGAACATGCAAAAAGAGCCATTCTATACTGTTACCACAGGTAAGCTTTTACATGGTGCTGCTAATATGAAGTGCAAGCTGTCTTGTATTACGTGACACGAGCGGTACACCACAGCGTACAGCAAGGAGGAGACTTAAAGCTGCCCCGGGTGTTACTTGTCTTTAAAAAGCAGGACCTACTGGGGAGGAGGAATGAGATATAACTGCACTTTAGGGCTAATATTTCTTCTGCTTCAGACAGATTTGTAAACAAAGTACAGAATAGCAGAGTTGTTCTAGATTATAGAAATCTGCCGAGGTGATGGGTTTTTATAGTAAATACAGGAAAAAAGTAAACTCTAGCCTATTACACACACAAAACTGCAGTTTACATAATACCGCTTGCAGAGCTGCCTGCCCTTCCGCTCATTCGGACGCATATACAAATGTAGGTTATGGCTAGGTAATCTTTCCATCTCTCTCAAGGGCTACACTCCAAACATATTTCAGCCAATAATCTGGTTAAAATAATGTAAACGTTACTTTTTAATGTCTACAGAATAACCACAAACGGCATTATGATGAGGTCAGCATGGAGGTCTCGAGTGTTGTTTCTTACATGTCCATCTACAAACAGTACGAGATTGGAGTTTCACTTTTTATTTACGCCCCAGTGATCTTTGCACCCATTTGAGCATTTAGAGTACATGACCGTAAGTCTTTAAACATGAGCATTTTTCTAAACAATAACAGAAGTGTATTAGCTGCAAGGATAGCATAGCCATGTTGTAGTATAGAAGCTGCCCTGATCCTCCGTTTGTTGACAATGCATAGAAGATTTAGAATTATGGAACAACTGTCCCTCCCTCCGCCCCCCCACCCCCAATAGTGTTAACAAAAGCTTAATTCTCCAGTTTTAAAGTGCAAATGATTCAGATACAACTGCTGCTGGAACAGGTCTGAACAGAAAATGAAGTCCTCTTATGAGATGTTTTCCAGAATATAAAAGATGAGCTCCATTATGACTGGCCCCTCGCTCAACTGACACGCCCCTCCATGAATCACTGGAACTAAGGCACTGTCCAGGTCATTCATGTATTGAGAGGGCAGTGGCTGTCCGTTGCTCCCAGCTTGATAACCAACCTAAAAAATACAAAGTAAGAGCGGGTTTTACAGAGAACAGGACACGAGGCTGCGAGTCAGCAGGCAGTAAGGGAAGGCGCAGGGGGATGAGCGGCCGGGGGGGGCTGTGGCCTCTGCCTGGGGAAGCCAGGCGCTTGAACAAGATGTAGCAGGCACTAAAGCAGCTTTTCTGCTTGTTTTTGTTCTCTTATGTTCCTGGGGGCTGCCTAGACAAAATTAGCCTCTTTTTTTCTACTGCTTTGTCAAAGCAGATCATTTGGATCAGCAGGAACCGCACCCTGTGTTATCAGATTAAGTCACACAGTGTTTAAAAGCTGGTTGGTCCTAAGAACACATCCACTCCAGGGCAAGGCCAGCTGTCTTGCCCGGAGACCCTTATCTCTGCTTGTCGCTTTTGCCGTAGAGCGCTCTCGAGGGGACCTTCCATCTGTTTCTGCCTTGGATACAGTGGGATCTTTTAAGAACAGCCACGCTTGCGAACAGGGTTTTATGCTAACCCAAGAATACATTGAACATGCTCCGGCCTTTTGATGTCTGGTGAAAAGGCCAATTTAGTGCCTTCTCTGAGCACGTGGCAGGCCAGCAACTCCCCGGGCTGCACACTGACTACAGAGCAGGTGCTGGCAGCGGCACGTGGGGGTCAAGCCTGGTGTTAATGCAGGCGAGGCACAAGCTGCCTGCTCCTAACAGATGGCCCGGAGCAGCGCACAGCAGCCAGCACCACCTGGTATCAGTACCTCTTTAACCGAGAGAATGCCTGAAGCGTTGCGTTCCCTCTACTGGGAACGAGAGAGGGGCCCACCCCACAGTGAAACCAAAGCTATGCAAGACTCACTTGATCCGAGTCGAGTGTAACACGCAGCCCAAGCTTAGTCATTCCATCTTCTTTCAGCAATTTAAGGTGAGGACAGAGCGCCAAACAGAAAGCCTTCGCCACGTTTTCAGTCAGTCGGCTGTGGTCGGCTGGGTCACTCAGACCACTGTGTTGCTCATCGTTTTCCAGGAAAAACACCTGAAGGAAAGAGTTAACGCAAGGTGTAACACTGGGCGTTTCTAGACGGCACTGTTACTGAGATGCCGTTTAAACGTCTCTTACAAATGAAGATTTAAAGACGAGCTGCTCAGGGAAGACTAGCAACAGCCCCTGAAGACAAGCCACCTTGCGGGGTGGGGGGAAACAGCTTCAAAGGAAAGATTTAAATAGTCGTGTTCTCAAAAACCTTTTGGTTCTGGTCAAAAGCCTCATTATGGAAGTTCACTATGTATTGCACATAGTTTTTAATAAAATCCTGCTTTGAAAACAGATGTTAATTTCAGAAAATTCACATTTTTAGTAGGAGCCATCCCTGAAGATTTGTACCGTTCTCACTGCACTTGCCTCCCTTGAGGCCAGCTGACCTGGGGAAGAAGGGGAAGGCGGCAAGCTGCAGAGCGAGTAACTGGTTCCTCCTGGGCAGGCTAAGTGAAACAAAGAAATCTTCCTAATATTAATGCCTTTGCGTGCTGGCAGGGTCACAGGTAACAGCAGCTACGCAAGCAGTTTCTGCGAGTGACTTATGCCACAGCACTTTAATTTTGACTTACGACATTTTAGAAAAGGTGGCTCAAAATAATACTAAAAGTAAGTAACTATTAGGATTTGTCTGTGTTTAACACAAATGCAGATGAAACCAGCTGTTCCCTTGGGTCGTGCAGCAAGTGTATTTCCAATAACCATGTGTGAGAAGAGGTGGCTGATGCAGAGCAGGCTGTAGAGGCTGGTCGTGGTAGGGGCCAGAGCTGCCCATCAGTGATGGGGTGTTTTAATCTGCACGTACCATACCCAACCTTTCCTTGCCAGTAGGAAAGGTAATAGAGGTTTGTTCTGGAGAATTTGCTGCTTTAATTTTGGTGAGCAGGGAGAGCAGGTCGATGGAAGAAGAGGCTGTAGTTACAATCCCAAAACACCAAGTGTTGGTTTACATGCGGCATAATTTGGCTGACTTACCTCTGTCCACCGAATGACCTTTCCGTTTGCCTTGTACTCTGAGCCATGAAATATCTTCACACTTGTTATAGACTCCATTGATTTGCCATCAATAGGGCTTACAACACTGTGAAAGGGAGGGAGAGGGGTAAGTTCCAGCTTAGCAGAAGAATGAAGAGACCGCTGCAGAGAGAACTACACCTCAGCGCTCCAGCTGCCTTGCTGCAGGTTTGTTCATAACTGAGTGTTCTGCAAGTTGAACTGCGACTACACAGCGACGGACCCCATCAGCTTCGTGGGGCACAGACCAGAAGTGGCCCAAGGAACCGGTGATGTCGAATGCAGCTGCCAAGTGTGGTGACAGTGCTGGGCGTGGAGCTTCCTAGAGAGCGGCCTTTCTGGAATGGGCCTACAAGGCTGAGCAGGGTGGAAGAGCCAAGAGGCAGCACTGTCCCTGCTGTCCCTACCGCTGGCACCTGTCCTGGTCAACAGGCACAAACCAGGTGCAGGAAGGACCTTCCTGAAAGTTTTCAACAAAGCTTCGCACCAGAGCTGACATCTCATAAGGTGCTAACATAGCAAGGAGGTGTTTATCCAGATAGGATTTTTATTCATTGGTAACCTTAGTGTAGGCCAGCAGTACCTGAAACACTACTAGAACACAGCCCAGAGCTTAATTACAGAACCTAAGACTGACCTGGAAAGCCTGAAACTACAGAAACATCCTTCTTTCTACATGCTGAGTCCTTTAAATGTTTTACCTATCACAACAGTGATTTACTGCCATAAATACCTAAGCTGCCATATACACCTTTCTTTTGGCTTAACTATCAAGAGTCCAAATATACTCTCGATGTTCAGCAATTTTATTTCCAGCACTACTTAATGCAAACTAAACACCAAGAGAGCAAAGTAACCACAATATGCAGGGTTCAGCACTGAGTGTTGGAGACAGATCAGTGGTTTCCAATAACTGCATATTGGCAATGTCAAAAAATCCATAGCGTTGACAACTTCCTAAATTGATGCCCCAAAGCTCTGGTATCTGAATTCCATTTTCATTACATTTAATTTCATCTTATCACTCAAAAGAGAGGCACAGACTTGTGATTCCTACTGATTTGAAGACTCGTGCACCTTACAAGATCAATTAAAATTTTTGACAAAAACAGTCAAACCGTCACCATTCAGTGTCAAGTGATTGCTCTGCTACTTACCCCTTACTAAAGTTTTTATCATCTTCTACCCACTGAATATGAACATGTTCCTGAGGATCTTCAGCATCTACTTTGCCACAAGTGATGGTGAAGTCTTTCATCTCTCTCAAGGCCTGCCTCAACGAGTCCATGTTCTCAGCAGTTATCTGGACCATTACTCCATCTGGGGAAACAAGAAATCCTCGTAAGCCAAGATAAGCAATAGTGAACAGAGCCTATATAGAAAAAGAAATCAACAGCCTTCCTCTTGCAACAGAAAGGTTAAACAGCTATTTTTAAGTGTCTAGGGGAGCAACACTACCTAAGACCATTTCTGAACTCTCAGGATTCCTAAAACGCAGCACTGATGAGCAGTGTGACAAGGGAAAGCACAAGGGTGACGTGAAGTCCATCTGCCAGGTGAAGTCATCTGTAGCAGTGGCCACATCGGTTTGCCTCAGAACTTGACACCTGCTCTAGGCAACCCGCAGAAGCCCTGCGTGCCCCTCCTCCGTTCAGCTATCACCGCTGTTGGCACTGCAAGCAGCGCTCCAGTGGTGACAGTTTTTGGGAAGTCGGTGCTTGCCTGACAGGGGCAAAAGGTACAGGGTTTAAATTCGATCGGCCTAAATTACTGCAGAATGACGCACAGCCCCAATGTACAGATGTCTGGCCTGAATCCACCTGTACCTCTGTCTTAGACTAAACCACCACTTTAGACACAGAAAATGGTATAATGCCCCACACATACAGACTTACAGTGAGGCGGCTGCTTTTCAGCCCAGGGTGACCCCTCGCTCACCCACGGACTGCACGCGCACAGAGCTGCAAGCTCTCAAGCTGGCGCAGCTTAAGGAGTTCCTGCTTGTCAGCGGAGCTGTGCTAACTGACTGCACGCATGGGCTTCTTGCGTACGTCGCTCACAAAATGCAAGGAGCACACTTAAAACAGTACTGTCTGCACCGCCACTTCTGCGGTGAGGTTGGACTACAGAGTTCTGCAGCTGAGCTAACAAGCCATCACAGCCTTCCAGCCGGCATGTATTTCTGTGATATGACAACTGGTAAAAGAACAAACCAAATCAGAGAGGTACCAGCTCAACAATCTCAACTTGCCATGTTCTCATCTGCCCACATACAAGCATATAAACAATGCACATCCATAATCTTGCATAATGCAGAGCTATTTGGGAACAGAGGAAACTGAGCAGGGTTTCCTCTCCTGGTCAGTGGATTACCCATTCCATATTTCTTAGGCTCACATTTTCCTCATTCAACCCAAGCCAGTAAACAGACAGCAGGCTCACGAGCCAGGTACTTCATATCTTACCCTCATTTTCTTGTGTCCCTGTTCTACAGCATCTGTGCAAGTTCCTCCTCATTAAAGGAAACAGGGGGGGTGGTGGTGGTGGCTAAAAAATAGGGTAACACTGAAGCAGCAGCATGACTCAAATGCCCGAAGTGTAACGGCAGAGCCCTGATAAGCACGGAGGTGAGCTGTGTGAAGAGGGAAGCGGTGTGTTTTAAGCAAGCAGTTCAGTTCTTACCTTCTACTATACTGGATTTGGCAAGGTAGCCTGAAGAGGATTTTAAAGCTCCACTGAACACAAAGAAGCTGGCACCAGTCACTGCAACAACAACAACAACAACAACAGGGGTGATTTAGTGAGGTTTTCATCAGAACGACACCTCACACAGGAATCGGGTATCACAGCTCTGTCACCCAGAGAGGCGATTAATCTAAATCAGGACAAATGCTGCTTAGAATTATGGTGACTTTAATGCACATCACCGCCTTGGATATGGAAGGGCAAATCACCCAGTCGTTTTCTAAACTGGACAAAGGTTTTGTCAGCCTTAACGAATGCTCCCTCTCACTCTCCCCATATACACCTCTAAGTTTCAGGACTACTAATTTAGGGTAACCATGTACATAACCAACTTCTAAATGTTCCCACACAGCTGGCAAAGATTGTGAGCGAGCTGTTTATGGAGCACACTATCACCAACCCACTGGCAAGGCCACAGCTCAAAGCCACCTGATTTACAGTAAAATCCTCTTAAATGACCACTAAGCATCATGAAATTCCTGCAGGAAATCCCTCTTCTTGTCCCATATGTAAAATGAACAGAAGTCAGATAAGACCATCAGTCCTGACTGATATCCCATGCCAGTATACTCACTGGAGTACTGACTGGGGATACTTGCAAAACAGAAGTTGGCCTCTGTCTTGCTTGTTCTTATTTGGCAACTGTATAAATGTCTTTGCCAGAAATTTTCCCCAAAACTACAATATTTTAATTCTCAGCACATCGCTGCTGCAGCCTTTCAGCCTACTTTAACAAAAATAAAGCCTGGAAATGAAGAGGTCTGATTAAAGTGAACATGAGGAGTTTCTTGAAGATGCATTATTACAATGCTGCTGCTGTTGGTTATTCCTATTTACCTTTATCTCATACTAACTCAAATCCTCCTGCCTTCCCATAGCACAGGTCAAGCACAGGCAACCACAACCTCACCTGTAGCCTCCAATAATGCCAAATAGCGCTCATTATTAATGCAGAGATGTTGCCTAAGTCACTTACAGCACCATGACCTCCAGAGCACTGCAGGTCCTGAGCTGTATTGTGCAAGCAGTATTACCATATTTACAAGGAAGCAAGATGTTACGTGCTTTATTTTACGTCTGCTTGATCTATGAAGTCGCTAGAACAACTCTCAGACAAATTCAGAACAGCACCATCGACCAAGAGAAGCACAATGTGGACTGTACACAGGACACAAACTGTACAGCATGCCACCTGACATCTGAGATCATGGATTCTACAAAGGGAATAAAACACCAGAGGGGTAAAGGGCAGACAGAGCAACGTGTTAACTACTTCTGTTGCATGTCTAACTCACAAAGCTGCCTGTTTAGGAACACCAGCAGTCAGAATTATTTTCTCTGAATGTCTTAACAGAAACTCGGTTAAATGCAGGCAAACCCAGTTCTGACCAATTCACAAAGCCACACGCTGGAACGGTTAACACAAACGGCACAGAAGTCATGCAGAGTGCCGGGAGGGAACGTCCTCCTCGTGAACCCATGTTCTCACCCTTCCTCGGCTGATTATGGATGCTGATGGCCTGCGTCTGGTAATTCCCGTCATCGTTCTGAACACACACCAGATGTGAGTCTGCTTTCTCATTGAAGCACGCTCCCCCTGCTAGAACATGCTCGTTGGATTTGTTCATGGCTTTCATCATCTGCAAACAAAAAGGTTTACCATTTCTAACCTGTTTGTCAAGCACTACCATAAATAGGTGATTCTTGGAACATTTTAATTGGACAGAGTGAGCTTCTCAACACTGCTCATCTTCTCAGGTCACATTTTAGCACTCAGAACCACAAACTGCTTTTGAAAAGAGAGTTCAGGTCTTGGACTGTCTAGCTGCTTTAAAGTGCCACCTTTTATGTAATTAAGATAAATTGTTGCAAAAGCTATTATCTCTAGCTCTTTTTAAAAAATAAATTCACAGGAAAAAAGGATTAGAAAAACACTGGGAGGAAATACCTGGCTTGTTTACACAAATACAGTTGCTTATGCCATAAATCATAAATGCTGCCTCTGCAGCTCGGTGCTACTCAGACCTGTGGCATTTAACCCTGGTTCTGCCACGGTGTCTCTGTGCTTCACCTGCAGGAACTGGTGAAATTGGGATCGATGTTCCCAATCAGAAAACTTTTTTAAAAAGATCTGAATCATAGACATCCAGAAATAATTTTAATTCTTTGCAAAGAAGGCCTCCAAAAAGCACCCAAAAATGTTTGTGATGTATCTGCACTTTAGTTCTGCCAATTGTCATCTAACATACACTCAGTTACATGCCTTGACAAAACACTCTTGTAAATCATACAGCTTCTTTCCTTCTCTTCCCCTTCACGGAGGCTCAGACTATGAGATTTTTAATCCAAAAGAAAACTGAGGGTGTCATCTATCTCTGAAATTTGTTTTAAACCCAAAAATTATATGTTTGCTTAAAAGATAAAAAGACAAAATAATTACACACACACACCCCACCCCCAGTAAAAACCCTGATGAGAAGGAAAATGCTGAATTATTTGACATCTCGTAATAGCTCTCATAATCCTACCCTCCGCTTCCTGTAGCTGATAAGCATGCACGCTACACACAACACATTTATCTCTCTCAGTCTAACATAAAACCTTAATTATAGTGTCAGGAACATTAGCCGATGCTCACAATTGACAAATGTGCACAGGTGTAATGTTTGGGGAGGAAACTTAATTAAGATTTTGCATCAGACAACAGTGTATTTCATTATCTAGTTTATCATGTCATGCTCCAGAAACAGGATTTTAGCTCCACAGCAGCCATCTTTATGGAGCCCAGCAGTTGCCTTTAGCATAACAAGAAACAACTGGACATAGCACCTGTGCTTTGTAACATGGCAACTGATTAAAAAATGCCAGTCACCTTTGTGGAGGGCCTAAACAAGCAACTAAGTATGACTGTAAGCTGTAGAAAATTTAAATTATTTTAAAGACAAACGTATGTATTTAACAGAAAAACTATATACTAGTGTTTGTTACTTACTTACTTGTTCCTCTGTGCATGAGGTTTAAAATTAGCTTTTCACTTTCTAGATAGCCTGAGTGTTGCTCTTTCTGATTAAATACTGCTTTACACAAGGAAAAAAAGTAGAAAACTTGTGGTTTAATTCATCTTAATTCAAACTAAACCCATGAAAAATTTCTAGTAATTCAGCCTTTCAACTGGATGGCAAGCAATAATGTTAAATAAATAACACTTCCTCCATTTGAAAAGCCGTATCCTTGCTTCACGCTGGAAAGCGAACCGAAGCAGCTTAGTGCAGCGTCTAACACAGAAGAGGAGCTGACACCCTTGCAAACAGCAGGCCCAGCTAACGCTTATTGAACTGCATCCTGTGTGCCAGCCTGTATTTAATTCATGCAAACTTTACTGACCTTTTTCATGTTCTCACAGCTGCATCAAGAACTAATACACCTTTTAACAGATCCTTTATCTGCTTGCTTCACCGGTTTCATCTTGTTTGAACCTCACTTTGTCATTTTTTTCAATTTCTTTCTTTATTCTCACTGTTACTTTATTCAGATGCTTCTTACAGGGAAATCCTCTCCTGAGGTAAAGCTGTATTTCTGCTCTGGTATTACAAGAAGTTTTACAAATACTATTTTGCCCAGGAGCTTTGCTCTCACCCCCACTTCCCATCTGTTTCAAAACACCAAGTTACACCCCTCCTCTTCAGACAGAACACAAAATCAGTCTCCACTGTTCTCTTTCATTATTGATCAAATACCTTCTCACCCGGCTTTCTCAAGAGCACTAAAACCTAAAGACGCTCACTGATTTTCTCACACCGGAAGTCAAGTATAAAATTTAGATGTTGAGAGAAACTTTACATAAAATAAACAGCAATCCAACAAATACTAATAAATGCTTTGGGTATGCACACACAACATAGATGAGAAAAACTAATGCACTTTTTCCTCCTGGTTTACCTCCAGTGTAATGTTTGTTACCTTATTGGCTCAAGTCAAACCAGTATTACACTTCATACATAAACAGTTAACAAACCTGAAGAAAAACAGTTTAAGAGTTTAATTAATACTAAACTGAATTGTATTCTTCCTGTGGAGCCACCCTCACTCACTTCTAAAAGATGTGTGTGTCATGCGTTTATCATTTGCCTTTGAGGCAGTTTTGCCTAGAGGTAGCGAATAAAATTAAATCCCTTTAGATCCCAGGTCATCCAATCACAAAGAAACTGTACACCGACGTATTTCTTACAAGCATTACCTCATTGTATCTGTTGCTAGGAATTTTGATGCTGGTTTTCCTGACTTCCATATCAACCACTAAGCCTTGGACCACAGGCAGTGTGTACTGGTAATTTCTGAAGTCCTGGTAATTAAAACAAGTTTTTTCAAGTTAGGCATGAGGATCATCATTAACACCGTAGGTTTCATAACTATCCGAGTGACTACTAGTTAGCCCATTAAAATAATTGTAATGATGGACTGAAAAGCAGGGAGGGATGGAGACATCACAGCTTGTAACCTGCATAATTGAAGTACACAAATCAGAAAACATCATTATGACTCAGTCATTTCACCGATTTTCTTACATCAAAATTAATATCCTCCAGTCTTTAATGTCATCACTGTATGTAAGAAAATTTGCTGTGTTCTGTTACATTACTAGAGTTATTACTTTTTCTAGCAGTAAGATTAAATCATGCATCAAAAAGAATTTTCTATATTGAAAATATTAGCAAAGTAGGAAGAGCTAATAACTTCGCTTCAGTTGAAGCACTCTATAATCAGAGCGCTGTGACTGCACACTGATGACCTAGCACTTCTGAGAAAGGAATCGGAGCAACTAACACCCTTGTTTCAAGATCCAAATGCTCTCGGGCGGCCAGGTTTTGGATGCTGATTTGGGTGCCTTGTTACAATTCCCTGTGGTGTTGGAAGCTGACATCCAATATCAGTAACAGCAGGCAAATTCACCCAAATGCCCACTGTTTCCTCTTGTCATCTTCTAAGCCTGCCAGCTACTATCTGCAACAGGAGTACAGCTCTCCCCACACTGATCCATTCATACCGATGGAACACGCATACGCAGTCTCAGCACTTACTGCAAGAAGGTTCATAATCGTGTGTCCCGTCTCTCCAAACAAAGGCTTACGAAATCTGACGCTAAAAAGTGGGCATGGATAAACTAGGATAAAATAAAACAGAAAAGATCAGATTGAAATTTACATACTGAGCTTCTGCAAAAACAAACTCAAACGCAATCTTCTCAGTTGAGCATTGTAAGCAGCCACGAAAGAAGAGACTATAAAGACCACCAGAGTTTGAAAAGCCAAAAGGAAGACGGGTTTAACATTAAAAGCACCTTACACATGTGTCATGGCTCCTTGCCCGCCACACTGGAAATGGTAAGAATTATGTGGAATGCTTACAAGTCCCACACTGCAAGAGTGAACCTACTGATCGGATGCCAATTGCAAGGATAACTTTTCTAAATGTTTTTCTCAGGCTGCTTCTCGGAAATGGCTTCTTTTTTTATGACCATCCTGCTGCTCTCCACTATAGCATCCCAAGCCTTTAGCTTCTGTGGCTGCTAATTTCATTCTGCTAATTTCAAATTAATTGACTGTGGCTGCACATTCAAGTGTGACATTCAAGTGATAATACAGATTATTTCATTTTCTGTTTTCATGATTTCATAAGAATGTGCCAGATTCTCTACAGGACTATGTAAAAAAACAATTAAAAGGACATTTATGGTATGTCAGCAATGCAAAATATCTGCATTCCTTGGCTGACTTAGCCGTACTTGTAAAACATCTATGATGCAATTCAAAGTGTAGTGTATGGATCTGGCTGCATGACATTATGTTGCAGCAGAAGCTGTAACAGTGCTTGAAACATGACTCATGCGGTAACGTGCAATGCCAAGGTTGTCTACACGCATGTTTGAAGGAAGGTTCCTCAACTATCCTCAGGCAAACACTCTGCCCCATTTCCCAAAATGCCGCACATCTTGACAGTTCCCAGTGTAGTCAGGAGGGGCTGCAAAATGCTCAGCAGGTTTGAACAACATCACCAGGATTTCCTGATAAGCTCCAGCTTCTGCATACTGATGTGATATCTGGAAAGCATCACAGCTCCTACACACCACACACCCCCATACAGCCGCCCAGCTCGTGCACGGTGCCCCGAGGCACCAGGAAGTGCTGAATTTCCTGTCTGCCACCCTGGCTACATACAGCAGCTACATCCCAGATGCACTGAATTCCCTGAGCTTGAGCTGTACGGCTGATCGGCAGATGCTCAGCAGACGTTTCCTGAACATCTAGCAACCCGAGTGACTCCAGCATCTGATCTGCTGCTCATCCAGCAGTACTGGACAAATTGCCAAAATCTGACAACTCCACCGGAAAAGAGGATGGAGCCAAGGAAACCTGGGACACAAATGCAGCCCCTTCCAAGAGAGGCCTGAAGAAATGACCTGCAGTCACAACTGTCACAGCACAAGTGAATATGCCTAAATCCAGACCACAGCTTCAGGAATGATTCAAACCCCATCTTCCCAACATACTCAGAGCAGGTACTTCTGTTTGTGAATATCAAAACATTTGTTTCTGTGCTCAGAAACAGATGCCACATCCAAAATACGAGCATCTATTTTTGTTTTTCTAAATGTTGATGGGAATAAATGCACTACTTAAAAATCTCATGGAGACACACGAAAACTTGCACACCTTTTAACACCTTGTTTCTTTGGATAAGTTTAACCTCATGTCCTCCCTTATCCTCAGAAGGCAAATTTTGAAAATTTTCTTTTTTCTCTCAGGTAACAAAGGTATTTTATGAAAATTTCCCAATGCACCCTAAACATCACAGATTAGATTTACAAATCCCTATGAGGCATATTCTAAAACTTGTTTTGTTAAAAAGTTCTGGAAGACTTTTGGAAAAAAATTAGCAGCAGACAATTTCCATAGTAATGCAGGTTTATGAGATGTGCCAATTAAAACAGCAGATGAGCAAGACACCAATTTTTGGCCTATCACGGTGGACAGACTTCCACTAATCTCTTTGCTTTAGCGATGCCAAATGTCTTTTGAAAGCGATTTTAGTCTAACTTTCTGCTAATTTCATGTGAACTGCTAAGATTTTGTTCAGCTGAAACATTCTCCAGCCTATTTGTTACTAGTTGCAACAGAATTTTTGCAACAAACTGCCACATCAGTTGCCCCTACATGCATAATGTTATTCTCTGGAAAACGAGCGTGGTCTTAAAAACCTAAAAGAAAATATTCTTTTATTTTAGCATCTTAAAGCTTTCCCTTGTCTGATTTAGCTGGTGTAGTTAGGACCTCTTCTGCACATAACTCTCTTTTAGGTCACTAAGTGAACTACAGATGGCTGCTCAGAACTAGATTTGCCTCTACAAAAATCTCCCTGATCAACCAATACAGTTGTAAAAATGCTGTAGGTCATATCACAACCTCAGTACTGCTGTGCTGTTAGCTGGCTGCAATGTGGGTAGGAAACACAATTTTTACTTGCCCGTTTAAGCTTGTGTGGCTTTGACAGGTAATAATGTAGGGCTCTGTGTGTGTGTGCTCTAAACCAGAACATATTCTCCTGCAGAAATAATCACAGCTAAAAGAATGCACGTTACTTACGTCTGTATTCAGCTCCGAGTCTCAGCATCAGCCGGATGGGGAACACTTTAGCCCAGGGAGTCTCCCATTTCTGAATGAGGATGCCAAACAAGTATGGTGGAGTTGGGAGCACCAGGTCTTGCAGGGACTGATACGTAGCTGCAACGTACAAGAACCCTCCATGTTCTTTGCTTCCAAGGAAGCTCTGGCTGAAAAAGGAGTGTCCCAGGTTGCCAACAATGTTACCTATGAACAAAAATGCTCGTTACTTCACTGGATTGAGATTTATACCAAGAATTTTAAAAGTTTTTCAGAAGGAAAAAAGAACAACCATATTAAACTCGCTTTGCTTCCTGAAGCATTGGTGTCTATTAATCACACAAGAAACAATGCTTTGCTGCACACAGGGGCTCAGGTTACCTCCTGTGCAAAAGCAAGGTAATATGTTACAGGGTAACTGCTGTAGACTAGAGCCACCAAAGCCACGGTTATCTCTGGCTGATCCACCTTTGGCGACACATACTCAGTGACTATCCCTGGTAGAAGTCAGTTTTGTAAGAACACGCACGCATACCTTCATTTCTGTACCTGACTGACTGAGCCATGCCTGCAAGAGTGTTACCAGGATAATACGTACAACCAAAGACCTACCACCTCTCCCAGGGGAGCAGGGAGAGCGACTAGCCTCAATCATTTCTGTGATCTGCCTGTTTTGTGAAGATCTGCCTGTTTCAAGTAGCAGAGACAGCGTAATGGAGGGGATGATGCATCCCAGGGATAGCCAGGGAAGAGGAAAGATAGCTCAGGCCAGCGTTGCTGCTACGTGGTACCTGCAACCTCCCCCTACCACTACAAAAGCACCCAAAGAAAGGCTGTTTTCAGTGTCTCCCAGATTTTCAAGGGGGTTCCACTGCAGAAGCTGCTGTCGACTGAACTAAACTTACAGATCCAACTGCGACTAAAGGAGGGATGTGCACCTGGTCAAACAATTAATGCCCACTGGTTGTCCCTCCATTTGGGCAAACCACTGGGGTGCCTGCTCAGACCCATATTGAAGATCTGAGTAATTTTAAGAATTATACAAAAGAGTGTTTATTTAATTAGTATACTTCATGTAAAATGTAACCGAGAGACACACAAGGGAGAGCCATCACTAATTTTTACTCAGTTCTACTCTTTGATGCTCTTAATTTCCAAAAATGTTTACACTGGAATGGCTGAATGAATCTGAATGTTGATTAGATTATTATAGCATCCAACACAGTACTTAATATTAAAGCAAAGAACCATGATGTGGTTTTATCATTATTTCTTTTATCAAATGACAACAGCAGCATGCAAATAGCGTACAGAATAGATGATCACAATTCTCCATAGGAAGATGTGAATATTAATAGTGCTGATTTGCTCTCAAAGAAAACCACCAGTAATTTCAGAGAGCGCAGTGTGGTTGATCACACTGCTCATGAGGAACCACGGGGGTTCAAGGTACTCATGCAGACCTCCTGGGCTTCTGCAGTAATCCCAGGCCTTCCCACCTGCAGACAGAGACTGCTAAGTAGGAGTTTTTCCTCTTTCTCCACCGTCTCAGAATGGAGTGTTTATATTTGAACTGAAGGCAGGGATGTGCATGTTGGAGACATGCACATCAACTGCACAGCAGCTGCAGGGGTTTTCCCTTTTACACACAGGAGACACACACGGACACACAAACATGGGGTTTTAAGTAAGTAAAAACACAAGTCACAGAAGTGCAACTTTGACATCCTCAGTAATACAAGTATGATCTTCAAGTTCAGCCTTGTCTATTTTTATACTGCAAAACAGCCTAAAAATTGCGCGTAAGCATTTAAAAATGCAAGAAAAATACATACAGCAGGTATAGTTTTGGCCAGCAAAGAAAAAGTTAACCAACGAGTCCTTTCAAGTCTGTCAGTTACTCTATGAAAGCCCCCAGTCACACCAGCTCTCCGTAAAACCAGCACCATCGTGAGAGTAACACAGCTATTCCTGCCCCCACTCTGGAGATGTGGCCATACTTTGTGTCCCTCCAGACCACCTTGGCACAACCATCACCACCTACTGCTTGCTGCCTTCACATGACCTTTGGATCTCCAGCTTGAAACACAGCTACTGGCAGGTCTATAAACAAACGGCTCCTTTTATACTCCAAGTTCAGGGGTTTCCTTGCTATTCAAATTTGTGAGCACCTTAGATTTATTTTTTTTTTCTGTACCCATAAGGTGCTGGCACAAACCAAGTTCAAGTTCTGTGTTAAAAAGCATCAGGCTTCGACAGCCCAGGCACCCCATGGCTGGGTGCGGTCCATTCATAGCTGGCCGCTACCCTGCGAAGCTGATTTGTAATTTTACAGATACACACAAGCCAAAGCTGACACCATCACCCCAATCAAATTCCAGAACTCCCACAGTGGCTACAATTTATGCAATGCTTAGCTGAGCGTACTTGATGAAAAGTAGCTACTGGTCAAACTGAAGGACTAACATGATTAATAGAGCCACATCAAATGTTGTCAGCTGCTGAGAATCATTGATCCTGCCCACGTGCAAACACGTTTCTCTGTCAGCCTGTGCTGTAACACTATTGCCGGCTCAGTGCATACACTGCTAATGCACCAACTCAGGGGTCTTGCTAGTGACTGCAAACCTATGTATCAATTGGTGTTCATGAGAAAGATTTCCACTTATGTAAAATAGCTGCTGCCACCTTTCTATCTCAACTCCATTCATTTGCTTTTGCAATTCCCACCTACCCTCCCTAGTCTCCTCTTCTTCATCTACACTTCCTTTCTCCCCTCCCATCTGTTCTTACCCAAACAGGCCCGACAGCAAATTTACTTGGTGAGGTTCTCTGTTCCAGAGACATGACCATAATAATCCTTTCTAACCTTCAAATGTATGAAGCATGTGAACTGCTAAACTGAATTAAATTCTGCACCCTTTTCTGAAGTATTTTCTGTGTGAAAGAGGCTAGCAAAGTGAAGCTGTACAATACTGTACCGTTCTGAGACGTGTGGTACTGCCCACTGGGATGACAAAGCAATCAGACATTTCCACTTGTGACTGTTGCCAAGCGCTGCAGCAGAAGGGGACGACTACTTATTTTTTCCGTTTCGGGAGATGGAGCTTCAAGACTCACACACTTGGGATGCCTTAACAAGAATTTTTTCAGCCAACGGAAACATGAAAAAAAACAACCTCAGAGTGGAATCTGCAACTCAGCTCTTCAGCACTTTGCTACCATAAACCACAGCATTATAAATCACTCCTCCTGACACAAGAGCTCACACAGTGCAAGCTCCAATAGGTTACCACTGTTAAGAGGACAGACTAGGGGGATTAGGTAGTTGTGCCGCAATTCATTATTTATAAGAGCATGCAAGAGCCTGCTATGTGGAAAGCATGAGGAGAATCAAGCATGTGTTTTCCTGCACTCCTCTCCAGTGCCTTTTTCAACCAGCAAACAGAAGTTAAAAAGCCTCTCTGGGCTTTGGGCTTGTCCCACAAACATTTCTGCACTGATCAGGGGTTGTTAGCACCTCCTGCCACATCTTTGAAGGTTCCAAGCCAAGGCCCCACTCATAAGTTGCTATTACCAGCGTGACATAGTCAAACCCAACCCACTGCACCATTACACATTTTAAGCATAGAACTGTGTTTCAGAAGCCTATAGAGAAAGTTTAGCTGTCAGAAAAACCTTCCAAAGAAAGCATGTAATGTAATTTACAAAATATCACAGCTTTCTTTTTAAAGAGGTAGTCTCACAGCGAACAAAAAGGTGCCTTTCCTTATACTAATTTCCCGCACTTGCCATCAGACAATTGACATTATTTAGGAAGTGCCTTAAGTGTGCATGATGCATCTAAAGCAGCTCTGCAGGAGGTCAATACTTATTTTCTTCTCAATTATGCTGGCTTACCCTTGACTTTAAATCCTAAACAGCTCTATAAAGCCCTTTAAAAAAAATCCTTTTATCCACTGATGTGAATTTCTCTTCAGTCATGATCCATGCTGTTTTGAATTCTTCACTTAAGTATCTTCCTCTGATGAACAACGTACTTTGTGTATCAGTTTGGTAATCTGTTCTGGACTTAAATAAAATAGTTCATACCAGGAAAAGTAAAGATTCCTACATTTGTTTATTGCCCTCAATATGTGGCAAAGCCAGCTAGGTGCTTTTGCCAAAACCAGTGAGGATAAATTCCTAATTTTATGCTTCTTATCTTTTGGTTAATCCCAGGGCAAGAAGCTGGTATTAGCACCCAGTCTCAGGGAAGGCATACATACGTGGCTTGGGGAAGGTAGCTGCATCTGCCCAGCCTCATTCCACTGCCATCGCTAATAACCAAGAACTGCCAAGTACCCAACCCCATGCCAGCATCCTGAAAACCCAAGCATTTCGGTTCTGTTGCAAGAGATGCAAAGCAATATTCAGCTGGGAGCAATCTTGCCAGATGGATTTTCTTCAAGAGCAAATGAGCACACAGTCTTCAGAAAAGCAATACAAACCCAGTCACTACCACACCAAGAGCCACAAAGAGCCACAGAAGAGACAAGAACATTAATATAACATGATGGCACAACACATCTGTAGAGATGCCAACACTGAGAAAAAAACATATGAAACTCAACATTCAAAATTCTGACCATACTCAGCATTTTTTTACTGAAACACACCAGCAAGTAATCTGGAAAGAACTTATTCATATTGGCAAGGGGCATAACACTTCACTTACTGTCACTGTGAGTGTAGCAGTTACCAGCACCCAAAACTTCCCCAGACTAGTCTGTGGCAGTCTTCCAAACGATCACTCTAACATCTTATAGGATGTTTGATTTTGTACCCATCGTACCACCTTACAGTTGCAGAGGTGTATTATTCACCTAGTTAACCTGTTCTTTGTTCAAAGCATCTACATGGGCTTCTTCATAGATCTACTCTGTATTAGCTACCACCTTATTTAACTAAAACCAGGCTGGGTAAGAAATACACAAAACAGACTGGGATAAATCCACCCTCACCCAGAATATCTCCAAAACCAGGGTGATCACAAAGCCATTTCAAGCTGTTGCCAGATTTGCATTTTCCCTGCAAAAGTAACAGTAGCATTTATTGTGTTCCACCAAAAAGTTGATGCACTAGGGCATATCTGGCAGCTCTGTATTAACACATTCAACTGCTTCAAAATACCCATTCAGACAGAAGTTCCCATTTTTCCATTCACTAGACCTCCTGCCAGGCTTGTAGCCAACAGACAAGGATAATCATGGGATTACTACTACAAGAGTACAACTACTAAAACCACAACAGAAATCATTAGCTTCCAATTTCAAAACAAGAAAAGCAGCGCAGCAGGGAGCTTGATGACGGGAGGGCCAGAGGAAAAATACAGTGATGGAAACTGAACAGCAATTAATACTTGCTTTAATTAACAACTTTACAATTTATTATAACTCACATGCATACAACCTTATAGTGAAAAATGCCATTTTTCCTTCAAAATCTCTCCACTGTTTCACAATTATCAAGCCCTAACACCAGACTAGCTTGAGGACCTCCTGCAACAAAACTAACGAAGGTTCGGGGCAGTGCTGTACCAGACTGACAGCTATGCTGAAATGGGACATGAATCTGAAGGACAAACTGCAAAGCCTTGAGTGTACGGACTAAGTGCTCCTACCTGCAAGCCTGAGGCCTCGGCTCTGCTGTCACGCCTTGCACGTGCTAGAACCACACTCTGCAAATGGCTGACAGCAATACCTAGCGCTGAGGGCAGGACTCATCTCCAAGAAATAAGTTAGTCTGAAGAAAGCAGAACCATCTGGGAAGAGGTACAAGTACATACAAGTTTGTGTTTCTAGGCTTGAATGCAGAATTCAAACTTAAGCAAGAAAAGCTAGCAAATAAATGTGACTCACGAAAAAATAATTTTCTGTAGATATGGGCTTTAATTAAATAAACAAAAGGGGAATGCTGCGTTTTTCAGCTGAAAACAAAACCAAGAAACCTGAAATTACTCCAAAGCAAAATCAACAACACTAACAGTAATTCTTGTTTCCATTCCAATAAAAAATACTATATGTGTCTTTTTATTTTATGACTGTTTTTAGGAAAACATTTACTAAAGGAGATAAATAAAAACATCCACAGAGTTATTTCAGTTTCCTGATGGCAAAATACATTTAAAACAACATTTTATATAATGAAAAATAAAACTGTTAAGCAGGGTTTTAAATAGTCTCTAACTTCCAATGCGAATTCTCGTTTACTCTCAATGTCTATCACCTAATCACCAGGAGAGGTGCAGTACCTCTGAAATGAACAACTTGGGAAGCATGGCTCCATCTACAACAGCATGCAAACTGCTAACACTCCCAAGGGATTAGAACCACCAAACTGAAACCCCTACAGCATCATATCCTGTCTCTCTGGCTGAATAACATTTAAAACAGCCAGAGTTGCAAACATGCTAATATGTACTTCTCCCTCTCAAACACGCATGACTAGGAAAGAAAAAAGAATGGATACTGAGAAACGGCATTACAAAATGCTATGGGAATTTAACAAGGTGCTACGGTCTACAAAAACTTCAGTGTGGTTTGGTACTACATAGCAACTCAAGGTGTCTATCTACTTCTACTACACGTCTGATACACAACACAGAGCAAATCCTACCAAAAGAACATTACACAGTTGAATTCTTAAACAATGTGTCCTGGTTTTGGCTGGGATAGAGTTAATTTTCTTCCTAGTAGCTGGTACAATGCTGTGTTTTTGATTTAGTATGAGAATAATGTTGATAACATACTGATGTTGTTCATTACTGCTAAGCAGTGTTTATACTAAGTCAAGGACTTTTCAGCTTCTCATGCCCTGACAGTGAGAGGGCTGGAGGGGCCACAGCTGACCCCAACTGGCCGAAGGGATATTCCAGATCATAGAACACCATGCTCAGTATATAAACTGGGGGGGAACTGGCTGGGAGCCGCCAATCACTATTCAGGGGCTGGCTGGGCATCGGTCAGCAGGTGGTGAGCAACTGTGCATCACTTGGGGTTTTTTCCCTTGGTTTTATTCCTCTCTCTCTCTCTCCTCTCTCTCCCTCTCCTCCTTATTACAATTATTATTGTTGTTGCTGTTATTATTTAATTTTTTTAACTTTATTTCAATTATCTCAAACCATGGGTTTTAATTTTTTCTCATTCTGCTCATCCCACCAGGGTGGGGCAGGGAGTGAGCAAGTGGCTGCGTGGTACTTAGTTGCTGGCTGGGGTTAAACCACGACACAGTGAAATTCGGTTTCTGATTAAGAATTGTATGATAGTAAGCAGCTCTTTGCACCAGTGCAATTGTAGGATATCAAATTACTACCACTAGAGCACTAAAAAAAGAATTCCAAATACATTATGTAGGAGTTATAAATTATGCATTTCTGTAGTGTAATTATACAGAACTTCATCGCAATATACACACCAAGCTGGATTTATATGTGCAATATACATAGATATACACACACATGCAATTTTTCATATCTCTCTCTCTGAATAACATCATAATTAGAAGATAAAGCATTGCAAATGAAGTGAGATTCGGAAAGGTATTTGTTTGCAGTGCACATGAGATCCATTATGACATGGGATAATAGTGCATTTTGAACCTGGCAACCTCTCTGAACAAGCTGACCTTTGTTGTATCAAGACATTTTAGGAAATGAAGATCTTTTTCATTATTTTATTAGCGTTGGATTCAGTCACTCCAAAGGCATTACAAATGATATGCAGAACCCTTTGTAAATGTATTTTCAGCACATAACTTTAATGTGATCCAATTTCACCTCTGGAAAACTAGCTTTATTTCCTAATCAGTGGAACCAAATACTTGCATTTTTCCTTACGCAATAATTTTTGAATTCTAAGGTCCAACAATAGCTAAAAGTGGAAGCCCATTTAACTTCGCAAACGTAAAATGTGTAAAGGTTTACATAATACAATGTTGCAATTGAGATACTAAAATTCAAAATTCAGGGATAATTCCTGCAATGCCCTGCAATTCGTTCCAGACACACATATACATACATATTTGTATTACTTTTGAATCTAAATACTATCTCCGTAATGTGGCAATAGACACATACATTGTGGAAATCAAATTTCTGAACTACCTGGTTTGGGGATATCTAACATACTATCCCACAAGGATTCTCAAAGTTTTCTTTCTGCATCTTTAAAAAAGCTACCCTGACTTCAAGCCGGGAAAAAAAAATATTATTAGCAGCAATGTCATTAGCGTACTCATGAGCCCTGCTGAGCATCCTACTACACTTACTGCTAAATGAAGTAACTAATTTCAGATACATTAGCCGTATTCAAACTCCTACCCCAGTGCCTAACAGAAGCAGCCAGAGCAGACATTCAGCAAAGGCTGAGTCCTCCTGCTCCACTGCTGTACATGTCTGTTTATAGCCCAAACTTCTTTGTTCTGCTGGCATCCAGAGGAAGGCTGGAAGATCTCTGGAGCAGCTCCCCAGGTTACCAGCACCTCATTAATACTTCTATTTGGTGAGAAGAATATAACACTGGATATGAATAACCAGTAAGAACTCAGCCCCCTATCAGCTTTGATGCTTATTCTCTTTTTATATTCTTTAATACAAAAACAGCCTTTTGCCAAATGACAAAAATCTGCGTATCTGACCCAGTACGATTATCTGTTCAAACCATTTTTAACAGAGAGCATTCCTACCTGCTAAGGCATCCCGGTAAAGTTGCACAAAATGGTTAAAGATATCCTTAGGCAAACATTTCTCATCAGGCAAACACTGCAAGAGAATGACTATCTCCGACTGCCCCACTGCATGCATGCCTTTTGTAGTGAAGCACCAGCACTTCCTGTTCACATCTGCAGAGAGGAAAACATGTATCAGAACAGAAGATCAGATTGCCATAAAATATGCCTAAATTTCACTATAGGAAGATAACTCTTTCAAGAATCAGTTTTACAGCATGCTTCGTTGTGATATCTGTCCCACAGACAAATTAGGTTCTATATCTGTTACTTCACAAGCAAGCACATCCAAAACAAAAGAAGCTCAATAATTCCCAGTTTACAGCTAAGGAAAAGCAAGAGCATTAGAGCTCCCAGTCAGATCTTGGGATTAACACCACAAAGCAGACTTTTAGCAGTTTCTGTATCCAAATTAAAGGACAGGATTTAAATGGGAATGAAGGAACCTGGGAAAAGGCCAGGCTGTTGGCTGTGTATATCATGATCCTGACAGCTAAACCAGTTTTAGACAGTAATATGTCTCTCTTAAGATCGATAGCTGGATGTCAGATGTTTTCAGAAGACGTTCTGTTGCACATGAAAGTTAGTGATGAGACGTGCTCTAAGCTTCACAATTAATTTGCTGAGAATACCAAGTTATCAAAACAAAATCTTTCATCTAATATGTATATATATATGCATACTGATGACATTTTTATATCTAAAAAATTGTACTGCTATCTAACCAGATGCTGAACTGTTTATAAACAACATCTTAATTTATTGTATGAACTTTTCATAGAACCAAAACAATTTACTGCAAAACTCTCCTCAGTTTCTCAAATGTTTTCTTAGCCAGCAGAGATCACCTGAGGTACTACCATGAGAAGCCATCTGCACACCTCCCCATTCATTCCTCCCTTCCTCAGCATGTGTACACACACACACAGTATAGAAAATGATACAAGAGGGGCAGAGTGGAAAGGAACGTGTGAATTACTATGGGATCCTATCTGCTTTTCCAGAATGGGATGACAGGGAAATGAGTTAAGCAACCAAAGCAAGAATAAGTGATAAAATACTTTGCCCTACCAAGTTGGACAGGAGACACTGATCTCCAGTCCTGAGACTGGAGGCTCTACCAGTCTAGTTTGTATTTTCTACACAAAATCATCTGTATCGATGTCTAAACCATTGGAAAAGAGCCTTTTGTAATTTAACTTGATATGACTAAGTACAAAGTTTTCAATACACGTGCATTTTCAGAGACTATCCCACCAAATAAAAACGCTGCTGTTCTTACTAATAATATATATAACATTTTCCCTCTCATATCCCAAGCCTTATTTAATAATAAAAACTTACAATTTACTATTTTTACCATGGACAGCAAATTAGCATTTAAAACAAATACAAGAGGGTCAGGGCCACCATCCTCCAGCTGCTGCATGACAGAGATCTGAGAAGGTCTCTCTTCTACAGCATAGTCTACAAAAGAAACAAGTAAACACACGATGAGGTGCTTAACTTACTGGTACAGCACTCTACATTATAATCTGATAACCCCAATTCTGATGCTTTTTGCTTTTTTGACCTTTAAGAAAAAACTTATTTAAGTATCACTGGTTTGATTGATTGTTTCCTAGGCTGGTATTTTCAAACTTCAATAGCGTTTATGTGCATAACTGCGGTATAGCCTTTAGAAAAGTGCAGCTTATTTCATAAATCAGCTTTTTTTCAGTATCAACTGGAGGAGAAAATAGAAATCCAATTGAGAAATGTGTCAACTGAAATCCCAAATGACAAAGAAGTTAACGATTGTTCTTTGTATCACAGTAAAGGAAAAGAGCACTGGTCCTGGATTACAAACCTCAACACCTGGTCTATCTTTATGTCACATAACTTACATTTTGTGTGCATTAGCTACCAGAAGATAACAAAGAGGGTAACACTATGTAAAGCAACATTTTTAAACAAACACAGAAGGTCTAAATCCAGCGCAAAATGGATCCCAACGTGAAACTTCAAAAGCATCTGTAGTGTCCCTCTATGATTAGATTCAGATGACTAGCAAATCAAAATTTTTCATCCATGTGATTATAACCTACACTGCATTTAAACTTTAACAAAAAACAGTTACACTGATGAAAACAGATTTTGAAAGAAATCTATTACCTTTCCAGTTAAAATCAGTCTAGAAAGAAAGGTAATTTTGCTTTCTAACGTGTAAAATGTTTTTGGAATCTTTTTAAATAGAATTAGAATATCAGAAGTAAAATGCTGCAAAGAAAATTCAGTGTGTGACAGCATACATATGAAACAACATCAACTTAGCACACAAAACAATTTATGTGAGGTTATCTATATCGAAGCTGAAAAAGTATACTGTTGTTTCACTCCTTTTTTGTGAAGGAGACTGAATAATCAGGCACCCGTATGAACAGCTAACACAGGATGGAACAGACTTGTTTTGAAATTAAACGCTGCTCACATTTTGGTTTTGACGCTATCCTGCAATAAAACGTTACTTCCAGCTTAACATCAGAAATGCACTGTACCAGCAAAACCTTTAATAGGAATTAAAAAAAAAAAATCAAAGATGAAAACATACATTAATCCCAGGAACATATTAAAGGTTGTAACGAATCAGACTGTGGAAAGCAATTGTCAGATAAACAAATATATACATTTTTTTAATCTTTTACAAATTAGTTTTTAATTTTCTGAATCCTTCTCCATTTGGATACTCTGGAAGGGGACATCACAATTACTAAAAGCTTCATGGTGGGCCACGATGTGCAATAGTGCTGTTGAATGCAGTGCTTGGGGATGCCTCAGACAGAGCGGATGTTCCAAGAGAATTTCAGAGAAGGGAAGCATGAATATTCATAAGGCTAATTAAAATGTATCTCTGTGTCAAACATTCCCCACAGTCCGATTAGTGAAGAAATTAGCACATATTTCTGGACTGAAGTTAATTTTCTTTTTGCTTCGTGTTTCACTTCTTATAGTAATTTCATTGCAAGATGGGGTCCTTCCTGGATGCTAATAAGGATCAATGGTGCAAATGAGTGTCACAACAGTTAGCCACGAGTACTTACTGTGAATTTCTTCAAACACTCAGCATATTGCCAGCATCTTATTTTTAAAGTATACACAGTAACTATTAGGTTAATTGTAACTGGTAAGCAAAGAAGCTAGCTGCCAAATTATACCCTCACCTCCTTTTACTCCGGTGGAGATGAGAATTGGAGGAAGACCATCTTCAGGAATTAGATTCATTGCACTGCCAACAGGACTGCCAACCTGAGTTATATTTCCCGAGAATACAGAAGCATTATCAGTCTACAAGAAGAAAACAACAAGAAAGGACAACATTACAAAAGTAATAATGATAAAAATACAAGAACTCACTGACTATATTACTACATGTAGGTGAAGGAGCCTGCGTCTGCTGGAGAACTAGAAGTACCAAGTAATTTGGCTCTTTAACAACAGATGATCATGTGACAACTCCTGTAGATGAACTACTACTAAAAAGTCTGCTTAGACAGAGACTGCACCTCCCTTCTTTAGCACCACACATACCCATTTCTTTACAAAATCTAAATCTACCTATGCCCATCTGAACTTTTTGCAAAGTCTCAATTCCACTCGCATGGAGAACGGTGGATTTAACATTGTTAGATTCTGTCTGCGCCTTCCTGCATACCTCATTTTATGAGAAGTGTCAAGCAAAGTATTTTTATGCTTCATGCTATGACACTCTTTCAAACTCTTTACTGACCACCACTCAGCTTTTTTAAAACATGCATTACACAAATATCCTTCATACACAGGCTCTAAAGCCAAACACTTGGAAGCCCCCTAGCACACAGACTTCAAACATTGCTTAGTGCTCTGCCTCATAATAGTTGATTTCAGTTCAAAATACATGGTTGTTTCAGCATTCTGCAAACATTAAAATAAATGAGGACACTTGCCACACAACATACTAAGACGAGCCTCAACTGATTTCATGGATCAGTCTTACTGATACCTCCATTGAAGCTAATATACAACTCATGACCAAAGCAAAGATGGTATTTTGAGCAGTGATAACACTTGCTTACTTCTGCTGATGAAGTGTTGTTGGTCACGGGCTTTGATGGATCATGTGACACTGCTAAGGTTCCTGTAGAAGTTGTTCCAGCCACTGTCAGTTTTGTTGCATCGGCAACTTCTCCATTGGGTAATATCCCATCAGCAAACCAAACACGCCTTTGTTCTCTAGGTTGAGCCACTAGAGAGAACATTTTACAAAATAGGATTTAAGATCTCACAGCAACATCGACTGGAAAATTTGAGTACACAAAAGCAAAATGAAAAAAAAAATAGAGCAAAACATGGACGGGAAGAGACTTAAGACATCATCTAGTGCATTTCCTAAGGCAGCATCATGTCTAAACATATCTGCTGAGAATAGTTTACTTGTTCTTAAAATGCTGATGTCCCTACTGAGGGGAGAAATATCACAATTGGCATTAGCTAGAGTATTTGGAATAGATGAAGTGCAGATATTACTTCCAAATTCCTACTACAGGTAAACTTAAAGAAAAAAGAAGTACTCTTACCTTCTGCTCCAGGATGCTTTAGAACCCCCACAGGTACCATGACAGTGGGAGGCGGAGAGCTCAGGGCGCCCGAGGCCTGAGCCTGCTGCAAAGGAGGGATAGTAGAACAGTATTCAGCGGGATTGTTAGGGTTAGGACTCTGGCTTGAGGCACTCATCATGTTCTCCCAGGCTTGAGCTAAAGCAAACAAAGAACAAGAAACATGAACACAGAGGAAGGTATCGAACAGTCCAGAATACTGTGTTAAGTTCTCAGCTACAGTAGGTATGGACCCTGCCACCTTCCGAAGACCATCTCTCTTCCTTTATTTAAAAGCCCAGGAGACTGCAATTAAGCAAGAAAGTCCATAGCAGGAAACTAAACAGCACTGGTTCTGTGCAATAAAAATATCAGTTTGTACAGAAATATTTTCTGAAAATTACAACAGTACACTTGGACCAGAATGATGCTTAGTTCCTCATGCTTCATTTTGTTTCATCTTCTAATATTTAACTGGTAAAACTCAATTCTTATATCCATGTACATTTATGACACTGTATGAACAGACGAACGTTCCTATTACAAGTTTTACAATCCACAGGACACTTGAACAGATTCATCTTTTGTATATGAGAAAAAGCACCTTGCCTTTGCTTATATCCAGGGCAGACCAGTACAGATCAACAACTTATATCCTTAACTATTAAAAAAAACCCTAATACTATTAACTCTGAAGGCATGACTTGAGCCTTAATTCAATTGCTCAAACAACCACACATATAATGTCTTTGTCAACAACATCCATCACAGGGAAATCTCTCCTCCGGCTAGTGAAACAGACTGCATCCCTAAAGTACTACTACTTTTTCATCTCTAAGGAAGGCTTGTAGCTATGAAAGGTACCAGAAAATTCATATGTATGCTTGCACCTTCAACAATATTAGTATGTTACAAATGAATGCACTCCTCTAGTCAAGCATAAATATCATGTCACCTAAGCTCTCAGAGCAGCTATAAAGCCTAAATAAATCATGCATATCTTTGGGTTTCTTTGGCTATGAATTGTCAGAAAACCAAAGCAAAAAAATAACAAGACCAAAAGAACTCAAACAGAACACAGCCGAACATAAACCCCTCTGCTTCCTCGCATCAACCTGTAAAACCAATAGAGTAAAATGCCTGCCAATGAAAAAAGTATTGACATTTCCATTTGAGAAGATTAATTAAATTGAAGTATTTTTAACAGCAACTCTGTATTCCTTTAGAGTATAGGTCCTGAAAGATGGAAGTGTGAAAAACACGCAAAGAAAAGTTACATCTCTAGGATCCCTTTATTAGAAAAGTCTTAGCATGGTAAAAGAACATTTTTAAAGCCTTCTCTAAATCAAGCGAAGTGCCAACTCAGCATACCTACCAATTGAAAATACAGTAAAAATAGCGTTGGAAACTTATTAAACACATAGCCTGACCATGGAAAAGTGCCAGAAAACATACAACCCTCCCCCCACACCCCAATGAAACAAACCAGAGAGCAAGCAAGCAAATGAAGTAAGTGCAATTCCTACCCCTGGTTCCAAGATGGTACAAAGATTAATGCTTAACCTGCTGCACTGAGTGGAAAAAACCCCAAATCTGTACCGACAAAGAAACTGCAAGGATCAGGAGGGATCAGATACGATCGGGCTACAGGTTAACTAACCAGTAACCAAAAGCATCATCACAAAGCACTGCAGCAGGGATAGAAACAGAGAGGTAGCCCAGGGCAAGTACACCTAAGTATGCAGACAGCATTCTCCCTGTAATAAACCAAGCAGCGGTGTCACTGTCCACTGCCATTAATCTGTATCTGTCCTGGCAACAGGACAGAAAGGCTTTTAAAAGGAAATCATTATAATATGATCAATATTATTCTGCCTTTTTACAAGAACGCTTCTGGATTCCACTGAAATATTTTCAGATTCTTCCCTTCCCCCAGATGATAACAAATCCTACTCACCACCGAAAGGAGCCAGCTGTCTTTTGCCAGGTGTATGTGTAACTCCTTGTTCTTGTACACCTTGAAATGTGTGCATTTCTCCATCTCAAAATGTAAGATTTTAGCACCCCTTCAACGTCATCATCAGGACTCTGTTTTCATTTCTAAACATTACAACCTACAATTTCCTGTCACCTTACACATTTGGCCTACAGTAAAGAATCATTAATAATTAAAACCTATCACTGCACACTGATTAATCTTTAATATTTTTGAAACAGAAAAATTATTCCTGTTTAATAACAGAAACTGTCTACTAATTTTGGATGCTCACCTCAAGACTAAGCACTCAGTTACTTTCAACTGAACCTGCATAGTACTGAACTTACCTGGAGAAAAAATAAAGCTATGAGCTTCTAAGTTTAGTTGGATGCTGAACAAATTAACAGATCTTTCTGAAAACAGCAGTCCAAATAATCTACTATACAGTAACATGTAAAGATACCATTAAAATTACCTTATCTGAACACTGACATAAAACAGAATTTTCCTAACTAATTCTTGATTAAAACTACAGCAGCAATCTTTTATCAAGGTCTCCGAAGTGTAACTAAACATTTGCAGCAATGGAGATTCCGTGATAACTGTTCAGTAATTATCAGGGCAGTTAGTTATCCTAACAGTTAAAAGTTTACACTTAGTCTGACTTCTCATTCTACCTACTACATGTTAGAGTGTACTGGTCAAACCTTCCTCTACAATTGAAGTAACTTCTGTGATAAAGTTTCAGTTATCAAGATACATATTTACACCCTGAGATCAAGTCACTTATTCATCTTTCCATTAATAAACCAGAGTGCCAGGAATTTCTCATGATGAGACAGGTTTTCTCATGATTTAAGCACTCGCATGGAACCCCTCTCAACATAATCCAATTTTTCTACCTTCTTAATTCAAGACATAAAAACTGAACATTGAGTCTTTCAGCAACAGCTGCCTCAGTGTCATGGACATAAGTCAACTGGACAGCATAATCACCCAAAGGTAACCGCCAGCACAGGAAGTTCTTGAAATTTCAGAGGCCTCAAGGTGCAGAGGGAAGAATAGTCTGTTTGCCCATATTTATAACACATATCTAAAGTGTTAATACTCTAAGGGGCAAAATACAAAACAGATTCCATGGCCCTTCGGTTAAAACACAGTCTTTCCTTACTCCAAGCAGAGGTAATATAACTTCTCATTTGTTCTACTTGTTAACCTCATAACTACGTGTGACCTCTCTCATATCCCATGTTCACAACAGACTTCTAGTCACAGCGCAATCCTGGGTTTGGCAGACTCCAGCAACATGCCCAAAGCAACAATCCAAACTCAGCTGTCCAGATTTGTGGACAGGTTTTTCGACTAGACCTCCTATTCCAGCATCAAGGAGTTGAGTTAGAAGAGCTGGATTAATTTGTGGATAAATATTACTTTCTTGATTTCCTGTAGTGCATAATCCAGAAGAGGCACAACTGCATTCATGACTCTTCTCTTTGGCACTCCATACAAAAGTGTAACAGGTTATCTACTCAGGCATCAAAGGACAGAGAGGAGGCTCCTGAATTAAAAACAAAACACCCACCAAAAATCACCATTTCTGCAATCCTGGTATGGCACTCACAAATGAAAGCTTTCAAACTCACTGCAAGCTTACCAGTTTTGCCTTTTGTTACTCGTATTTAGTTTAGGAATCCCCACTCTCCACAGGGATTCCACACTGATCTCCCAAGGGCCTTTGCTCTTTTAGAATACTTACCCATACAAATAAAGTATTTTGATTTTTTTTTTTCAATAGCATCACTGCAGGTCAACAGAAAGCCAGTAAAGCACTGCATCTCAGATTCTCTTTCCACTTACCATTCATTAGTACTGAATGGCAGATTACACACACTCTAGCTTCCTTTCGATCCATGTACAGCAACTTGCACTTCAGGCTACAGCATGCTGCGCAAAAAACCTGAAACCAAAGGGGAAACAACTTAAAAGTTATTCAAAAAAATATGTGATCAGCTGATGAATTCAGACAAGAGAATATCTGTAAAGCTCTAAACATACAAAATAAGGAGGTAAATTATCAGTATTTTCCCATTAAAGCCATAGTGACTAATACTTGCCCAGGGTGCCTTTCCTACTAATCCTGAAGAAGCAGTATTATGTACAAGACACAAATGTATGCTGTCCTGATACCATACTGTGGTGGTTTTAAAATATATTTGGCATAAATGACAATGGGTTAATAAATTCCTGCCTCTTTAGAATTAACCATTTGGGAAATTCAGTCTTAGAAAAAGCATGAGCACTTTCTAGAATGAACTGTGTTTAAATGCACAAGTTTTCTTCATGTAAGAGATTGCTATGGCACATATTAATTCAAACAGGTCATCTTTACTTGCACCAGGGCAATTCTTCTATATTAGCAACTACAGTTATTTAATCTCATCATATATAACAAGCTATTCCTCAGCTGAGACTCAAGTGAACAGTGATGTATCAAAATGTTTTAAGCATTCAACATGTCAAACAAGACATTTTAAAAAGCTGAATAATGTTGGTACTACAAGAAAATCTTGCTCCATTTATATAAATATATAAAAGCTCATATTTACATGATTACAAACTCCAGCATCACAACACTAGAGAGAAATCAGGAACTGCATTTTATGGATGCTGGCTGCTGAGGGGGAACTCGGTGCAAAACCCCTGGGAGGACAACCTGCTGCAGAGATGCAGTTGCATTGCTAGTGCTTCTCACCTGCACCAGCTCTAACAATTCCTCGGTCCTGGGCAGGAGACAGTCTTGAGGCTTCCTCCAGAGAAGCAAAATCACAAAACATGAGCATGGCTTGTGCACTAAAACAAACACTTGCATGTAGGTGTGATCTTACACTAGCAATTGCAATCTCAAAATTCTGAAAAACAATGCCCTAATGATTTCTTATTTGTTCTAAATACTACTATTTTCTTTATTTTTTAAAAGATAGTATTTCCTGAGGGTTATTGTTCAGGTGACATGAAGATACTGATGATCACCCATGTCAGGCAGAAAGGTAATGTCACAGTCAGGAAATCTAGAAACAGCAGCAGCTACCTAATAAATGAGTTCAGATATCAAGAGAGAATTTCAAATTTTAGTTATAGGTGGACAGCATATCCACAATTCACTATGCATTAATAATGATATGTAATGCTTTCTTAACCCAAACAATTATTCCATCATCACTTCAACTGCAGTATTTCTGTAATACAGACAAGAAACCACGTAAGATCCTCATATATAAATATATGTAAGCCTAACCAAATTTCAATCAAGTTAAAGATTGCACCAAATTACAACCACTTTGCAGCCCGTTACCTTTGCATTCTTTTAATGGCAAGCGTTTAAAATAAGCACATATGAAATAAGCCCTGAGTTCACCATGAGAGCTGAATATCAAATGTAAAGAAAGAGCAGTTCATCCTGTCTCATTTCAACCAGTTTTACTGTTTCCTAATTATGTCAACTTAAACATTTCAGAAGCAAAATATAAGTGTGTATACACTGGCCTTTTCATGCAAAAATAAAAACAACCCTTTTGCATATCTGAAAACTTTCTTTTTTTAAAAAATAAAAAAAGGCAAAGGTACTATGCACTTTTAAAATCTGATTTCTGCATTTACACCTTAACCCAATTTACAAGCATTCTAGGGAATATAAATAAGAGCATCACAGCATATTTTAGAGACATTTGACATAATTTCAATTCTCTGGGAGAAACTTCCAGTCAAAAGTTCAGTATTGAACATGGAAAAATCAATGTCTTCAACCATAAATGAAGGACCAACATAAATTAATATCTAATTTAGGACCCTTTCTCAAACAACACATTGTGCATTCAGCAAAGCTCCCAAGTGAAACAATCTAAATATTAAAAGAAAAAATAGAAGCAATGACAAAACATCTACACCTCTTCTCTTAGGCTGCATCAGCCTTCTAACAGTAGTAATGCAGAGGAAGAACACAATCCAGCACAACTGACAATTCAGTCCTGTTATTAACAATCACCAAGTCATTATCTCAGTATATCATGCTATAAAAAAAAAAAAATAACATAGCAGTGTCAGAGCAAGTTTTTATGTTACTAGGGTTTTCAGGTTCACTGGGAGCTGTTAAAGCATTAGTTGCTAGGGGGTTTGGTGATTCTTTTATACTTTAGTGGAAAAATACAGTTTTGGCTGTCAGTAAAAAGATGACAAGGAATTTTCTGGTTTCCCTATCAAGGACAACTGTTTCATCTGACAATAAAAAAATACATAAATGCACAAGGTAAAGTTTATGAATGCATACACACACATTCTCCAGGTTCTTAATTCAAAATTTACTCTAAAGTGTATTACTTTCTACCACTCTCCAGGGGTTCATATCTTCCATTAATTTTGCAATTATTATCCTGAAATTAAAAACTGAGACAGGCTTCCCAGGTGCCACTCAACTATTTTTAAATGCAATTTTCATTTCCAAATGAAACTGATACAATCACCCCTCGTACAATGACTTGTCATGATGCTAATAATCCTTAAAAAGAAACTGTTGTGCTAAAGTTTGTGTACTAAAATATTTAGTCACATTACTTCCCCTAGAAAAAATTAATTGTAAAAACTGAAGATACTGTCTCCCCCGATTCTTTAGGTGAGATTCATACATTCAATAGAAACAATGGAAGTGTCACTGTGATTTGTAGTTACCTACACCACAGGCACATGGTCAACATGACTTGCTTTGGGGATGGTTATCTTAACTAGAAAGCAAGAGCAGACAGCTGAGACTAGCTGTGTTTCAAGCCACTACAGACAGATTCATCAGAGCTTGCCTTTCAAAGCTTTTGGTTTCTTTCCACCTGAAATCGTTACAGGAATTAAGTGTTACAAAGCAATTTGCAGTAAGTGCTAAGTATTACTTGACTTAGCATTTATTAATGAGTACTTTTTTTTTTTTTTTTTTTTTTTTAGAGAAAAATAACATACAAAGGCATGAAAGACCAGAATTTTCTGCCACAGTTTTTGACTGCACATGTACAAATTTGGCTCAGGCAATATTAGCTAACAAAAGCTTCTAGAAACAAGCCATTCTGAGGACTATTCTAATACTGTGAGAATATCAAATACTAATACATGATGTATTTTTCACATCTGAGAAACAAGTTTGTCTCCAGAGCAGAGGTATCTTTTATTTTATCCATTCCCCACATATCATCTAAAACAATGCTGGTTGTTCTCTCAATGTTTGTCCTCAGTACTCTAAAAGGAGACACACACCCTACATTTTGTGGCCTTGCTCTATCTGCGCATGTCTTATCTATTTTGTTTACAGATATTTTCATTTTCTGCTTCTCATTTGTGCATTTTAGGGTTTCAGTCATTGCAGGGAAGTAATTAAACCCCAGCAATGAACCTCTTCAAGACACAAAAGTAAGTATAAAACATTACTGTAAATGAAAATTGTAGTCATATTTCTTAAACATAAATCCCCAAAGAATTACCTAAATAACTGACAGTGTAAGTTAATATAGCAAAGCTAAAATTATGGACACTGCTTTAACTTACGTCTCTTACAGATTCTCCTTAGCTGCAATGAGAAAAATCTTTGAACCCTTTGGATATTAACCAAAAGGTACACAAAAAGTAGGGATGCACCTCATATGGTGCTTATTGATCACCTGTGGTTACAAACTTCACATCAGGACCTCCACTGCAACCAGCCAACAAGAGGATGGGCGGAAGCAAGCAACTGAAAGTCCTGAACCACTGCACAACGAACACCTGCTTGGCTTTTAAAAGGGTCTGGAAAGATTTTTCAGCATGTCTCAAAATCAAATTTGAATAAAATCTACTTATTTGGTGGTGTAGTGAAGAGGTTGAGTGCTATGCATTTTGGTTTACTAAAGGGACAAATGGGACACACATGTCCATTACAGAGGACCTTGCCTGGGTTTTCTGCTAGGCTGCTTCCAGAAACAGGTGGCATAAGGATTTGAGCTTTCCAGATATGTTTGCTTCTTTTAGGTCCCTTGTTCTGGTCATTCTGCTTCCCTGCACTCTTCTGGTAGCAAAAGGTATCAGCCATAGCAGTCAGGAGGTCTTTCAATCAATTTCACACACCTTTGGATAGGCCCTAAATGAAGTTAATTTTACTCCAGGTTTTAATAGAGTTTAGCATTTCTTTTAATCTTAAAAATATTCATTAATATCTACTTGACAAGTGTTTACCACTTGTGAATTATCATATTTTTTCCTAAGTCTTCCCATGTGCCACTGACTCATATTTCAGTAAGATGATAATCATTCAGTAACAAGGTAATCATTTACTGTAAACTTGCCACATAACAATTTGTGTTGACCTAAATGACAGATACATAGAAGTTAAAAAAAAAAGCCAACAATAAAATACCTCTTACACAACATAAAATGATACAGATACTATGTTTTAGTTGTCTTCACTATAAAAGTTCTCACCACATGTACAAAGATCAGGTTACAGATAATTTACTATATTTTTTTCCAGGAGCAAACGTATGTTCTTCAAAATAATGTAAGCAACATGAGAAGTTAGTAAAGAAGACTTAAGAGAACAGAGCTGCTCAGCCATCTAAACCAGCAGGAATGCCAGCAATTCAACAGCACACTTCCAATTCACATCAATATGTTTCAGTATCTTTAATGGCATTATTGATGCACTAATTTCTGCAAACTAGTTTCCTGCACTTAGCCGTTTTATATCAGTTCGACATGAATCCAATTATGTTGATGGTTGCAATCAACAAATACACTGCTCATACAGGCTAAAAATTGTTACCGTTAATTATTTTCTTTTAGAACCCTAAATAGATTAGAGCTTAGAAACTCCTTTGTTTCCTTCACAAATCAAACATGTTTTTTTAGGAAGAGATGTCACAGGTAATTACAGCCAGTGTCTTAGAAAGTCCTCCAATTTGATTTTGCGCAGTATCAGGAGAAAGAGGCTGCTTTGAGCTTACTCACAAAACACAAACTTACCTTCCCACAAGCTCTGCAATGATGCCTTCTTTTGGTGAATGTAAATCTGGCCTCACATTTCATACAGTTTGGTGCTTGAGAATCTGGAACCCAAACTGGAGCCACCTCACCCAAAGTCGTAAAAGGTTTTCTGGCTGGAGCTCCAAACTGACCAGCTCTGAGATCATTGTCTGGACTATCTGGGGCTACTGCAAGGCACGAACTACTAGAGACTCCAGATTCATACTCTTCCAAATGTTCACCATTAGTATCAGTAACAGAGGCATTTGAAGATGTTTCACCAGGAAACGCATCTGCTGTGTCCCCTAATTGTGTCTTAACAAAGACATTTTTGTTTTTACTATTACCTCCACAATTTGGGGGAACAAGATCATTTTGTAAGTGGTCCGATAATGGCTTCGGGATCTGCAGTTTAAGATTTGTAGGTTGTTTAGGTCTTGCACCACCAAAAGGAACACTGATAGATTGCAAATTAGTCACTGGTTTTGGTGAAGTTTGCCCTTGCATGGATGAAACCTGACTACAAAGATTATGTAAATAATTTTTCTTTATGTGGTCACCAGTGCTGTTTAAAATAAGACCACTCCCTTCTGTGGTCTCATTTCCTCTCTGTTCATAAACATTAGCATAACATTCTGACTTGCTCTCCTCTATCTCCTTTTCCTCTGTTACTGAGTCTTCCTTGGAGGGTAAAGTCTTTGGAACATGAGTAACAACTGGGTTCTGCATTCCATAGGAATCACAACCATTAGACAGCGAGCTTGCCGCTGATGTAGCCATCACATCAGAGAGACTGGATCCTTCAAGCTCATCTATACCAGTCCCTTTTAAGTTTATACCTGCCTCCATCATCCCATCTCCACCTTCTTTACTATTACTACATGTCTCATCAGGCTGTTTCGTCTGCAAAAGTCTTTCATTCTCTCCCAGAGTTTGCTTATTATTCATCTTATTCAACTTCGTCAGTTCCCAATTAGTCATCTCCTGAGATTCAGGGTAACACTCTGCCATGCTGAGCAATTCTGTTGTGCCAAGATTTTTATCACATTCAATGACTTTGCTTTCAGTGGCACTAACATCCTCAGGGGCAAAATGTTCTGCAACACGTTCCTTGTAATTGCCACTTCCAGCCACATTAGGTTGACAAGTTTCAGTGAGCCCAGATAGCCTAGACTGTAACTGTTGGGTTGTTTCCTGTTCTGCAATTAAGCTTCCATTACTTGAACCAGAAGAAGAGTTTTTAGCATCTAGATCCGTTCTCTGAGGAATGGCTTTACTAGCAAAATTTTCAACTGATACACAATTTTCTTGCATTTTAACAGTACCATCAACGGGTCTCTGTAAGAGAGTCACTTCATTAATCCCCACAGTTGTAGCCTCTGAAAACAGTGAATCTTTACTCATATTAAAATCATCCTTTAATCGAGAGGAGGGGCACGCAACGGTCAGGCTTTCTGGTGAAGCATTAATCAAATGACTTAGAGAGTCTTCTTCACTGCACAGCCTATTTACTTGCTTTTCTGTATCTGTATCTTTTTCTGTGGATCCATTTACAGTAACACTAAACTGATCACTCTGTGGGTTTTCATTATCCAGTGTAAAGCTAATAGTGTCCATTAGGGACTGACTGTTGTAGTTCTTACAATCCAGCAAATCGCTACTTTGTAGTGTTCTTCTGTCACAGTTATGCATGACTGCCACCACTAATACATTTTTCTCCTCCGGCAAGCAAGGTGTATTTCCACATTTCTTTTCTCCTGTTTCCACAGTGTTACACTGATCATCCCGATTAGTATTTCTTTTAATCAACTGATCGTCTGCTGCTGCCTGATCATCAATCCACATGACTGGGGTCTCTGGGCTTATGCTAAAATCCTTTCCATTAGCACAGTGATCCCCTCCTCCTGTCGGTGTAGTCACTGAATGAGACAAGGAGAAAGACTTTAATCTCTGTTGACATTCATTAGGAGTTGTAGCTTCATTCGCATTGGCCACGGTTGGGTTAAACGACAGACGACGAGAAGGTGGATCTAGAATCTGATTCCACTTTGCACCCAATAGTGTAGGTGAAACAGCGGCATCTGAAAAAGTGTTTAAGTAAGAGAACTTATTGTCCTATTAAAGCTACAGGTTCTATGAACTGTTGCATTAGAATGCCCCAAATATAAATGCAGAAATGTTCAAATATGGGCACAACAGTAAAACACATCTGCCATAACTAACATTCCTGATGAACTATTAGTAGTGTAACTACATAATGTTTCTGTAACTCGAGAAATTTAGAGCTACACCAATTAGTATCAGGTTGAATTTGCACATGCAACTTTAAACTATTAATATACTTTAGACAGCTAGAAAAGCCTAAAAAAATCCCACTCCCATAAATGTTGAAATTCCTTGACAGCACAGAAGTAGCAATTAAACAAAAAACTTGATACTTCAAATATAACTTTCATTATATGATTTATGTGGCCTAATAAAACATTTCTATGCTTGAGTCTCCTGAAACTGCAAAAGAAGCTTAAAATAAGTTTTGCCTGATTTGTTTAAAATAAATTTCAATACTGCCACTGCGATTAAGCTTCACAAAACCTTTCTATAAAAAGTGTATAGAAGATTTGCTATTAAAAGAGTGAGAAATTTTTGAAAAGAGTAAACAAGAGAAATGGAAACAAAAGATAATACTACTAACAAATACTGAAGGCACACCATGCAAAATTAACAGATGTTTTTTGCAGCTTCTGAGATTAATTTGCAACTCAAAACGAAAAAGGGTATCACAGATCTCTCCCTCTTCAGTGTTGTTCTCTGTAAAATACATCTAATGTGCATCCACGATCTCGTTCAAAACGACTCACCTTCGTTTTGCTCAAATTCATCTAAAACCTTATCGAGGTTATATGCCTCTGCTTGGAAATAGTTCTCCATTTGTCAGGGAAAGACCACCAGATTCCTGTCTGAACCTGCCAGAGAACAAATTACAATCAGATATTTAACCTTCAGTCAGCAGTATTCCACTACATATTGCCCTTATTTATGGGGAAAAAAAGTCCTTTTTAAATCAAATTTTACATACATTACATGCGTAAATAAAAAGTATTTTCCAGGAATAAAAATTATTTGTGTGCTTAAACTTGCTTAATTCAGATTAACAACCTCCCCAAACTTGTTTTGGATTTTATTACCTCCAGTGTCCCACATTAATCTGTCTAACCATCAGGATCACCACAACGGTAAGAGCAGAACAGTTCCAACACCAGTCAGAAAATAAAAGTCTAGAGAACCAGAAAGCCAACTAACATTCTGAAGATCCAGATTTCAGTTCCATGCTACAACCAGTTAGTGCATGTGGCTTTGAACAAGTAGTTTAACCTCTCTGTGGTTCTGATTTTTTTAATGTATACTAGGTTAGCAGTATTCTGTATCCCTCCTCGGTTCCGAGAGGTGCTTCAAAGATTCATAGTTGTAAAAGTTGTTAAAGGACTTAATGGGCGTTACTTGAATTATGCTAGCCCTTAAAATGCCTGCTTTATTATTTGTTTCACTGCAAGGAAGGACTGAAACTCTAGCAAAACGCACAGAAGTAAACAGTCTCATCAAAAGATAGTTCTTTCAGGCTAGCAAGGAAGATGACAAGGGAGAAATTAAAAAAAAACAAACCCAACAAACAACCCTAAGTCATTAAATAACTTGCTACAACTTCACGTAATAAATAACATTTTTGCCCTAACAGTAGGAATATGGTCTTCTTGCAACCAAAGGCTTATATCAACAAGACACCCTGATTAATTTTTTAAAAACATTCACTCCCAGTGAAGACATTTTCACTGAGAAATGTGTGCCATAACCTATATACCATAAAGAGAGACCTTGATTTGATCTGTTCTCTGAACATCATCCAGAACAGCCTTGTTCTCTTCAGAGTTGGCTTTCAATGTTGTGAAATAAGGAAATGGAGGAGGAGAGAGTGAGAACCTTGTTTTGCAGTAAGAAACAGTGTTAGACCTGACAGCCAGACTCCAGCTCAATTAAAAACCTGCTCTTTTACACTAGAGATACAACAGACACAAGAAACACATCAGAGGAAGTTTCCAATTTAAAAATATACTTTAACATTACCAACATAGTATCTAGATTTGAGGAAAACATCAACAAGTTTTATTTCAATTACTACAACATTAAATACAGGTTTTTATTTATTGTGAGCAACAGCTAGAATTAGGTTATTGGTACAAAAAGATGGTGCATTAAAATACCATAAAATGTCCAAGTTTTTAAGGTTGACCTCAAATTTGACATGTGGTGTTTTTAAAAGATGATCATGTTACAAATAAATACATTGCAATTAAATATAATCAGATTAAATCATGTTTTAAAGATACGTACAAAAGCCAAATAGATACAAAAGAAAATTAGTGTAACAGCAACTTCAAAATTGCAATAAGCGTCACCCAAAAAAAAGACCATTTTGCAAAGAAATCCAGAGATTAAACTAGACTTGTCACCCTACAGACTCCCAGATTTGTCCTCTGTTCTGGGATTTTAGGTTAACTCCTTCTGCAAGGAAAACAGATGACTGGCCATATCATTTACTGTACACAGATGCACCGTTCATAACACGAGCAATGGAAAAGCTGGCCACGTTGATCAAAGGTTGCATTTCAGAAGTCTAAAAAGCTCAGTACATTACATTCTCTACCAAAAGTGAGGTTCTGACCTCTAACTGTGACAGACCATATGCTTTGATCCCTTAGTACCTACTGTAAAGTCTTCCTCACTTATCCAATCTGTCCACCAAGTCACTGTATTAAAAATCTTTCATACCATTTTAACCAAAACAGCTAAATTTAGTTCACACGTTTCAGTTAAACCAAAATGGTTTTAAAAACCAGATGCTTCTCCTTAGGCATACAAATACTAAATAAATTCAAATTACATCCAAATTGTGAGAGTGTGGAGGTTCTCTTCACCTCATTTCAACTCCCTAATAGGAAACATCTTTACCAGCTCAGTAAGTATCAAATATTGAAAAGTGAATTAGAATCTGTCCCAATGAATATGTCCCTTGAATTTTTTTTCTGTTCAGAGTTCTAAATGTCAACCAAAATTAACTCACTAAAGGAAAACTGTTTTGTACAAAATACCATAATATTATTTCACATCCATTTATAATGTATTTAATTTACATGATAATAGTAACGTTCCAGTCTAGCAAACAATTGATGAAGATGTGAATAATTATTCCTAGGCAAAGTCCTACTACTAAGGTCAATGATGCAAAGAATATTTGTCAGTGAAGCACTGCAAGACTGAAAAGTAGCATACAAAATTTTTGTGTTCAGGAGTTAAACTGTGACACTGTCTGAAGCCACCGCACTCAGATTTCCGTGCACCTCCACAGTGAAAAAGGGCACCCAGTCAAGGCATTCACTAGGACATGGACACAAGTTCCGCAATACAGGTGGCCCCAAAGAAACAGGCTACAAGCATTGATATTTTTGTTTGTTTTGCTTATTTTAGAGAAGATAATTATTACTGACAAGCAAGTTGACGGGGAAGAAATACTACGCTGATTATACAGTTGCTGAAAACACGTTTTTAAGTAACTCTTTGGATGACTGCATTTTAATTCTGTGTAACTTAAAAATGTTTAGAAAAATTCAGACCTGACCATTCATAAAACTTCAAAACCCGACTGAAAGTCTGATAAAATTACTTCAGAACTAACTCAAAGTTATGGACATTGGAGTAAGTAGAAGTCACATTTGCCTGTAACATTTCCTAAATGTAGCCCTGTATTAGCTAGCTTTTCATTGTCATACAAATCAGGAACAAGAAATGCCTAACCAAAGAAAGCAGTGTTAGAAGTTCATAATAAATACAACCATTTTTATTGACTTTAGTCAGGGTTTGGCTTTTAAATTTTGTATTAAGTGTGCTTTTATAACAGTAAAAAAAGACAAATATTCAGACTTAGGAGACCACAAATTTAATAATAACAAAGTCATATAAATAAGACTTAGAATTTTGTTCCCACTCCCTTACAATCCCTATGTCGTTAATACTTCATATCGTCTCTGTGCAAATATTACTTTATTAACATCAGTATTATCTAATATTGAATATCCAATATTTGTAAGTTTAAATTTGGCCTAATATGACAGGGATTTTTTTTCTATATTTTTAAAAATTCTAAGTAGTGAGAACTATGTGTATACAAATACACGTAACCATATGAATTCTGAAGCTCAAGTACTGGCACACAAATGTACAATGGGCCAAAATCCAGACTGATGGATGCTCATAGTCCAAACTGAAGAGAGAAAATACCTTTTATATCATTATTGTTATTTCACTTACTGATGTACCAGGATATATGGAGAATTTTTTATTTTTAAACTCACAATTGCTAAGCTGACAGCCACTCTAAATGAGATCTCATTGTCTATGCAAGTAGGTATTTCTCAGAAAAGGTCAGCTGCAAATCTTCAGGCCCAGTATCTAAAATAATCATTATTTTCATTATTTTTATAATATAAAAGAACACAACAACCCTCCCAAACTTCTCCATAAGTTTCTGTCCAAGGGCAAAACACTCTGCCAAACCCACAGAAGTCCTTATTGCTTTCTTCCTGACAGAAAAGAAGGATGAGAACTCATGTTCCTAACAGATACCCACAATGCTTCTTGACCAATACATTGTCAGCAACTTGTATTTTTGCCATTTGAAGAACTAATACCTCAACTCTGCACAGACAGCAACTCAAGATCAAAACAGAAACACAAAATGCTCTAACTTACAGCATGCTATAATAATAAGGTATGTTTTCCCCATGGTTTAAAATTTAATTTTGTTCTGAATATTCCTATGAAATATCCAACATAAATAAAAAGAAACATATTCCTTTACAGGTCTTTGGGAACTTTGATTGTAACTCACAGGTACCACTATAAAAGCTTTAGAATTATTCTAGTCCCAAACTTCCTTCTAGTATAAAGGTTGAAATTACATTTTTAAAGGATCCTTGATAGTCATGAAACTCTTCAGTATTGCTCAACTATTCTAAGCCATGGCATGCAGAGAAGCTGACGAGCAAACACACAACTTCTCTGGAAAAATGAGAATAAAAATAAGAGCAAATCAGGAAGAAATTTCAATGGCAATTCCAGTTGTATGCTGCCAAAAAGAAGACAATTTCTAAAGCAGTATATATATTAGGATGAACAATCTAAAGAGGATATTGTGGCAGTGCAAGGAAAAGGAGATGTGAATCACCAGTGAGTGAAAAGCATAAGATTTTTTTTTCAAAAATGCAGTCCTCCATGCAAAGATTTGGCAGAAAAGACTAATTTTAGGGGGGACAAAATAATTAAATAGCAAAATTATTATTTGTTTTAATTCTGTATCCAAACCCAAAAAGAATACAATGGCTACCATCCACTGGTACAGGAAGTCCAGAACCCAAGATCACTTGTTACCTATTGCAGAGTCATCTTCTGTGTTTCATGGCAAAAAGCCAATAAAAATATGCTGCCTGTCAATCGGATTATCTTCAAGCTCCTGTTGGATCTCAAATCACATGTAATTCAGAAACTCTGTGGTTTACTTATCAATTTCTTCTACAACAACATGGACTTACCAATATCTTCATCTCTAAAACATAAGAACTTACTTTTTACCAAGCTTACATGCTCTTTTCTCCCCTAACATCTAAACATAAAGGTGCATGTACCAGAATGTCTGTGTCATACGTATCCAGAATTACTATCCTAGTCATCGTAGTATTTAGACATAAGACAAACTTTAACTGATTAGTGAGGATGGAAGGAGACAGAAGTAGAGGACAGAAAATCCTTCCTTAAAATTAGATGATAGTCTGAACCTTGGATACTGCCTCTCAAGACAGCTCAGATATCCCACGTGCCAGCTTCCTCTTGGGAAATGAACTGTACAAAGAGATAGGCCTTGCATTATACCTGCAAAGCAGCAAGCCTCTTACTTGTTTTGGTCTCTACGATAAGGAATTATGTAACCCATGATCTTCTGCACTGCACATCCTAAATTAACCTCAAGATTTTTTCACCACTGGAACCGACAGTCTTAAGTCTTTCAAATATCCATGACTCAAACGGTAGATGACCAGCACACAATCACATTAAAATGCTATAATAAAAAATGTACCAAAGGAAATAATACCAGCATACAACTAGCCTCATAGGAAATGCCTAAAAAATCAGAGAGTATGTAAAGAACCAGAATATAAGATTTCAGGACTTTATATCATGCTGTCCCATGTAGACTACACTTTCAATACGAACCTGAACATATGCATTTCAGTAAACTCTTACTAAACAAAATACTCAAGTAGTTTATTATAGTCCTCACCAAAAATATATATGAAAGCCTCCTAAGATGAAAGTCACAAGGGGCACAATCAAACTGAAACCAAACATTGCTCATTCATCCTGATAATAATCAGATGTCCAGAATATGTCATTTTCCCATAGCATGACAAAATTTAATTACATATCAACTGGACAAATTAATTTATCAGATCTAGCGCTTTTGAGGACTTGCTTCAACTCTGAGAAACAATGGTCAAGTCCACATACACTGTTCCAGCTCCCTTTGATGATCTTTGTATTATTTGCCCCTGGGCGGAAGGAGTCAAGCAACTTTGCTGTAATGAACAGCTTGTTCAGAGTTCAGCCATAGCTGTGTTTTTAACTGCTGAGCTCTGCCTACAGCACAGACTGAGGAAGAAAGACTTTGCCTGCTTCTACACTCCCCCAAACAAAATAAGACACATCTTTGCTCTAAAACAAGGCAATTACTCTCAATAAAAACCAAAACAACAAAATGCTAAAAATCCTCCATCATCTTCTATATATATCTCTATACACTTCTATATAGAGGTATATGAATATAAATATATATCCATAAGCATCCATAAAATACATGCATTACAAGTATATACCCCTGAATCATTATATTCTAAAACAGAACTTGTCTCTTACCTTTTCCTTTTATACATATGTTAAGAAACGAATGACCCTGTGCCTACTCATGATGACTGCAGCACAACCAGCCAGTTCTGCTGAATCAGTGTGTTCTACTTGATCCTAGAAAGAAAAAATAAACATGTATTTTATGATTGGTAATTCTGCCACAAACCATGTTTTTTCAACGTACAACTGCAGCTAGCACAGGCACATTTGGCAAATGCTGCAAGCCTTCAAATTATTTGGGTAACACTTAGAGCTTTAAATTCAGGGGTCTATGCACTATGCCACTATCGCACTCCAATATTCTCATGAAAAAAGCTGCTAATAAACCCCACACTGCTACCTACCTACTATTCTTCTTCATCTAACTGTAAACCCACAAAGTGATGCAGCAAATCCAAATGTCCTTGTATTCCTGATGACCTTGACTGTATGCTTAATCTATAAAACGAGCCTCTGAAGTTAATTATATTACACTACAATTAAAGAGCTAGTAGCTTTGATACTCAACAAAAATTCATGGCCCTCTGAATTCTGTAAACTGTATTCATCAGCTTCCCACTGATCTTGTTACCACTATACAACTGGTTTTGTCTTCAAATTATTCCCCCTATAGTCTTAGGCTCCCTTCATTCCTAAAGGCATCTTCTCTCTCTCTTCAGAAGGAACTGTCTTGTTCTCCCAACAACAGCATTTCTACAGGTCAGGCGCTCATTTTCACAGGCTGCATCTTAACAGTCAACATAGCTTAGAAATCCACCAGAGTCATGAGCAAAAGAAAGAGACTAGTTTATGACAAACAGTGCAACAAGAACAGGGAGTGAGAAAAGTTAAATTCATGTTTTAAGGTTTGCTGGTGCCAGTATTTGACCTGTTAGATAGCTGAAATATTTATTGGTGCTCTGATGAAGCAGCAGCATATGTTAGAAAAAAAAAATATCTTAAAACTCCAGCAAAATTATGAGCCAAAAAAACCCCCACAACAACAACAACAAAAAAACATAAAACAAAAAATCAAAACACCAAACAGTTCTCCATGCATGAAAGCAATATGCAGTGTTATACTAAAATTTTCCCAGGGTTGTTTATTATTCTTTTCAGAAATAAGCTACAGTAATAATTCCAGGAAACTAATGAACTGGACAGTAGCACTCTTAGTAGTACTATTTCCAAAGTCAGAATAAAACCCCACAGCTTTGTATGCCAACAGAACTGTTCCTGTATTCAAGTAAGATACTTCTACCTCTATAAGCTAAGATAAGGTTTGGATATTTGGGAAATAGAAATTACTATATTACAAAGTTTTTCAGAGAGGCTTCATTTGCATGCAGAAATGGAGGTGAGGGAAACTTAATTCCACTGAAGGCATCAGAATGATAAGCTTTTTCAAAGGATGTGAAGTACACGTGGCAGTGGGGCAAGGTTATCTACACCACCACCATGTCCCCTCCTGGCCTGCAAGTGGAGGAAAATGATTCAGTTTTCATGACCCCTTTGAAAAGACAGATAAATCAATGACAATTCTGTTTGTGATTTATGATAAGGCCTGACAACTGCATCATGAACATCAAACACATTTCACATAAACCAGTCAGTCATACATTAACCACAAAGTTCAGTCTTTACTGATCAGAAATGGATCACACCTAGCAACCTACAGCTGAAACGTGCTGTGCTGTTACCAGCGCTCTAAGCCAACAAACCTTCTAGGTAAGTGTTCAGGGCAACAGTACAGCTTTATTATTCATTGTTTTTATTCTGATCCACCTTCCTTGTTCCATTCCTCCCAGGTAATAACTTTTTTGTCTGTTACCATTCAACACAGAAGAACACAGATCCAATCAATCGCTACCAGTTTCTAAAGAAGGCTTTGAAGAGATATTACCTGGAGGTCCTAGAGCTTTCTGTTTACAGTTCAACATTTACTCTCGCAAAGACCAATGTAAAAATCAAAGCATGCTTAAAGATATGGAAGTAATATAATTAAACAAAAAGCAATTTTAGAAAGTAAATTATAAGGTTTGGGTTTCCTGAAAAAATTATCAGGTTCACAACAGAGTCAAATTCTTTTTCCAATAAGAAGCTAATGTAAGAGAACCATATTAAAATAAAAATCAGGTACAAAAAGAAAGCTACAAAGGAGACCCAAAAATATTCACAATGAGCTATAACGTGGTGATTATTAGGTTTTCCACAAATCATACACACTGCTAAAAAAAGGTTCTGTCACACTTGAAAAAACACATACACTTCCACCTAAAAATTATGTGCCTACTGAGACCTAAGATCACTACAAATGAAGGCAGCCCAGCGACTCTGATGTTCCAGCTTGCCTGCTTTGAGCATTTCACAGTTTCTTATCTCTTCTGCTGATGGTTGGCTGAACTCTTCCGCCTCCTGCCCTACAGTGGTATCACTCAGGTGCTGCTTTGGTTATACCCTACGTGTATGGTTTCCCTCAGGAGCTCCAAGAGGGCGACTGCCAATTATTGCAAACGTAAAACAGAAATTGAAGAGAAATTTGACACGCAGAGACGTGCCCAGAATAAAGAGAGGATGAAGAACAGAAGAAAAGAGCTCTAAAAATATAAAATTAGAAATATCTTCCACTAAAAAGAATGTAAAAATGTTTACAACATCAAATGGAAGTAATCTGAACTAGCACAAACTGGAATAGCCTATAATAAAAGGAAAGAGACTGAAAAAGAAGCAATTTTGATACTATGTTAAAAAAATGTGGAAAAAGCTCAAAGCATAAAGAGATGTTAAAAAATGCTTCCATCTACTGGCAAGGATCCAGCTCTTAACTACACTACAGATACTCTATAATGTGCTACCAGCGAGATGTCTTTGAGTAGGCAGGAATACATTTGCAGCCATTTTAAGGCACTTTATTATTGCTAGATTAGTTGAACTAGGCATTATCTTCAATGCAAACCCAGATTTCACTGCTGGTATCTTAACTTCCTAGCTTGTCTACACTCTGGAACTATCAGATGGGAGATTCAGAGAGACTACAGACAGGGGAAGTATTCAGGTCCCAACTTGGCAAGAATAAAAACTACAACAAAAAATACTATAGCAGGGCGTTACAGTAACAGGAAGCAGTATACTTAAACAAGAAGGGAAACAGGTAGAAAGTTTCAGGACACACATCAGTTATACAATATGAATTATCTTATCTGATCAGCTAAATATTCACAAGGGAGAAAAGTGGGGTTTCTTCACTCAAGTAATTAAATGCTTGGAATAATGGTAATTTACCAGGCGCCCAAGAATTCTGTCACTTCGTAATGGCTCCTCCTTGGCGAATCAAATTAAGCGGCAACTTTCAGTCAAGTTTCACACTAACAGGCATTTGTATTATTTTTTAAGAATTAATGTAAGTAAAAAGACTAAATCCTGCACTGGCACAATCCTTCCACAAAGGCAGTCCTCCAGACCTGTCTCAGGACACACTCTAACAGCAGCACCTGCAATCTACATGGACAGAGTATGTCCATACTGACTGAACGAAAGCAGGCTTCACTCTCCATTCCTGAGCACTCCATTGACTCTCAAACAGCTATTCATTCTGTCCAAAGACAAAGTATGCGGCTCTTTCTACCTAGTGTGTGCTAAATAAAAAGAAGGGCAGGCATTATAAAATTTTGTGACACAGCAGTAGCAATGTCTGTGTCACACACTTGAAAATGCCTGCAACAGCAAGGACTTTGGATTAGGCCCCAAATTAAACCTGTTAACATGAATTGCTCTATTAATGAATTAAACTAGCAGCCATGCAATGCAACCAGAAAAAAAAAAAAAGTATTTTAAAATTCTAATCTATTAGAGACTCAAATAATAATGTATTTTTCAAAAATACCTTGTCTAGGAAACAGTTCAGGATTAGAAAATCCCATTAAAACTCACCATAAATCCATTTAGTATACAAAATACTATAAACAGCAGCAAGAGATTAAATGTAACAAATATAAACAAGGTACAGCCGCTGCTAATCCTTTTCCTACACCAAAAGGTCAAGATGACCAAGTATCCTTCAGTTTTATTTCCCATAATTTGCTGATGTTCCTACTACTCATCAATGTAAATTAACCAAAGAGTAGACTGGGGCATGGCAGGCTATTTCTGTGTAATACAACACTTTGTACCAGCTCACTACCCATGAATGCTGACAAAAGATGAACTATTTCAGTGTTGCATTGGTTTGTCTTTTTTTCCAATCAACTGAACAGAGATGGACAGTATCTAAAGCAGAAGACAGTCTCCTGAATTATTCTGCTCATATTTGCATCTTTCCCCTTGACTTTTCCCCATGCCATTTTAAAGCTATTATTTTCACTTTTGTCTCCAGCCAAGTTTCCATAAGGAGACATTCACACATGCCAGAGCAGTAGTAAAGCAGTGAAAAGAGCAGCAACTTCAAAGAAGCATCATAGAAAGTATCACAGTCAAAAGTAACAGGGAGACAAGAAAAATTATAGCAGTGTTATCAACCTTTGTCCTCCAGTAAATAAGAGCGAGCAGCCAAACTGAAAAGGATACCTGCTTTGTAACAGTTTACAGTAGAAAATAAATTCCATTGCCTACCCTTTTTACTATTTCAAGGAGAAAGAAATTGATTTATTTCTTGACTCAAAACCCAGCCTTGCCAAAAAGCCAGTACTTCCCTCGGCACACTGCAGAGGCAGGACCCTCAGCACCTGGAGACGGGAACTATGTGTCCTTCTTACATAACTATTTTCGACTGCCTTGAAAAGTATCCATCCCCAGCTCTATGGAAGAACAAATAGATAGGTTTACACTGCAGTGCTGCCTTCCATGCAAGTTTTTCCAGAGGAACGCAGTTGGAAAAAAAGAGAAAATCCTTTCCTGAGCTTACTCAAACGCTCATAGAGCTCACTTCAAAATTTAGTGTTTTATAAATCTAATGTTTTGTAATACTTGCTTGATACAATTTCCAAGTTCAAAATATTGTAAACCACATTAAAAAAATGCACAGTGTATTAAATATAAATTTAATATGAAATCATGTTTCTGCATCTGTGCATGGATTCCATGTAATGTCACCAATGTAACAATGTGTTTTTTAAAAAAAATACCTTTAACATACCAAACTGAAACTGTTATATAACTTTGTTCAAATACAAACTGAAATAAAACATATAGAATAAATGGGTTTATGAGATTACTTTTTATGTTTCTGTATTTAAGAAACAAGGGTTTGACTATTAGAAGTTAACGTTTAACAGATTTGAAGAATAAAATTGTTTGAAGTCACACACTATGTATCTCAGAGTGGATTAATCCTGTATTCTAATACTTCAGTAGAAGTTTTTCTTCTTTCTAATGTAGGGTAGAAACAAGAATGAATCCCAGATATACTGACCATTGTTTCAGATGTTTCTTTAGATTTGGGAAATAAGGGAAAAACTGACTAAGGTCCTCTAGAATCACTAAATAATGCCTACAACTGCCAAGGAACTGTGCTTTTTATAAAACCCACGAGGGGCCAACACTTGCAGGTACGCAAAATCCGTACCTGACCATAAAGCCAGAATTGACACACAACCAGAATGGGACAGATGAAAAGGACAACGGGCAAAGAGGGAAACTGCTTTGCTACCATTTACTAGCTCATCAATTCTGTGTTGTACCCACTGAGGAAAGAAGCTGCTAGAAGTGATACAATTTATACACTCAGCTGCTCTTTAGAGAAAGGACAATCTGACAATCTGTACAGAAAAAAAGTCTGAAAGTCTACAGTCACTCTCTACTGAAGAGCAGTCAATCAGCTCCCAAAGCTGCCTTTATCAACACACATGGATACACCCTTCTTCCAACACTGCTGTGGTCATTTTTACTCATTTGATAGCTATGTAACATTACTGTGTTCTAAAATCTTCCACACACATATTTTAAACAAATACAATTATAGACAGCAAACAGTTACTATTTCTCAAATCCTGTTACATAGAGCTGGATTACTGTGCATCCCTGAAAATAAATTCAGAGATCAATGATTTTTTTTCTTTCATATTCCCTTCAACCTGAAATTACCTCAAAGGAACTTTTAATTTCTATTTTGTGTTGACCTTTCTATTCATATCATGCCAAGATTAAACATATATATACACGCGCGCACATGCACGCGATACTAACACATTATAAAACATTGCTGTCTTGTCAAATGTAGCAAAGTTCACTCCCACATTTGTGATCATGATCTAATAACTACATTGCTGATGCTCACAGTGCATTACATCTCAAGTCATCTGTAACTAGTAACTCACTCAATACAACTCAATACATCCATGGCAACAGTGTGTACTGAAACTGCTATTTTTGAGTATGATTCTCATTTATGCTGAGGTCCATTAACATGCTTATAACAGTGCTGAAGGGACTAAGCATAACCAACAGAAGTGGTGAGTAACTTGCATTCAGATTCACTGTAAAGCTTTTTTTATTTCATTGCTCCAGTGGTGCAATATACCAATCATGACTGTTACTTAAAATTTATGTAAGACTCAGAGAAGTTTTAATTATAAAACTAAGTGCCCATAGTTCTGTATCATTGTTGGCAGTCCCAGGAAATAAAGGCTTAACAGATTAAAAAAAAACACCTAAAATTGAAATAATTCATTATTATTGAGTCAAAATATAGTTTTCAGAACTCTTACAAAGCTCTAGGAACACCAAATCCTCGTAAGCTCAGATGCATTTCTCAGATAGTCCAAAACTCAGAAATCTCTGCCACTTCTTTTGTCCACTGATATGGCAGTTGATTCTGCTCAGCCATGAATCCCTACTTCTGCTTTACAGCTCCTTCTAAGACTGTAGTATATGCACATTCCTTCGTCAATCACTTCTTCCTGCATCCTTTTTTTTTTCTCCCTACCCATGCTTCCTTCCTTCTCTGACCAACAAAAAAAATAATGAAAAAAAAAAAAAAAGAGAGAGAAACCCGACACATTTCAACATCACTATTCAGATCTACTGGTATAAACCAGTTGTAAACAACCCTATTAACCACATGATATCATTCCTCACTTCTAGGAATGGTGGGAACAAACCCAATAGCAATGGTGATGCATCCATTTCACAAACATAAATGAAAGTCTTTAGACAAAACAGCTATGGGGCAGGAGGAGTAGTGGCCAAAATAACAGTCAAATCATAAGGCAGCATTGTAACTGTAAAGCTGCCTTCTATCCTCATTGTTATTTACTGTCAGCATGGCTCCTTCACAAATTCATTTAAACCCTTCGCCTTTTAGCTTGTGAAATAAAATTTTTGACATGTACCCACACTGGGTACTCAACATCCAGGATCAGCACAGCTACCTTCTTTCCTCAGGCATCTAAGTATTTCACGCCTCTAGTTAAGACAAGTTTTATTAACTACAGAGGAGCTACTATTATACATTTCCTCAAAGTAGAAGGTACAACTGCATCTACAAGCCATCTGTACAGAAATAAAGGTTAATGGCAATAATAAGAAAAAAAATATTTTAAAAAGATAAAATATAACCACAAAGGGCATTATAGGAAAAGAATGAGGCAACAAAACCACTACATATACGTGTATCTATTGCCCAGGAGTCTCAAGAAGTTATTTCTAATTCTCATCATAATAAAACCCATGTTCATTCTACAGGAATATAGAAAAAAAAATAAAAATCTATGTACAAATTCCAACGATAGGTTAAAATGCATTTTACAGGTGACTTGTTAACTAAAACTAAGGTATATACAATACAGAAGCTATTAGGCCAGTATACTAATACAATTACTTGAAAGCACAAAAGTATGTAAGTAGACCAATGCTTAAAGTAATGACCTTTTAAAGCTGTATTTATAAAAGAAACAAGAACTGTGAAATACATGAAGTATACTGGAGTTTTATTCAGCCTTCATCATTTGTACAAAAACACAGCATGAAATTCCCACAGCCAATTGCAATTTGATGTTTCAGTTAAGAGGCTGTTTCTATATATATTCTATTTAAAGCAATCTGTTAATAATATAACCTAAGAAGTGGGCTTTGCACATACTTTCAGCTTCACCAAATAAGAGCTCATTAAAATACTCACTTTGAATTAACCAATATAGCACTCACAATGTAACTTTGTAACATCATGACAACCAATATGCTCTGCTAATCCATCAAACAGAAACAGTAGCCGTGTTCTGAAGTATAAACCCCCAAAAGGGTGTAAATCAGATACCTGTGCCTCCCCCTCTGAAACACCCCTCAGAAGCAAGCAATAGCATGTGTTTCTACAGGATTATAGAAGGACACACAATTTCAAAAAGGCTGCCAGATAAATGAAAAAAAATAAAAAATAGGCAAAAAGGGAACATTCCTCTTATGCAATCCCAATTCATACTAAATGTTCATTTATCTGTATTACAGTGCAGATAGGAAATAAAAAAAGTTATATTGACATGATTGGTTTGTTGAGTATATTTTAATCATTTAACTTTTGTGTCTCCTCTACCCTACCAAGAAAACTCTGTATTCACAGTCTCAGTAACACAAATAAGAAGAGGACTTGTGCACTGGTAAATGTTCAGTTATTATCACTATTCAAGTGTTGTATCTTAAATCTAATTTCCTACAGAAATGAAGATTATGGGATCACATTGTTCACTTACTATTCTTTATGCTCATCTTTAAAAAAAAAAAGTTCCTGAAAATTAGTATCTGCACAGTAAAACCAAATCCAAATGACTGCCTTCTGAGGGAAAAGCAAGCTGCTATATGTATTTTTGGCAGCAATCTGCTGGGCAATCAATACCCACACAGCTCTGGAAAAAAGAGAGAATTATGGTGTTATGTGAGAAAGCTGGGGTTACTGCAGAGGGGGAAGGAAGGGAAGAGGCACTAAGGAGCAAAAAGTATTTAAGTCTACACAAAAAAAAAAGTTTCTTTCATTCCACTGATGGTAGAACAATATGCTTACCAATAAGGTATCTCAAAGGACTTCGGTACATGTAACATCAGATTCTGTTCACACTACAAAACTCATTCAAACACATCTTCTAATTCAAAACAAAACATAGTTATCTTCATCTTCAGATCTTGTAAGACTTTCCCCACTACTTACAAAATCTTTCACAAATTCTAAGGAAGTATGGGTGGAAAATAAATCCAAGCCATCAGAAATTAATCTGGATTTAGATTCCCACTGTTTGAACTAGAATGATGGGAGCTCCTTTATCACTGGACCAGCGCACTGCACTGACTCAATCCAAGAATTACTCTGCTCTTTTAAACATCAGCTTAACTAAGCCCAGTTCTCAGTCCTCGGTCTTGCATGACATCAGGCAACATGCTCCTTGGATCTGTGATGTCCTAAAAAGACAGGTAAGCATTATCCCTATTCAACAGTTAGTAGAAGTGACACACACGGAGATCCAAGATACATGCTCTTCTCTTTCATAGCATGCTTATTTAAGAAATCACCAGCACCAGATAGCCACCCCTTTTCCACAATACATTACTGAGTCCCACTTGCCTTTCCTTCTCTACAACACCTGCAGAAAAAGCAAATGCTACCTTTTCAGTCACTGCACTGCCCTAGCTAGTGCAGAAACTAAACTAATTTGATTTTGTTTGAATTGATATGCAAAGCTGAGAGCTGCAGAACTTGAAGACGGAATACAAATTTAATTCTGCCTGGCATCTTCAGCAGATGAGTGGGGCAGGGATTACCCATGTCACCCCCACACAGATCACCAAAGTCTACCTCAGAGATACTGGATGTGCAGCACACCCAAGATGAGAATGAGGGCTGAGCACAACACAGATCAGAGGAATCTAGATCACCAGAAACCGGGCCCCATATTTTACTGCTTATGACACCATTCTTAAAACTTTCTCCTAAAATCCAACAATTAAAAAAAATGGGGGAGGAATCAAAGCTCCTGAAGAAGAAAAGGAAACAGATGACAGAACAGTTTCATTGTCTGTATTAAAAGAAATATAAGAAAAATACAGTAAATAATAACTAAGAAACAAAAAAATCACAGATCTGAAAATACCTGTAATTTTTGTCCTATAGTATCTCCCAAACTTCCAATAATCTGACTGGCCAACAGATCAAGCAATAAACTTTATGCATATTCACATGATTTGCCAATTCTTCTTAAACATATAACAACTATATACACGATAAATTCAGTTTCAAATGGCTTGGCCTTTATGTTAGTGATCCTAAATCAACTTTCTAGATCACACTTGGAGTACTAACAGGTAAGTCAACATGTACACTGAGTTCAAAGCAGAGTTTTGACACTACAAAACTGGATCTGGAAATAGAAAAGCTCCTCTAATAGTCAGTGACATTCACAGATAAAGAAGCTATTATGCGATTTAGAAAGCTCTTTGATCTGCTTCGTACACTGAACATTACCAACTCCTTTTAAGTTTATCATACTACTTTTTTTAAAAAAGTACCCATTCATGTTCCTCCATTGATCATCTTCTATGAATTTTTTAATGCATTTCACCCATATTACTTCCCCAAGCAAAATATTAAACTTAGACTGAAATATAAATGTTGTAGTCAGAGCACGTGTATAAAGAATTTTATTTATTATTATTTATAGAAAAGGGCTTCAGTATATCATATAAGTAAACAAAAACTTTCCTATTATAGTAATTTTTAAAATTGCAAGAATCCAGAAGTAAGGCTGGTAAGTGTTACTAGGACAGCTACGGCACTTCCATAATTGATAGAGCACACATGAATTTCTGACATAAGTATGGCCTAATTTCAAATTATCACCTGATAGGAAATGACCTCTGTGTTCTTTGTGTGCTGGGAAGAGGGAAGGACAGGTTCCTCCCAGCTACCACTTCACTAAGGGGAAAAAAATAATTAAAAAAAAAAGGGCACTGAAGTAAAGACATATACTAACTATTTTGCCTTTTTATGCAGGCCCACAACTGCTCTTTGGCCAAACTGAAGTACAAGAAGTCAGTAAGGGTCACAATGAAACATTACCAGTAAGTATAGTCATAATTTGGTAGATAACATTTCTTTTCTAACTCTTAACTGGACTCAACACAAGCAAAGGTTCAAAATATTTCCCACATCTCTGATCATGCCTAATTCCTCTGTCACTAATGAAGAATAGCTGGGGAACAGTCCTAAAACAGTTGCTAAACCAAATCCTACAATAGACAATAGCAGAAAAAGAGTTCCACCTTTGCCTACATTAGTGCTTTTTTCTAGCTACTCTGAATATCAGTTCAGCTCAAGCCAGGCCAAAAAACAGGAAGATGCTAGCAAAGACACATTACTGCATTATTTTATATACAAAGCCATACCCTAAACCAGGGTTCAGCATCAGCATCTAAAGTATCAGTTGATGCCTCAAGCCTCCACTAGAAGGCTTTCCACCTTTATTACAATGTTGGAACCAAACCAGTAACAGAAATCCAACAGAACAATTTTAAGAAAACTTATTAACTGTTAATACCATTTCCAGTTGTAAAGTCCTACTCAATGTCCTTATGCAATTAATCTCTTTTTAAAAAATCATGAATCTCCCTATTGTTATTAAAAGGAGGGGGGAGAAGTATAGAAAACGGAAGCAAAATATACACTAGTAGCATTGCAATACAACTCCTGACAGAAAAACCTAGACAATCCTAGCAGAGCATACCAGAATGCTCCTGGACCTTCAGTGAAGACTCTTGCCTTAAAGAACTGATATTACGGTGACCCCACCAACTCATAAGGTAGAGTTGAAGCTTCAGTTGCCATTAATATATCAGAGATCTAAGTAACATTAACAAATATAACAAACAAGACAAAGATATTCTATATACAACATAGAGACTGAAGAAAGAAGGTACAGCCATTACCGTTATCTGCAAATAATTCAGTATGAAGGTTTGCTAAATTGCTAAACAAAAAAAACCCAACAACACAAGCTGAAATCCAACATTGAAGCCCATGTTTTCATTTGCCCAACATACAGTGGACACTGGGGAAAAAGTATGTGAAACATTTAATATATGGACACCAAACCCTCAAAACATAACATATGGTCAGACTGCCACATACTGACATTTCCAAATCATCAAGTTTTACATGGAAGCAAAACAACATTAAAGTTTCTTTAAGCTCTCTCCTCACTGGCCTTCATAACTAAGACAACCATTGCCTTAGTTTATACATGGACTGAAGACATCACTCAGGTTATTCAGAGCTCCACACTTTACAAAACACTGAAAATCCACAGATTGTGACTCCACACCTGTTTTTCACATACTTTCATCATCTTTCTTCTTTCTCCTCCCTGCCCCCCCCCCTTTTTTTTTTTGTTACTGTAACAGAACTATGCCTGTGTAAAATTCAACTGACTGGACTTGCTTCTTTAAGTCAACTCCTACTCAAGCAGATCAGGATGAAAGAATATGACGGGAACAATTTACCTAGTGTCGTTACCCATATGTTCCTGGCCATGCACTGTTTGTCTTTAACCTATGTTTTTAAATTAGTTAGATTTCTCTAGTAATAACCTTTAAAGTAGTTTAAGTGATCCTTTACAGATCTCTTCTACCATTCACCTTCACCCTATACGATGCTGATGTACTAGTTGGAGAGCTGTTATTTCTGAAAAACAGGTATTAGTGTTACACATTTCTACTTATCTCTTCTAGCAGTACAACAGTCGTATAACTACTGTTGTAATACTCCAGTAATAAATGATACAGGAAAGATTCAGTGAAAGAGTACATATAAATTCACCTTAAAAGTATTTTCCCTATTTCACCTGCCTGCTATGGCAATCTGAATAGTAGCATTCCTAAATATTCCTAACTCTACGTGTAGACAGTGCAAAAGGGAGAAATCATTATAAAGCACATTTAGGAAACAAATATCTGACAAAGACCAAAGTACTGAGTGCAGTATTCCATTAATCCCAATTAAAAGGTCCTGGGACCTGCAACATCTTGTAATTTTCTCTAGAAAATAACATTTAAAGGAATGACATAGTTTAATACCCTAGGTATGACACTCACATTCATTCCTTCCCATAAACACTAGCTGAGGATTACACTCATTAAAATTTAACAGGGCACCTTAAAATCTTCAAATGTTCATTGTTTAAAAAGAATCTTAACAGCTAGATTTAAAAAAAAAAATGATGTTACGCTTTAGTTGCAATTAAGTGAAACCCAGTCAACCAAACAATAAGTAGGAAAGTACTTTGTCTGTAAAAATAGAATAATTTACATCTATAAAATAAATAATGGTTGTTATTTATATATTAATTATATATATTATTTACATGTAATATCTATAGTATGTATTATATTACTTGCATCATGCTGATTTTTCAGTGTGCTATTCTTTTGATAACTGTATATAGTGTTTTGCTCTAGTCACTAGCCAAATTTGTACGAATATGTATCCAAAGTTCTAATTTAAGTAGAAACTACTGTGTCAATGAAGGATCCTTGATGTATCTTTTAAAACTTCCTATCCATTTACATTAATTGATGTAATTTCCCAGTGTTGCAAGATGTAGCCAACACAGAAGTAAAAGCTGTTTCTATCACCTAAACCTCAGTACTTTCTCTTACTTTCAGCCATTTACTCTTGATGATCTATTTCTCATCAATACAAAAAGCTTTGTAAATTTTTAAGTGTCATTGTACAGACATATTTTTTAATGCTTCACATAAACAGGAGGGAAAACTGAGCATTTTAGTTTGCATTTCTGTTCATTTCAAAGTTCAAGTCTCATAAAGAATCACAAATAGAGCTCTAGAAGAGGCCACCTTTCAATTTCTTTAGAAACTTTAATCTCAATCACAAAAAAAATAAAAAAGACTAGCCTTCATATAAAACTTTCAAAGTAGTCTACGAATATACTGCTGTCTTCTAACAATGTTCTGGAAAAGATCTCCAATTAATCAGCACAGAGACTAACCATGCACTGGAACTATTATCCCTCATCTGATTTTCTGTCAAGGAACTCACTTTTATTTGGAAGATTCTCAGCTTAGTGCATCAAAAGATTTTCCCGACCAACAAAACATGAATACACCACTTCTTCCCAAAATCTCTTTCTTTTTGGCCAGCTTTTATTCAAAAGCAAAACTCCACTCTAATCCTTTTGCAAAATAATTGCCAGGTAATTTTTTTTAGACAGCCTGTAAACCTGAAAACTAGCAAGCTATTTTCTGCTAAAGTTGGCACAGCTAGTGGACAGGCAACAACAGACATTAAAAGCTTATCATTCTTTGGCCACAAGTTTTAATACTGCATCTTTGTTCAGTCTCTACCTTTGTTCCCTGAGACAATCACAGTCAGACTTTATGCCAAACTAAAAAAAAAAACTGTATTTCAACTCAGTCTTAGCCCCGGGCCTCAGATCCTGAAATGTGCGTTTGAAAGTATTTAATCCCCAGCCTAATAACTGACTCAAAGCTAACACACAAAAATAACACCCAGTATCAGGGCTCAGCACTGCAGTTTTGGGGTGGTTTTCTTCCTTTTTCACACACTAAAAAAGGCACCATTAAGCAATAAGAATAGATCACAATGTGGTAACTTGTTATGTGTATATCAGGGCTTGAGATAGAGGGAGGCTTGTTTCAGGTTTTAGGCCCCTCTTCAGCTTCCATTTCTGATACCCCAAACCTCTGAAGAGATTTTTAATTTTGCCTCTCTTGGGTCAAGGAGACTGCTCTTCTTATTCTGTATTACATGCCATAACTTTATAAAAAGAAGCTCACTACTGGGTTCAGGAACTAACAAAGGATTTTGATGTCGTTTCTACTACTGAAGGTGTATGTAAAATCTGGATTTGTTCCATGTAATCAAAAACTATTTGCTAATAGAAGTTAATTACGATGTTTTAAAACGCTGCCTAGTCAGTAAAATGCTGTCCAAAGAAAATAAAAGCTTTTATTCAAGTAGAGTTCTTTTTTTGTTGTTTTTGTTGTTATTATTATTTTATTTGTTTATAAAGGGTTCCTTCCAGTTTTGGATTAAGCCTGGACCAAAACACTGAGGGCAGGGTTACTCAGAAATTCTAATCTGATACAACCATACTTAATAAAAAGATTGCTGGAATTCAGTCAACTTCTAATATTTGAACTGAATGAAAACAGGCATAAAAATTAAACTCCCTGAAAAACCTCTGTCACAAAATAATCAGCAATATCTAGTCTATAAATAAACAAAATAGTTAACACGAAAACATAAAGTCTATCAATTCCCATCTGCTACTTGTTTCTCAGTCTGGTTAACGAGATAAAAACAGTTCTCCAGCCACCCTCCATCATATGTACCTACTTAACCATAACGTTCATGAGCAAGTAACTAACCCACCTCTGCAGAAAGTCTGACATGCCAAGAGTGCCAGTTATTCTTAGCGCGAGACATGACCACTGTTTCACGTAATTAGAGATGTTATAAAACGCATCCCGCCCGCTCATCCCCTCCCCCTCCCCCACTACCACCATTGCAGGAGTGACTTGTTACACATCGCGATGAGCAAGTCGCATTCCCTGCCCGGGGAGAGCGCGGAGACCAGGCCATGGAAAGGGCACGAGATGCCGGCAGGGATCCTCCCCTGGCCGGGCCGGCAGCCGAGCCTGCCCGCTGGCTGCCCTGCGCACGGCGCGGCCCGGGAACTGCCCCGCCTGGCCCGACACCGGCGGCACACGGGGGGGCCGGGGGGAGCCCCGATGGCGGAGGGCGGCAGGAGCTCCCTCCCCTCCTCCAGGACCGCCGGCTGGGGAGAAAGGTGCCCCGGCCGCGCCGGGTGAGGGGGTCACCCAGTCCCGAGCACCCGGCGAGCGGCACCCGGGAACGGAGGGGAATGGCGGGGAGGGGGCTCGGAGGACCAGCGTCGCCGCCGGTGAGGGCTGAGGGGCGATCGCCGCCATCCCCCTCGGCGCCGAGACGCCTCTCCCCTTGGCGGCGTGCAGGGGGACAAGGGCGGCGGGGTGAGGGGGCACCCGGGCCCTGGGCTGGGGCTGTGTGGCGATACGGCGGCTCCGCTGAGGCGCCGGAGCCCTCCGCGCCCGCCCGCCCGCGGGGCCTCGCTCCGGGCGGCGGGGGGCCTGGGAAGCGGGATACCCCGGCCTCCCGGGCCCGGGGGCGGAGGGCTGGGCGCCGCTCACTCACCTCGGGAGGCAGCAGGAGCCGCCGGGTCTGCATGGCGAGGGGGATCCCCCGGGGCCGCGCTCCGCCGCCGCCGCCGTCCGCTCCCGGGCGGGCCCCGCAGACCCCGCGAGCGCTGGAGAGGCCGGCGCCCGCCCTCGCCGCCTGCCAGCTGGGCTCGCTCGCTGGCTCCGCGGCCAAGGCCGCCGCAGCTACCGGCTGCCAGCGCCCCCTGGCCGCCCCCAGCGGCGGCGCACGGCACTGCGGCACCGCCGGGGAGGCAGTGCGGAGCCTGCCGCACTCCCGCCCCGCGGCGCGGGGGGCCGGGCGGGCCGCGCCGCCACCTCCGGCCCGGCCGCCTACCGCCGGGCGTCACGGGCGGGGAGCGGGAGGAGTCACCGGGCGCAGGGGCCGCACCGCACCGCGCCGCGGAGGGAGCGGCTCGCTCACCCCCCGCGGGGTCCCGCCGAGCCCGCCAGCCCCGCAGCCGGGGCCTCCCGCCCGCGCACGCACACACACCCCCGGGTGCGGAGGGCGGCACCGGCGGGGCGCGGCAGACCAGCCGCAGGCAGAGGGGCTGCGTGAGGCGCGGCCCGCGGGCTCCCCGCGCCCCGCACGGCTGCGCTCTCGGCCGGGAGGCGCCCCCGGCCGCCCGCTGCGGCTGCACCTACGCGTTGTAGGCAGAAGGATTCGCGGCGGGGAGCTGTTCCTGGTTTATTTCGCCATTTCGTACCGAGTGCCTTCAGAATCGGAGAGGGGCACGGGGAACGCCGGTGGGACACCCACAGCCGCCCTGCCGCGGCTGCCCTGAGGGGTGCGAGGGTGCGCAGGCACGGAGCCACCTGCTCAAAGACACGTTAGCTCTTCAGCAAAGCAGGATTCCTGGAGGGGGGGGGGGGGGGATAAAAAAAATCCAAACCACGCTCGTTCCTCACAGAAACAGCCTCAGAACTGCGATGGCAAAGTGACAGGTTACGCCGAACCGTAACCACGCGCCCGCCGCCTCACCGGTTCGCTGTCTGAGGGGCGGCCGCGGCACCCATACCGGGAGCAATCCCGGCTGGCTGCCGGCACCCGGGCACGCCAGGGAACGTCGCTGTCCCGCCAGTGACTTGCTCTTCGGTGGGGAGGGGGCGGCCAGCGCCGGGTACGGCGCAGCCCCTCGCCGCCGCCTCACGCCTCGCCCCGCCGGCGGCCTCACCCTTCCCGCGCTCCGCCTCGCCTCAGGAGCCCGCGCCTCGGGAGCGCGCGAGCGCCTCAGCACGACCCACCTTGGCTGCCCCCGGGGACACGCTCGCCCCCGCCGGAGGAAGGGGCAAGGGCCGCCGGCTCCAGCCGGTGCTCCGGCCTCGCCGCGGTGCGCCATGCCGCCCCGGTGAGGGGGAAAGGCTGGTGAGGTGCCGCGCTCGCAGCGCCGCTGCTGTTCCCGCCCCTCGGGCCTTTGCACCCGCAGCTGTGGCCCTACAGCGGGTCAGGCTTCCCCGCTAGTGTGGCGGCGAGCGCGGCGTGCCGAGCCCCGGCGGTGAGTCCAGGCCTTCTCCCGCCCAGCGTCAGCCCTTCCCAGGTGAAATGAAAGGGAAGCGCTTCATGCTTATTCATCGATTCTGGTAGAACTGTGTGCTTGTCAAGTGGAAAATACAAGACACTCCCAATCAGATGAGTCATCAATCCATGGGCAAAGAGCTGAGGAGATAAAAAACGCTAATCCATCATAGCCGGTAGTAGCATGGTAATGGATATGGAATTTATTTTCTCCCATGAAGCATTCCCGGTTAAGCCTGACTTTCTGTTTCTTTAGCAATTAGTGGTGTCGTGCTGGTCGAGCACAGAGGGGGAGTTCAGGTTGGTCCAAGACGCAACTACTGTCCTCAAAACAATTCTTGTGAAACACCTCAGACTGCTAAACACACAATGTGCCTGACAAACAAAAAAGGAAATAAATTAAAGGGTGAGCAAGATAACACTTCATACCCTATGGCCAAATGCCTTGCAGAGGCATATCGCTACCATAATTTTGTTCTACTTTAATCCCTCTGCACACAGCCATTCATTGGAATGTTTTCTTACCAAACACTGGAGAGTTTTTGCCTGAAGGATATCATAATTGGCTGTTTTGCAAGAAGGGCATCTCATGAAAGCATGCAAAAACCGAGTTAGCAGCAATGGGAAACATCCCTATGAGTTAGAGTGATGGGACATGGTCTCATGCCCCGTCCCTTCTCAGTACCTGCATGTATTTGGGATGCCGCATGACTTGTTCCCTAAGTATCTAAGAATATCCCTAAGAAGATGTATCTAGAGAAGCAGGAACTCAGCAAAACTCAGGTTGCTGCGCCAGGCAGTTGTGGTGCCAGGCACCTGTGCTTAAGGCAGGGAGATTGCCCACCCCGTGTTCTCAGTGTGCTCCCTCTGCTAGTGTCCAAACAGGAAATGTACGGATGGTCAGAAACTATATAGAAACCAATCAATAATTTTGATTCCAAGCCCCAGCAATGCTGTAAGACACAGACTATGGCTTTCCACTTGCCATATTCAGTGCAAGCGTCAGGAGTTACAAATTCTCCAAAAAATATCATCAGCTCTTCCATGTACATCAGCCTCACGTCAGTGAGCCTCTACAGGATCATGGTAAGAAATTGTGCCTCATAGTACGCCACATGATAGCACGGGCATTTGGTATTGAGTTTGCCACCTCTTTTCCCAAGTTTTTCACCATCTTTCCCCAGGTCTTTATGAGAAGCTACCAAGGAAGAGTCATGAAGGAGAGCATGTAGGAGTTAAAGGCAATTGATACAGGGTTCAAAATGATGCAAGAGTAATCTATGAACAACAGAGTTAAGGACAAATAAGAGGATTTTTTAGCTACTTCAGGAAACTTGCAGAAACTTGGGGAAAAGGAAGCTTAGTAATGGCTTCAGTCTGTTTCTAGGTGGAAATAGCAGAACAGTTAACAATAATGTAGGAAAGGCAGAAAAGCTTGGTAACTATTTTGGGTCTTTATTTGGGGAAGAGCCAGATGAAATACAAAAATCATATGATGATGATGATGATGAAATACATTGTATTACAACAGGCACTGAGGAGGATGTTAAACAGAAGCTAATAAAGTTTGGCATCAGCAGGTCTAGGTAACTTGCATCCAAAAGTTTTAAAAGCATTGGCACAGAGTATCTTTAGACCATTAATGTTGATTTTCAATAAATCTTGGAACACTGTTAAAGTTCCAGTGGACTGGATGAAATGTTGTACCAATATTTTGAAAGGGTAAACAAGGTGACCAGGGTAATTACGACCTGCCAGCCTCACAAGAATTCTGGGTAATATAATGGGACATTATCTACTTTACTTGATTAAAAAAGAATTAAAGGATAGAAACACAATAAATGCAAATCAATGTGGAAAATAAATCTTGCCAAAATAATTTGATTTTTTAATAGCAGTACAAGTTTAGTTGATCAAGGTAAGTAGGTCTGCAAAATATTTGTTTTGGTAACTTGCAGCATTTTAATTAAGAAGCCAGAATGATACAGACTCATCACAGCACATATTAAACTGTTCAAACTCTAGCTAACTGACAGTTACAAAATGGGGAAATGAGAAGTCATCATCAAGGAATGTGTTTCTGGGTCCTGTAGCAATTAGTTCTACATGATATTGTATTGATATTAATGGCTCTAAGGGAAGCATAAAATCATCACAAAGTTTGCAAGTGATGTAAGCAATAGGGAGCCATAAATAACAAGTCATGATGTAAAGTATCCCAGACAGCTCAATAAAAAGTAATATGCATTTCTGTACAGCCAAATGTAAAAACATGCACCGAAGAATTAAGACAATGATTATAGGATGAGAGAATTTGTGCTCTAAGAAGTTAATGCTCAAAAACCTCGAGAGTCATCACATATAATGAGAAGAAAATGAGCAGGTGGTGTGGTGCTGTGGCCAACAAGCTGATGAAGCCCTTGGTTTTATAAAGAGGAGTATATAGAAAGATTTCCTTATTTATTTTTCTGGTACTAGTCCAAGTGCTCCTGGTATCCAAATTCCCTAATTCCTAACAGAAGCTGAAAAAGACGATGGTTCAGAGAAGACCCATAAGAATGATTTAAACTGAAAGTGAAAATGTTCAATCTATTTCAGTGTCAAAAAAGAAGGTGCAGGAGTGACTCTATCACAGGTTTTAAGTACTTCTAAAATTCAGTGACTGTATGCTGAAGGCAGATGCATTCAGCTTCCTGATGAAGTCTTCTACCAGTGATGGTAATTAATCACTGAGACACTTTTGGGAGGAACAAGTTAGATTTCCCAGCACTGGAAGTGCCAAAATGAGGTGCTTTTAAAACCTCTATTTTAACACAAGCAGGAGTTCAGTGCTGTAAGTCTGTTACCCATGAAATACAACTATGTGACCACAGCTGTGGATTCTGGTTACTAGTCTATGCAGAAGTTGATTTCCTTGGGCAGTAAGAAGTAACAACTTGTCATCCATTTCAACATCATCTGACACAGATCATGTGTTCTTGAGCACATGACGGGAGCAGCCATGTGGAATGTTTATGTTGGTTGAAGGGATGGGTGGACTCGTTCACAGAAGGCAAATCTTTTGAAGCATATTGCATACAAAGATAACTTTCCTCACTCAGGAGTTTGAGACATGCATTGCTGGAAGCTGGGAGGTTACTTCTGGCAAGTGTAACTATGTGATTATCCTGCTACTAAACTCTTACTCTGGCATCTCCTTCTGGCCACTGTCACAGTTGGGATACTGACCTTTCTCATGCCAAGCAGTCCCTCAGGTCCACCTCAAAGCTGACTCACCCCTGATCTCTGAACAGTGGAGTGGGAGTTTTAGCAGGAGCAGAGAATAGGTCTTGATAATAAATGGGCATAGGCGCAGGAGGGCAAGAACCAGGGGAAAGAAGAACAAGAACACTTAACATGAGATCAAAGGCTGGTAGGGGATTGTACGTGAGGCTCTGGACTCCCCAGAATCTGGCCTTGATAGAAACATTCAGGAGCCTCCCAGTCTGATCTGGTATCATTAAACAATTAAGAAACCTTGCAGCAAAATGTTAATTACTTTCCCAGTGTAGTTCCTCATACAAACACTCAGTCTTCTACTGATATGCAAGATCTCGAGTGGAAAAGACCTGTGCTGTGAACCTAAGCATCCAAACCTCTTGGGTGACTGAACTGAAGCTTTCATTCACAGTTCCGTGGAATAAAATGTCGGGTTTTTTCCATATAGTTGCTAGTATAGTGCTTGCATACCACACTGACAGAAACAATACTCTAAATATTCATTACTACCACCACTGCTAGTGGAATGCTTAGTGACCATTTAACCAGTTTCTGTTGTGAAAAACCAACCGGCTGATTATGCCCTTAGAAGGACACCAAGAGACCAGCAAATGAGGATTAAGACATCGTGATTTTGCCCTCTAGTGGCTGAGCGACTAGTCCAGCTCCTGGGGTGTCTGTCTTAATACATCTTTATCACCTCATCAGCCTCGAATCTTTGATTTTTCTAAATTTTGTGCAGGCCTCATCCATTATACTCAAGTACTATCTCCACCAGAACAATCTGAATCAATAAAAACGCTTGGCTAAACATCCTCAGAATCCTATGTTAAGGCTAACTCAGTATTAGTGAGTCATACAATAAAGCCACTAATACATGGGCACTTAATTAATCTATGATGCATTTTCCACCAGATATGACTTAATCTCTAGAAAAGAAAAAGACCTGCTAGATCACCTGTTGCATGGGACAATTCAGAGTAATTCCGTGCTGAATACCTGTTCTTATTTTCTCCAGTTTAAATTTTATACATGCTATGTACTATTAGGACTAAAAAAAAAGATGGTATTTTAATCCTTTCCAACAGTAAATTCACACAGACTATGCATTTAAAAGGGGGCATAACTTCTTTACTGTCTATGCTGGCTAAATCTTGAAACATCCCTCAATTTCTCCCCATATTCCAGACACTGGCCTAGAGGGTCTAAAAGATCTGTGTCTGTATCTGTTCTAAATTTCTGTGTGAGCTTGAACAAGGGCTTTGGACTTTAATTACATCTTGATTTTTTCTTTTTCTCTCCCTCTGGCACCCATTTTAGCTTATTAGCTCAAGATTCATAAGGAAACAACACTTACGCAATTAAATTGTTTGTCTTTCTCTTCCCCTCCCTCCTTCCCACATCTTTAGGATCTCTTGGCCAATTTCTGCCACAGCTGAAAAAGTGTAAGTCTCAAAGGAAATTAAGTTCTTACAAGTTTTGTGGCAACCCATGGCCAGACACAGAGGAGGCAAGCCAAAGCAAATCCAGCTCAGCTGGTACATATTCAGTGTGGCAGCAGCCAGTTTGCTAATCAGCACTTAGGCAGTCGGTATACCTGCATCACCGTGTTACTCCCAGCAGTCGCTGTTTTGGCCCTCGAGCATTGCAGAGGAATCTGAGGTCATTGTGGTAGGAGGGTCAACATGGTTGTGGCAAGGCTAGGGTTATGGCAAGAAAAAGATCAGAGGGTGAAGACACAAAGCCATGTGCAAACAAGGGCTATTTTTCCAATACTTGTGGGACAACTTTTCAAGGGTTGTTATTGGGACTTGGTATTTGAGACTGAGATGTGATACTTGGGTAATTTGAAAGCCTCTGCTAAGCAGGGAGTCAAATTACAGGATTTAGTGGTCCCTGTTAACAAGAGAACAATAAACATTTGGATCGTTTCGTTCTCATTATTTTGCTATTCATCTGTATTTGGAAGCCCTGGAAATGCTTAAGTACCTTTCTGACTATGTTCCTGGCCTGGCCAGAAGCTTGAAATGCCTTTAGTGAATAGCCACAGGGTGTGAATATTTGTGAAGGTGTTCCAGATGAGCATGTCTGTGCTCAGTAACAAAAAACCTCCCAGGATCTGGAACCGGGAGAAACGGGTTCTTGTTCAACTCTTTAGCTGACTTGCTGAGTGACATTTTAACCCATCTGATCCTCTCTTCTTGTATGTACAGTAGAAGTAGTTATATTTACAGCATGAGTAAGTTGCATGAGACCTTATGAAGGTCTGTCAAACCACTTTGAAAGTCTCCTATGAAAAATGTTATTAGGATGATTACATGAAAAACTATCATTTGGAAGATATGAAATCACCACCTAAATATGTGCTTTCTGGTTCACTGAAACAAAAGACCTTTGAGATTCAAAAATGAATAGGAATGAAAAATCAGCTCCATCTGCAGAACTTCATCTTCCCAAAATGCTGAGAAATAATGCATTTTCCATCTGAAGATCTAAAAGTACTTTACAAATAGTTGAAACCTGTTAGCCCCCCTGTGAGGATTAAGTAACTTGCTCTGTATCGCTCAAAAAAGGCATTTAAGAGTTTGAATTAGAATCATAGGATCCCCAGTTTTACATCCTACCCCATGTATATTGGGCTATCACTTGGCTGTGATATTATTTAATCTGCTCAATCATATAAACCTTTCCATCTTTCAAAGATGATAGTACTCCAGGAATAATGTTGGAGCTGTGCCAGAGGATGCTGGAAGGCAGGAGAACCGAGATTCTCCATGTTTGGATAGAAGTCATAATTCATGCCAGTCTGGCCTAAAAAATCTGCCTTAAGGAGGGAAGGACCAGCATATCTCTCAGCTTCTAGAAGGAAGTTTCTGAGCTGTTGAGAGCCCTTTCTAAAAAGCCGTATGTGCTTTTCCATGCATGCCACCAACACTTCACGGCCAACAGGAAACACAATGGTGAAGAACAGGTGATTTTTAAACTGAGAATCTCCAAAACTAGACCAGATATGGGCCTACAAGAGAGCTCACCAGCTCATAAAGTAAGTCTACATAAATAATCGTGTGGCATTTGTGTGGGCTTCAGTGAACGTACTCAGTGCATGATGCACTCGCTCACAGAGGCAAGACTTACTCAATGTGCTGGCTGAGAACAAACCACATCAGACACTTCAGAAAGGAATTCCATCAGCTAACAGTAGGACAGAGGATGTTTTGTGGAGGATTTTTGAATGACGGTTTTTATGAACAGAACCCACTCCCTCGGGCATTGACACTTCAGATTCAAGGAAAATTCTAAGAACAAAACAATTTTAGAGAAATCAGAACGCTACAACTCAAATTTAATTATATAAAGTACAAAATAATTTCAAACTGAAAAATTATTTCAACATAGGTATTATTAAATAACCCACTATTAAGAATGTCGATGTGATATCTTTTGATGTGAGAATCTTTTCTTTTGTTTCTTCCAACATAACTATATTCTATGACCAAAAAAGGTGTCAGATTTTTTTTACAGATTCGGTATACAAACTAAATAAATCAGTTCGTTGTGGTACTCGCCTAATATAAATGGACACATTTTATACAGAAAAATATCTAATCCTTTTAAAATCCTGTTTTAATCTGTGATGTCTTGTAACAGTGAGTTCCACACACTAGTTGTGGTACTTTAAAAGTATTTTCTTCCATCAAATATAAATGCTCTGCTGCACAATATAACTAAATACCCTTTTTTTCCTCATATAGGAACAATCAGTTTTACTTTCTCTATATAATCTTCTATTCTGTTTATTTCCACCGTGTTCCTTCTGATTCACCTGTGTTCTGCAAAAATGATGACACTTTCAATTTATCTTTAAATCATGAGTTTCTCTGCATCTTTATATAGTGCCATTTTCAGCTTTTAGATCCTCAGTTATATCCTTATTGAGACGCTGAGGGCTGTGGCCACCCTGCTTGAGCAGAGGGTTAGAGACCTCCAGAGGTCCCTTCCCACCTCTACCATTCTGTGATTATGTGAAAGGCATCTAAATATAAATCAAAGACCACGGTGGGAACACAAAGTAAACAGATTAAGGTCAGAAACTACTGCTTCTGACTTCTTGTATAGCAGACGTGTAAGAAGAGCAGCAGCAAACAGTGATGCACCCCCTCTCCGCATGCCTTACAGACTTTAGTGTGGAGCACTGGGGCCCTGGAGAGGGAGCGCTACAGTAATTTTTTTCCTCAGTACCTTCCTTCATCACCAGATTTGCAGGTCTGTGAACCTGAGGGAGAAGAAAGGAAGCTGCTTGTCTCAAAAGGAGAGGGGAGGACACAGAGGGAAGAAGCCCAGTGAGTCCTGGGGCACAGGAAGGTAGAAAATAAGGGACAGCAGGAGCAGTGAGGGCACACATCAAGCAGAAGCTATGAGCTTCATGCAAGAAGTTGGAAGACAAGAAAAGTATTTCCTAAGTTTCCAAAGAAGCCTTCAGTCCAGTTGTAGAGCTGTGAACATGTCTATGAGCATGCATTACATGTTTCCAGTACGGTTGGTTTTGTTGTTTGAGGGGCTTTTTTTTGAGGATGTAAGTAAACAGAAGTATAAACCTTAACCTAGAATATCTTTTCCTCTTTCAATGTTTATTTGAAGCGTTTGATCTAATATGTATATATGTATTTATCCTTTAGGTCTTTCTGGATACAAAGGAAGAACTGGGTTTTCTTTAGAAAGGGAAAGAACTGAAACTTACTTGAAAGGAAGTGGTAGATATAAGTTGGCTCATTGTTACCTTAAGCATTTCCCTTCTTTGTTGTGCTGGAGATAAATGAATAGCTGCTATGCATGGACATACATGACTCTGAAGCTGTTTCCTGACTTTTTACAATTAAATCATTCAATGCATGATAGAGTCAAACTCCAGCAAAAGGCATTTTATTCTTGATGGAATCTGGCAGGCACCACTTCAGCAACACAGTCTTGGGTTATCTGCTGTTGGCATGCTGATTTTCCCACCCTACTTCTCCTTAATTGACAGTGGGTGTGGCAGGCATCAAAACCACCATCCTTTGTGCATACAATTTTTCTAAGCTAAGTCTTCTACAGAAGAAAGGCTCACACATCTGTGCTGCAGATACAGATACATCTTCCCTTCCCCTTAAACAATTCAGGTTGCTCAAGTTCAACCACACTTAAAAGAGACAGCTGGTGACCGCTGTAGGAGAAAGTCACAAATGACTGCCACTATTGAAGGCACAGCAGAAGGAAGGCAGCCAGTGTGGTAGCTGTTAGCAGCAGGTGGCTTGTCAGTCAGCCACATGTAAGTCTACTCTTCTTTGTATGGTTATTCCTTTCCCAATAGAACTACCACAGGGAATACAGAGCCCATACCTCAGGGAAAAGGTGTGATAGAAGGCAGGTAGAGAAGGAGACTGTTAAAAAACATGGGCTCCCCCTGCTTTCATTAGTTCTTGTTCACACACACAAAGATTTGTTTAAGTACACCCTAAAGTATTCAAGGCATTAATGAAAATCCAAAGCATCTTGTTCATTTCAATTGCTTCTCCACCCACATTCTTCATTGAATTAAAGGATATCCTACACACGCTTTTGTTTCACTTATTCCCCAAAGATCGTTTCATCACACACCAAGCAAGGATCTTCAGCATATTCATAGTAACGTCTCAGTCATGGCATTCAGCATTATGATGTTCCTGGCACAAGGGATGTTATTAAAGGATTGAAGAGATGAATAGATGGTAGATTTCCCCAGGGCAGCACATCAGAAAACGGACATCAAAAGAACCTGGCTCAAAATGCAGCGGGTATTACCAGCTTCTGGCAAATTTCACTTATTTCTGAACAGTAACACTGTCAGGCTGCATTAGGGACACATCCATCCTAGAATACCTCCCTAAAACTATGTTTGCTTATCCAGTAAAAGCACTCTCATTTCAACACCCACCCCCTCTAGCTAAAGACAGCATAATCTTCATTAATCAAAAATATTTTGGGCCAACTCCAGATACAATCTTACTCAAGTCATTAGCAATATCCCAGAGCAAACATGGCACAGGCTCTGTAGCCACCAAAGTTATCTTTGTTTTCTTCAGTCATTTTTCACAAACCCAACTGGACTGCCCCAGAAACCCTGCAGATCTCCAAACACGTGAATATCTCTTCCAAGACATGCAAGTTGTCACATATTACATGTCATCTTCACAGACCCCAACAGGATGACAGGCCACAGTCTGTGACAGGAAATTTTTTAAATTTCTATTTCCTCTTTCACCAAGAACTGGTTGGGATTTATTTTCTTAAAGCTATTTTGAACCATGAGCAACAATTCCTGAGTAGATATTGAGGAAGGAGAAGCACATGTACTGACATGATGTCACCACCTGAATTACTATCCTGGGATATAAAAATAGTTTAAAAAGCAGCATGGCCAAAATTACCGTATCATTTAATTACAACCTACTTTCATGACAGGCCGTCAGTTAATTAAGAGTGTCAAAATGGTGAAATGCCTCCAGCTTCCACATGCTTTGCAAATGACATGGAAGTCATCTTTTTAAATAGCAACAGCTTAACTGAAAGTGTAAAACCCATAGTGAAACACTTTGAAAAATGAGGCAGTCAGCTGAAATGACATGAAATTCCCCACACCCTACATTCACTGGGGAAGTTGTAACCATTTAATTTGCTCTCCGAAGATCATATTCACCTGACAATTCGTGTTCAAACTATTTTTCTGAAATGTATATAATTTTGAAAGTGTTACAAAACAGGAGCCCTAAGTGACTGTGGTCTGTCAGCTATGCCCAAGGCACTGTCCCTGTCCCTCCAGACTGCTACGATACACACATCTGTAAAGCAGGAAAAAGCTTCAAGGGAGGTGCAGTTTGGGGTTTTTTTCTTCAGAAAAAAAAAAAGTCACCTTCACCAGTTCTCAAGTAACACATACAACACTAGAGAAAACTCTGTGTAGAGGGAATGGTGTTTGAATAAACCTGAAAAATGATGGAATTGTTTTACCCATTTATTATACCTGGCACCAAATCCCTTATTCTCCTTATAGGACCATCTTTTTAAATAAGTAATTTTGTATACATGACATAAGATAACAGTCATATATATTGTAGCAAAGCAAAAGACCACCACAACGGAAAGCAGACTGGATAGAAAACTCATGCCTGAGCCAACCACCAAAGGACAGTACCCAAATGCAGAATTAAGCTGAACATCCTGAAACCAAAATGAAAACAGTACAGTCCCCTTTTCCCTCATTTTCTCTTTGCTAATGAGGTGATCCTTTCATTGGACAGCCAGAAAGGAAAAATAAAGTTTTGTTTGGCTTTTGGGTTTTCCCTGTTCTTCTCCTGTCCCTCGCCCAAGGAAAGTGAGTGCTTCACACTGGAAAAAGAAAAAACCTGATGAGCAAACATCTCCCCCTATAGTTTGCAAAAAGCTGAGCACCTTAATAATGAAGAAAATCCTGTCTCTTGGCCGAGTAAACGAACCAAACTAAAAATAAGCCAGAACTTTATGTGGTATGGCAACATGGAAATATATACCTCAAAGAGAGTGCTTGAATAAAAAAGGATAAGGCTACAAGAAAGTAATCTGAGAATTCAGCAGAATTGTGAATCTCATGGCTTCCTGACTGTGGCAGTGTCCAGGTGATTAACAAATTAGGGGTTGGAGAAGATGACAGACTGAACATCACCATAATTTAAGTGTGGGAGTTCATTAGGCCTGTAATTTATGCAATAGGCAAAATTGCAAACTTCAAATACTAGAACGAAGTGAACGCACTTTCTAAACTGAGTTCAAAGTGTTCTTTATTACTAAAGATTTTGATAAAGAAAATATTTGAGCTTTGTAAAAATGCCAGCTATGAAAGTGAAAGCTGACCAGTAAACATAAACAAGAATAGTTCACTTTGCCAGGATGATAAATACCTCCATGCAATTTTCATAAAATGGTGATCGTTCAACAATTTTATGTCTATTTCAAAGGGAGTATGTGTTGGATGGATCCTGTTATCCAAGTCCTCTTGTGCTAGGACACTACCACTATTTCCGTAAGGAAGAAGCCCTGAGCCCTGTAAAGGGACTTTACTGCCATTTACAATTACTGAAACCCAGTTGTCATTAGTTTGACCATCCCTATGGTGATTATCATTTAAGGAAAAGGGTTATCTTTTATTGTGTTTTTACAGAAAACAGTCTAACAAGAATTTATTATACAACAAGGCCCATTAAACAATATGATGATGCAATATTAGTTGCACAGTGTTCTCCCCCGAGTGCTTACCTTCAGTGTTTAACAGACAATTCTTGAGATCTAAGCATTAGCCCAGCAGTTGCTGGAATGGCACTGGATACACCGATTTCCACTAATGGTGAAAAATATCCCCTCTGTTGCAGCTGCACTGGCTCAGCAAATGCTTTGGATATCAGCCTGTGCTGATATTCACGAAAACATGCCTAAAATTCCCATTTGCCAGGCGTGGCATTGAACTTGGACTGGATGAGTCTGGAATCCCACAGGCATTGGCATATCGACACTAAGTCACAAAAAAAGTTGAGTGAAAGGAGCAATATCATCACTAGTGTTTTGTAAAGATCTCCTTGCTGAATACAAGTCACTAATTAGTCCAGGCAGGTTGTGCCCTCTTCCCCATCAGTTCGTTTCTCTTTCACTAGTACATGGGGGGTGGGAAGTGAGATACATGCTCATCGTGATCACATAATTTGTTAAGTCAGCAGCGATGGCAAACAAGGAATCATTCAGTCTTACTGTCACAGCCAAATTCCACCACCAGACGCCCATGGAGGTGTACACACGTAGATAACAGGTCACGAGTACACACACTTTCTGCCCATCCTGTGAACTTGATGGCTCTGCTTTAACCTTCCCGTCCTCCTAGCAGTGTTTTGACTTCACAACAGGGTAGCAACTCCCTGCTCAAGCCAAAGGGCATTGCTTCACTGGCTGTAATTAAGCCTATAAACCCCCCCAGCTTATTTATGTCTTGCTAAATCACATGATTGAGATTTTGTGGAGTACTGCGAGTCAGAGCACTTGGGAAACCCTGAGGTGTTGAGGAAATAGCCACACAATGAGGGATGTCTGTAAGTTGCTCAGGTTTGTAACTCAGAAGTCAGTGAGCTGAATGTTTTAAGTTTGCTAAAAAAGGTTGGTACATACCCCATTTCCAACTGCTAAAACCCTTGCAAAACTTTTTTTACTATGATACAGGATTAAGCACAATGTTAGCCAATACAACAGGGCACAGTAAATAATAGTACGTTACAGTAGGAAACTGCTTTTGGGGGTTGGGTGGGGGGGGAAGAAGCTTTTCAGCATCTTTGCCATCTGCCCTTTATCTTGCTTTTACCAAACCAGAGATTTATTCTGAGTATAAAACTTGCAAATATTTTTGCTTTAACAGGATTACTTAACTGTGGTAGGAACAACTGTTAAAGCTTGTTTTTATTGTGCAAGTAGACAACGCATGTAATACCTCCCACAGCAATTTTTTATGGGACTGATCACGAGGGTAAGATTAACTGAAGACAAGTATTTAATCACCTCTCTCTCATCTTGACTTGTCTAAGAGTTCACACAGAACGGAAAAGATGGAACCAAGGCACATCTCATACAAATTCTAAACAGATTAATGTCTCAGCAGAGAAACTAATAAAAAGAATTTCTCACCATGTTTATTCAATGCAAGTGAGGTCTCGTTCCGAAGAGTTACCAGTTCATTTGTTCTTTCCTGACAAATACTGGCCATCCCGAACCATAGTGAACCTGAGGGCCCAGGCAGTTTGGAAGCGTTAGCGTACTGTGATGTCAGGCAGACAAATTCAACAGCTGTTTCAACAGCTATAAAGGAAGAGGACAAAACTAGCAGTCACAAAGGAAAATGCACTTGGTGTACATTCCAGGTGACAGTACTGTGAGCTGTGGAGGAAACGCGGGTTTAAGACATCTAAACCTTTTATTACAGCTTACTGCAAACTCACGGAGTGCTTGTGCAGATTAAAACCATAAGAAGCGTGTGCATTTTTCATGCAAGTTTCCATCAGTTAAGATGCTAATGATGTATGTCTTCTTGTTCCCAAAGAACAAGCAATCTTGTTTAAAGAAGCCACCAAGTTCTCAGTGACCCAGACTGCACTACAAAAATCCTCTATAATTCAACAAAATCATCAGAACATACGAAACAATAGCTAAATTATCCCTTCAAATTTTACTACAGTCTTTGAGAGAAAAAGAGCGAACGGAATATTTTTACGGAAAACCCATTTCAAGGTTCTCAGGAGAACTGAGGTGGAAAAATCACCGTGTAATGGGATAAACTACTACGATTTCAGGGCTGGAAGTGGCCAGCGTGATTTCTCAGTGTGCACTCCAATGAAAGAAACTGCAACTCAAAGGGCAGAAGAGATAGAGGTAATAATATCTCTGTGCTCAAAAGTTAATAGTTTACAACATAAATCATGCAGCTGAGAGATAGGTGATAGAGAAAAAGACTAGAAAACATTAACACATTCCCTGTTTTTCAGAAAACTGACATCACTTTTGTGTCAAAATAGGAAGCTCAGCAAAATATCCAGCAGGAGATTATGAGAAAACCTGGTGCCTTTCAGTCTGTCCTGGTTTCAGCTGGGACAGAGTTAGTGGTCTTCTTAGTGGTTAGTACAGTGCTGTCTTTTGGCTATGATGTGAGAACAATGTTGATAGGACACTGATGTTTTTAATTGTTGCTGGGCGATGTTCATACTAAATCAAGGACTCTTCAGTTTCTTGGGCCCAGCCAGCGAGAGGGCTGGAGGGGCACAGGAAACTGGGAGGGGACAGAGCCAGGACAGCTGACCCAAGCTAGCCAGAGAGGTGTTCCATACCATGGAACGGCATGCTCAGTATATGAACTGGGGGAAGAAGGGGGAATGTGGGGACATCCTGCATTATGGCGTTTGCCTTCCCAAGTAACCGTTATGCATGATGGAGCCCTGCTGCCCTGGGGATGGCCAAACACCTGCCTGCCCATGGGAAGTAGTGAATGAATTCCTTGCTTTGCTTGCGTGTGCGGCTTTTGCTTTACCCTTTTCTCCCACCTTTCCATTTGCTATTATTATTATTGTTAGTATTATTGTTGTTCTTACCTCTTTATCCTGTTTAAACTATTACATTGTTCTTATCTCAACCCTTGACTTATACATTCCTTTTCCGCTTCTCCTCTCCATCCCTCTGAGTGAGGGGGAGTAAGCAACTGGTTGCATGGTGCTTGGTTGCCGGCCAGGGTTAAACCACAACACAGTCAAGCTGAGGAAGCAGGCTGTGAAAAACTTCAGACAGGGAAATAAATCCTTATTCAAGTAAAAATATTTTAGGCCCTATTTGCTTTCTTTCATAAACATGCAAAAGTGCAAGCCATCACTAATTATAACTGCCAATCACAAAGCAGACAACAGTCTCCAGCAACAGAGCAAGCGTTTCAAAATGAACAGAGCAGAAATTTTAGTTGCATCATTACTCCCTGGAGACTGTGAAAATGCTGTAAGCAAGTTACAGCTATTTTCAATTGAAAACCATGTGTCAGAAACCATTTGAAACCAGATCTTGTCACGAAAAGGGAAATGCCTTATTAAAGATCCAGTAAATAACTTAAAAAGCAATTTTTCAGTGAACAAGAAACCTACAGCATGAATCAAAACTTCAGCAGCTTGCCCTCCAAGATATCACTGCTCACCTAAAAAGCAACAGGCGAGATGGGCTCACAGGGGAGGGCTGTGTTCAGGTGCCATGCAGCTCCAGAGCCATGGGATGGCTGGGGCAGAGGGTGGCTGCGGTAACAGCACACTGGGGTCACATGCTGCAGCTTATCAGCCCACAGTACAGGCAATGCCTGTGCCTCACAAGGCGGAGTGAACCGTACCGACCCGCTATTTCACAATTAAAAGTTTAAGAACAAACTGCAAGTTCCAGTATCTGATCAGACTGGTCTCCCAAAGCATCAATATGGCAAATCCTTCCCTTCTTCCCAAGCTCAGTATGACCCTGGCAGCAGCACCGCAGGTTTGCCCACGCTGTTGTGCCAGGACAGCCCTCTGAAGCAGCGCAAACAAGCAGCAGGGTTAAAAGGCTAGTCCAGTCTGCGGAGCTGGTTTGTGTGATGGTCATCTCTACCAAGCCTGCCCAAAAGGACTGCGTGCAAACGCTCTCCTTTTAAAGGGAGGTTACCATTTATTTCAGATATTTAAACCTACCTAGCAGGTGGTAAGGCAAAGCCAACCAAGATGGGCCCTGAAGCTCGTTTTCTCTGCAGGCATCTGCTCATGCCTACAGTACCTGTGGGTTCAAACGCTGCCATCACGGCTCAGAATACAGTTTCACAAGCTGGCTGAGCCATCTGAAGCAAGCACCAGGAGGAGGAACAGTCGAGCTCTTAGTCCAACTGCCTGGTCAGCAGCTTTAACAGCAAGGTGAGCTGAAAACCAGCTGAAAACTAACTTCACAAAAAATAATTTACAACCAGATGAGCAAGCTGATCCAGCTGACCTCAGACATCAGCTACTACTGCTGGTGCTTAGGAAAGCGAAAGAAGGGGAAGATTTTCTCTCTCTGTGGCAGGGAAGCCTGAGATTAGTGAAGGCCTTTCAGGGAACTTCACTCTTGGTGTGCAAAGGTCTGGTATCCTGATGACAATCTGCTGAGATTTTAAGTCTTCACTTACCTGCATCTGATAATAACTTGCTTCACTTGGAAGTTTCCAGCTTCATACAATTCATGGCCTCAAAATCAGACCTGATGTTCTCAAAATGTAGTTTGTGCCACATTTCCCTATGTCTGTAGAGAGCTGGTGACATGGCACTGGCTCTTCTTTGTCAGCTAAGTTGTATTAGACAATCTAAAAATACATTAAATACTTTCTAATGTTAGTTTTTAACACAAGCAGTTACTATAGCTGCTGCAAGGATGTTGCAAGAAAGAGCAAGAGGTTGCATAACTTATCTGGGATATCTCCACCGGAAGGTCAACGTTTGCCTTAGCATTGATACTTTTTATCAAAAATATTAAACACTCCTCCAAAATGAGCAGATAATCTCCTTTACTCCAAGGAGACAACTAATTTAGCATAGTTAGAAAATCCATCTGCAATGCAAAACTCAAGGAAATGCCACCTAGTATTTGAGAATCTGACAGATCTCAGGTTGCCAAGCAAAAGTAACGAGTCTGAGCAAGCTGTGGGCCTGTTGTTTAGTGAGAGAGTGTTTAATAGTACTGACAGCCCACCAAACAGAATGCATTTATCATGTGGAAGTAAGTAGCTCTTTATACCACTTGCACAGATTTAGCTCATTTCTCTCAAGACGCATCCAGGTTTTGTGTTCATTAATTAACTCATGTGTGCATGAGTTAAAGCAGTACTCCTGAAATAAAGGCAAACCAAGGCACTGGAAGACGTACGAGTTTGGTTTTTCTTGCCAAATACACTGAAATGTCTGAAACGAAAGCCCAGTTCCCAACACACTGCTCTCGATATCAACCCAAGCTCGCACACAAACATACCGAGACCACTGATTTCTGAGTTAGTCTCTTCACTTGCTTGGCTACCCGACTCCTTGATTGATGCCGTGGCCCTCATATTTCTGAATAAATCCACGAAGCTCTTCAGTGCCTGTAAACCGGTCTTTGAAAGCGAGGGGATAAAAAAATAAAAATGACTTGACGGGAAAGCAAACAGTTGAACATGAATAACCACTCCCTATACTTCTGCTGTCACTTCTATCAAGTTGTTACAGCTATTGTTGTGATGTGCTTATGTTCCACATCACTTCATTTGCTCAAGTACAAAACATGGATCATTTAATTAATCTTGATCTCCAGAACAATCTGTCTGTTCACTTTGTTAAACAAACAAGCATTATCTTCAAATAATAATAATGAGACTAATCTTAAGTGCCAGTGGAAGAATTCACTCACTCACCTTCACAGATGGGGCAGTTTGCTCAGCCCCTCTGTACATCCCCACTGTCTGGAGCAACACAGTCTGATTCCAGGGAAACTTATGAGGATCCTTCCTGGGGCATTCCTCAGTGAAGGCATGAATTCATCTCTTACATATGGCACAAATTTACTGCTCTAACTTCCTCAGTTCCTTCCTGTTAACAGCAATACACTGGTCAATCAATGCACTGCTCAGTAATTAAATCACCTGTAAGACCTCCAGTGCTCATCCTGTACACACCGAATCCAAAACATTATTTGCGATTCTGGCAGAAGGGAGTTCATAGCAACACCTAGATCCTATGGGAAGTTGACAAATACTAGTGAATTATCAACATATTTCAGTAAAATTTCAGAAGCAGTTCTAAATTCACGCTTATTGTCCTTATGCACTCTTCCCATATTCCTACATAAAGTTAAAAATTCACCTAAACCCTATTTTTTTTTCCAGGTCTGTAGAGTATGTTAAACATTCTTTTTGTATAAACTCCTTCCACCCTACCAATCCTCTTGGCTGCAAACTTGTTACCTAGTGCTACACGAGCCAGCCCTTACTGGGGCTCAGCACCAAGCCTCCAGTGTTACTGACTGTACTGTAATCCCTGTCACCCATCATACATGAGGTTGGTTTGTTGGTTTTTGGTTGGGGTTTTTTTTTTTCCATAGAGCAAGCGCACCACAACTGCACGTTTTCACAGATGCTCTCGCCTGAGAGAAGCCAGCCAGACCCAAGTTTCCCATCCATTAGGATGGGAACCACACAGAACTCCCAGGAGTTCGGGCAGGAAGACTAGCATTTTCAGTCTTCCACATTTGCCAAGTTCTCAATTCTTTGGTCTTCACTGATTCAGCTTTCATTCTCCCACATACAACCCAAGAGATGTTTCAATTCGCCTTCTGCTCTATCTTCCTAATTTGCAAATCACTGCCAAGTTCTTTAATATGTCAACAGTGTTTCAGCACTAAGTGATAAGCTCAAGGGCTTCACAAGTACCGTGGTCACCATGCTTCAAGCAAAGGAACATTTTAACATTCACCTTTACATGGGGAGTTTTTATTGTACCAATGCTCCCCAAAACTACTTTTAGTAACTTTGCATTTCCATCAGCATGTACAAACAGTTTCCAGTTGCATCATGAATAAATACGAAGAAAAAGAGCTTTTCCCACAACAGCCTTGATGGGTTACTTTTAATTAAAATCAGTTTAATGATTGATAAGCTCTAGTATTTCCAGCAGCAAATGATAAGTGGTTGACTGTTTCCAGATACAGTGAAAAAACTGAAGATAATATAACTACATAAGCTAGCATAGTTAGTTTACTGGTTGTCAAACATAGGAAAGACTGAGTTTAGCATGTCAATTGTCATGACCAAGAGCAAAAATTAAACGAGTATTCTGTAGGAACCTGAAAGTTTAGCTATATAAACTCACAGAATCATTGTTTCCAATGCTTACTCTTCATCTCTCATGTAATACCTCTGCTGTACTTCCTACATCAGAAATCCATGAGCACAGATTTTCTGTATCTGATTAGTATTTAGGGGGAGGGGATGTCCTATACATCAACTCAATACAGTTGCTACTTCAAAACTTTCTTCATTCATGCCCCTTAAGCAAACGGAAGAACACTGCAAATACCTGTTTCCTAGTATCTTTCGTTTGCTCTTTGAGCACGCGGAGGCAGCAAAAGGCTGTTCATTGTACCTGTGTGCACACGAATGAAGACACCTCTTCCTTATAACCAAAACAAACACATCTGCAGCCAACTTGAGATTAGCCACATAACAAACCAAAGTTTCATTCTGCAGGGAACTCACTCATTCACTGCAGGGAAAAATAAGATTGTGGGTATAGGGGAGTGTAAAATCCTAAAGCTCTAACAGGACCCTCGCTAGGGCTACCTGTATCTGCCTCAGTGTCAGCAAGGACATAGTGCCGTTGCAAACAGCTGCTGCATCCATCTGTTGTTCCCCAGCTAGTGCTGGTGGGAGGAGAGACAACACACAAGAGGGAGCATTTCCTCTTTTGTACTGTTATTTTATTTTTGTAGTAAGATCCATGTAGTATATAAAATATAACAGGAAAAAGTGAACAAAGCCTATAAAATAAACTGAGCTCAGATGACAAACCACTACAGCTCTGCTTTCGTGGTTTTATGTTACCAGAACCCATGTACTGTTTACCTTGTACTTCTACAGTTCTCTAGCATATGAACCTACATAAAAAGCTGATATGTTCCAATTAAGCCATAGTTAAGTGACAGATGTAGAGGAAAAAATGGCTTTCTTAAGCCACAGCTGCCCCTGACACAGGTTGCAATGATGTCTAGCTATACCATAATGCACACTACATCAAGAACCTTTAAAAAGCCTCTGAGAAAATGGATTCACATTAAGCATTTTAAAGAAAGGTCATAAATACTGCACTGTACCAACAGTACCTCCCAATATCCTCCTTACGCCTAAGGAGCATTTGTGGTTTTTAAGAAGCTACTACATAGATGACACCAAACCTAGAGGTAGGTTATAGGCAAAGGTAAGTTACAGGCAAAAAAAAAAAAAATATCCCTTTAGAGCTAGTCATTGCACAAACTGCCCCGCAGAAGGCAAGGCAAAGTGTCAACAACTCTCTCCTCCCACCTTAAACATTACTCACACGGTGCATTTAATTCCTAGTGCCATAAGAATGACAACGGATCATCAGCTGCCTGTAAATGCAGTCATGCCAAGAGAACAGCTTGAAGTTATTCAAGCAAAAATCTGTTACTGTGCAAAACTGGTGCACTGGACTGTTACCAATGAGACCTCCAAGTTCAGGAAGTGACCTGATGGTAGAGAACCAAGGTGTCTGTTTTCCTTTTGACATGGGAAATACTCTACGTAATTAACAGGAGAACATACTGCTAAGCCTACATGGAAGGAGTCAAACATCAGCTTGTCTCAAAAGGTTAAGAGACAAGAAGAAAAAAAAAAATAAAGAAGAAAAGTTAATAAAAAGCACACTCTTCTGAGACCAAGTTTTCTTATTCAAAAAGTTAACGTACCAAAACAAGCAGGCACAACAGCTTGTCTATGGTATCATCTGGGATCAACACAGGGTTGATTAACAAGTATCACGTGTACATTTCAACAGGGATGAGAAACACATCTGCAAATACAATAGTTAACAGCAAATTAAACCCAAGTTTTAATGGTGTAATGCCTTCAGGTCACAAAATGTGGACAAAATTTTCATCTTAACTACCTTCTGTGCACTATTTGGTGATAATCAAAAGTAACAATGCTGAAGATTCATTTTATTTCTACTTCCAAAGGAAAAGGGGAAAAGGTTAAATAAGTGTTCTCCAATTTGTTCTCCACTATATGTACACCCACACACATACACACACGCACATGCACACACCCCTCTGAACTGCACTGACATTTCCTTTTGACCAAAAGAGTAGATCCTGGGAGTAAGTGCAAAATGCAAAATCAACTGACAGAAAATGCTGAACAAACAGCATCATAAAAATACAAAATATTTATATTACTGAACTATTAACAGATGATGTTCTCTGTTTCTTTAAAACTTTGGAACCACATAGCTGATTTCTTAAATCTAGTCCATGCCAGCTTCCAGAACTATTAATGTTTTAGTTAGCTTCATTCTTTGATGCTTCATCAAAGTTTTCTACGAGATCTGAAAGAGATTAAGATAGTTAATACAGTAATGCCCAGTAACATTATCTTAATAAGTTTAATGAAAATGCATATATTATAGGAAAGGTTAAGTAGTTCTTAACTATATTCACGTACACCATTTCTTATGGGCAGATTTCAAAGGGCTTTAGAAAATACAGTTTGAACATACACAAAGGACCAGAAATGCGGGAACACTCAGACGAGCGGAATTTCGAACACAAAGTGATTAAGATCTGATTTTCAGAGGTGCTACACTAGCTGCAGTTCAGTCTTGAGCCACCAGCATTCTTTAAAGAATGCCTGAAGTTAGGCGCCCATTAACTGCTGTACTCCTGGAAACAACAAATTTTAGAGATCTGAAGTTTTCTGCAGTATCACAAAGAAATAAACCAATGCCAGAGCACAAGGAATTGAATCTCTGGGTCCATCAGTTTGTTGTTTTAGCTAATATACCATACTGATGGATATAGTAGAATGTGGTGATCGACAAGGTGGTTATTAATTTCACAAATTAAGAACTTAATATTTTTTATTGAGAAACTTTCAGACACTTACGTAAGCTTTGTTTCTTCTACTGAAGAAATAATAAATAAAAAAAATCGCAACTCCAGACTCTTGATTTAAAGACAAAGTCAACCTGATGACTATGCCAATCATGTAATTCTGCAGCCCTAAAACCCTATCTGGATATTTAGTTCACCTGTTCAACCTCCCTGAGAGTATTTTAATCTATTTTCAACTAAGAATCAAGCAATTTGCACAAAGTACATTTTTTTTTCAAAAACTGGAATCCAAAATTGTATTTTAATGCTGCCTAGTATATGAAGCTTCCCTTAGCAAGTGAGAAGCATAATCAATCACATCAAGAGCTAAATATTTAAATGCACGAATCTAAATGTAAGCGTGTATGTGCCTACCTGGGACATCATCATCTTCTTCATCAATATCTTCAGATTTTGGTGCTTTACTATCCAACACTATAAAGAGAAATTTGGTGCAAAGTTCTCATTATACAGAATTAGGGACAATCACAAAACAAAATAAAAAACACACGGGTGAAAGAAATTCATTTCCCCAACCCCCAGCAGTGACAAACACAGAAATGACTGGATATCAACAGTAAGCAAGCAGCCTGACCACATGGCCTACTTGTGAACATTCCTATACCAAAGTAGGAGCACAGCCATTTTCAAACGCTACAAGGTATTAATGCAGAGCTAGCAAGAGATCAAATGATACAGAAAAAATGCAGTGTGACTAAATCTTCAAACTGAAGTCATGTGTTCCAATGCAACAATAATGTGGTACCAGTCAGCGACCAACATATCATGTAACTCAACTACCAAAAGGCCACAACCGTAGGAAAAAGTACTTCTGTATCAAGGCTCCTGCATCAAACCTAGGCTTCTGTAAGTCATGGAACATGCTACAAGTAATCTAGAGAAATACAAGAACTTAAAAAAAAAAATAAGAGAGTACTTCTCATTGGCCAGACTTCCTGTACTATCTAAAGAAAGCACAGTAAGTATCTATTGGTACCAAGATTGTGCCAAACAAACATGCTGATGACAATCCATCACTGTAAATTTTAAATGATATTTTACATATTAGTAAAGGAGGTAAAAAAACCCTTCAATTAAACTCTGAACATGAAATACAGAAGAAATGACTGATTTGGAAAGAATAACTATTCGTTGAAAACATAACGGGTGACGTATTTTTCAGTTCCAAATACAGACAATGGCAACACATCCAGTTACAGTAGTTTTAACGGCCCTAAATCTAAACTGAACTGTCCCCAGACTCCTTTTAACTGTAAAATTACAGTATTATACCACATAAATATATACACACTCCCCAAGCTCCAATGGTTTTATATTAAGTAGAAAATAACCGTTTTTTTTTAAATTTTGAATCAAATCCTTGATTCTGAGTTCATTTTTTAAAGTCACTGTAGTCACTGTTGAATTCCAAAGGGGATTATAGAACAGAAGATAAAGAAGAGGTTTCTTTCTCCATATCCACAATAGAAATAGGATTTGTATGAAGAAAACTGAATCAATTCTGTGACAAAAAGAACCTGTTGAATTTTTCCAAGTAAGAATGTGAACTCACTTTCTTAAGTATTTTGTCATACACACCTGCACACCTGGAATCACAGCATGTCTGATACCTTTTTTTTTTCATCCAGGTCTCCCTATATAGAATCTTGAAACAACAAAAAAAAACCTGTTGTCCTGCGCTCCTCCTCCCTTGCTCCCATTTCCACAGCAGCAGCAAATAAATAAAAGTACATATGCTTTTGGTCACTTTTTAAGTGACGCACCTGTTGTTAACCTCTGGTTAAAACTTTTAATACTTCATATGATCCTTAAATCAGCAATGAAAGATTCCAAGAAGACCTACCTTGTCTTGGGAATTGTTCAGCTAACTTCCGGAGACTTGTTAAGCTGTCAGCACCAAGCTGGCTTAAAATGCCTGGAAGCATTTCTGTGATCGGTTTAGCCTCTGCATGACCAGTAATTGCAAAAGTGTTAGCAGAGAGGGAAGCTTGAACCTTGGGGTTGTTGAAGTGAATAACTGTTCCATCATCTTTTATCATGTTCACCTGTTTAAATATATTAATAACATTTACCAAAATGTTGCAGCATCTTGATGAACCACCATGATAAATTAATTCAAATCTAATATAGAATATTAAAATTTTTAAAATTACAAAACTAGCATTCCTCCTAGAGAATAATATAACCATGGTAAGAGCATCTGGAACTACCACCACCTAAACTGGAAGTAAAATATGAGTTAATTATAAGATATGGCTTCATACATAGTGTATGAAAACGTAGAATTTAAGAGCTGTAGCGCTTCACGAAATACCCTTATCTAAATGCTAAGTAATAAATGTGCAAGGATTATATGTTCTAAAGTTCACGTATATTTTTAACAAAGCCAAAAAACATACATAGGTTATTAGACTGCAAGGTAGAAATGAGTTAATATCAAGAATGTCCAGGCGAAAAAAAAAAAAAAAAACAAAAACCCAAAAACCAAAGCCAAACCCCAAACCTCTCAGCTTTGTGGTAACTCTTTACGAACTAAAAGCTCTTAATAGAAAAGCCATGCCACATCAGTTTAAGACATCACAGGTCATGCAGATAGATGTGAAAGATCAGGAAAATGTTTCTGTTTCTGCAGCAGAATTGGCAAAGGCACAAGATTTACAATCTGGCCCGCTTGCCAAAGCTGCCCAAGGCAAGGATGCTTCCTGCACATATACACACAGAACTGGAGGTTTATGTACCAGCTGCACTAGAACAGGCTTTTATGCCTTCCCAGTAATTTAATGATGACTCTTCTAAGACTAAGGACATCATAGAGTGATCCTGCTGTCTTCCTCTTCCCTGGTGTTCTGAATCACCAAGAATTAAAGTTTTACAGCCAGTACACCAGCCTGCTTTGCTCCTACTGTCAAAGTTTATACTGGCATTTTTGTACGGGTTTATCATGTTTTTTTAACTTAAAGGGAGACAGAATGGAAAGTTGAAACGGTTTTTCTTCTGAGCATGGCTAAACTACAGTTATGCAGAAAATAATTTTGTCTGAAGAGGAAGATTGTTCTACCCATCCAACCAAACAGTAGTAATAAACTTATGTGACAAAACTCACAAGCATTATTTTTAGTAGAAGTTACAGGAAGAAAACAGGAATTTGGGAACTGAAGAATATAAAATACAAACACATGTAAATTCTCAATCTTCACACAGCAGCAGAGTTCAAAACCAAGTGTGTCGCTTTCCTGCAAAACTAAAGGCTGTCCTATGCTATGCACACAGGGAAATGGTGAAGGCTTCAAGCACAGTTGTCCTCTTAGAAACCTCTTAAAAATCACAGATGAGTTACTAATATTTGACTCAGCATTAATAGCCTCCCCAGACTCTTCTGTCTACACAAAGTTTACCAAAGTCAACTTGTGGCAACCTGAATACAGCAGCATACTGCAATTATGTACCTAGCTATCAAGGCAGAAGCATGTTACATTATCTTGCTTTGTATCAAAACATTTAAAATCCTTACGAACCATGTCTGAATACAGATCTTAGGCTTTGTGTAAAAAAACCCAAACAAGCCAACCACCCAGAAGAACCGTGTCTTCCTTTCAGTTCATATAGTTCAGTGTATACATATCAAGCTTAAGAAAACAGAGCAACTGAAGTGTCTCTGTAGCAGAGGTATGAAAACTTAAAGAGGCAAACCAGGCTTCTACACCGAAGCTGTATTTGCCTTTGCAAGAGAGGTATGCACCAAGTGACCTCTGGAGGCACCCTGCAACCCTGCTTTAATTAATCACAGATTAAATACTGTGCTTCTTTAACCAAGTACTACAGTAACACCAAGCTCATGATGAAGGAACACCTCCTCCCACACAAGCATCACTCTCTACAGTGTTCTGGAAAACTTAAGTGTGTCAGTTTGTATTTCATACATGTCAAATACAAGTAATCAAGTAACATCTGAAACCTTTATATTCCTACTTACATTAACACAGAAGCTGATTCTGTACAGTTTTTGCTGTGCTGTAAGAAATGTCACCTCCTGTGACTACCACAAACAGTTCTGGCAATTTTCATACAGTGAAAGGACCTAATTTCAGTAAGACTGGCAAGTTCTTACTCCAGGTATTTTTAAGGTTTTTTTTTTATATTATGCACCACACAACCCTGCTTTAGACATGCCTGTTTACTGATGTGTGTGTTCACTGTTCTCTTTATGAACTTAATGACTTACTCTAAAGTCAAGAATCAAGTTTTGTTCTGCAATGAATGCAAGACACATATGTGACAAACAGCTTACTAGCTCCTGTAACCACTGCCTGGCCAGCAGAACTTTCTCCTTTCTTTAGGTATGTATGCATTAATGTGAATGAGGCAATAATCACGTAACTTTACCAGTCAGTACCCAGACCAAAGTTTTTGCAGGGAATGCTGTTGTTAAAAAAACCCTACACCGACAACAAAAGGATACAGTGAATTTACTTTCAAACAGGAAACACTTTATCACTATACCTCTTCAATGCCAGCAATGTTATTTACTGCCAGTTTTTTGAGGGAACTCTGAAGTTTTTTGTCATCAGCTGTAGCTGTTCTGTGCACTACCTTCTTCTTTCTGCGAGCTGTTCCCTACAAAAGAACCAAGAGACAACAGTCAGCTAAGCTCAAAATCTCACAACACTGTAATTTTGCAAGTCCTATCACGCTCTTAGCAACCTATCTCTCAAAGTATGAGAAAGCTCAGTAGTCGAAAATGCTTCTCAACTTATTCCCCCTCACAGTTTTAGCTGTCAGTCTCAATTTTAAGTTTTTTCTTAAGTGCAAAAGACCAAAAGGACACAAAACAGCAGCAGTATTTTCCCTTCCTACAAGCCAGATTATAAAAATACTATTTACTCTAAACCATATATAAGAAACTTCCCCCAAGAACTTTATTTTCCCAAAATGAAGCACAAATACAGTGATTTTAAAAGGTCACTTCTGTAACCAAGTAATTAACATTTTTAAACTATTCCACAGACAGCAATATTGGAATTTCTACTCTGCAAACTTTTGCACAACCCCACCCACAGTACTGAACAAACTACAGGCTTTTTTTTTTTTGGTCATATTAGCTACCTGCTGGCTCACAAAAAAGAAAACAGCTCAGTGCAGAGTCAGGTAAGCCCTGGAGCAGGCACAAAGTGAGGAACTTCCCAACAGGGAGAAGAGAAAGGCAGAACTGGAACAACCAACAGGTAAGCTTAGCTTGAGCTCTCACAGGTCGCAACAAGTCACTGAATTAAAGAGAAAGCTTACACATTGGAAACTGCTCATCTAGCAGTTATGAACTGAAAGAAAATTGCATTTCAGGTAGCACTACTACAATCCCAATCACACAAAAACTGTGTATTTCAAGCCCCAGAAGTGTATTTTTTTTCCCTCCTATGAACTAAAGCCTAAATTTTGAAAAATTTCAGAGATGTTTCTCCTTCAACTTTTAAGTCACAGAAAACAGTAAATCTCTGATGCTTTTCTTACCTTTCCTCCTATTCGGACCTGTGCTTGAAGCTTGGCCAATTTTTCCTGGTTCATAGTGCTGCGTCTAAAGAATAAGAATGTGACACAAGCACAAGTTAACCATCAAAATATCAACAAAAAATTCTCAGTCCATTTTAAAAGTACTCTTAAAATTGCAGTGGTTTTTTAAACTTACAGTAAATTCACAAAAACAGCGCATCAAGCAAATACATGTAACAAAAAGCTTTACAGACAGACCACCTAAATAACACAAAATGGTCCAGTAGCAGCCTGTTTAGCTGAAGCGCTCATACCATGAAGAGGCTAATCAACAGCACATTGCATTTTGCATCCGTCTGAGGTACTAACTGCAAATTTCCAAGCATGCCAGTTTACCGTTGGCACCATTTGACAGAGCTACTGATTCAGAACAGACCCAAATGTACATGTACCGCACTAACTGCTTCTAGGAAAACACCATTACCTTTAAGAGAGCCCAGGGAGAGACTCAGGGCTACGTTACTTTGAAGACTACTTCCAAATAACGAATCTCTGATACTTTTAACTAGTAAGCCAGGTCTGAACTCAGTGAGGTTCACATCTTGATAGATTTCTTATATGAGCCTCTGGCAGCTATTAATCCAATTGAATGACTGGGAAATTAAGTCAATTGGACTCCCCGACGGGTCAGGTGGGCCCTTTAAAGGAAGGGCTTTAAAGGAAGACCTGAAAATCTAATGGGGGGAAGAACACCCCAAACCTTCCAACACAAGGAAGGAACTTCGCTCCTCTGCCCTAGTGAGTCTTTAGTGATCCCCTGAATGAACGGGGAACCCCCTCGGCATTTGCATTGTGCCGGGGAAGCGTCGAGGCGTTGACGGGGCTGCCGCGAGGCACCGGCACTGCCGGAGGGTCGCCACACGGACAGGGCCTCCGCCGGCGAGGCGGGACGAGGGGCTCGGCCGGCAGGGCGGCTCGCTGGCCGCCCTCAAAGCATGGGGAGCGGGAGGGGATCAAGGTCCCATCCCCCGGGAGCCAGAGCAACCCCGCCCGGCCGCGGCCTCGCGGCAGAGTCGCGGGCCAGCCAAGCCAGGGCAGACGCCGCCTCACCCGCGCCTCGGCACAAGGCCTCGCTTCCCCGTCCTCTCCTCAGGGAAGGGCCGGCGCCCGCGGCCCCGCCACGGCCCAGCGCGGCGGACGGAGGCGGGACGGGCCCGAGCTGCCGCGGCGCCCCGCCCGCCCCGCGCCGGTAGGCAGCAGGGGAAGGGAGGGCCGCGCCGGCGGAGCGGTGCCGGCGGGCGGGGGAAAGTCTCACCTGCGTCCGGCGGATCCTCCGCAGCCCAACACGCGGTGAGAACAAGATGGCGGCCAAGGAAGGAAAGAGAGGCGCACAGAGAAAGGAAGCTTCGCGCCACGTGACGGCGCCAGCCCGCCCGCGGATTGGCGGCGCCGCGGGGGCACATTTGCATTGCAGCAGGGGCGGGGCGCGGGGAGGCGTGCGCGCGGCGCGCGAGGCCCCCCGGGAGCTGTAGTCTGCGGGGATTGGCAGGGACCGATGTCCCAGGACAGTGGCAGATGTCCCAGGGAAGGGCCAGTGCCCCAGGGCGGGCAGGGACCGATGTCCCACGGCAGAGGCAGATGTCCCAGGGAAGGGCCAGTGCCCCAGGGCAGTGGCAGGGACCAATGTCCCAGACCAGGGCCGGTGACCCAGGGCAGTGGCAGATACCCCAGGGCAGGCACCGGTGCCCCAGGGCAGGCAGGGACTGCTGTCCCAGGGCAGGGACTGGTGCCCCAGGGCGGTCAGGGGCCAGGGCCTGGTAATCCAGACCTGGGACACAGCGGTTCCAAACATGTCACTACGCACGCTTTGGCACGCTGTCCCACTTGGTGAGCCCTCCTTCATACACGAGTGCTTACGGTCGGTTCTACCTTCCCAACCAGCTGGGCTGTGGCATAGGAAGGAAGGCACCGACTCCGGTTGTGGTGTAACCAGAGATGCTTCATTGTACAGAGAAGCTCATTATCTGTATCTCTGAGGCCGGGTACAAATTCCATCTGTATGTACCACCAGGCTCAGGGCAGAAGCCATTCATGAAGTTACATAGTTACATATCACTACAAGCATGCAGACACCTATTTGCTACTAGATAACCATGTTTATGTTACTCTCCTTCACAATACCCAAGCTGTTCTCTCATCTCCTCCAGGTCAGAGATCCATTCTCCTCTCGTATCTCTCTTCAGACATTCTCTATCCTCCTCCCTCTTATCTCCCATCAGTAATGGTCAGACACTCTCCGTACTCCTCTCACACATCTCTCTTCAGACATTCTCTATCCTCCTCTCCCACACTGGACAACTCTTGAGGGTAGCAGGACGAAAGGGATTTATTTGGGAGGAGAAAATAAGCCCGGAACCCACTGCTCCCGGCGGGGTAACCCCTGACTCTGTACGCAGGGTGCCGGGGCCCGCCGTGACTGAGCTCCGCTGGCCGGGAGGGAACGAGCGGGGCCCGCGGCGGGGCACGGGGCGGCCCCGCAGCCCGCTCCCTCCCCCGGCACCCGAGCGGCGAGGGCGGCGCACCGCCCACATCCGCCGCACATCACTTCCTGGGCTTGGAAAAAAAAAAAAAAAAAGAAGGAAAAGAAAAAGAAAGAAAGAAAGAAAGAAAAAAAAAAAAGCTCACCGGAGCGGGTCCGGTCCCGTCTCGGAGGTTTGGGGGCCGCAGCCGGGGCGCCGCCGCTGCCCGCGCCGACACCATGAAGGCTCAGCCCGCGGCAGCCTCCGTCTTCTGCCTGTGCCTGGTGCTGGCGGGCCGCGCCGCCTGCGCCGCCGAGGGGCTCGGAAAGGGTCAGGAAAGCGTTTCCTCGGGCTTCTCCTCTCGGCTTCGGTCACCGCCGCGGTGGGGCCGGGGGGGCGCGGGGCGGGGGACCGGGCCCTGCCGCCGCGGCTCAGGGGGCCGTCGGCTGCGTCTGACTGTGAAGACGAGGGGGTTGTGAGCAGCCTTTGCCGTCTCGGCCGAACCCCGAGAGTTCCCCTTGCGAGGGACCCCGCCTTAACGTGGCGAAGGCCCGGGGGGGAGGGCGCAGCGCTTCGGTGCCCCCCCGCCCGGCAGGTGCTGCGGGGCCCGGGCAGCCCGGGCAGGCGGCGGATGGCGCTTCCCGCTCCCCTTCCCGCCCGCCTCGGCCTCCCGCTCCCTCAGCGCCGCTCCCCGGCTCTCCCGGGCTGGCCCGGGCCTCCCCGGGTGATGCCGTGCCTGGCAGCCTGGTCCGGCCCCGGGTGCGGCCGTAGCCTGCCTTAGGGAGACATCTCCCTGCAGGGCTGGTGGTAACGCCGTGCGGGCAATGACAGCAAAGCTTCGTGGTGGGGACCTCCGTCACCCCCCTTTTGTCTTACAGTTAGTTCCTCAGATGAATTTCATTCAAAGGAAACACTCCGTAATGCATCCTGTAAAGCTTTTAAAACTGAAGCTTGTCACGAAGTGGGTTTCAGTTTGAAAACAAGCTTTCAGAAGGTGTTTCCTGGCTAGAACAGCTGTTTCAACATGTTGGGCTTCGAATGGAATAGCTGACCTGTCAATAATTCTGAGTAAACATGGTCTGTGCTAACCCAACTGTTTTTTTGCTCTGCTACATGCAGCTGGTACACACGCAGCCCTGTCTGACGCTGCCTCTGCAGCGGGTACGTGTGTGAGATTGCACATGCATGGGGCATTCCCATCTTACCACTAGCACAACTAAGTATTTGATGTGTTGCATCGTCTGTGTTCACAGTTGTTAGTATCAGGAGGGAAGATAAGGCAATAAAAATACTGTGCCAACTGTTCAAACCTCTCAGATGCTGATCTAAGATGCCACAAGGTTTTGCTGACCATGTTTTTTGGCTTTCTCTGGCTGCTTTGCCATAGCTGTCTGCTGGGGACAGTGCCCACTTTCCCCTGTGTCAGCAGTCGGAAATCTGTGGCTCCTGACCCCCGTGTAGCCCCCAACATCTGCCCCCCTCAGCACCCTGGGTACTGGGGGTTGCTGACTAATTCAAACCCTCAGTGATGGGAAGGGGCAAGCTGAGGCTGCTGTTTGGTCATCCTGGCGTTACTGGAGCCATGAGACCTCTGAGGAGCTCTTCCAGGGGTGCTCCCCTACAAACAATTCCTGGATCCCCTTTGTCTCGGCTCTCCGTGTGGCTTTCGGCCATGTGCTGTGTTGGCCACAGGGTTAAAAAACCCGACAGCCCCTGCTTTGCAGCTGATAAACCTATGCTCGCAAGTGACATAACAAGACTTGTCTGGATGTGAGATAAAATATTGCCTCTGTTGTTCAGTCACTGTAACATTCAGAAGTCCGTAGTGGCATTCTTTCTCACTCTTTGATGTTATTATCATCAGCAGTAATACTTAGCATCATAGTTGTAGAGCAATTAATGATCATATGTTGGCCTAGGAATTTCTAAGTTTCACTTCAGTTCACATACAGTGGGATTTAGGAAGCCAAATGCTGACATGTTGGTCATTAATCTGTTGGTAAATGTTCACAGATTAAAAAAGAATAGGGAATAATCAGAAGGCCCATCAATTTTAATCTCTGCTTGGGGGATTTTGGTGTCATTACCATATATGTAAAATATTCATGATTGTGGTATGTTTTTGTTAATTAATTTCAGTGGGATTCCTCATAAGACTCTGTAGGTTGTAAGTATTTGCAGAAGTCTTTCCAGGACTGGGGATTATAGCTGGCTTTAAAAAAAGAACATAAAATGAGTTGAAAATATTCTTAAGGGTTGGACCGTTCTCGTCTGTTAATGACATGTTAAAATACACAGCATTTATAAACCCTTCTCTCTGGCAGGTTTTGGAGATCATATTCATTGGCGAACGCTAGAAGATGGGAAGAAAGAGGCAGCAGCCAGGTATGTTAGCCAGTTATAAATACAGAAAAGCGTCTTTAAAAACGTTCACAAAAACTGCATCAATCCTAAATTTCACCACAGAAAATAGTAATTATTAACAAACATGAAGGTGGTTTAGGAGACTGTTGATCCCTGTCGCTTATTGGAGAGAAAACAGTGTTTTGTTAACTTTGCTGAGGCACCACTGCAGTCTAATTAAATGACTGAAGTCCTAGCATGTCTTTGAAACGAGAAGAAAATAATATTTATCACAGCAAAGAAAGATGTGGTTCTCAAACCCACAAATGCATGTTTAAGGAGTACTTGATCCCCTTGAGCTCAGTGCTAATACCTTTGGTAAAATTCAATGTGCCATCAAAATTCAGATGCCGCCTCAGTGTGAGATGAGAGTTATTTTGTTACCCTCTGCAGAAAAAGTGTCAAAGTTTCAAACTCTGGGGGACTGCTAAGTTGTTTAGTAGAACCTTTTCTGGGTTAAGAATGCTGTCTCGATGAAAAGGTGAAAAAACTACATTTGGACACATTTATTTCCTCAGAATTTCTTCTGTTTCTTGTTAAAATGTCAGAAGGAAAATTATATGCTTGTAAGTTCTACTTGTACTTTTAAATTTATAACCTAGATCTGACAATGCAGACATGAGTGGAAATTCATTATGCCTTCCAGGTTTGCTGTTTGAATTCTGCTCTCAGACTGATCCATCTGGCGAGTTCTGTGCTCTGGTGTAGACACTGAATGAACCCAGATGGTACAGTTCAGAAGTCTTCCAGGTTTTCATAACTGGGTATTTTAGATGGCGAGCTCTGGGGTTAGGCAAGGATGAGTGCTTCTGCTCAGAAAGGCGCTGCAGCAAGGCTGGGCGTCACGTGTGCCCGCTCCTTTCCCTGCGGGAAGCACAGACCTGCTCCATGCTGTGAGCTCGGCAGCACTCACTGGAGCATTACTGAGTTGAAGGATTAGGAGAAACCGCCAGGAGTGAAGGAAAGCTAAACCTAAAGTGAATTTTGGTTTGAAGTCTGACCTGAGGTCAGGAGATGAAAAATTACACAAAATGAGCGGTTCTGCATCAAGTGAGATGCATCAGAGCTGGTGGTCTGGGAAGTCTTAAGATGTAGGTTTCTGTTCTGTACAGCCTGGGTGTGTGGGAGATGCTGGAGACACCTCGTTCATCTGTTCCCGGTGGGGATCCGACGACGCGCATGCTCCCGGAGCGGGAGATTCACTCTCGGGAGGGGGGGAGCTATTTGAGCAGGAGGTCGTGATCTCCCATTACCACAATTATTTTATCCGAGTGCCCTTGAATCTCATCACGTCGGTAGTATTTCTTTTAGCAATTAGCACGTCCTAGTCAGAAGGCTACTGATTTACATTCCTGTGGAGCGCATCTGCATCTGTGCTAATTGTCCCTTTTGGAGGGCAGTGGGCCGAGCCTCAGACCATCTCTTGCAGCACGGCTCCTGCCTGCTGATGGTTCCCGTTATCGGTGCAGCTCCTGCCTGCACAGTTTTAGGTTTTTCACTGTATTTTCTGGCATCACCGAGGGGCTCCCCGCGGCCCCGCGGCGGCTCCGGCGCAGGTCGCGGTTGCCCGGCGACCGCGGGTGTGTGTGTGTCTGTGTGACCCGAGCGGAAGCAGTCGCCGTCCCCATCCGGGTCAGGGCGGCGGCGGGCCGGAGGATGCCGCTGGTGGTGCTGTGCGGGCGGCCGGGCAGCGGCAAGAGCCGGCGGGCCGCGGAGCTGCAGGCGGCGCTGGGCAGCCCGGAGCGGCCGGCGCACGTCGTGGCCGAGGCGGAGGGCGGCCGGGCGGCGCTGCGGGCCGAGGTAGAGCGGCGGCTGAGCCGGCGGGACGTGGTGATCGTGGACGCGGGCAACGAGCTGCGGAGCATCCGCTACGAGCTGTACTGCGCGGCGCGGCAGGCGGGCACGGCGCGCTGCCTGCTGCACTGCGCCGGCGGCCCGGGCGGGCACGGCCAGCCGCCCTTCGAGGCCCCCGACCCGCGCAACCGCTGGGACCGGCCGCTCTTCACGGTGCACGGGGAGGAGCCGCTGCCGCTGGCCGACATCCGCGCCGCCCTGTTCGAGAGCGCCCCGCCGCCGCCGCACCGCGCCACCCGCCCGCAGCCCCTCCAGTCCAGCGGCTTCCTCCACCAGCTCGACCGAGCCACCCAGGAGGTGCTGGCCGCCGTCGTGGCCGCCCAGCGGAGCGGGGCGCAGCCCGGGGAGGTGATCCGGGTCCCCGGCGTCACCGAGGGGCTGGTGCTGAGCCGGCCGGTGAGCGTGGCCGAGCTGAGCCGCCTGCGGAGGCAGTTCATCAGCTACACCAAGATGCAGCCCAGCGACGAAAACTTGCCCCAGCTGGCCAGCATGTTCCTGCAGTACCTGAGCCGCAGCATCCAGTGAGCTGTCACCTGTGCCACGCACAGCAGTGGCCCTGGTCTGCTACCAAAGTACTCGCACCAGCAAGGACATCCCTTCCAGCCACAGCGTGGACAATCCGGCATCCTGCCTGTCGGACCATGTGGCAGCAGCAGCTCTGGGAAGATGGATGCCGTGTCCCTGCAGCAGCTGAGCGAGCTGCTGTGCTAAGAGGGCCTGTAGCGATGCTGTTTCCCCACCCCAACGTTCTGCCCACTTGCATCTTTCAGAAAGGAGTAGGCTGCCGTTGCATCCCCAAGCAAGTCAAGCCTCCTATGGAGGCATAATTCCCAGTAATCAAATGGTGTCTGAACATGAAAGCCCAGAGGGTGGTGACTGCAGGGAAAAGGCATGTGTATGTCTCGAACAAGAAGATTTTTTCCAAGGCTGTCTCCAGATAATGTCAAACTGCAGAAGAGACTTCAAGTCCAGAACTGGAACAGGCTGTATTTTTGGGATGCAACCGTTTCAAGAACTCAAACTGAAGCCAAGAGATAGATTTGCAAACTCTGTACTAAGAAGGGTGCTGGCTTAGCAAACTTAAGTTTCTCTGTTTCAAGTTTAATAATAAAGTGTGTGCCTTAAATGGAGTAAAGTCTTAACTTACCTGCAGGACTATTTTATTGAGATAATTTGCTATGTCTTTTCTCTACAAGTTCATCATTAAACACCTTTAAAGCCACCGATTGTATAAGAATGAGTGTTCTCATAGGAAAAATGAGCTAAAATGACAGTGTCTGTTCTGGGTGGAACTCTCCCATAAGTTTGTACCAGCTGTGAAGGGTAACTTAGTTTTGCGCTTAGTTTCAAAGAATTTCAGTCTTTGCTATACCCCATGTATATCTTACATAAACTTTTCACTTTCTGGTGGGTTCTTCATCCCTCATTTTACTAAATGGTGGCTTTTTGTATGTGTCGTACCCCCCGGGTAAAGTGGGGCAGGAAGTGTTACTTCAGTTACAGTGGCTGTTCATCTGACATACCAGCTGCTAGGTGGACTTACGCATTGCAGAACTGAGAAATTACTACAAAAATGTTTTGATGTAAGTAAGTTTCCTTTGCCAGTCAAAGTGAAGAGAATAAAGCTGAGAAAACACATTCAGTATCTTAAACTTCTGTGAGTTCTCCCTAAGAGTTGGTGTTTCAAGTCTCTGAGTGCTTCCATTTAAAACCTGCTTTGAAAATTTATCTTAACTTTAAAAAAAATTGTATTGCAGTATCCATTACCAGACAGGTGAACTTTTCTGACTGAAACACTGATCCTTCATGATAGGAACAATGTATTTTCCAGCCTTAAATCAGCCTCTCCTCAAGAAAGAGGCAAAATCATGTTGGACCATATGGAAACTATATAAAAAAAGTGTGTTTTCATCGTCAGGGAGAGGACACTGATGCAATACAAGCTTTGCTAGGGAAATGTGTATTCTTCCTCCTCACTGCAAACAGAATCCTATGTAAAGTTGATAGTGGTTAAGAACTACTGTATGTGTTAATGGCTTCCTCTCCACCCTTTCCTGGTTCTGAAGGCCATAACTGAATGCTGCTACGGAGAGATTTCCTTTCATATCTATCTACAGTTAAAGAAAAACTCGGTACATCAGTTCTGCTAGTAATTGATTTAGTTGCTGCTATGTGCGTAGGCGTTTGTAATTTCTGTGTGTGAGAATTGTACTTTAACCCCTAGTATGGTAACACTTTATACAATAGCAGAAAGTTTACGGTTTGCTTTGCTTGGCATATCCTGAAAAAAGTATCCATATAGTATGTTCTCTCTGGGTTCCTTCCTTTCCTTCACCTGGTTGGAGGCTGTTCTTTCTGTTCTGGAAGCTATAGCATTATTACCAGCTTCCCTTGGATATTATTTATTAGGAAGAGAAAAGGGATGAGACTCCTGATTGCTTTTTCTTAGTTTATTGCCTTAGTCAGCATTCACCAGTTCAGCTGCTGGATGGTAGAAACAATGAAAGTGTTAGTAAGGACTTTGGGGTGAGGGAAGTGTGGAGGTAAGCATTGTACTGCCTGGGTTTGCTCAATAGCAACAAAACTCACCCATAGTTGTATCACTTTTCTTGTTAGAAAGGTGAAATTGGTGGAAAAGTCAGGAGCAGTGAAGTGGTGGATTAATTGCATCAGCAGCACTAACAACAGGAAATACATGAAATTTATAGTGTCTTCAAGGCCCCTTTGTCTTGTTGCATAGTGCAGCCTGAATAGATTATAAAGGGACGTCGAGCTACTGAATCTGGTAAGCTTGACTTTGTCAGAAGGTGAAATGCTAAAGGGATTTTTGAAGAACAGAGTTAAATGAAACAAATCAGGGCAATGGAAACAACCTTTGGGTAGCATAGGTAGTAAAGGTCAAGTGAATTATTTGGGAGGAGAGAGAATAATAAAAAATAAATTTGGTCCTTTTGCATTTATTTAGGCTGCAGTTCCACGCAGGCCCCCTGCTCCTTCTTCATCCTGGCACTTGTCCCATTTGTCACAGATCTGTACAAGCATACCAATGTGTAGGAAGCTAGCTGGGCAGCCAGAGGGTTTGCTAGGGTACTGTGTTCGATTATTGCTCAGTAGAGGGTCTTATCACAGGAGGTGACCGATGCATACAGACTAATGGGGAGAGGGGCAGTTACATGATTGTCATTCACTGGATTGCCTGTAGCAGCCACAAAAATCCATCCTGAAATCTCTCAAGCAGCTGGTGTCTCTAAGCGTTTCCAGTAAAAAAGCACGTGACCGGTTGCGTATCTGAGCAAATCTAAACTAGTGAGAGCAAATCTTCCAAAGAGAAAGTATCTTCTACACAAACAGTTATAATAAATTATTATTATACATATTTTAAGATTGGGAAAACTTTTTGCAAGACAACCTTAGAACACAGCAGAATCTCTTTACATCTCTCATTTGCTGTTGCATTTAGCCTTTGTAGAAGTTTTGACTGTTAAAATGTACATGTGATAGAACTAGGTTTAGAGACTGAAGTGTAAGCTTTCTTTGACAATTTTCTTTCTCTTTTTAGTGGTTTGCCTCTTATGGTTATCATCCACAAGTCTTGGTGTGGAGCTTGCAAAGGTAAGTGTATTTAATACTAGAGCTTGCTGAAATTTCTAATGAACTTTTGTATACAAATCATGTAACCATGCCAAAAGCCAGCCATGCCTAAATGATGGCAAAATAACAGCTGTGATGCTTGGCTATAAAACATGGAACAGAATGAATGGTCTTTGAGAATTAAGTGTAAATTGCCTTACTTTCAGCTGGTGGTTCTTTGAAGGTGAGGCTTTGTCTCTTTCAGTATCGCAAACAAACAAGCTGGGGTAAGGGTTAAGCTGCAAGGATGAGTTACTTGGGTGAGAACAGTGGTTTGCAGCAAGCTTTTTGCTTCTGTTCAAATGTGACTGCATGTGCCTTGGCCAGGCTTCATCACGGCTGCCCAGCAAGGATTGCTTCAGTTCTTTTCTGTTCCGAGCTTGGCTTGAACAGTTTGGTACATATATTCCATTTACTCACTGCTTATCAAAAAGTACCAGCTCTCCAGAGGGAGGAAAGAAGTTGAGATTTTGATGCTGACCTGAAAACCTGAAATCTTTTCCACTGTCTTTACACACCTCTTTTTTTTTCTCCCCGCCTCCCCTATTTAGCTTTAAAGCCGAAGTTTGCTGAATCCAAGGAGATCTCTGAACTTGCCCATAATTTCATTATGGTCAACCTGGAGGTAGGCTGCCCTGTGATTTGTATCGATGTTACTGCCTAGCCATTAAACATTTGGAGTCTTACTTAACTGGTTGCATCCTGTTTTGTGTACATCCTAAATCCTGCATTCCTACATAGGCAGTCAGGATTGATTGATATAGCTGATTGTTTTAAAAAGAATTTTCTTTAGTCTGTTTATTTTAATTGTGTTTATAAACCTGGCTCTTTGCCATTGTCTCTTTAACAGTTTGTACCTTGTGTCATTCTGTTGCCACAATAAAGGAATTTATATTCATGCTCTCATGACGTATCAGACATTCCTACACCAAAGTGGAGCATTTAATGCAAATCGACAGAACAGAAAAAAATACTGTTATTTTCACAAATGATGCTTGCTTAGGTAAAAATAATTTTCTTTCCTTTGAGAGGGGAAGATGCTGCAATTACCTAGCATCTCTTCAAGATGTAAATTGCTCAGGGTAAATGGAATCTAAAGGCAATAGCTTGTTTCTTTAAAATGAGTGCTGTGATATCTTGCTAGTATGTCCCCTCTCTTCTGCCTTGCTTTGGTAGGATGATGAAGAGCCAAAGGATGAAGCCTTTAGTCCTGATGGAGGTTACATTCCCAGAATCCTTTTTATGGGTAAGGGATCCACAGCTGTTGTATTCACTCACAGGGCTGTGTTGCTGTTGTTGCCACCTAAATATCCTATTTGTTTTCTTGTTTTGTAGACCCCAGTGGAAAAGTCCACCCAGAAATCATAAATGAGAAGGGAAATCCCAGCTACAAGTATTTCTATACCAATGCTGATCAAGGTACACGCAAAGTAGTTTGAAGTGCATTTTTAGTGAGATGAAACTCTGATACTTTACAGCATAACTGAGAGCTTTTAGATACAATGTGAGTGAGAGGTTCTTTTATGCCTTGAGGAGCCATATTCAGAATCATGATTCACCTCAATACCTACTATAATGTCTATAGGACCTAAACTTTGTCTCCAGCTGTGGCATGGAAAATCATGCAATTTGCATGATCCAGCTACAGATAGTTGGGAAAAGGGTACAGGACTGGTTTCTTTTCCCCACAGGTTAATTTGTTGATCTACATGCTGTAACTGTATTGTTTTAAAACACTTTCATCACCAGTTCATCTTGATGTTTTCATCTTAAGATTAATATTTGATATCTCTCTGTCTAATCTTTCAGTTGTCCAAGGGATGAAGGAGGCCCAGGAGAAGCTAACGGGTGATGCTTTCAAACAAAAGCACCTGGGAGACGAACTATAATGAATACACTGAATGATGCTTTTCCATGACTTCAAAACTCTAAAAGGAAATGATTAAACAGACCGAGAATGTAGATGCACTGAGGGGACATAACTGTCCTGTCAACAATGTTAGGTTAAACCCTGTTTGGAGTTCGCACACATGCATCAGTTAGTGTTATCTCCTCCTCTGCCTGGCAGTGTGTACTGTGATGGTTATTTGCAACTAGGTAATGTGAAAACACATCACACTGTGTGTTTGAGCAACCACTAATATTTGGTGTTAAAAGGGAGGTGTGTAGGGCAAAACATTTGAGGACAAACAGTGTGATTGGAATAACTAGAAGTAGCCAACATTTTGATGCTTAATCAGGGTTGGATTCCTCTTTTCTCACTAGTATTATGTGATCCCATTGTTTTTACTGGGGATTCCTATGAATGGGGCATGTTCCTGGGCCAGGTGTTTTCTAGACATCCCAAACCATGAATTCAGTCACTAAGCCAAGTAGAATAAATTTCATGAATGTCCAAGTAGCATGTGAAATTATTAGCTCTGCAAACATATTTTTGTGTAAAACTGTGTGATTCATCTTCATTTGCCTTTGGGCAGCAATTTAACTTTTTCCTTATGCACTCACCTTTTGATTGTTTTATCAAGTGAGGGTGGGTTATGTTGAAGCTTTACGGGGATTCCCCTTGTATTCTTTGAATGTTTTTTGGCGAATGCCTTGCCATCACATTGTACTGTATTTTTGTACCAGGGTGAAAAATTAAACCTTTTTAAACATAAGCATGCAGACAGTGTTTTTTGGTAAAGGGCATAGCTTCCCATTCTTAAGGATGGGGGGAATATATTTTTGTTTATGTTGCAGTGGTTATTAATATTGAATGTCACAGCTGAAGAAGGTTTTTCTCCTTTTTATAATTAAAAAGACAACAGCTGGTTTTCCATGTAATTAAAATTCAGCCATTTTTATACTACCTATACAGTTGAGGGCAGGGTAATACCTAGTGTTTATCTACTGGAACTGAAAAGAAAAATAGAGGAGGAAAAAAATCACCTCTTGTGACCTGCTGGAAACGCAGCCTAATTTCCTAATGCAGCCCAGGGAGCTGTTTGCCGCCTTTGCCACAAGGGCGCATTGCTGGTTCATGGTCAACTTGTTCTCCACAAACTCCCAACACTGTCCTCTGCAAAGCTGCTTTCCAGACTGTCAGCCACCAGCCTGTACAGGTGCACAGGTTATTCCTCCCCAGGTGAAAGACTCTGCATTTCCCTTTCCTGAACTTCCTGACAACCCTCTCTCCCCATTTCTCCAGCCTGTTGAGGTCCTTCTGAATGGCAGGACAGCTGTCTGGTTATAATCTACTCTCCCCAGTTTTGTATCATCTGCCAGTTTGCTGAGGGTGGAGTCTTGTCCGTTCATCCAGGCTGTTAATGAAGATGTTGAATTATCAACCCCAAGGGTTCTCCACTAGTGATGAGCCCTTTTCAGCCCAGCAGTTCTGTCAGTTTTCCGTCCACCTCACTGCCCATTTATTTAAGTTGTATTTCATCAGTTTGTCTATGAGGATGCTATGGGAGATAGTGTTGAAAGCCTTAGTAAAGCCAAAACAAACATCACCTACTGCTCTCCCCTTGTCCACCAAACTAGTCATTTAAAGGAAAAAAATCCTGTCCAAAGGCACTTGCCATAACTTCCCATAACCAACACAGAGATCATTTTCTACAGATAATTTTTGAGGAGCTATCTGAGGACATTAGGTAGGGAAAATTGTTGTGTGCAATAAACCCAACTTGTCTACTGAGTCTGTTTTTACTGTTCAATAGCATTATAAATTTTACTTTCCAGACCAGTCTGCCTTTACGGGATTTTTGACACCAAAACTCAGTTGGGCACTAAAAGACAAGGACTCAGTGGAAATAATGGAATTATTGCACATTACTATTACCCTGCTCAGCTACTAAGTGTTATCTACAGGTTTTATCCTCTGCTTCTCTTGCAAAATTAACAATGAAATTGAACTCGGCGACTATTCTCAAGTTGTATCAGCCTTCAAAGGAAATAATTCTGTGTAAGTCCTGAAAAAGGATTTGTGTTTTGCAAAATTGTCTTTTTTTTCCCCAGCTGTATCACTTGACTTAATAAAAATTAGGTCCTGTCTGATGCTTCTTATTTCATTTATAACCTCAGATTGACATGACTATAAAAAATCATTGCTATGTCTCTTTTTTACTTGCCACCAGGGGGAGGGCTCTGCTTGTTCATTTGGGATATGATTCAACAAATAATTTAAAAAAAAATATGCCAAATAGCAGGGTGCACCTCTGTGACTTCCCAGGCACGCTTTTGCAGCAGCTCTGCCTTTGTCTTTGCAGTGAAATTACAGCCTGTAAGATGTACGTTGTTTGTCCCTTTCTTTGCAAAACACTCTGATGTCAGAAGCAACATAGCCTCAAAGTAATTTTTTAAAAGTTCTTCATCTACAGACATCTCCCTTCAGTGACGGATGTGGGCAATGCGCGTCATCCTTTGCATTTAAGACCATCCTCAAAAATTTACTCTCCCTCACCTCTTCTATCACGCATCTCCTTTCCTTCAGCACTTTATGCCTTCCAGACTTGCTACTTCCAAAGGAAAAAAATACTCCGTGATCCTTTTTACTTTGTTATCTGCCTGCCTCCTTTCTCTTTAATTCTTCCTACCCTCTATATTCAGACATGGTGAGCTGGTACAGCTTCCCCACCCTCCCTTCTACTTGCTTTTTTCTAGATTATGCTTTTGTCCTCTGCAGCAAGATGGAGCTTGGCACCTGCTAGCCTGCTTGGCATTTAGCTGGGGTCTCGATAGAGTACGACATAAATGCTGCCACAGCTTGATTGCCAGGGGCAGCTAGTTAACAAGTGTGAAAGCTGTTTCACCTCTCTGGATTGCAGGCTAAACTTACTTTTGATCTGTTGCTTAAATATTTTTCTACCAGTTAGTTTTACACCTGGGCATTTTAGTTGCTAATGCAGAATCTTTTACGCTCTTCTCCTTTTTAATCTAGATTAGGTGATACTGCAGGCTGGCATTTTCCTCTGCGCAGAGAGATACATCTTGAACCTTCCATCCAATGGTTGCTTTGTCTGTGTTGTGTAACTTTATGCACACAAGCAGCTCCACTGGGTTTAGAATTGCTGCTTACAGGTCAGTGTGTGTTGTAGTTGCATTTAAAGTTAATTATACACCGCAGCAGCTCAACTGTGCACAGTAACCAAGGCCTCAGATTAGTTTGCCCCCATCAGTTTGTTCTGTGTGTTGCCCATCTGTGTATGACTTGCAGTAAACCTGCATACTTACATAACTTCTTTGGATGCAATCCCTTTGGATACTTAGCTTCTGCTCCGCTTGTGGTGATAACAAAACCCAAAGACACTTCAGATTTCTTAGTATAGACCCGGGGAGCTGCCAGGCCAAATCAACCTCATGTAAACAAACATGCTGTCAGCGCTCTTTCTCCCAGACACAACCCACAGAGGGGAAAAAAAACCCCAAAGTTAATTAAAGAGTGACTGGATTGCAGCTAGCCATCTGGCAGCCTGGGAGCAGAGGTTGCTTTGTGCACCTGGGGCTGAGCAGGCTTTAAGGAAGTGTCAGCTAGAGACACGGGAAACCTTTCCTTTGCCGTGCTTAGCAGCAGGGAACAAAAGTGCAACAACCAAGAACGCCAGCGTGGCCAGGGTGGCCCGCCCATCATCCTGGCATGCTGAGTTTAGTAGTCATTTACTTCAAATGCGCTTTTGTCCCCACGGCTGTTTGCCTGCCATCGTATCTAGCCTGTGTCAAACTGCTAGTGAGCTTCATTCATTGCCTTCACTTACAGCTTGTGTAACAAATACCTCTGAAGTGAGGTATTATTAAACCCGTATGAATGCAAGGTCATATATCCACGGAGGTGATGAAACTTTCCTTAACTTTTGGCAAGAGGAGAGGCATTTGCATTTGCATTATGCTGTGATATTTATCTGCAGCTGACCCAGTATTATGCCTGATTGGGTTTGCCCAACCAGGAGAACCACTCCAGGGCTGTTCCTCGACAAGCATGGCTATAGGTGGATCAAAACTTGAGACCTGAGGATGGAGGTTCAGGAAGCAATAAAGGTGGAATGACACCAAGCAGAACTCTGTTCAGGGCACAGGATAAAAAGGAGAACTTCACTGCAAGTCCACGCTCATCTCAAACAAAGCAAAGCCAAAGGTTGAAGTTTATCTAGAAGACTGCACCCCACTTCCAGACAGTTGTGGAAGTTGTCTTTAGGGCTGACTGGAGAGGGGGGCTTGCTGCCTGGAGGGAGCCCCGAAACAGTCGTGAAGGTCTGTCGAAGTGGTAAAAGTCATTTTGTCTCAAAACTATCAGGCATGTTAATCCAATCCCCCTTTCTTCCTTCAAGATACAGGTGCCAATTTGTTAAGCAGTTTATTTGACTAAACTGCTTTTAGTTTGCTTTTCCTTTCAAAGTTTGCCTAGCATAAGGAGTGGCTGCACAGAGTTCCCAGGCCTCTCATTGTGTGGGGAGCACCACTCCTGTGGGAGGTGGTGATTCACTGCGGCAGCGCCAGCCCGGTGCCACCACCTCAGCCTGCCCCAAGGAGCGGGAATCTCCACTGACAGGTGCCAGCCAGTTCCTCTGGCCTGTCACAGGCATTGGGGACACGGTCCAAGATTTGAGTGATCCTCTCCAAGCTGTGAAAAATGTACAATTTTGTAATGGCTGAATCTACAGTAGGTTCCCTTGATTAGTGACCAAAAAAAGAAAAAAAAAAAAAAAAAAAGAGACCCCAAACTTCTCTGTTCACAACTATGCTGGAAGCAGGGACTGGCTGACCTGTGCTCATGGCATTCCAGGTTCTGGCTGAGAACACCCAGAGAGGCTGTTACACGCCATGCTGTGCTGGAACTCCTCCCAGGATGGGGCAGAGCAGCCCACCAAGCTTGGTGTGGGCAGCGGGCAGGGTACATCCCAGGCATGGGATCACCGGGTGGGTGCATGCTGTAAAAACAATCGAGCATTTCTGAGCTGCTCCCATGGTCTGCTTTCCTCCAACCAGCACAGGTGTCTTGTTCTCCATTTCCCATCTCCTTGGCATGATGTGGGGGATGAAGGGGAGACGACTTCCTAGAGTTTCCTCCTTCTCAAAAGGGCATGATCCCATTGCTGCCACCCAAGCCAGGGCAAGGGTGTGAAAGCTGACAGCAGCTATGTGAGGAGCCGCAGCAAGGCTGAAGGGGCAGAACAGTCTGGACTGAATTAGATCGTTAGAGATCATTTGTTGGTATACACTCGTTTTTTTGGACCATTTTGCACATGCACAGCATGGTGTAGGTAGATATGCTGCAGAAATATGAATTGATAAGAACTGCAGATGTCCTCCCCACTTTCTGAGTGTGTTTCAGGACACAACACAATATGCCGTGCATAAAAGAAGATGCATTGGCAGCACGGTCAAATCTGGCTGTCACTTTATTTTGCTATTTCTAATATTATGAACAGTTTTCAAAATCCCATTTGTAAGGATTTTGGTGCGTTAGCCCTGTTAAAGAGAATGAAATTCACACATGTCTTGGGGACACAGCATGGGGCATACATGCTGTTTATTGCACGCTGAAGTGAAGAAGCACCTGGGTGAATGCTACCTATTCAAATAAGGAGAATTTTGTTTCCCCCTTGCAGTTGCTCTGTTTTCACCTAGTTTCCCCGGACAACAGCTGGTAATAAGCCAAAACTGCTGCTTTGTGTGCAAACTGTGCTTCTTTGGGATACAGTTTTGTTGGTGTGTGCCCAATGCCTACCACTAGCTTAGACGATGACTCTCTTAGACTCATGATCAATAATATTACTCCTTACAGCATCGCACACAGCAGACCAGCACCCTTGATTTAGGTGCTTTGGTGCTGCTCTTGCTTTAGTAATAAATAATCAATAAAATAGTGTTTTTAGAAAAGTGGGAACTGAAGAGATGAAAATTGTTTCCTTAGATCAATTGTACTGTGTGAGGATGCAGTATTTTGAACTAGAAACGTAGTGGAGTATGCATGCCGTGCTTGATAAATGTGCTTGCATAACTGTTGTGAGAGAGTGAGATAGAGCCACACATCAGAAAACAAGATAAAGCATAACATCTGCTTTCCCTTCCACCTCCATGGGCTTGTGGGAGTTCTCTTCTGCTTCCTCATTTGCACATCTATAAATGAAAATAATACAGAACTCTGTCACAGAAAGTTGTGTGAGCAACTCCGGATTGTACAATGCTAAGTCCTGGAAGGGAAGTACACTGGAAGAGCTAATAATATTGACTCCATAAATTATAGGAATGTGGCTAAACAAAATGATAGACAGAAAGAATCATTACAAATTCCCCTGTCTCCTAATTGCCTGGGTGCACCCCTTCTTTTGGTTAGCCCTGACTGAGAAAAGGCTTGTGCATCAACACTGGCATTTCAGGGATGGCATGAAATCTGGAAATGCCTTTGGGAAGTAGGCTGAACAGTGGCTCTGCGCTCGTGTCTGCAGTCATGGGATGTTAAATCAGGTGATAACTGAGCAGATGCTCAAGGGACCCTAAGTCATAACGTGTCCTCTGCATCAAAGGTGTAGGTATCTGCCCATGACCACTTGCCTTCCATGTTGGTGCTTTACAGGGCTGTTGGCTCACAATGGTTTGCTAGATTGAGCGTCAGTCAGCAGACAGAGGGACATGCGTTATTACCGTCACCACAGACACCATGTTGGGTAGAGTGGAAGTCAGGTTTTGGAAAAGGCAGGGATCACATTTCCCACAGCAATGAGAGCACTGCAAGGAGCTACAAAGACTTTTGTAGGTGTCAAGCTTGCTAGACTGTCTTTAAAATAACTGTTGTAATGAGTCCAGGGTTTTGTTATGCTATCAATTATGTCAGGTTGCCTACACAAAGCTGACACCTTGCTTACAGCTTAAATCAGGGCCTGGCTTATATAGCAATAATTTTACTTGGGGTCTTGATGGCAAATAAATATTTTCATTCTAGATGAGGTTATAAAATCATTCCAGTGCTGTGTAGAATTGTCCCCTGGGCCACCTGGCAGATAGCTCTGGCTTGAGTATAATGGAGTATAATGAGTAAAATGGAGAAGCTGTATGGCATCTCTGATCTGCGGTGAGGTGTTCCTCGAAGCTTCTCTGTGTCTCCTGTGATTGTTCCTAAAATGCACACCTTGGCTAGATGCTAGTTATATAGCACTACCGTGCTCGCTGGGTTTCTACATTTTGATGATATTGTTAACTAGTCAACTGCCCTGGGGAAAATGTAGCAATAAAAGCAATTTACAGACTCCTTTAAAGTGGCTGAACTGTTACAAAGCTAAAGCTTGTCCAAGGGCTGGTTGGCCTTCAAGCCAATCCAAAGGTGGTTACTGAAGATCATGAGATGTGCAAAAAGCTTCTACAAGGAGCCAGAGTGATCTCTCCTGTGTGGGCAGTGTCTGAGCTGCATCAGAGTGCTGCACATCAAACAGCACAGCACACCACAATGGGGCTGGGTGGGAAGGGAATGGAGCTCCGGGGGCCGCGGCAGGCTGCAGAGGTGCCTGCACCCCCCAGTTTTAGAGCCCTGAGGTGGTCCCTGGGGGCTGCTTAGCTGGTCGAGAAGAGGAGGCAGGAACCCTGAAACCTTCAGGTGGCTCCTGCTCCGACCTCCCCTCACAGGAGTCACCCTCTCCCCGGGCCCATCACGATCCTTCTCGTTATGCTTTGGCACTTGTTTACAGCTGGCATCGGGGAGGCACTGCCATCTTTGCTGGCTGTTTGGGAAGCACCTCCGTGGTTACACGTTTAAAACACCTGTGGTTTCGTTCACTTTCTCTGAGGGATCACCTCCGAAAGAAAACTGTTTGGGTTTCCCACCAAGGGACAGGCCACAACAAGGTCTCTGTCTTTGAGCTTGGGGTCTGTTTGTAGGATTTTAAAGCCAAAAGAGTCTGCTGGAACCTCTTCATGAGTCCTCCTTCAGGCAAGCCACCTGAGGAGGTCACAGGATCTTCAGCCTGTGATCACAGGGGAGAGAGATCACAGCTGCCGCCTCAGGTTTTTCGGCCTCTCAGTAGCAGACCCGACCCTCAGCCCTCCCATCGGTAGTTCCTGCTGCTGCCACAGCCGACACTAGACTTCAGAGTTAACAGTTCTATGAAGTGAATTCCAGACCGTGTGGAGAGTGCGACAAGGACGGCAGGTTAGGGCGGCACCTGCGACGTCATTCCCGCCACCGGGGCTCCGGGAACGCCTGAGGTGATCCGCGGCCCCGGGAGCGGGGCGCGGGGTGGGGGGCAAACGCCAGGACGGGGCCCCCGGGGTGTCGGGCCGCCCGCTGCCTCCCGCCGGCCGCGGCATACGGAGCGGGGCCGCGCCCGGCCGGGACACCCCGCCAGCCCCGCCGGGGCTCCCGCGCTCCGGTCCCGCCGCCCCAACCGGCCGCCGCCCCCCCTGCCCCGCCGCGGCTCCGCCCCCGGGGCCGCCCCAGGTGCCGGCGGGGGGGCGGCTCCCGCCAAGCGAGCAGTGGCCTGGGGACTGGCTCGGCTCGGCGCTGCCGCTCCCGCTCCTCCGCCTCAGGTAAGGGGGAGCCTCCCGCGCTGGGCGCGCCGTCGGGGCGCAGCCGCCCCCGTCGAAAGTAACGGTAAGGGGGGCCGGGCGGCGCGGCGGCGTCCCCTCAGGCTCCCGCTGCGGGGCGGGAACCGTGCCTCGCCTCAGCGGCCCCGCCGGGCGCCCCGAAACTCTCCTCGGGGCCGTCCCCGGGCTCGGCGGCCGGCGGCGGGCAGGGCGGAGGCCCGGGCGGCGGCAGGGGGTGCACCGGCCCCCGGGACCCCCGCGGGCGGGCGTTGGCTATGGTGCCGGGGGGCGCCCGGCGGCCAGCGGTTGGCGGGACGGTGTCGTGCGCCCCTGAGGTGCGGTGTGACAGGCAGGCCCTCAGGAGCGGCGGGGAGGAGGCGGTAACAGCAGTTACATCTCTAAAATAAATATTTGCCAGCAGTCAGAGGTGGTATAATGCTGCTTTATCTTTAAAATAGCCTGAGCGGGAAGGGGGGGCTGGAGGCCGGCGCCTCGCCGGCTGTTTTCCAGCTGGTGTGCGACCTCTGTCAGTTCCTGTCACCCTGGGCCGTTGTTTTCTGCTCAGCGAGTTGCAGCTGGGAAAAGCCACAAACTGGCGGGAAACGCGGGGGCTGGGGTGGGTTGGGGCTGCCCCGGGCAGGGCAGAGACGTGCCCCCCCCTCCCCCCCCCCCGGTGCTGCCCCCCACGGGTGTGAGGACGGGCCGCGGTGGGCAGCCAGCCCCTTACACAGAGCCAAGCAGGTCAGTCTTTGGGATGTAATTCATAAAAAAAAAAAAAAAAAAAAAAAAGTATAAACTTTCCAATTTCTCTGGTTCATGCTGTATGAAACACCGGTGGTCTTTTCTCCTCATGTCCTGAGGCTGTGCGCTGTTTTTCCCCGACGTTCCTCCTGTGCAGCAAGGCTGTGTCGTCTAGTGTGTGTGGCAACATCGCGCCGTGGGTATCGCCTGCGATACATCGCTAACGCTGGCACGAGCGTTCCCATCTTTCTGCTTCCCGAGGTTCTGTCTCTGCACTGTCGTTCTTACACCATGAGCGTTGGTTAGTTTGTGCAGTGCATCAGGTTGGTCTGACCTAAGTTAAGACTAACCTGGCCAAAATAAAAAAAATAAAAAACCAAAAAGTGGGGGTGGTTTAATTTTAACCTGCATTTATCCCTTGACTTGAGACAATATAAGACCGTGGCCTCAGGAATTTAATTCATGTTTCTGTGCACTTCCTTGGCGGCAAACCTGGTTTCAGCCTCTCCTGCTTTGTTCCTCATCGCTCCCTCCTGACCCGGTGCTGCACCCTCAGTAGTGCTACTAACAGTTTGTGGGGTTTCATAGTAGCCTGGCTTAGCGCTAGGTTCAGATAAACCTCCTCCTTTAAGCATTTTTTCTCCTCTCTCTCCCTCCCATGGTAAGAAATGTCAGTGGAACTACTTGCTCTGTGTATTTGAATCTGTACTCAGATAATGGGAGCACTGGTAATTGGCTTATAGTGCGCACAAGATCAAATCCATGTGCTTCTGTATGTAAGTGTGTAACTGAAAAGCATTTATTTCCTGTTGTTTGTGCTTGCTATCCTGGAAGTGGTTGTATATGCATTTACTGAGACCTTGCTGTGATCACTGCCTTCAGGTCTGTTTTATCAGGACAATTTGTAGTGTAAGTCAGAAGAAAGGCGAGTAAACCTATCTTTAAATCAAGCTTCCTTTGCAGTTTTGACAAAACTGCTGCCCTCTTGGCAGGTACGATAAATTTTCAGGTGACAAATGGAGAAGACTTACTAGCTTTAGGTTTTAATAGCAGTAGTTCTTGCAAAATCTAGGTGTAGCGAAGTGATACATGTGGTATTCATTAGCATGCTAGTTGTCATGTAATAGTCATGTTAGTTGACTTGTGTGTGGTTCAGCTAGTTTCTCCTACTTTCATTTTCATGTGACCTGACGCAGGTCCAGATCAAAATGGGCAGGTCACAGCACCACATTTCAGGGTCTTGTATCATGTTGGCTGGTTGTAATGCCAGGGAAAGGCACTTGTGTCCACTTAACCCTCCCCGGTAAGTCAATGTCTGTTTTTTGTTACTTCTTTGGCCTGAAGAAGTAGTTTTTTCTGAGGCAGTTCTCAGTGGCTGACATTGGGAAATGTCCTGAACCGGTAATCTCAGGTATGCTTCTTGCTGTAAAAATATATCTTGTGCTTAAAGTTCTGCAGTGTTTAGTGAGCTCTTGCAAATGTGTGCTTAGCTTACTGCAGGGCGGTAGTATTTGATCTTTGACGTAAGCAGTAAGACTTACATTTGGAATATAAATATATTTGGAAGCATTAGCTAATTAAAGTATGGGAATTGCAAGGGTGCTTGTTCTAATCCTGGTTAGCAGGGGTCTTACTTTGCAGCATGGAGAACATCATAGCACACAGAAACGAAGTAACTTGTTGATCACAGATTTTCTGCGAGGAGGAGGAGGAGGACAAAAGGCAGCAAATTAAACTTCTGTGCTGCAGAGGCATCCTGAGCTGGCCCTGTACAGGTGGTTACCACAAGACAATACTAGTCTCCAACCACCTGATTTGGTTAGGACAGCAGCTTGCTTTTACCTATAAATGAAAGGTTTTAGACCTGGTGATGCAGAAAAATCTGTAACTCTCCTGCACACCTGTGGGGGAGTGTCTACCCGAGTCTGCATATAGTCTGACTAGCTCCAAGTAGTATGAATTCTATCATCTGCCTGATCTTGCCTTATCTTCTACCACTGTGGGAAGGCGTGGTCAAGGCTTTCTCTGTGGAGGGCTTTATCCCATAACAGAACATAGCTGTGCCCTGCCTTCCAGCTGGAGAGGGATCAGCAGGGAGTTACACATGTCTTGGCAGCAGAATTGGTATGGGTTTGTCTTGTATGTTCGTTCTGAGTGCTTTTATGTCACTGCTACTTCAGTGTATTCAGCAGTTGGATACTCAGAAGTATTTCACTATTGTCATTTTGTTCTCAGAGAAAGTGAGGCAGAACTGCCAGGGTGGAGAGCCGATGAGAAAGGGACTGATGCCCATTATCTTGGCCATTGCTGCAATGTTTGTAACAGGAAGCAAGAGCTTTAATGATGGTGACTTTTATAGTAGCAATCAACACCTTGAGCTTGCACTGTCTTCTGGAGGCAGGGCCGGTTCAGGGTCAGCCTCAGCTAGCGGTTCTGTTGGTCTAGAAATTGGTTGGCTTCTTTGGTTTCCAAACTCAATGGAATATTCAGGGAATTGCGGAAATCTCCTCTGCATCTGCTTTCTAGGGCATAAGGAGGATGTAGATCTCTTGTTCTGTGCATCATCTGGGAGAGAGCTGAGCTGGCCTTGGTTTAGCTTCCCTTTAGAAGAGGATGTCTTTGTACTGTTAAGTATTTTTCTCTATGTCTTCTGGAGTAGCGTGTTTGTCAACAGGCATGGAACTATGTGACGATAAAAGAGCTGCAATGAAAATGCTCATAGAAGAGAGTAAAAAATGTGAGAACTTTTATTTCTTTACATTTTTGGACACTGTAAAATTAGAGTGACTAATTCCTCCTTCCTGAGGGTTTTGTTGTGGCTCTAAAATGGACTTTAAGGATGTTGAAGGTTATGGAGGAAATGGGAGAGGCATGGCTCTAGACACAGACATTTATTTGGCTTGAGGAAATCTAACAACATTCCCTGCCTGCTGCCTAACAAAGTGTAGTTGTAAAGGTAGAGAGTTGATAGAAAAGGGTGATATCTGCAGGTTCTTGACTTCTGTTCCACGCGCAGCAAATTCTTTGAAGACTTTTTAAAGCCTGTGTTTCCAAATTTGAATGGGTAGTTAACAATAATAAGTAACCACCTATGTTGTTTAGAGGTTTTTATCGTTCAGTTGCATATATTGAACTCATTTTTAGCATGTGAATTCCAGACCAAATCCACTACAAGCATCTTCTTGCAAAGACTTTTGGACTCATTAATAAATCAATTTTATTTTTTGCTGTCAGGATGAGGTGCTTATTTTTTTAAAGTAATAAACATAGACTTAATTGTTTTTCTGTTTACACTGTTGAATTATTTTTGTTCTAGATCTATCAAGTAAGTTATTTGGATGACACCTCAAAATCAAGTTCTGGACAGTACTGAAGTACAATCCAGAGGCTGTCCCAGGGAGCAACTGTTGCAGAGGGCAGGGGTGTGAGAACAGGGGGAAACGTAACGGATGCTGAAAAACGCGCAATACTCTGGGCAAGAGCAAGGTGCTGTCTTGTTGCCAAGTGAGATGATTATCAATTGTGTGGATCGTGAGAACAGATTTGCCCTTGTTTGATCCAAATTCTGATCTGGAATAGGTGGCTGCAGCTTGTTATTTACATAAGGTCTGAATTTGTCCACATGTTTTGGCAGTCTCCACAAGGCAAGATAATGTAAGTCAAGATGACAAATGGGGTTTTACCTTTGTTTATTGGAGAGGAAATGCACTAGAGACAGAGTTGGCCTTTAGTTTGTATTAGCCATGAAAAAGAGAACTAAATTCTGTTATGTTTTTCTGCTCTAAATCTGGAATAACTACTACTTTAAGGTAGTTATTTTTGTGTAGATGCAGACATTTTGTAAGTTGAAGACATTTCCACATCCTACTGCAGTTTGCCATTGCAGCACAGGAGACTTTGATGGAGGCTTTGTGCAAAACGCCTGTGTATACAGATGTATTTCAGCTGCTCCTTGGTTCTACTTACTTTGCTGCCTTTCTGCAGGAAACATGTAATGATTCCCACGCGAGGTTTTGCATCCACTTGTAGGATTGATCAGGAACTTTTAGATTAATCTAGATAATCTCCCTTTAATAAATTTTAAACTGGGGGCTCCGAATATCTGATGTTATCTTAATGTCCATTACTAACCAAGCACAAGTTTCCGTTCTCTTTGTACACCAGGGCTTTCTACTTCACCTTCAGTGAAGGAGGTTCAGACCTTTACACAGCAGTGTATTCACAGTATGATCTGCCTGCCCATTAGTTTCTTACATAATATTTCCATTATCCATCTTTATTGTAAACATTGTAATCCTTTTGCTTCTACATCGCAGGTTCAACAGTGTGACCACTCTCTTGATTCGTATACTCACAGCAAAGCCTCCATCTGTCTCATGGATTGTAGATCTAAATTGGTAACTATCACTTGCTTGCAGTATTTATAAGCGGTTATGTTAATTGCTCATACTGTGTTTTCTGCTACTGCTAAATATCTCTTGTAGTAAAGCGTTTGTATAGGACTCATTCAGGTCACAGCCTTACTTGCTTTACATACTTATTCTTAGGGCAGCATATGTTGGCTGTAAAAAGATTCCATTACTTGATAAAAATCTGGTTCAGGATTTAACACAGTTCCTGAAAAAGGAAAAAAAAAATTTTTTTCTGATGACAGAACACAGAAAGGGAGTGAGTTTTTGTAACAGAAAATTGACATAGATGTGCAGTTTGGGAACTGGAATATTTTTAATGTGGATGCACATTTTAAGACTTTTTGGGGAAAAAACCCACAAGTTAATAACTCCTTTTGGAAGGAAGTTATGCTGCATGTCAGTAATGCCTCCCATGGATTACTGCTAAGCTGTAAATATTGGAGATGAAGAAATTTTTTGATTTAGCTACGTTTTTGTTTCTTCCCTACCACATAACTTACCAAATAGTTTCCACAGCCTTTTAGCACCTTCAGAGCTGTCTACACTGCTGCTGTCCTATGTTTCTATAAGAGCCTTGGTGCACGTATGATCTATTTGACTTTAGCACCATGTACATGGGTGGGTTTGTTGAAACTTTTACCTTTTTTTAGCCTCATTATTCCTGCTTTTACCAAATGAATGTATCTAGTCATCTCTTTTCTTCCTTCCACACTCCTCAGTGCCTATGGGTAGCCAGGAGTCTAATAGGTGCAGCTGTGTTTGTGGCTGTGCCCCTTCTTTTGTTGCCTGCTGTAAACTACTTCTTCCTTCTTGACTGATAGTTGTTAACTTTTTTCTCAATTTTTCTCTGGCTGATCTTGAGCACTGGAACTTGGTGTAGTCAAAGGAATGGTTTAACTGATAGCCCTGTAAGGCAATAAAACAGTCCATTAGGAGAGACAGCAGAGGCTTAGTTGCTGAACACATGTGAAGGAAGGCTGGACCCAGCCTGGAGTAGCATGCTGTTGTAAGATCTTTGACTCTTAGAAATATAGAAGAGCAGTTTCTCCCTCATCTTCTCACCTGCCTAATAAAAGAAACGTGTGTGTGCTAGCAGATGATGATGAAACAGTTAAACAATCACATTTAAATTGCTGCTGGTCCTATATAACACACAACATATGCAGTAAATTTGTTTTGGCTTTAAAAATAAAGCAATGACAAATATTAAATATGTTTTTACTGTTATAAATGCACATAACTTGTAATATACAGAATACACAGGTTCATAACAAGTTGAAATTGCAGATGTGTCATAGGTGTAGTTTGAAGTATAAGTTCCGTCAGTGTGACTGTGTTTCCATAGTTAACTGAGGTGACTGACAGCAGACAATGAGACTCATTCCCAAATTCAGATTTCTTCCTCATGATGTTGTGAGAGAGAATGGGATGTGAAAATGGCCTCTTTGAGCAGACCCATGTGTCTGCTAATACAGAGATATTTAAACTTCCAAGGGTAATGATCAGGTTTCTTGTTTCTTGTCTGTGAGAGGGTAGAGACCAGCGCTCTTAGTTGGTAGCCAAAACCGTAAGTGCTGGCAACACTTGAAGTCAGCCTTAGTTTTTTTTCTGGAAATGAATGGATGGCAAGATACACCAGTTGATTTCTACCCAACACCTTCAGCTTTAGACAGCTCATGTACTGCTTTTTGCTGAAGTTGGCTGTAGGCAGTAAATACTGCGGAACAGGGGCAGTGGTGACCACTTTCAGTAATTTGTAAGAGCTGTAACACTTTGGTTTGTGTTGCATTACAGAACAGTTTGATTCTTCACCATGATGTTGGTCACAAATTAAAGAGCACAGCTGTGTGGAGCCATCTGTATGACACATTTCAGTGGGTACTGAAGGCAGCAAAGGCTGGTTTCCCATGGAGGTGTCTTAGGGCGACAGGCTTCTTTTCTGTAAACTTCATTAGACCAAAATAGAAAATAAAGGCAGGAGAGCCACCTTGACTGAAGAACATATTCTTTGGTGGATAATAAGCTCTGATTAAGATTTTATTGCTTTAGAGCATTTGTAGCATCCTCCTCCTGTGTGTTTTCTCAGTCTAATAAAAGACAAGCTCACACTGCAGGCTTTTTGCTCAATAGGGGAATAATAAGGTATCTCATAGCTACATAACTGCCGATTCTTGCAAAACTAGTTGGAAGTGGATGCGTTTGAGACCTTGTTCCCATTGCAAAAGCATGTGGGGAAAACAGGTTGTCAATGTTAGCATGCTCTTAGCCAGAAAGAATTAGGCTGCGCAGGCAAAGAACTAAAAGATGCAAGGTCTTATACTGAAGTGTTCACAAGGGCAGTCTGATTGTTTTCTTCTCCTGGGTAATCGATTTTCTGTAACATAGCTAAATCTTCCCTGTGTAAGTATTTTCTTGAGGATTATTCCAAGGCAATCAAAAGGGAAACAGTCATGAGCCTCTCTTTTGCACTCTGCATCGCCAGCTGTGTTTGACTTGGTCTTCCGTAACAAAACCCTAGTTAGTCTGCATGTCCTTGTCAAACAGCAGAGATGCTGCTGTATTTGGAGACATCCTAAGCAAAGAGCATGTGTGGCTTTGTACCCAGAGAGCAGGGGGTTACACTGCCAGATAAATGTCCTTCCACCAAGGAGGAAATAAAATCCTCCAGGAGTGATGGCTGCGCGAGCTGTTCCAACAGGTTGGACAAGAGCTCCCTGACGTAGATGTGTAGTTGTCTTTTCCCTCTGCTGCTGAATCTCTGCCAGGTGCGGAGGGCCTGCAGGAGATGTGAATTTGTGGACCTTTCTCTCAGTAGCATAGCAACTGCTGTTGCTTCCCACTGCTTGGTCCCCTCCACTTGGCTCCCTCAGCTGTGATGGTTCAGGAACTGAACCAACTTTAAAAACAGCCCTGCAAAACAGGAGAAGTTGTAGGAGGATTTATTTTTAACTGGGATCTCTCTGTTCTTTGAACCAGCTCTCTGCGTGGTCCTCAGGAGTGGCATAACTAGGGAGTGCTTGGAGCAGGGGTGGGACAACAAGTGGGGAAGAGGAAAGGAGGGGAGGAGTACCGGGAGAAAGGTCTGCTGATTTCTGGCTTCAGGATTCAAGCATAAATTCAGGGGCAGTCCTGGTGGAATACAGCTTCAGTAATGATAAGCCATTAGAGGAGTCATCAGTAATTAGTACTAAAGTACTTTCAGTTTCACTTTGTTGACCAGAGGAAGGGCAAGGGGAAAGCCAAATTTAAGCAAGGGGGTGGAATTTTCTTTGGAAATTTTGTGCTCTGACATGGCCTCTATGATTCAAGGAGCCGACCTGCAGCATCTCCAGTGTAGCACAGTGTCACGCACAGGCCAGGAAGTGTTGTGCTTCTATGACAACAGCCCTGCGTTCTGTGCAAGTATCATTTGATCTTATTTTCTGCATTGTGCTTCTCACAAAGCTGCTCTAGCTGGCCACATTCTGTAATTGCTTTTTTAACTGAGATCTGAAAGTTGCATTTGTAGCCAGGTACACTTTTGATTATAGCAGTCTAGGGGGGTTAATGGAAGCAGCAGTGTTTCATTGAAAAGATCAGCTTGGAGTGTGTGGATGGATTCTGCAAAGGCAGGGGTGGAAAGAAGATATCGATTCCTGTATGATTTGTTAGAGGTCTGCCTCTGAATCTTTAAATGACCAGGCTTCAGGTGATGAGGGGATCCCATTTTTAAGCCTTTGTGAGTGGAATGGAGAGAGATTTTTAATAGTGGGGTTTTTTAATAGAAGGGTTTTTTTTCCTTCTTTAGGAAGTGCACATGTGTTCTTAGTGGCGTTTGTGGAAGATACATATATGTATGAGGAAGATAAATTATTCAGAGATAACTTACTGTCTTCCAGCTTGGTGATGGTACAAATGAACTAATCATCTGGGTTCATAATTTTTGCAGCTGAGATTTCTGATATTTGAACTGAGGCAGTGAGTGGATTGGCCCAAGTGAGTGCATGAAAGTCAGTTGGATGTTGAATTCTTCATTTTAGAAATTCCTGTTACGAACCACAAGACATGGGTAGAAGAGCCCTTTTCTGATACACTGGTGAGAAGGAAATCTGTACTTGTGTTTTCTGGAGTGCTTGCAAAGGACTGTAGTGTTGCTGAATAGCAGCTGAAGTTCAGAAGAGTGTGTATCCGAATTGCATAGAATCCTACAGAGAATCACTTGTGGGAAGATTTTACTGCTTTTAGTGCAGCTGTTGACTGTTGAGCCACTGAGAGAAGTTCTTCAGGAACTGTACTTGTTGATGCAATCTGAACAAAATGTCTGCTGCACCAGCCCTTGAAACCATGAGAAAGTTGCATGTGTTTAATCAGAGATAAACAGCCATGCGTATTTTACTGAAGCTTAAACGGGATCGGTTTTGATTTCCTTACCCTGTGTTGGGAATTTAAGTCATATTGTCTTTCCTATTTAAATTGCCTTTGGACAGCATTTTGGTTTATAACTGTTCAACTACAGTGAGTTTTGAATTGCTTTGTTTTGTGTCAGTGAGTGAGTGAAGTCCTGCGTGCAAGTGAGACTTGCCAAGAAGGAAAGTATTTGGGCACGTGGTGATAGTAGACATTGTGAGTTTTGTTCCCCAGGGTGCCTGTGAATCTGAGTTGAGGGGGAAAAATAACTTACTTGGTGCTTTCTGATGCTGCACACAAGTAGCACATGGCCTAGTTTGCACGAGTAGCTGCTGATCTGACCTGTGCTGTCATTGCCCCGGTTTGCCAACCCTATGACCAGTTCTAAGGAGCTGAGACCATTGCTTGTTTGATGTGGGGTAGATTTTTGGAACACCTAAAAGTGTTACATATCTGATAAAAGGTAAAGTTTCCTTTTTCTCCTCTCGGTAGTAATTTGGTCTGTATAGTTGTCTCCTGCTCTGTACAGAGATGAAAAGTTGGGGCCTTGCGTTCTCCCTTGGAGTGTCTAAGCTGCATGTATTACAGCAGCCAAGGCTGCGCAGTGAGTTCCACCTGTCTGGATACTTCCGATTCTGCAGCTGTGTTGTTGGTTTGTGAAGCCAGTTCAGGGTCACAAGAGGAGGAGGGACCTCTGAGGCTGCATCTTCCCCCCTCCGCACCCCACTAATATCCCCAACTCTCACGTCCCCGTAATAAGGGGTAATTTATCCATTCCAAATGCTGCCTGCAGCCCCAGTGGACCCTCATTTCATGCAGGTGCTGTTTATTTTAATTGCAGTCTTGGGAGTACATACGTGTTGGATGGATTCAAAGTTTTCAGCTGAGATTCCTGGTGTTTCAACTTCTCCCATTGATTTTCTTTTTTCTTCCTTCTGTAAATGTTGAGGACCAAACTTCTCTGGTGGTGGTGCATGTGCTAGAAATGCAGATTTCCCCTAGTAGTCATGAAAGGAATTATTTAGGTTTACTTGCCTTGGAGGCTGCTTAGCGATTGCATAGTTGGATTCACTGTCAAAGATTTTAGTTCTTGGTTGCAGTACTCCAGTTTATTGGAGCAACAGAAGTGGCATGCTGCCACAGGAGTAAAGAATGCTGTTTCCCCACTAGTATTTGAACAATCTGTAATAGCCATCTGTTATTCTTTTAAACACAAAGCTGTGTAACAGGTGTTTTTCTTGCATTTGGAAATCTTAACATTACAAGTAGATAATAGAAAATTAAAGCCAGGATTTTAAAGATTTCAAGGTGTGTTCCTTTTCATTCAGCAGATATAGTGGTTTTGATGTTAGAAAGAAGAGAGAGAAGCTAAACATATGGTACACACTTGAGGAAAACAAATGCTGAACTGCTCTTAAATCTGTTCTTTTTCAATGTTTGTCATTTTCTTAGATGGCTTCAGTAACAGATACCAGATACAGGCAGAAAGATACCTCAGATCAAAATTTTGATTACATGTTCAAACTCCTGATCATTGGCAACAGCAGCGTGGGTAAAACATCCTTCCTCTTCAGATACGCTGATGACACTTTCACACCAGCCTTCGTTAGCACAGTAGGAATTGACTTCAAAGTGAAAACCGTTTACAGGAATGACAAGCGGGTGAAACTGCAGATTTGGGTAAGTGCCAGTGTTTTCAAAAATACTTTATATTAATCCCAGCAATGATATGGTGATAAAAAAGTAGGTTGTTTGGAAACAGAATTTTGCATTAATACAGGTTTTGATTGCTCATAAGTTTTGTGTGGCTGTATCATGTGTATCCCTGCAGTGTAGCTGAGTAAGTTCTCCTTGTATCACTGTCTTGCTCAACTAGTGGGACTCCTGATATGACCTGAAGGAGCTGCATGTGTTCCCAGGAGTCAGTGTGCTGTTACACTGCGACAAACCCAAGGCGGGTCTGGAGCCTTTTAGCAGCACTTTTTGAGTGAACACTAGTAGGTGAAAAAATTCAGTGAGTGTTCAATGAGTGAACTCTACACGTAGCTTCTATTATCAGCTTATGTCCTCCAAATAAGATGCTTGTATCTTCCTGCAACTCATGTACCTGCTCAGCAGCATCAAGACAGCTCACTTCATCCATCCAGGATTCCTCAGGCAGAAGACAGAGGCATGCTTCTAACGATCTATGCTGACACAATTTCTTGGTAAATCAAATGGGAAGAGAGCCTGTGCAGGTAATCTGGAGGCTCTGTCTCCTGAAACATCCAGTCATGGCACCTTTTTAGCCTTTTTGAATTACAGAATCTTAACCTAGTTAAAAAAAATAAAGTTCCTGAGCAGCAGAGTGGCAGACCAAGGCCAAGCAATTGTCAGTAGCTCCTGATGTTCCTTTTTAGGGAAAGCAAGTGTTTTCTTTTATTCTTCTTGCTGGCAAGTGACTTAAACCCTATGGTGCAAATGCAGTTTATCCTGATGGTGCTTAAACTCTTTGTGTTCCAGTGAATTACTCAGTGTGGTTGAAAAACCTAGGCTCAGATTGCTGTGTTTTAAAGTAGCACTGGGCTCCAGCTGGAATTCCGGTTAGCAAGATTCTTCTCTTCTGTTTTTGCATAAAAAGACAAGACCTCAAACAGAAGATGAAGCTAATAATTCTCTTAAACAATTTCAAAGGAGTTAGCTCACTAACTCAAAGTAGCTGCCTCCTTAGTGGTTTCTCCCACAAGTTAAGTTTAAAGTTCAGATTTGAAGGTAAGTTGAAACTGGGTAGTATTTCTATGCAAATCCTGCTCCAGCTAAGAGAATAGTCTTCTAATTGATCTGAATACACTTGATTTAAATGCAATAATTAAAGATTAATTATAAATGTAGTCTTTTAGTCACAATAAATAACCCCAATATGATTACTATCTTGAATAGTCATAATAAATTAGAATCTAAAATGAGGATTTTTTTTTTACTGCAACAATATGATTAATTTTATTTCTGTGTTACTGGGTACAACATACAACAAATTATTTAATGAAAGATCCTTTTCATGTTTCAAAATTCTGGCATTGAAACTAAGGTAGATAACCTGACATGAAGCTGTTTGATTTAATTTAGGGATTAGGTAATCAAAATGTTTGTACTTCAGGCCCCATAAGCAGCTAAAGATGATTTCCATCCAGTCTGTCTGTCTGAATCTTGGAATATGAAATTCTCCAATATGTTGCATAAAAGCAAGACAGAAAGCACCATGAAATATTGGGGGGTTTTGTCCCCAAAGATACTGGGATTAAAATGAATTAAGTGATGTTCTTAATTAAATTTGTTTGTAGGCTTTGGGGGGAAAAAGGCTTTAATAATGTTAAACTTCTTATGAAAAGAGATGTCAGGTGGATTCCTTAGAGAGTGGTATCTATAGGACCTGTAGTATTGGAGTTACCAGCAACACTGTTGATTTAAAATTTATTTTCAATAAAAGGTTCATGTAAGTGACAGTTTCCAGAGTGGCTCGTGTTCTTTTCTTCTCTCTTCCTGTGCTCCTTGCATGGATCCCTGATGTGAGTCATGATTTAAAGACCTTAACAAAAACATTAAGTGTGTACCTCAATAAAAACCACAGTATTTGAACTTGTTTACCTCCTGCCTCCTGAAACTAAACTTGTAATTTTAATGTATACTTCAGGGTACATGTACTAGTAGTGGGGACCATTAGGATACCAAAACTATGCGTTCCTGTGTGTAGGAAGGTAGCGTTTTCTTACCAGTCTGTCTTCCAATTACTTGTTTTAAATGATTTACAGCTGCTGGAGTGCCTGTGAGTGTGGGACCCCGCAGCTCCGCTGAACGCTTTGCTTTGACTTACAACTTTCCGGTTATGTTGACCTTTTTTTTTTTTTTTTTTTTTTTTTTATGCTCCCCCTGAGCTTGGTTTTGAGTCTTACCTGAATCAGGTTTAATGTGAAACTAATGTGAAGCAAAGTGAAGAAGGAAAAGGCACAAGTGTTTAAATTAATCACTTCAAATGTGTTTATAAAATCCAGAGAGGAGCACTTCTAGGAACCTCTAATGTTCTCTGCTCTGTGGAGCCAAGTCTCTTTCAGTTCATGGATGCTTGTGGAGACCTTAAATGTATGCAGCTGTGGTAAACTGGAGATGCTCAAGGGCTGTGCACAAATAACCTTGTTTTGTGGCCTACAAATCTCAAGGCAGGGGGAAAGTTACTACTGCAGTGCTGTGATCCATAGAGATCAGTGGGACTTTCTACATTGACTTTTGCCTGTGTTGAACAGAAAAGCAGAATATTTGGATGTAGGACCCCAGCTACAAAGAACTCCTTGGATTTTCTTAAAGCCAAGAAAAATTGGCACGGCTTCAAGTGCCAGGCGGCTGCACGTAAAGACTTAACAGTGTGTCACTGTGTCAGTAAATGTCTTTCTGACCTGTCTCATCACTAATATCTCCAGTAGAAATTGATGAGCGTTTTTTATCTAGAGATGTAGCTTTGCTGTTTGTGCTGAGTCTGATGAAGTCTCTATTTTGTGAATCAGGATTTGACAAGCTGTCAGATGTATTGATCAAAAAAGACTGCTGCTCTGCTTAATTTTGATGTCATTAGTGGGCTTTTTGCTTTCTTGACACTTCAGTTGCCCAAATTGATAATAAAAGAGTCCTTCCAGTTGTGCTAATGACCTAGCAGTCTGGGAAATTATCTCCTTTGAAAAGACTTAAAAGGAGTATCTCTTGATTTGGGAGGAATGTGATATAGCAAAGAGATTCATGGTGTTTTTAAGGTAGAAGGATAGCTCTGCTGCTAGAGAACAAAGCAGTGAAATGGTCCAGAAATGGATTATGTGAAACATTGTTTTGCAGGTATTTTTGGTGGAGTTGTTTTTTCTTTTTTTTTTTAAAAAGAACTCCAAGGTCAGTTGACTGTGATTTAATTTCAAGTCTTTTGTGCCTTATTTAGGAATGGTGGCTTTATGTAAACAGAATAAATGGCATTTACTGAGAAAGTTCATTTTGTAGTTGGATGAAGTTTGGTAATTGAAACATTTCTAATGTAAAACATAACTTAAATATGTTAATATATTATGTAGATGTTCTAATTTCTACATAAATGTAATTCCTGAATTAGATATGTTTTATGCCACTGCTATCTGTAATAATGCTTTCATATAAAGCATTTCCCTTACAATATATTTGCAAGAAGCCAATTTATAATATCTCTGTGCATTTGGGTTGTATATGTGGATTATTTCTTTTTGACCAACAATTTTGTATTCCCAAAGTTGTTAATTACTGAAGGAAAGCTATTATATTTTCAGCTAGGTATGCTTTTTATTATAAATAAACCTCAAAGGTAACATTATTGTTTCCTTAGCAAATGCGTACAGTTAATACTCAGTGCAGTGTTCAGGTTGCCTAGCAGCTAGAGAAGGCCACTTTGCCCAGATCCAGATGGAAACAGGGTGAATGAATAAAAGCAATTTGGGTTTTAGGTGAGAGCAATGTACGATTTCTTTTTTCCTTTTTCCTCGATGCATTTGCATGTCTATTGGTAAGTAATAATATCTTCAGTGCTGTGCTGCTCAAGAGTTCTGCTGTTAACTGCTGAGGGGCAAATTCTGGTCCTTCATGCCGGCCCAGTCTAGGTTAATTCCATGAGCTCTTTGGATAGTAACAGAAATTTACTGAAGGAAAATCATTGGCAGTGTTTAGCCACTTGCACATCACAACGCTTTGCACACCACACAATGCGTGCTTTCTGCAAGGGATTCCATGACACTTTTGTACAGAACCCTACACTGTGGAGTCTCGTTTTTGGTGCACTTATCAAACAGAACACATAAACATATATAATTAATAATAAACTTAACTAAACTCAGAGTTTGGCAACTGATGTAGCTGAAACTATTTTCAACCCCCCTTTTAAAAGGCAAATAAAGGTTAAATTTAACTTCAGGTTAAAAGGCGAAAAAGGACGTGATGTTCAGATGGAGACAGTATATTTAGACTGCTGTATGGTTTTTCTTTTAAGATGCTGCTTAGCAAATTTGAACTGCTAGGATGAGTATAGCTTTTTCTTTCCCATTAACAAAAATGTTTCTGTGGCTTAACTGCTGAAACCTGTAGGGGTCTGAGATTATCTGTCGTCAATGTCTGAATCACATGTTACAGCTTTCAGGCACAGCTGGGAAGAAGGCACAAAGCAACATTGCTCGTTTTTGTGGGAAGGATCTTAAAAACAGAAATATGACAACTGCTAATTATGCTGAGTGGCAGTTACCATTACAAAGCAAAAAAGTGCGAACTAAAATAAAACCCAAGCTCTGTAACCATCCAGAAGGCAAATGTGCAGTGTTTTTTAAAAGATTTTTGTATCATTTGTTGCCTGGATGAGAGGATGTTAACAGTGCAGCTTGCCTCATGGGGAAGGGGTTCAAAGAAGTAATGCTGGTAACTAAGTTCTTTTTTTTTTTTTTAATTTAGAGAAGCTAAAATTAGAACACCATCATACTTGATTGTAAATTTTAATGGTAATTGCATACTTAACCAAAAGCTAATTATGCATTTCAGATGAGAGAATCTATCTATTCCCCTGGCATCTCATTCCCATCATGTTTTTGTTAAGTTCCTTATAAGCACTGGCTTTAAACTTGAATGCTTGCACAAAACTTGTTTATTAGAAAAAAAAGACATAGTAAGAGTTCTGTAGTTTAATATATAGATGCAGTAACAATGGATGTCTGTAAAGATCTAATGGACCTGATTCTGCTCAGTAGATTCACAGCTGTTGTGAAATCCTCTGATTTTGTGTTTAGAGAAAGAACTAAAATGGGCAGTCATGATAGTGAAAAGAACAGGTTTTGCTGTAAAAGAGGCAAGGATTACATCTCATTTGTAGCATTGAGGACTTACTGGGTCCCAGGAATGGAAATCATCAAGGGTGAGTGGACGTAAAGCACCACTTCTGATGTTAAAATACGATGCAGAATATTTGACCAGAGAAGAGATGCAATAACAGTGTCTGTAATTCAGTTCCAAGGTCTTGGTTATATCTCAAGTAATAATACTTTTTGGGAAGAACCTGGTGCTTATGTCACTCCTAATAGTCTTTAAAATTAGAGTTGCAAGAGTGATACAAGTGAGAGAAATAAGGACTTAACTAACCACCCAGGGTTTTATTTTTATTCCACTCACTATTGAATTTATTAACAGCCTAAGCTTACGGAGAAGGGCATTCCTGTGTTTGCAGTGAAGCAGGTGACGTGGAAGGGTTATTTCTGTTTATATTTAATCACGTCAATCCCATTGTTATCTCATTATAACTCTACAGTGAAGGCCAAGTTCAGCTTCAGTCTGAAGCTCTGTTACTGCTAGATTTATTCCTGCTTACAATATTGGGTTTGCTCTCACTGTGAAGCTTAGTATCTCTTTTTGTGCTATGTTTTTGCAGTTACTAGGTATGTAGAGCATCGCCCTTGTTTTGTGCATTTCAGTAAAATTAAAAAGGTACGATACTGCATTCAGTGGTACCAGGCTTTATCTAAGAGCAGGGTGGAGTGTATTTGTGTTAGTTGATTGAGAGCTGCTGATAGTTCAAAGTTTTGGACCTTTTCTAGAGAAAATGGGCCGATGTTAACCGGTCGTCCAGTAGAGGAAGAGGTGTACATGGGAAATTTCAAGGGAAATTCTTTGATTGATGTAGTAAGCCAGTTAAGCTTTGAAAGGACAAATCAGTTGCTGTTCTCTTGACATTTTGCATTTAATGCATTTTATGCCACAAATTCAGAATATTTGTTATCATGTTATATAAGGTCTTTGATTCATGTGCCTCGAAATGTTTTCCTGTTGTCCTTGTCATATCAGAATCCCCTTTAGTATGATTTTCTTTCACAGTGTTATCTTCTGTATAATGACTAGGTATATTCTATATTTAAATATGCTTGGTTACGCTGTGACCAGTTACGAGATAGTACAGTGGGTGGAATTTATGAGTTCTCATAGTATTTGTCTCAAGTGAGCATGTACTTTAACAGTGTCGTAAGTTTTTGGTCAAATGAAAAAATATAACTATTTGTTGAGCTTATTCACATTTATAATTTTCATGCATTGTGTTGTCTACTGCAGTGTCATGTTTATGCAACACATGAATAGGCTGAATGGCTGATTTTAGAGATAAAAACAGGAACCTGAGACCACAAAAACTGGTTTTAAGATGTGAGAAATTGTACCCTGTAGCACATCTGGAGTGCCTGGGAGTTTAGAAGTAGGTACTTTGTAATTTATTTTCTGTTGTCTAGCTATCTAATGTCATCCTGACTCATTAAACAGCATGAACTAAGCTCCCAGATGTTGAGCACTGATTTTCTGTGTTTCTGTTGGTAAGGCTATTTGCAGTCATGTGGAGGAATGGTTGTATGAGTATCCCTGAAGCACCTTTTGATTTGTTAGAAAGGTGAGTAAGTGCTGATCCTTCCAGCACAGAGGAAATGATGATGTTGTTCCCTTTGCACAGAGATTTTTTCCTAGGGTTTTTTTTTTACTTTTTATTTTTATTTTTTTAATATTTTTTTTCTTTTAATAACCAGGTTCCCAAAATGACCTCTTACCTGGTTATTGTAGTTAAATTGTGCTGAAGCTGCAGTGTAACCACAGTATGCTCAGAGATCCACCTGACTGCTGCGCGTAGTGTTGGAAGGCACTGGCATAGGACTCAGCAGATGTTTATGGGGCTGACAGAAGGAAACACTGGTGAGAGGCACCAGAAACTGGACAAAAATGAAGCATGCTCTCCTGCATTGTGGAGAACTGGGAGGCCTATGGCTTGCTGGTTAGGTTCTCCCATCTGTAGAACAATGTAATGTTTCCCAGGAGACACTGATCTCAACCTAGATTTCTGGTCAGCTGTTCTGGCTACCCAGCAAATACTAATGAGAGTGGTAAAGTGGGAAACACATAAATCCTGCTTGGGGTTAGATAACATCTTTCAATAGCAGCTTAGCACCTTGCATTTTACAGTCAGAAGCCACTGCAGTCTGAAAGTGTATCCTAGGCTTTCTAGTGTATCCTTCTTTGCTTCTGTCACGGCCTGGGCTTTGCTGTGTTGCCAAGATGTTCCTCTTTCCAAATGGAGCTGCCAGTCTCAAGTGTTTTACCTAGTTCAGACATGGCATCCTGTGCTCCTATTGTGCACTTCGATCTTGTTTGAAAAGTCCTCTGGTTTTTGCTAATTCTGCTTCACATGCATTTCTTTGCTAATCATAGATCAGATAGTGCTTACTTTCTAGCACAAATTAGCAGAAACAGGAGGCAGCAGAGTGTTGAAAATTGGGGGAGCAGGTATAAGCAGAGCAGATAAACACACTCTGTTATGAGCTGTTGTGCTTTATTAACTGAAATAACTTAATACGGTGTAAGACTCAAGTAATTAAACTTCTGTCTTACTTAAAGAAGGCTCAGTGATGGTATTTTCTCAGCTGGATTCAGGCTGGCTAATCACTCTGACAAACAGATACAGACATTTGTACCAGTGCTAGAGGGTAAAGTCACGGAGAGGGAGTGGTGTGTGTGGGTGCGTATGTGCATGTGCTACTGGTGTCTTGTCAGGTGTTACTGTCTCTCTGCTTTTCTTGGAGCCACAGAAATAACATAAAACATACGGGGGATCAGTGCATAGGATGTTTACAAGGCAGGATATTCACCCTGATATTGTCTTTACTTTTGCATGTGCTTATTCAAAGATCCACCTGCTGCTTCCTCTCCTTTGGTCCCTACATCGGTGATAATGCTGTGGCAGCTCTGAAGTTACCGAGTGTTCAAGTGCCATGGTAACTGCATCCCGCTCGGCTGACTGCCAGCAGGCACCGAGCCCTTTCCAGTTCTGAAAGGAAGCAAGTACTCCCAAGTGCCAAATAGTGATAGACTGGCATGAGCCAGCTTTGATAAGTCCATGGGAAGTCCATTTTTTTTGAGAAAAGAAAGAGAAATAACTCCCATCAAACGTGTTTTGGATATTTTTTTTTTGAGCTCTAAAATGGTCTAAACCTGTCCTACATTGTTGAAAGGCTAAAAAATGCATTCCCGTTGGAATTACCACCATATACTAAATTGCTTCCTTGCTGTGCATTTTAGCCGTATGCTGCACACGTTTCTGTAAGGCTGTACCGCTTTTCCTATAGTTCTCTCTTGGCTCTGTGTTGTGCACCCTGGCTTGCTCTTGGTGAAATCAAATAGCACTTTTTGTGAACACTTCTGCATTTACTGTGAGGATAGTGCTAGCACAGCACTGTCATAACAGAATTTGAAATAATTTGAAATAATGGATTTGTGTGCAAGAATGAACGAGAGCAGCTGGGGAAAAGAGAGGAAGTCAATTTACTTGTTTCATTTTTAGAGGAGAAAAGCTTTTAGAGGAGAAAAATTTTGCGTATACCATAGCGTGCTGGTGCATCGATTGATGGCATGGAATAACAGCACTGGAAATTTACAGCCAAACAAGGCTCATTTAAGGAATGTATTTTCAAAGTCTCTCTTGCCTAAGAGTGCAATGATGGACCTTAACCTTTATGCTTCTCTTACTCTCTCTCAGCCCTTGCTGGGTTGTTGAACTACCAAAACTGTGAAGAAAATCTCATGTGTATGTGTGTGCAGTTTCTAAAGAGACATTCTTGACTTCTGTTGTTGTTACCAGCTTCAGCTATGATAATGGTGACAGCCCCGCAGAGGTTAACTGAGGCTAAGTGTGGTTTGGGGTGTGTAGTCATGTAACTTCTTGACAGCTTGGTAGATGGTACAGGTGGACAGAATCGACCCTCTCTGGGGTTGTCTCAATTATCATCAGGTACAAACACTTTTGTTTGTTCAGTGTTGCTGTAAAATACAAACTTCTTCAGCTGGAAGTCTTTTCAGCTTGCTCTCTGCTCCCTTTGTAGAGGCGTAGCTGACTAAATAGAAGGCATCAGAGGATTGGGAAACAAGGAAAGAGCTATTTAGGGGCCAGAAGGGATGATTGAACTTCCTTTCTCTAACTACTGCAAACTGCCTCCACTGCAGCGCAGCATGGTAGGGTTTGTTCCGTTCCAGTTCCTAATGGGACGACCACAAAGTGTTAGTTTCAGTCCTGCCTTGTGTCTGGTTTATTCCTGTGTTATTTTGAAGGTGCCCAAGGGTAAAAGCTTGTGTTGCATATTGTTGGGGGATGTTGTGCTGTTTCAGAAGTAGCTGCTTGAACTGTGGAAACTTGTTCACAATTGCCAGAGAGCAAGTTTTGGCTGTGTGCAGCCACTAGAGAGAGACACTTAAGTGACAATTTAAGGTACAGAAGTTGAAATGTCATTGAGCATTTGGTTTTACAGTGTTTTTTCTCCCATCTCCAATCCCAAAGACATAGTGCTAACAGTTAGCAGAAAAGTAAGGACGGTCTTTAAGATGTGGTTCTAGTCTCTTACGTTGGTGTAAGCTTGGAGAATCTGCAGGATGGGCTTACATCACATACAGGGTTTAATGCTGCACTAACCTGACCCAGTGCATCCACCTGCTCATCAGTACAGTAAAACACTGAGGGCAGATGCGTTGTCTGAAAGCAAGAAGGTTGTGCTTGGTGCAGCATGGCAGGGGGCTTGCAGCAAGCCTCATTTAGCTTAAGCGCAGCTTCATGCTGACACAGCTGTGCCACAGAGCTAGCTCTTGTCTCTAGTTAAGTGAGGGCCTGTGTAGAGAATGCCACTGCTCAGTGCTGATGTGCCCTAAAGCCAGAGAATGAGTGGAGTGAAAACTGGCACAAAACTAGAGTAGGACTAAAGCAGGACCATGAAATGAAAAACAAAAAATCCCAGTGCCTTTAATGATTATGTTAACTATGGTGGAAAACAACACCAAAGAAGCAGTGCTCTTAAATGCAGCCTTGTAAGCAGCAAGGAGTGGCCCTGAGCAGCAAGCCCAGGAGGGCTGAGTTCTGCAGGGATGGAACTGCTGTTGCAGAAGTGTCAGTCTGCACAAACACCATTTGGATTCCAGCTTTCCTGTGAGGTGGGTGGTGTCAGGGCTTAACACTTCCCAAGATGAGGAAGGTATGCCTTTGGCAAAGCTCTTCAGCCTGTTTTTATACACCCTTCCTCACCAAACCCCCTTCCCAGGTTGTTTGCCTAAGCATGAAACGTGGTGTAAAGCACAGAAAGGACTTGAGTGGGTTGGCTGGTTACAGGAACTCTGGGCTTCAGATGAACGGTATTTCTATTCTTATGCTCATTCCAACTGTTGTGCTGTAATTGTGCAACAGCTGAAAATCCATACCTGTTTAAGGCTCCTTATCCTAGCTAAAATGGATCTCTCTTACAAGAATGCCCGTCATCTTGAAAATAGCATGCAGGAAAAGTTGCTACTGTGCAAAAATATTAAATGAGATAAATTTGAGAGAACTGCTTCGACCCCCTGAGTCTTTGGGGTTTGGAGGTGTAAAATCAATAATTTCCTTTCACTTGTGCTTGTTAATGATTTATTTAGGGAAAAGCAAACCCTTCCAAGGTTTGGTCATAAGGCTGCATAAATTTCAGCCCCTGGGGATGTACTGGCTGCTGTTCTGAGTTGCATATGTCCTGCTCCACAGTAGCATGTTCAAAGCTCTGGCCATCATTCTGAAGTCTGGGACACGTTTGAAATTATTTCAGGTCTCCTGCTAAAATTCTGATGTAATTATGCATAGGAACTACTTACTATTCTGTCAAGAGACTGCAAGAAATCTAAAGGGGACACATTCAACAAAAATCATCCACACCATTGTCATGGCAAAACTGTGATTTGAATAATCTTTCCTAAATTGGGAAATGGCCTTGGTCTTCCAGATAGTTACTGTTTTAATGGGAAATTTCATCCGATTCAGTGGTACTTCAAGATTCTGGCTGTAACTTAGACAAACAGCATCTTTGCATCACTGCATCGTTGGCTTGAAGTCATGTGGCAGTTCTCCCATCTGCAGTGCAGGCTGTGGAAATCCTCTCCACACGGCTGGGAGACCAGGAAGAGCAGCAGCTCCAGTTGCATATCAAAACCTGGTGTTGCTAAGTGATAGCAAGGTAGTCACCTGCCATACTGTTTGCAAAATCCAAGTGCTTAAATAGAAGGAAACAAATAGCTTTATTTTCCACTGTGTACAAGGTTTTTATTCGCTGTGGTACTGAAAGTACCAAACCTGTGCATCCCTTTTACTCCAGCTGGGATCTTCAGAGTTTTAAAGTTTCTGGAATGGCGGCCGTTTATCCTGCCTGAGAATGTGCCCTCCAAAAGTATAATATTATGTTGCCCTACAACTGCAAGACAGTCAGTGCAGTCAGTTTGATCCCTATAGACCTTTTTTCAAGAAACCAACCAAATCAAACCAACCAAACTGCTTTTTATTGTGAAGGTGGAGAAGAGGTGGTGTTTGTTTTCTTGGTAATTATATCAGGATCCCTGCAATGTGACCCTCTTCCCCCTCCCCCCCAGCCTCTTTTTTTTTTTTTTTTTTAATATATTCTACATGTCCAAGAAGCATTGATTTCCTTTTAAAATATATTTTTGGTGAAGGAAGGTGTGAATAAATTCAGGCTATCGTATTTGCTAACTACTCTGGGACTGTTACTAGGAAATACGAGAAGCAGGAGATTTTTCACTTCTAATTTGTCTACTTACTTTGTGGATATAAAAAAAACTGATAAAGATTTCATTGACCTCCTGTCACAGGTGAGTCATGTGTTCTGCTAAAATCCATCTGCTCAAGAAAATATTTGTTCAAAATAGTCTCTCAAAGGGAGATTCTGAATGGCTTTTTCAGTCATGACTCATTGGATCTCCATTTTTTTAAATGAAAAGATTCCCAGGATGCATTAATTTTAAGATCTTGTCTATTAAATTTTTGATTAATAACAGTAAATGTTAATTTGACAGTGTGTCAAGGCTTGAGGGATTCAATATTACTAGTGATCTCTTTCCAGACAAGGAGGGATAGTTTGTTTTTTACCAGAGCTGGACTTGCACAGATATAGGTGTGGAATGAGAGTTCACCATCTGAGAGAGTGGAGGCATTGCAGTAGATTGTCTCTCTGTGGGGTGCAGTCAGGAATGCATCCCCCCATCTGCATGGTCTTCCCTTTGTCCAGAGGATGTAGAGCATCATCTGTATTGTATCTGCAGAGGAAGGGACAGGGGTTTGCAGGAGTGAAATCTGTGTTGCCATCAGTGATTACATCCTACTTCCTACTCCCCAGAAATGAGCTCTTTTCAAGTTTTGCACTTCAGCGCAGCACAGCTTGCACTTTGAATTCGGACTTGCAATTTGGAGCTGTTTCCAGCAGGGACTTGAGACTCCAGAGGAGCTTTCTTCCCAAGTCACATACGTGTGTTCTGTGTAAACAAATGTTCTCTGTTGGGAGGCTTCATGCTTTGGTTCTTTGCTTTGGCGTTCCCAAGGTATCACTCAACCCTTGCAGGTTGCTGCAAACCCCTATACATTTAACATCTTTTTTATGACCAGCTTCTTCACTCACTATGGGTAATGAATGGAACAGAAAAATGTTTCTTTGTTTTATTGAGTAATGAAAGAGAAAATTGCACTACTTTAACTGCACAACCCTTGCCAAAAATAGCCCTGGACTATATTTTTCTCTAGCTCTTTTTTTCTTTACTATTATCTTACTATATTAAACACAGTCTTTTTTTCCGTTTGGATTTCTTTCTGTCTTTGTGCCCTGAAGCTGCAAACACCAAACTTTGTGAGTCATATAAATGTTCTGAGACATCAAATTAAGTAGAAACTGGAGAATGAGTTCTCAAAAGGTTGTGAATGCTGCTGACGTCAATCTCGGATTGAAATAAGAAAGAATACATAGCTGGTAGATTATGTGAGCATGACTGTAAGGGCACTTATGCTAATTCTGTTGTTGGAGCAGAAATTGTGTTTTTATAAATGAAGGCAATAGTCCCAACTGAAGATTTAACAGGCATTCATCTTAGTAACTAGATGATCTTGAGCTTTCATACTTTACGCTGAAATTTGCCTTCAGCAGATTGAAACGAAATTGCTTGGAAGTGACTAAAAAGAATGGAAGCATGCTTTCTGAACTTGTAATACAATTTAGTTTTCCAGCTCTGTTTTTGCAGAATTCCTCCTTCAAAGTAGCATTGAAAAGTATGGGTTTTCGTTAATGAATGGAAGGCTATGAATCTGTTCAGAGATTTTTCTTGACTCTCTATGGGAGAGCACTGAATTTTTAAAGTAGCGAGAAGTCATGAAAATCAGTATGTCTTAAGAATTATTTTGATAACATGGAATTTACTTTTTAGAAAATAGTTAGCAATACTGGTTTTAAAGTTAAATGCATAGCGATTGCATATCTGTATTGATTTGATGGTGCTATTGAAATTTCCTATAGGTGTAGTGAGAAAAGTGCAAAAAGTGACTAAGGGAAGTGACTTCCACAAAGAAGTCATTTACTATTAGCTTATCAGTGCAGGATGTTTTTACGTGTGTGCATGTTTTGGTGTTAACAAATAATGGCAGTTCAAAGTTGACAGGTAACTGATATATACTTGTTGACTACTTTATCCTACCTCCATTCAGACTGGGAGCCTTCATCTAATTGTTAATTAATAGTGCTGTGATAGCGATCCTGCTGACTCTAGATGTGTTTTGACTGAAGGTGTGTTTTTGCTGGTGAAATAGGAGTTGAAGATGTTCAGCCCTTTGTAAAATCAAACTCTATTTTTGGAGAGTATCTTACAGCAGCAAATACAATGGCATCAAGTTCAGAGAGACCAAAGTGAATTGAAGTGAGCCCATAGGTATTGAAGGAGCAAGGTAATGTGATTGCTGGTTAACTCGATCAGGACAGCAAAGTGAATGCCTCCATCAGGTTATCTGTATTGCTGTGCTCAGGTGCCTTTCTGATGCTGGGAAACGACCTTTCGACAGATTTCTGTGGGAAGTCAGGTTACAGATGGGTGGCATAGCATGTGCCTCTGCCTGAAGTATTGCTGTCAAGGCCGGTATGAAAATAAACTAGAAACATTGCTTCAAATTTAGAGATTAAATACGGGCCAGATTTACCTGCATGTAGCCAGCAGGAGCTCAGTAGGAAAGTAACGAAGAGGAGCTGTCTAGTTGGCTCCTCAGTGCAAAAAGTACTTTTGCTTTGGAGCTGAGAACAGGGCAAGGGAAGAGGTTCTGGCTCTTGGGGTCTGTACACAGTGTTCTGCAAACAGAAATACCAAAGAGCAGCAGCCCCAGCTGGTGCTGCTGCCAGCTGCGGGGGACACCAGAGCGAGCCCTTCCCAGGGCTCAGTCTCCAGCCACAGGGCCCGTCTGGGAGGGGGACAAAACCCCATCCATTTACAGTCCTCCTGCCATTGAAAGAGAGAGGCAGGCCATGATGATAGATAATTTGACTGAAAATTTATCAGCCAGTGGGATATGAGATAACTTGCCTGATTTATGTGATGACAGTGGATTTCTAAGGCTTCTGACCAAGAATTATCAACGAGCATCTTGTAGTCACAACGTACAGTTTTTACCAGTGATGAAGGGACCTTTAAATCACACCTATAGGATGAAGAAAAAGTTTTACATTGAAAGCGTCATGTCATAAAAAGAATCTGTGGAATCTGTCTGATTCTGCATGTTTGGCTGTACAGGCAAGGGAGGAGGTGGAGGAGAGGTTTCAGTGTTTCAGTTATGCACAAAATGGTATTCAGTAGGAGGTCCACTACAAGCTGGTTTACTGGTGGCTGGTTCTAGGTTAAGAAGATGCTTCCCCTGTTGGTAAAGTTTTACGTAACTGTACTGCACTGCAATTTTGTATCTGTTCCAGAAACATCCATTTCTGATTGCTGTTTGGATCAGGAGCTTGTACTGCTTAGGACCAGATGCTTGAAACACTTCAGCTACTGATCTGAGATGGCATGGTGGTTTCTGTACCCTGTGGTGATTTCTCTGCCCCGTGGTGAATAAGCACAGAGGCAGAGAAGCATTTGTGTCTCCTGAAGCTGCCCGTTTCTGGTTAACTGGCATGAAAATGACTATCTGCTGAACTGGTGCTTATCAGAATTCCTAAACAACTCTTCTGCCTCTGGCAGTGACACTCGATTATGTTTCTCATTTCTAAGCCTCTTAGAGGTTTAGCATTTATGAATCTCTTACAATACTGTTTCCTTGACACAGTTAGTTAGGCATATGACAGTGATCGGTTGAGAGAAAAACAGTCATCTCGTCGAGTATAAATTGAACCTTCTAAGGAAAGTGGAGAAGCAAGCAAAGGTTTTCTGCTGTTTGAAATCTAGTTAGAACAGGGCTGTTAAAATAACTGAAATGGATTTAATGTAAAAACAGGCTATATGTGCACTTCCCAGCTAACTTCAGGCAGTCCACTTCAGCTGGTTTTGTTGGCATTTGCAGTAGAGAGGCTGAGGACTGAGTGGACTGTAGGGTGGCTTGGCTGTTGCCTGGTCCCTCAGGATGCACGAGCACACTGGTGGTGTGTGATCTAACACTTGATACTGATTCTGCAGCTAAACTGTGGGATAAAAACCAAACACAGATCTGCAAACGGGGTCCGTCCAGCATTTTCTGGTGATGTGAAGTAGATGGTGTAATAGGGAGGAGGTGACTGTAGTGCTGATAGGGGGGGTGGTTCCTGCAGCCCCACGGCTGCGAGGACTTTCTGCTGGTCCTGCCCAAACGGACCTCCAACAGCAGCTGGAGGAGGTACTGCTCGACTGATCTGAGTTACCTTTCTGCAGTGGCTTCATGATGAAGGGTCCCAAGCGTTCTTGTAATACAGATGATATTAAGAAGTAGTTGGCATTGTAAGCAGGTGCATTCCAGCTCAGGGTACCTTGAAAATTTGACAGCAGCCAGATGCTTAACTAGGTAGAGTAAGTGATGACTCTAAATACCATCGTCTCAATCTTGCAAATGCTACTGAAACTGAGACTCCAGATACGCCTTGTGAATTGTGATTTCTCAGAGGTCCTGTTTGATCAGAGAGTAAACTCTTGTCTTTAACCCTTGATTGGACCCAACAGAGATAGCACGTGTTGTGATGTGTCACTAATGACCAACTTCAGCAAGTCGGTTAATTGATCCTTTGGAGCTACATAAGGCTGGTTAAAAATAGTTATACAGAGATTTTCTTGGTATTTTAATGGAAATTGAACCTATGTTGCTGATAGATGTAGCTGCAGAGAAGCTTTCTACAGCAGCACAGTCTTGCTTTGGTATGTTTCAGTCACCATATGGTATACATTTTAACTGAACACATGGAGAATTAATTTGATTTAAGTTGATTGATTTTGATTGCTGACATGAGGACATGCTAATGAGAAACAGTCCAGTATATCTGAAAGACTGTTTCAATTTCTAGCACAGCTGATAACATAATGTTTGTATGACATGCATGAAAAATAGAGGAAAAAATGTTTTGGTCTATTTTGAAAATTTTCTCAGTGGTTGCTCCTTGATGAACAGGAGGAGACACATTATTCTGATTGCAGCTTGACAACATTCTTCTGTCAGTGCCAATGAAGACATGGAATATATCTAGCTAGGTTATATATTCTTCTTTGCCTCAGGAAATTGGTAATCCTGCTAGCTGTAAAAAACCAAACCAACATAAAAACCTGCTAACCTGACAGTAGGATTGGGTTTGGGGGCCCACAGCTTTGCAACCCCATGCTGAGGTGTGTGAAAGACCACCAGCTGCTGGATAGCAGCAGCCTTCAGCTGCCACGCTTTGTGCTGAATCTTAACAGGAAGCAAATTGTTGGGTGCCACATCTCAAAGCTGGAACTAAAACTTCTTCTTGTCAGCATTCAGTTACAGGTAGGAGGCCTTCCTGCTCTGTTGTGTGGGTGTAAATCATCCAGGGTCCAAAGTGCTGTTCTTTGTGAAGTAACTAAAAGTGGTAGTAGCTATTCCTCTCGTGTTCCCAAAAGGTCACATCAACTTATCTATGTTGTGATCCTGCAAATGCTTAATAAACATGCTCCACTCTAAATATACAGGTTAGAACAACCAGCTCCAGTGTTCTTACCCATATGAATATGGTATTAAAATAAAAACCTTTCCAAATGGTCAGTAAATGAAATTGTGTCATAGCAAGTCAGCTGCTCTCCTTATGGGAGACTTGGCTGATGTCTAGGCCCTGAAGTGTTTTCCACCTACCCAGAAATACTTGAGGTAAAAAAAAAGTCAAGAGGGTAAAAAACCTTACATAAAACCAAGAACACTAAATGATAGTCCACCATATAGTCATTGATAGCAACTGATCTGAGTGACTTATGCAAATAATCACTGTAGACACAGCTGTTGCAGGAGAAGAGTGGGATGTTTTATAGCTATCTCTGCGCGATGTTTTTGATACAGCACTTGAGTAATTACACTGCCTGTGCTACCAAGGTGAGCCATACAAAGAATATTTATTTAAGTAGACCAGAGCTTCCTGTACTGAGCTGGACCAGGAGGAGGGGAGACCTGTGCTTCTTTTTTTTCCCCCAAAGTCCCTCAGTGGGGTCAAGCTTTGTGCTTAGGCAGGAAACGATTCCCCATGGAGAAGAAACTCACAGGTGAGGGAAGCTGGTGAGCACCCACAGATGGCAGAGCTGTAATTGCTTTCTCCCAGGGTGGCTCCAAGGTGAGTACAGTGCTGCTTGTACTGTTGGCAGCACAGCTCGCAGTAATGCCAGTGAAGTTGCTTTGGGGACTCTGGAGTTGAAAAAAACCTCTGGAGTTCTCTTGCCTTTAGGCACTCCTGTGAAGGGTTGCTCTGTAGCTAAGCGTGGTGTTCTCTTTGGGCACAAAATGACACAATGTGACTTTTCTTCTTTCTTTCACTGTATGTTTTGCAGGAGTGATTCATGTGCACAGTTGCTAAGATCAGGAAGAAGTTTCCTGATACTTAATCTGCTCCTGTCAAGCAGCAGGGTGGCATCTCCTCCTGGACGTAGCAGATGACAGCCTTGATAAGTCCATGAGGCAGTTTGTATATCATATTTGGAAGGTATAGCTTGTTAGTTAACACCTGTATTGATGTGGGTGCGTAAGCAGATGGGCAGTGATGGCAAATGAAGTATACTCTTAATGTGCACCTATGAAACCCAATATTTCTCTATGGCCAAACCAATCTGTATTTCAATATAAATTAATATCTACTTCCAGACAGGTGTTTCTTATACTTTTTTTTTCTTTTTCTTTTCCATGTCAACTGAATTCCTGTTTTACTTTAGGAAGTACACAAAGGTAGTCCTGGACATGGCTTTGTCATGCCTATGTCTATAGATGTCTGTGTCTCTCACATGCCCCAAATTCAGGTCATCTCTGCAAGGACAGTTTGGGAAACAAATAGGTCTAGGGCACTGGAAGTGGTCTTAAATAATCAATGGAGGCAGGAAGGTGATTGTATACTTGGGAGGAAAATACTTGCTAGTAAAAGGTCAGTGGAGAGAGAAGGGTCCTTATATGTAGCAGGACTCCTAAAAGATTCTGACGATGTGCCCTTGTCTTCCTTGCTTTAATACTGTATGACATGCTTTCTCTTCTCATTTTCCAAGCTGCCCCTTTAGCACTGTCAATTTGGAGTGACAGGAGCAGGCTTTATAATTGGCAGGTTTTTGTTGCTGTTGAGGAAGTGAATAAACAGCAGATCAGCTGCTAATCTTGGCTGAGATCAGACAAATCCAGAAAACTCCAGCTTCTACAGCAGCATGCCGGAGAACAAAATCTGGTTCAGATGCTTTGTCAGAAGTTGCCAGATGCATTTTTCCAGTGTAATTATTTCGCTTTCAAATTGTGGAAACTCCAATGAATTATGAGTAACAAGCTGGTGACTCTGGTGAACAAAGGAATTCTGTAAGAATCCTGTGCTGGTTATTGCAGCTTCCCGCAGGAAAGGATGAACGAGTTTGCAGTGGAGAAAGTACAGCTCCATGTTGCCTTTAAAGTATTCAGTTTTGTATTGAAAATGTGAAGCTGGAAGGAACAATGGTACCATGGTAACTTGTGATCTTTTTAGTCTTTCTTACAAGATTGTAAAACTGTTTATCACAGCAATATCAAGTTAATAAAGCACATTCTTTCTGAATTTCTTGTTTTCCCTTTTATTATAATAGTGTGTTTGAAAACTCTCTGATGCTATATACTGCTATTGGAGCTCTGCAATACCTTCAGTACAACAAAGATGCTAATTATGAACATTTTTATTATTGCACCTAGTTGATTTTTTTCCTTCACTTACACATTTCCTTTGTTTTAACAATCCTATTAACACCTGAGAATTCTGACCTAAGCACAGTCTAATTGAGACATGATGTGAAGCCTGTAATTAAGTTTCTGTTTTCATTAGATAATTTCATTAATTGTATTTCCATAATTTGCTCCTGAAATCTGAGCATGATGTCTGAGAAATGACTTCTCAGTAACCACGTGGACATAGAGGTGGTGACAGCTCTGCTTCTCCAGAGTGTGGTTATAATTCTCAGTGCAGTCTGTACACAAATCTGCATTACCATGCTATGAAGTTGTTCAACGTTCAGACTATGTCACAAACTGACAAGATGGAAAAGCTCCAAAAGGATACTGCTGCATGCCACAAACGTGTCACAAGGCATCAAATCCTGGCCTGAGTCTCTTGGATGCAGAGCATGAACAAAATGCATCTTCAGCTTTGAGTATCTTAAGCTTTACCAGCTTTTTTCACAAGTCTGTGGATGCTGAGTTTGAGCACACCCCTGGATGTGAAAGAAGAAACTCTACACAAAGATTTAAAAAACAAACAAACCCCCCAATAACCAACCCCCCCCCCCCCCCCCCAAACACCAGCAGAAGAAGAGGTCTGTGATTACCAAATAAAATAACTGATTGAAGAGTTTTCCTCCTCCATTGAAAATTTAAATAGTGGAATGGGCGCAAGTCCTAGACCCAGTAAGATCAACAGCAGTTCTTTTGTCGTGTTAACTATGACAAGGATAATATCACTTTATCTTTAGTTTCTAATGTTCCTTGGGAACTGGAGAAGCAGGGTCTCGTTCAAGCTTGAAGGGGAGAGTGCCTGAATACCTGGTCCTACCAATCTCTGGCACAGCTGAAGAATCCTGTCCCCTGTCAAAGGAAACTGCTTGTTTTGTCTTTGCTGAAACAAGCCTTGTAACATCCCTGGATGATCATTGTTACTTAGCTCATCCAAACACAGCTCCCCTTTCCCCTGTGTTTTTAATAAGCCAGACCTCCTATCAACTTTTTGCTGCTCTTTTGGCTTATTTCAGTGTGTCCCTTTTTCTGATGTGTCATGAGGTGCCTCCTTCCCAGTAGTGCAGCCTCTGTGACAGATCCCATTCCCTCTGGAGAAGTCCCAGTGTATTTCTAGTATCATTCCTCCCATTTTCTTTCATGGGCACAAACATGTACCTCTGTGTTTGTGAGGTACACCTTTAATATCTGCTGGTTTTCTTCTTTCACACAACAATGCAGCTTCTTCCATTTTTGAAGTGGCAGAGCAATAGATGTAGCACTGAGGCAAGTGTGGATGAGAGGTGGTTCCTGCAGCTGTCCTCAATAAGCTGTTTTGAAAGATAGGTCATATGCGGAGGTCAATTATGTTTACATCTCATTTCATGAGGTAGACTGCAACTAGTCTGTTCATTAATTAAAAGAAAGTAAACATGTACCAGAATGTTGCCTGTTCTTATCTAAGAGATTTTATGTAACATTTGCTGTCTGTTGATACGGCTGTCCTAATGAATGCAGGGCTGATTTGATATGATAACGTTAGTGATGTGAAAGGACACTTTTAGATTAGAACAGAGTGTATATTCTTTATCATCTAATACTTACTGACTGATTGTTTGACTCCAGGAAGCGTACATACTGTGGATGAAACTTGAAGCATATTTATTTATGCCCCACTTGATGAGCATAACTAGAATCTAGGAAATTTTTAGTCACTAGGCATCAGGAAGGTTAGCACAAAGTGCTGCTCAGCTGTGGCAGAGACACTTTGTTGAGGATTAGATCTTAGGATTCCCTTCTCTCAGCTGCAGGTGTTGGCAGAAGAGCTCTGATGCTACCACGTATCTGCCAAAAAGGCCTGGCTATGGTTGTCTGAGGTCTATGAGTTTGTAAGGCAGGATGCATTTGACCTCACACGTGTGCTTTGTCATTGTGCAGTGAGTGCTGGGAGGACAGGGATGAAGTCTTCTGCTTTCCCTTCAGGCTTCATACAAAGAACTAGCAAAAGGAGACACCTAAGCAAAGAGATCAGGATATTGTTGTGGCTGTCTGTTTTTCAACTGACTCGCAAGATGAAAAACTTCGGTTAAAGGGAAATTACTTTCCCTTTGGTACGCTGGATGGAGAAAGAAGACCTGGGTGCCACTGAGGAGAGAAGCTGTCTTTTTTCCTTTCAGCTCTTTGTATTAATTTTATTAATGCTTTAAATGGGATACATTTTGTTCTCTGGACTCTTCTTCTGAGATGTGATTGTAGTATGCATATACTAGTGAAACAGAAATGGTTTCCTGCAAGACCAGAAATCATTCTGCTCTGCAGAAAGTCCAGATACTGTCACTGCCTGAATCATGGTATAAAGCATTAGGGTGAGGTCCAGAGAGCCAACGCCAAAGCTTCCCCTGCTGCTCTAGAGCCTCCAAAATTGGGTTGAGTTGTAATTGTTTGATGTTGGAGTAAGACAAAATAGCTGCGGGTAGAAAGTGCAATTCATTTTAATGTAGTTTCATAATGTTTTGAAGTTGTTATGCTGTCACTGAAGTCACGTTCTCTTAGTGCTAAAATGTCTTTAGCTCATTGGCAGATCTAATTCTGCTCTCTTGTACCTAATGCTTTGCTCCAGAGTTTGCTTCTTCACCCTTTTGGTCAAGGGGAGTGATTTGGACTGGAGTGGGACCAAGAACAAGTCCCAAGAGCCTTCTTTTTGTCTTTATCGTAGTAAATACCTTGTATTCCTCAAAAAATCAACTTGTTGCACCTTCTCCAGACAGATCATATAGCTATATGTGAAAGCAGAGGAGCTCAATTTGCCTAGAGATTAGTTCTCACTAAGGAAGCTGTTTTCATTTGATAAATATTTCAGCATGAGTTTTCCCCAACGTAACAAGAGAAATTCGTTCCTAAGCTGGGAAGCGTTTCTAAAAGTGTGATGGCAATGGAGTGTAGAATTGCCCTTTGCTGAACTGAGCCGATGGTCCAGAAAGTCTGTTGTCAATTTTCTGCTGGCAGACAGTCTGGGTGATTTAGGAAGCCACATAATGCTTATGCATGAACTTGTGCTTGTATTGTGCCTGATACTACGATTGCTTCAATTACAGAGTTGTTGATAGACCTTTGCTTGCTTGGGGTGATGCTGTGCAGTTTCCCTCTTTTATGAAGCTATATTAATGCAAAATTGAAAGACTATAATGAAGAATGATGCCCCTGTATTTTTGTTCATCTTTAAAGCATCACATGCATTTAGTGATCTGTACAGATAGGATTTCATGCTGTCCCTATTGTGCATGAGGTTTTTATTCACTTTAAATAAGGCAGTCTGGAGTTGTCACTAACAGCTCTCTTTACAGCATTCTTTCCTTGGGCAGAGGTCTGTGTTTTGAGAAAGAGATCACAGGGAAAATGCGGCATCTTCTTTTCTTATCTAGAAACTTAGTCTCATTGGAGAGAATTCAGGACCTTTGCTTATGCAGGGTTCTTCACTGAGGTCACTGGATGCAGGCAGGACCTTACAATTCTTCAGGCCTTATTTTACATCCAAGTTCAGTCACCAAATGGCATCTCCCGAAATCTGGGCTGAACTGAGTGGTGCTAGAAAGTACAGACAGTAGGCTGTGCTTCAGAGCCTGACCAAGGTCACACTGAGAGTGGCTGGGGACAGATGGACCAGGAGGCACGCAGCAACATAGCTGCTCTCTGTCAGAAGAGCAGGTACGTGCACCATGTGGGACACTGGCAGGCCCGGTAGCACAGTCTTCTCTGCCCCACAGACCTGCCCCTGATAAAAGCCTTCAGCAGAAGGTCACTCAGATCCTGTAAAAAGTGTGAACAGTGCTGCTGTAGCAAACTTTCTCTGTTTGTTGTTTTTCTTGCTAGGATTCTTTGACCCTTACCACTTGTGTGTATGTGGACCATATTAGCCTAGCAACAAGCTGGATTTGAAATGGTCTGTTTATTTTATGCCTCATATTGCTTAATAAATCATTGAAAATATGATAGAGTTCTCCAGCACTATTTTTCTTGTCAGTATTCATTCTTTATATTGGTTGGCTTGGATTGTACGAGATTCATACTGGTGCGAGCATCCATTAATGCTCGTTTTCCAGCTCATTATACTCAGAGGCACTGTAAGGTGGGTGCAGCAGCATCTGTCCAATCTCAATTTGGGTCAGGATTACTCACTGAAGTCCTGACCATCTGAAGTGCTGACATGATATTCTCATTAGTATCAGAGTTGCGGACCTCCTGCAGAACATACTGTGATTGACCCAGCTGTAGTCTGCTTTCTAAATCTGTTTTAAATGTAATCTGGTTTATTGGAGTATTTTTCAATGAGCCAAGTCTTCAAAGATTTTTTTCCTTTTTTTTTTTTTTCTCCCGTGTAGGGAAAAGGGCTTCCTTCTCTCTTTGCTGGGTTCCTTGGCAAAACCATTTGTCCTTGAAAAAAAAAGACTAGAGGAATGGATTTTGGCTTGGTTTGTTCCTAAATGAGCTTAGATGCAGTATCTTTAATTTAGAAGAAATGCAAAGTGATTCTTGCCAGGAAGAGCTGCTAAAAATGAGTTTTCTAAACAGCTGATGAAGGAAGTAATCGGGACATTTCAAGTAGGTAAAGATGGTGGGGAAAATCTGATTGTAGCCCCTCTTGATCTTAGGGCAGGGACAAGCAGTTCTTGATAGAACTGCTGGACAAGGATTGGAACGGGGTTAGAAATTTGTTTGAATGTCAGATAAATTAGTCATATGCCCTTCCTTTTTTTTTTTTATGATGCCAACAACATGTTTTCTTCAGCTGGAAATCTGCTGTGGTTTTCCTCTGTCTTTCTGAAAAGGTAAATAGGAAGATGCGCTTTTCATCAGTAACATTTGAGCCACTCGGGCACTTCATGTGTCCACTGGCTAAAGATTAGGAAGCAGTACGTGGACTAGACAGAGCAGGGAGGTGTTGTAGTGATGAAGTGGTTAATACGCAGTAAAAATACTAAACAGCAAAACATTTCGCATGTGTCAGGGAGTATTTGCTCTTTCCGAAAGGAAAGGAGGAGATGGCATCACCACAAAGGTAGGCGAACTTAAAATAGTGTGCAGAAGGACCTCACACGAAGACATTCATAGGCACACTAACCACATGACAGCCCCAAAGGGAGCCCACAGCTGCTTACTGAACTGCCTCAGGAGTGCAGCAGAGCCATCTGTAGCTGCTACACAATGACATTTCTAGTTCAACACCTGGACTGTGCAGTTACAATAGCAAATATTACAGTAAATCATAGCAAATAATTTTCTTTGTCTTGTGCTATTACTGAGCATCACCATGCGTGGACTGTTGTGGTTGACAAAGAACTTAAATTCTAAGCCTGTATTTTGAGATGCTTACAACTACTCTGAAATAGCTTTCCTTTAGCTGAAAGTCTTCCTTCCTATTCTCAGCAGGGCTTTGGGTTTACTTGGAAAGTTTCAAATTCCATTTGATTTTCTTATATTTTTGTGAATTTAAACAAAAATCCCTTCATGTCACCCATGAAGAACTGTATCAGATTTATTTATTGCATTGCTTTTCAAAGTATGTGCACATTCCTATCAAATATAAACTTATGAGATAGAGGAGTTATGTTATTTCCAATTCCAGCATTTGGAAAATGTATTTCAAACTCTACTGACCTTTTTCTTTATCTTCTGATTTATGAGCTTCAGATTGTTCTTGGGTTTTGTTGTCTTTAAGCTTTCAATCTACTTTCTTGAGTGCTAGAACCTTAAATGTCTTTATATTTTTGTTTAATGATTACCTGAATTCAGCAGTGGAGGTTTTTTTGTAATTTGGGAGATGATAAATGGCAAATTGCCTGGTCAACTCTTCATTTCCACCAAATCTTGAAAAATTACAGATTAGGGTTTTAAAGACCTTAAAAGAAATTTTGGGTTTTTTTTTATTGGCATGTGGTTCTTAATATAAATTATGTTTAGTTGTTTTCTTTTTGTCTTGCTGCTGCCCTTCAATTTGAAGCACATGTTCTTACCTCATGGTTGTAATTTGATTTGGTATTCAATTTTAGAAATATCATAAACAGTTTCCCAGAACTTCTGAGCACTTTGTTTTAGAATTGACCGCCTTGCCATAATAACTCTAGGGGGCTCTTGTGAAACATGAGGCTCAAATGTAGCCCTAATACACTACTAAATAAGCTGAAATCTTCCCTTGGTAAGAACAAGCCCTGGGAGCGATGTTTGTAGCAGGGTACTCTGTTTTCTTACAGCTGGGGCTACTAACAGGTCTTCGAGGCACAAAATCATTGAGTGAGTTCATAAACACCTTCAGACGTAATCGTTTGCTTTGTAAATGAGTTACCTGGAGTTCTTGCCCAGTCGTGCCACCGTGGTCCGGGCTGGGCACCACCACCACGTGCTGCCAGGGCTTGCACAGACCTGAGCAGCCCCTCTGGCTGCCTGGCTCTCTTGCTGGTTACCATGACATTTGAGCCCCTAGAAATAAGCTCCAGGATGTCTGGGCCTTGTATCACTCTGTTTCGCTTGTGTTTGAGGGGCAGGGAGGCGGGTAGCACGGTAATGCCAATTCCCTTCACCTGTCCTTGTTCCTTTGCACATCAAAGAACTAGGCTACTGAATTTAGACAGATTTGTACCACAGATCATTTAACTTCCCCTTCACAGATTTTGCATTTGTTGTTTTGGCAGCTTATTCCTAATGCATTCAGATTTTCCTCTTTGCTGTACATCTCTATGGGTTAGCAGGCTGCTGTTACGACCCACACAGTGGCAGCTGGGCTGTAGCACGTCTGTCCGCTGCACTGCAGGACCATTTAGGATGTCCACGCTTGCTCATTCACAGTACTGTGCTGTTGCTTCTGAAGTACTCTGGCTGTGATTAATTCATCTGCTTCTCAACAACTCTAGCTAATTAATAATGCTTATAGTGGCTAACATTGCTCAGACATCTGTGTGTGGTACAGCTGTTCTTACAGTGGTTGATAAACAGAGTTAAAGCATATGCGTAAAACAACAAAAAAAATCTAGGAATAAACTGGCAAAATATTCTTACATAACAAGCAATCAGGGCCTAAAATGCTTTTTGTTCTAAGATCTCAGCCTCTTAAAATTTTTGTAAATGTGTTTTTATCATACCAGTGATGGTTTTGTCACTTACCCACAGTGGATGGGCTTTCAAATGCATCATACCTCTTGAACTTTCTTGGCTGTTTATTTGCAGCTAAAGAAGTGGAAGTTGGAAGTAGGCATGTGGTGTGGATGCTACGTATTTGTATTACTACCATTTCTTTATTTTTCTATCAAGGTAATTGGATCAGGAAGAACAAAAAAAAATCAGACTGATCTTCATATTAACATTAAGTCATGAAAAATAAGACTTTTCAGTTCCATAAGACTTAAGAAATGTGCACAATGAACTGAATCTTTGTTCCTCTTCATGTGATTTTCTCTTTTGCAGGCACTGTCTTTTAAATACTCTTAACATAGAAGCTCATCCTACAAAAAGATGAGCAGATAACATTCATAAGCGAGCAGCCCTATTTCAGTCCTCCTTACTGTTTGATAGATCAGGAAGGACAACTGCTGCTAATCTTCGCTAATCTCAAGGCACCTAGGAAAATGGAAATAGTTTTTTTAACATCTTAGTGGGTCCTGAGCAGTAGTGTTAATTACAGTATCTCGACCTGATTGCAGTTTGGAAATTACATTCTGGTGAGCAAATGCACCCCATTGCATTTTCAGTGATTCACTTTCTGTCTTACATGGTGTGGAGTTACTAAGCAAAGTTAAAGAGCTGGGGCTTCCCAACCATTTTTTTTTGGTGGATTTTAATGGTGGATGAGGTCAGCCTACACAAACTTCTCCTCCTTGTCCATCAGCTTAGTTTACAAAAGTACTTTAAAAATAAAAGTCAGTGCAGTGCCTCACCTGAAGGGACACTCAGCCACTGCGTTATCGGGGAACACTTCAAAGGTGTGTGTGTGTGTTTGTCAGGAAGACTGAGGTCTCTGATGACTGACCAGATACTGGTGAGCTCCTATAGGCTGTGCATGTATTAAATGTGTCATTTCATGAAATTTCCATCTCCTTAGTGGGAGCAGTTAGTGTGGGAATGTTAGAGAAAATAGGGTGGTAGGAGCTTCTGTACAGGGTACGCAAGATAGAGTGGGAAATGTGAAGCTCGTGCAACTGGTAGTACTGAAATTATCCAAAGCTTCTGGTTTTACTACCTCTAAAGAGTTGAAGTGAAGATAGCCATAGTGGGGAAATGTTTAAAACACAGTTTGCAAGGATAGAGCCTTTTATCAAAAAAGACAGTTGTTTTTTTCTTTTTTTCCCCCAACAGAAATGTTTTGCTGCATGTTGCTAATATTGCTGAAATGAAACTGGCTCTCCAGGTATCTAAATGTGTCTTGAGTAGGTTCCAGTGACTCTTGGGTAATAGGAGCACTCAATAATGAGAGAGGAAAAAAGCATTCTTAATAGGATCTGTTGAACTGGAGCATTTTAATCAGAGCTGAGCTGTGAACGAACCAGGTGTTTTTTTGCTCCTGGCAGCAATTGAAACTTCACAGGCTTTTCATGACATCACATCTTTTCCATGTCTTAACCAGTGACTCATCTTGCTTGCCTGTTTGTTGCTATTTCTAGCTGCCAGCAAGAACAGTAAGCTCAACGTTAGCATTCTGTTATTAATGGCACATACTAGTCTGCCCAAGGTTACTCTCTTCACTTACTTGCAAAGGAAACCTGTGCGCTCTGCACTGAACACTGGGCAGACACACGGCTAAGAAAGTCTCAGCCCCGGAGAGCATGCAGTCTGAAATGCACGTCCTGACATGAGAGTAGTGGGATGGGAACATAGCAGCCGTCTCACAGCAGACATCAATAATATTGACCAAAACAACTAGAATTGCCAGAGGTCATGAGAAATGTAACATTTCATATTACAACAGTCCAGGAAGGTAAGGAAATGCTGCTTTGAGAAGTTGGTTAGGTCCAGCAAGGAGGGCGCAACAGGGCAGCAACAGAGAAGGTTGCATGAACAGTTTTGGGAGATCTGCCTGGAGGTGGGAGGACAGTGGGGTGGGACAGAGGTTATGGATGGCAGAATGTCACTCTCACTGTTCACAACAGAGGCACCAGTATAGCTCCATGCCAGCATGAATGTTTCCTCATCCTTGCAGATGGGGAAGTAAACAGGTCTTGGAGGTAAAGGAGTTGAGTATTACTGAGCTCTGGATTGGCCTGTAGCAGGACAAACAGCCCTTTGCCTTCAGGATGTGCCTTTATTTGTTGTTTGTTCAGGTTCTCTGTCATGTAGAGAATAGGAGCTGAGGTGGCCAGTCTTGCTGAGAACTGAGCTGCATTTGCAGGGGGTCAGATGTTCCCTGACGCTTTGATGTCTTAACAACTTGCTGCCCCTATAACCATGGGGCTGTGAAGTCGATTATCCTGTCTCCAAGGCTGACCAAACTCCAAACAAGGTGCAGAAAGCTATAGCGTAGGTGTCACGATGTGACACTGAACAGCAGGGAAGAAGAGGTGATGAAGCAACCACAGCTGATGAAGCCCCGAAGCTGTGGCTGGTGCAGGATATTGGGGTTGACGTAACCTCTGTTCTGACTCTGAGCAGCCGAAGCAAGGACAATGCTAAGTACGTGCATCTTGTAATTGTTGCCAAGCAGCTGGACAACAGGTGACTCTTACATATTATTCTTTTAAAAAAAGAAAAACCAAAATCAAACCATAATCCTTTTAAAAAGTTGAAAGGTTTATTTCTTTCGAGGCTGTTTGTTACATACACTGCTAGAACAGTCATGGTGCTGAGTGGATTAAATCCAGTACAGATAAGACGTTTTAGTGACATTTTATGTGGAACAAAGAACTTGAGGCTGGAAAGCTTCACTAGAAGAACAATGGTTCGAGAATCAGGGATTCTGATTTTTCAGACCTGCAGCAAAGAGCTGTTGTGATTTAAAACTTCAAAAAAACGTGTGAGTAACTTGCTTTTCTGCTGAGACAGCCAAGTAAATTTAAGAAAAGCTGGTTGTGCTCCTATCGTGAATGTTTATGTGATGGATCTTGTGAGTAGAGGGCATCTGCACAAAATGCAAATGTATTTAGGTCTTTTCCTTCTCTGAAAAACACTGAATTTTGATTGCTCATTAATGCGAAACCTTCAGATTTTGGTTTCAAGCTATCAACTAATGGTCCTGGGGTGTGTGTGTTAATTTTTTTTATCAAGGACAGGTGCATACATAAGCTACAAAAGAACAGAGCTGTTAGCGCATTAGCATAAATATACCTCACAGAGAAGAGACCCTTCCGTGCTTGGTTACAACCAGGCTTTCTGATTCCTCATCAGGGACAGCCAAACAGGCTTCTGGATGCTGAAGGCTCAGGCTATTCTTCCTACGCATTTGGCTAGACTGTTAATTAGAGCTACACTGGGTTTCTGCTGATCCCTGCCAGTGCCTCATCTACTTGTCTTCTAATGAGTCTGTGGTCTACCTGGAAATCTTGCAAACAACTGGGGGGGGGGAGGTGGGGTGGAAGCAATCTGCATCGGTTATTTTCTTCATTAGATAAATGTCTTGCACATAAAAACCTGACATGCCTAATTACCTAAGGTTTGTGGTGTTTTAAACTGCTGTAAGGACAGCTACTGTAAATGCTGGGGAAACTGAGCTCAGATTTTCCAACCTGTTTTATTTATCTTGAAGTATCTGGGGGGTGTTCGCTGTAGCTAGCATAAAACATGCTCCGAGTCAAGAAAGTTAAGCCAGTTTATAGCTAAGAAGCTAACATAACCTCAGAAAAAAAATCACATCAGGGTGGTATGACAGAGATTCAAATGGATTTTGGGGAAATGCATTTAAGGGGAGATGGCATGCTCTGTACCTGTACAGTAAAATAGAGCAAGGAATCCATCAGTGACGCAGATGAATCACATCGCTGCATTGTACCACATGGCTACCTGGGCAAGGATATGAATAAACTTTACATACTGTGAAATATAGGATGTGTTTCCCCCACATGCACTCCCTTTGAAAACCTGAGAAGGCAGGCATCTAGGTATATGCTAATGGATATGCAAATTACCTTCTTAAAGAGGTAAGTGCATTGTCCACCAGAGGGATTATGACTAAGCAAATGCATGTAGCTCTTTGGAGCTCTGTACCTCCTGCAGCCACGTTCCTGTCTCTCACTAACATATAAATCATGGACCGCCCCCCTGCCCAGGGGCTTTGCAGGCAGAATACTGAAACCAGAAAACCAGAACTAGTAAATTTCAGAGCATTCAGGCAATAGCACAGTTTGACACAGATGAACTCTGGGCTGAGTCCAGTTCCTCACTGAGCCAAGGCACTGAGATGGTACCAGGACAGGTTTTGGAAGCCACCCTGGGAGTCCCGCTGGGGCTCCTTCCCAGCACAGCCTGGAGGTTTGTCCTCCAGAGCCAAGTCCTTGTTCCGAGCCATTGTCAAATTTAATTTATTTCCAAAGTGTTCTGTATGCAGCTAGACAATATGTCTTGCAGTTGCTTACTGCCTGGTCGTAGCCTCATGCCCTGAGCCAAAATGAGCACTGGTTAAGCACAGAGCAGAAAATGAAAGATGAGATTTGGGATACACAAGAACCTGGGAATGCAGGTGTAAAACAGTAACACTGTAAGCATGAGAACTGAAGAAGCCTGACTTCCAATGGATTTGCTGCTTTTTGTTGGTTGCAGAATCTGAGAAGTTGCTAGTACTGATTTAGGGCTTTCTCCTAATGAGGCATGAAGAAAGCCTCTCTCCTGTGGATCGTTTGGTGTTGGAAAAGGCCTTGCACTTAAGCTTTTCTTCCCAGCTAAGGTATGCTTAAGGTCTTTCTTATTCACCTTACCAACTATTTTTGTGACATTTGTAAGAACGTACCTGTAAGAGCGTTTTCCCTCGGTCAAATTTGATCAAAAATTAGTAGAGTTCTAATGCACGTATACATGTGCATGTGTGGAGCTGATGATTCAGTAAGTGTCACGTCCTTAGGAAACCGGGCTAAAACAAATGGAACAATACTGGTGCTGCTGAGACCTTCCCCACTTGAAGAAGTATAGTTAGGATCTAGTTGGCGTGGCTGGTTTAGCTGTTCCGCAGCTAAGTGAGGATGTAGTGTCAGTGAATATGAGAGTGCTGTATTTACCAATGGCAGGAGGAGGAATGGTCCCTCGGGCTGCAAGGTGTAGTCCACCTCATTCCGGTACTTCTCTTGCCTTGCTATGATCGGCCAGTGGACTACCCTGTCTTGAAATAAATGCACAAGTTTCAAGGAAAAAATTCCTTCTTTTTCCAGAGGATTGGTGGAGAAACAGCAAGATTCCTGCTGCATAACCTCTCTCCACTGGAAAATTCACCTGTGGGTAGTCTCACGGTAGTGCAATAGTCAGAGCCTTTTAAGCAAGCTGCAGGGAGCTTATTTACAAGCGCTTTCCTCCCACAGAGAACCTCTGTGATATTCTGTTGCAGAACAAGAGGCAATCGTTGATGGTTTTCCCTTTCATAGACTGGGTAGCATCTGTTCTGGAAGGGTCAACGCTGTCTCTTTCATGCAGCAAAAACAAAGCTGCATGTATGGGAATGATAGACAGGAGCCTTTTGAAGCAGAGTAGTTTACCCCACTGCACCTTGTATATTTTCTGGGGTTGTGGTGATGTGCTGTGGCTGATCAGAAACTGGCTCTATACTCCCACAGGAGTGCTCTACATGGATTTATTTCACACTTCCAACTAGCTATATGATTAATAAGTCCTTTAGGGTCTTTTTCTCTAGAGAAGAGAAACTTTAATCACATTTTAAAGCAGTGGCAGTAAATGCTTTCTTAGGTGTGGGTTTTGCAGGACTAAAGGACCATTCATTTCAGAACTGCTAACCCATAAGAGTAACTAGCAGTCAACATCTTATGCTGAACGCACACTTTGCAGGTAAGGCCTTTTGCTTCCCTTGCAGCTATTTCACAGAGTTACCATTTGCCAAAAGATGCATGAAATGTATTTGTTCAAATGATAGATAGATACCTCCTGAACGACAGAGGTACGTCAAGCACATGAATTCTGAGTTCAGAAAGCAGGTCCAGAGGGAATGGATTGGCTCCAGGACTGCTGATCTGATGTAGAAATACTCCTCAGTTTGAGAACAGGCACCCAAAATGTGAGGAATAAATGTTGTTGGCATCTAGCAGATGGTAGCTGACATGTTTTCCAGCTGTCACAAGTCTTTTGAAGTTCTTCTGTTGCGTATGCCAGAGTTTCACCTTTGTGCTGCCAGGCTGAATATAGAAATGACAGCTGCAGGTAGAAGTATTCTACAGCACTCTATAGATAAAAAAAATTAAGCTGAACCAACAGAAGAGGATTAATAAATCTCAAATTAGTATGTGCCCCTCAGACATTGTGACTGGGATATTCCACATTAAATTCACTTTGTAGAATAATTTTCATTGCATCAAGTCTGTAATTGTTGTCTCTAACCTCAGGTAAGAACCGAGTCACCCGCAGCATCTCTCTCAAGGATGTTTTCCTGACTGTGAAACTAAATTGCAACACGTAAATGTCTTGTGCCTGGTACAGTCCTGGACTGTTTTTGATTGCCTCTGCTTTGAAGTGTCAGCTTCCAGTGAACTCTGCTAACATTTTATTATTGCATTGAGGCTGAGGCAGAGAAGAGCAATTAAAGGGTTGACATCTTTGGTGTTTTTTTAATAGTACGCATGTCAAAATGCATTTAACAAATCATAGCTGATGCAAAAGCCCAATTAATGCTAAAGTAGAGTTCATTTTGGTTGGGAGTAAATGAAAATTTTAAAATGGATAATAACAAGAAGTGTTTGCCTTATTTTAGATATAGGACCTAACTACAACTCCTGTTTCTGAGAATTGAAGTCTTAAAGCCTAAATACTCCTTTCTGTTCCAGGATACAGCTGGACAAGAAAGATACAGGACCATCACTACAGCCTACTACCGAGGAGCCATGGGCTTTGTCCTCATGTATGATATCACCAGTGAAGACTCCTTCAATGCAGTGCAGGACTGGTATGAAATAATGTTGTTGTGGTTGGATTGGGTTGGGTTTTGGCCAGTTCTCTCCTCATGTTTTTTTGTTGAGAACATTAGACATCCTAACCTCCACAGTGCTTTGCATCACCATGTTCCTTTCTCTTCATCTAAACTCTGGGATAAATAATTTGTTTTCTAAACTCTCCTAAGAAAAACTTCTACAGCTTCACATTAATGAAAAAGTTACAATTCAAATATAGTAGCATACTGTAGCAGTTGTTGCTTTTAAAAGTTCTAATCATTTAATGCATTATTTGGGCCTATGAAGTTTTTCTGGTTGTGCTGCTAAACAATCCAGTTTAACAGTGGCTGTTTGAGACAAATCTCATTTAGAATCTAATAATGCTAAATCTTTCCAAACTGCCTTGAAAAGGGATTATTTTTTTTGGAGCCTGCAAGGGTATGAAACAGTATTCACTTTGCCTAAATTGAGATGATTAAAAATCTAACTTTATCCATTTAAAACTTGTGAAGTTTATATTAGTTGTAGTTGTAATAGGAGGAAGAGCGCAGTGTAGGACAGAAAGCAAGCACACCCCTTGGAAGGGGCCTGTGTGTTACCACTGACTGCAGAAAGCACCTGAACGACTCTGTAAGGTAGTGCTCGGTGCGGAATGGTGGGATGGGGAGGAGGAGTTACCTATTAAATGGTAAGAGTGGGGACTGAGCCCTGAAACTAGGTATGAAATGGATTCTCAGCTGTTACAAGCTCTTCTGTCTCCCCCGTGAATTCAGTATAAATGCAAATAACACCAGAAAATAATTTCTGGACTTCCCGGTGACAAAAAGTCAGGAAATATATTTGGCTTACAGTCAATAAAGCAAGCACCAGATCAGTCACTTAAAAAACTCCGTGGTAGTATCAAAGCTGCATTGGTACCCAGGCTCGTCTCCCCAGCATTTTGGTGTGCATTTCCCCTTCCCCACCTGGGGGGTCCCCTTGTAGCTCATGCCACCTGTCTTCTTCCTCGGAAAGAAGTGTCCCATCTCACCCCACGCTGATCTGATTTTAGAAGCAGAGCTGTGGCCCAGACTGCCTTCCTGCTCTCCTGCTTTCCAGACAAGTACACGTACAGAGCAAGAAGAGCAGTGGTCTTCCTAGAAGAGCCAGAGCACATGTCATTGCTGTGGCCACGGGGCAGTGCCTGCAGCCCCCTCAGTAGTAGCTGAGGGGACATGTTTTCTCAGCAGGGATCCAGCACAGTGTCTGGAGTGAAAACATCTGGGCTGCTGCTGTGAGGTAGTGTCCACAGGCACGGCACAGATGAGCAGAAGGTTGGACACTGTTGCTGGAGCTCATGTTCAGACATGGAATCCTCTCAAAGTGACACCAGGCTTTGTGTAGGAAATACAGGGAATGGGGAGGCAGAGGAAAGGCTGTGTTTATCCTCAGCAGTACCCCTGTGGCTCCCCTCAAATGTCCTGCAATTATTTCTGCTGGTTACCCTGTTGCTGTATACTGCAGATGGGTACGGTCAATGTGCAAAGAAAGGAAATGCGGTGGTTAATGTATTCTCTCAAGCCTGATAGACTGATTTGCAGTGATCTCAGTGACCTACCGGGAGCATGTGACATATGATGGCTATGGCACTGGCTTTTAGCACCCCAGCTCGGTCTGGCTTTTTGTTCAACACCCGTTCTATATCCCTGATCTAGGTGGCAACTCAAAAGCTGCAACAACATGGTTTATTGTTTCTAGTAATTTGGCCTTCTTCCAAGGCTGCCCATTATTTGTTCTCACTGTCCTTTGAAGCAGTTGGTTGTGATCATCACATCTAAAGATGCAGTCTCCACTTTCACCCCATTTCCAGTATCATGACACCATGCTGCAGAAAGTGAACTGCAATGCCTTCCCTGAGCTGTCCTTCAGCAGCTAGTGACAGAGGAATACATTTTTTCCTTGCTAGAAACACAAACCAAAGGTTTTGCCAAAAACAGGTTCCTCCACATGGCACACCCTCTACCAAGCCCAGATGAAGTGTCTGCAAGTGTCTGCCCAGGAGCATTTTCCATAGGAGTGCCTGCATGTGAGCTGGGGCAGTAGCTTTCACTAAACTGTAAATATTTTCAGCTTGGTTCCCCGATGAAACAAGGTACATAGGACCACACAGTCCATCTACCTGTTAGCCAAAAAATACCAAATCTCAATCACTTGAGCTGCTACTATTTTAAAGTTTATGCAAGTGAATTTTAACCTGAAGCTTTGCATTGGAAGTGGTCTAACCTGTTCCATCAAAGGCAATAGTGCAAGAGTAAGATTTAAGAAAGGTCAGCTTTGTGTATTTGACTTCATGTCTTCCTGTGCCACGGGGGCTGCATGAATATCTTTGCTAAGAGCACCTTGTCAGCCAAAGGACAGAGGTGAACTATCGGTTTATTTTTGCTCCGTATGTCAGAAATCTTGCCAACAGATTTTAAGATTCTGAACCCAAATGATGTAGTGGGTCAGATAAAAATCGGTCTGTGGTACCCCATTTCCTTCCTTTCAGCGGCTTGTCCACGGGAGAGGTGTGTAGCAAAGCCAGCATCGCTGTGCCAGCAGAGTCCTCTAGTGGCGATGCAGCCAAGAGATGTTTTTTTCCCAGTCTGCAGAACTGCTGTCCTTCTAAACTTCTGAAGGGACAAGAAATGGAAACAAAAAAGCTTTTGGTCTGGTGCTGTTAGATCAACTTCTACCATCTTCTAGCATAGCAAGTAGGTAGGATCTTGGGGTTTTTGTCACCATGATGGGTGATACAGTTATGCTTCAGAAAAACATTACACTGGATTCTGGTCTTTAGTCGGGAAACTGTACTCTCCGTGGAAAATTAAGGTGTTCACTACTTGAACTCCTTTAGCTCAGAGCCTTGATCTCCATGAGCTTAGTCCATTCTCCAGGTCAAGTGTGAGACGGCAGCAGCACGCCTAATGATAAAAACAGAGCCCTAGCGGTCCTGCAGTGCTTCTGTTTGGTCCTGGTGAGAGGATGGAGTGGCAGCAGTCGGGAGGCTGCACAGGCTGTAAAGTCAGTGGCATGCCCCTGATACCCGGGTACTCAGTCCTGTCTTGTCTCATCCATCACACGCGGATAGGACAGCTTTCCTGCTGTGCCCAAGAGGTCCGTAAGAGAGGGCTGGACCCAGAACGTTTAGGAGGTGAGACATGGGAGGCAGAACATTCTCCAGTCCTAAAGCCTGTTACTTGCTGGTGCCCTGCCTACTGCCACTAGTGATTCAGGTTTTTGAAGATGCTGTGTAAGCAGGCTGTCAACATGAGTCTTAGCCCATCTCACTGCTTTCTCATGTACCGTCTCTTCCTGCAGAGTTCCCTACAGAAAACAAGCCAAAAGCATGAACAAACAGCTGAGCCAGAGACCTAAAACTCCAAGTAAGCTCTTGCCCATGGCAAACCCTTACCTTCTGTTGAACTTACAGGGGTGTGCTTAGATCTCAAAATTAATTTTCAGCATTACACTGAAATTATGGGAAAGCAGCCTTGTGCAAAGTCAGCTCTCCATCAGAGAGAAGCATTTTCCCATCTAGACCTCTCCAGCATCTTAGAGCTTATACCCTCCCTCTGGCAAATTGCCATAGGAGGTTGTGCTCACTAGCTTTATTATTCTCTGAGCTGTTTCGTGAAGCCCCAACATCTCCTCTAAAACTTCCTTCTATGTATGTACGGTGCACTTTACCTTTCATCTCTGGCTCATTGGCATATGACTGTTTCAACAGCCTCCTGACCTGGCCTCACCTGCCCACAAGGGAAATAAGAATATCTCTTCCAGTCTGCCGTAGGATTTCTTCCTTGGGTGATCTTGTTGCCACACCCTTCTTATGGGTGGATGTCCTAAAGAGGATTCTGATTTGCTTTGTGCCCATCCAGAAACACTTATTCTAAACCAAGCAAAGGCACTCTTTCTCCTGAAGGGGGAGGATTGTGGCTGTATGTCAGGTATTTAGACAAACTCTCCGGGTAGTGTATGAATTTGAAGTACAATTTTTCCTTCATTCACATGAATCACCCCAATCAATTATAATTATCTTAAAGCAGCTGAGAGAGTAAGATACACGATTTAAATACGTTTGGGAATGTCTAGGACATGACCTGTCTTGCTCCTTCATTGGGAAGGGTACAACAGATTGTGTGACAAGTCTTTAAAAGATTAAGCCTGAGGGATTTTCCTTACTGCAGTGTGGCAAGAGTACAGTTAAGTTACTTTAAAAGAACAAACATAAATATGCAAAAGCAAAGATGGGCTTTTCCTGATATTTGAAAATAATTATTTTGTTTGAATAATAAGAATTCTTTCCTATAGGGTGAGTGAAAGGGTTAAGTGAGCTTTCATGGCTTCCAGCTCAGTTTCTAGATTTTTTTTATTTAGTAGGCTTCTTTGACAGTTACTATTTGACATTGGCTTGATAGTTTTGTGCGTGGCTAAATCAGTGGTTTATACCTCATTTAAAACTGTACTGAAACTAGAATGTACTCAGCAATTGATACTCTAAAGTAAAAAGAAAATATTATGAAAGCTCTGCTTTGAACTATCTAGTCAATTTCACAGAAGGGAAGAAAAAATTGGTTAAATTTAACTTAGATTTAGAGTGACAGCTGAGTTCACAAATCATCAGCTTTATTTATCTTTAAGGCTGATTTTCAAATTAGGTTGTTTATATATCCATGTAACTGTGAACCTAAGACTATTTTTCTTCTCAGGGTGAAGCATAAAAACCATGCTTTATCGTTAATTTGGGGAATTGAGCACAAATAAGGCACAGCATTGTTACTGTGCCACAGAAATGTATTTTTCCCAGTGTATATATTGGACTGCCCTGACCGTTGTTGAAACACCCCAATTGCACAAGCCTTTTTATTTATTTACCTTTCCAAAAGCTCCTGGAAATGTGCTGCCTTTCTTTTTGTATGGGGATCGGGTTTCTTTTAGACATTTTATTCTTAATAAGTGTAAATGTCAGTGTTCTGCAAGATAGGTTTTGCACTAACTTGTACAAAACATGGAGAAAAATGAGTTTCTGTGGGAGATCCTTCTTTTTAATTTTCTAAGTAGTTCCGTTTAAATAGTTAAGGTTTGTCGCTATGTCCCCATACACTCCCCGGGAGCTGAAATGAATCCAGAGAGAGGACTGGGAGTCAGAAGAGGAGCCTGGTGGTGGGTGTTTTAAACTGAACCTAGAGAGACTTACTTTCTCTCTATTGTTTATGGAGGGAGTCTGGAAAGATTTCCTCTTCCCGGGCTTTTGGCTCATTTCTGAGGTCACCCCCTCCTCTGATGAGCCTTGAGAAACCCCAGAGTACTGCATAAACTCATCACAGGCTCAAATTAGCTCTCACAGGGCTTGTCTACGTGGAGGCACTCGAAAGGGTGAAAGTGGAAACTGCGATTGGAGTGAGTGCCTTTCCAGGAGGACATTTAGAAAAGTAAGGTTTCACTGTGCAAAGTCTTTATTTTTTTGTGTTGCAGTATGGGTCTGGCCTCCTGCGGCGGGCTTGGTTTAGGTTTATGTTTTCCAGTGCAATCCAAACAGGCTGCTGCTTAAAGGCAAGTTGCACAGTGAAATGACCCCCTTTTTCACAGATATCTGTGGAGTGACATTGTTGTCGATTTGTTAAAGAGTTGAGATCAATTGATTTTATTGGTTTGATTAACTGATTTTATAGAGTTATTATATAGAATAGAAATATAGGAAGATAAAAATATGTTGAAGAAAGTTATGATTATTTAGTAAAAGTAGTTGTGAGACCCTTTATACATTTTGTACTAAGGCCAGAAGAATGGGTTGGAATCATTGTTGAAGCTTAAGTAATAATTTAGGGTTTGAAAGGTTTCTTTGTATCTAACTAGTCTTCTGTATAAAGAAAGTATATTGAGATGTCAGAATGTAGGATTAATGGGAACTGGGGAGAGTCGACTGGAACAGCTTGTAGTTACCTGCCAAGAAACCGTGAACTTTAGTAAAAGGTAATTCCGGCAGGGGGAGATCGCGACCACCGACTCATATACCACCTACCCAAATCGTACCCTAGACCCATTTCTAGACCTTTCTACGCTTTACTGCGCAGAATCGGATATAGGAGGAGAATATGTTAATGATTTCTGGGAAATGTTATGATTATGCATGAATAATTAATGAATATGTATGAATAAGCTCTATATATGGAATCTGTTTTTGGGACCTGGCGTGCGTTGATCGCGAGAGGACTCGCTCACGCACCCGGCCGTCAATAAAGAAGTGTCTGCTTATCTACATCACATTGGTGTCGATAAGTTCTTCATTCCGAGATTTCGGTAACAGTTTTGGCGACCCAGATGGGACCTCGCTGAAGGAGACCGGAGGAGTCGGGGACCTGATCGGTTCCAGCCGGCACCGAGGATTTCTCGGGGATACCCATCGATCCCCGATCCGTAAGGCTCTTCGCGACGTTCCCTGGATATTTGGTAAGACACTTCTTTTTTTCTAATTGTAGTAAGTGGGTGAGAGTCCCACTAAAGTAAGTAAGTAAGTGCACTAGAGAAAGTGGGGGGGAGTCCCACTATAATAAATGTATGGTAAGGAGTGGGTTAGAGTCCCACCAGTGGGTTGGAGTCCCACTGAGTAAGTCTACCTGTCAGACGCAGTGAAAGACCTGCGCAGGGTAGGACTAGGAGTCTGCCTGTCAGACGCGGCGAAAGCTGCGCAGGGTTGGACTAAAAGGATCCTTGTGGAAGTGGAAGCCTAGGCGTCTGCCCGTAAGACATAAGCGAAAGCTATTGCAGGGTTGGACAAAAGTGGAAACAAGAGAAACTATATGCTATAGTGTTCTCTAAGGTAGTGCCTCTAACAAAAAGTTAGAAGAAGTTTTTGTGTTTGTGGTTTTGTGTTTTTAAGAGGTATAATATTGTGTTATATGTTTGTTTAAAGTAACTGTTGAAAAGTGTGAGTGTGGCTGTAAGGGTGAGACGTGCAATTGGGCATGAAAGCGAGTGTGGAGTGTGGATCCGCGGATCGGAGTGACAGAGTTGAATAATTGTGTATTGTACTGTGAGTAATTATACCATGGCAACTATGTTAACTCGGTTGTTTAAAAGTAAAAGCATGGGTAATCTTGCTGTAAATGACAAAATCCCGAAAAATTCTCCATTAAGATGTTTGTTGACACACTGGGGAGATTTGTATGAGGATTTGTCGAAAAGCCAGATGATTGAGTATTGTAATAATTTGAGTATTGTAATAATTGGTGACCTTTGTATATATTGGATGATCAGGAAAAGTGGCCCACGAATGGGACACTGAATTATAACACTATTTTGCAGTTAATGTTGTATTGTAAAAGAGAAGGGAAATGGAATAAAATGCCAGATGTGGATTTGTTTTTTTTATTTAAGACAAAGAAAGGATTGGCAGGATGAATGTAAGCTAACTATTAGAGATAATTTGGTAATGGCTATAACTTCTGATAATAAGAAAGTGGAAAAAAAAAAAATGTTGTTTAAATTGTGAGGTTGGGAGTGGATACAGGAGCGACATTTTTTTATTAAATACCTGTAAAGGAAAAAATGGAACAAAAACCAGGCCATTCCTGCAACCCCTGGATTTGAAATTTGGAAATAAGATAATTACATATGAATTTCTGTATATATCAGAATGTCCGATACCCTTCTTAGGAAGAGATTTGTTATCCAAATTAAATGCACAGATTGTTTTTGACGAAGGAGAACTTTTCTTGAAAATACCTGAGTCAAAAACGGGAGAAATCTTGATGATACAAGAAAAAGTAAAACAAGAAATTCCACCGGAGGTGGATTTGGCAGTGATCCCTACTGTATGGGAGATAGATATTCCTGGCAAAACGAAACTAGCAGAACCGGTTAAAATAGATTTGAACGAAGGCACAGGAACAGTGAGAATTAAACAATATCCAATTAAACTGGAAGTGAGACAGGAATTGAAGAAATTGATTGATAAATTTTTGGAGTATAAAATTTTGGAAGAATGTGAATCTGAGTATAATACTCCTATTTTACCAGCCAGAAAACCCTCGGGTGAATACAGGCTGGTGCAAGACTTGAGAGCAGTATATCAAATAGTTAAGGATATTTATCCTGTAGTAGCAAACCCTTATACACTGTTAACAGCGTTAAGGGAGACTTATCAGTGGTTTACAGTGCTTGATTTAAAAGATGCTTTTTTTTGTATACCTTTGGAAAAAGAAAGCAGAAAACTGTTTGCTTTTGAATGGGAAAATTCTCAAACCGGGCGAAAGATGCAGTTGACATGGACTAGATTACCCCAAGGATTTAAAAACAGTCCAACTATTTTTGGAAATCAATTAGCTAAAGAACTTGAAATCTGGAAACAGGATAAATCAAGACCTGGGCATTTACTATTACAATCTGTGGATGACATATTGAATGCTGCAGAAGAAAGACTTACCTGTATACAGGTGACTATTGATCTCTTGAATTTCCTGGGACTAAATGGATACAAAGTATCCAGGAAGAAAGCCCAGATAGCCTGCCAGACTGTGATTTATCTGGGCTTTGAGATTTCAAAAGGACAACGGCAATTAGGAAAAGATCGCACAGAAGCTATTTGTGGTATACCTGAGCCGAGAAATATTCATGAACTCACAGCATTTCTGGGAATGACTGGGTGGTGTCGCCTTTGGATTATGAACTATGGGCTAATAGCTAAACCACTCTATGAGGCCCAAAAGAATTCTCCATTTGTATGGGGCCCACAACAACAAAAGGCTTTTGTAGAATTGAAACGTGCCTTAATGTCTGCACCTGCTTTGGGACTGCCGGATCTAACCAAAGATTTCCAGTTGTTTGTTCATGAAAGGCAACACCTGGCACTGGGAGTACTAACCCAGAAGATGGGAAGCTGGAAACGACCAGTCGGATACTTCTCTAAACAACTGGACACAGTGAGTAAAGGGTGGCCAGACTGCCTTCGAGCAGTAGCCGCAACAGTGATGCTCATACAAGAAGCTCGGAAATTGACTTTGGGAAGAACAATAACAGTCTGTGTCCCACACATGGTGATAACTGTTTTAGAACAGAAGGGGGGGGACTTTGGCTGTCTCCCAGCCGAATGATGAAGTACCAGGTAGTATTGACTGAACAAGATGATGTGATTCTAAAGACAACTAACCTGGTAAATCCTGCAGTATTTTTAAGTTCTATACAGGAAAAAGGACGACTGGAACATGATTGCTTGGCTACCATCGAGTATGTTTATTCCAGTCGTGAAGATCTGAAGGATGTGCCGTTGGAGAGACCAGACTGGGAACTGTATACTGATGGAAGCAGCTTTATGGAACAAGGAGTCCGATACGCCAGATATGCGGTAACAACAGAGACTACAGCTATAGAAGCAGGAGCATCGGCGAGTACCACATCAGCCCAAAAGGCAGAACTCATCGCCTTAATTCGAGCCTTAGAATTAAGCAAAGACAAGAGAGTAAATATCTGGACCGATTCAAAATATGCCTTTGGGGTAGTGCATGTCCATGGAGCCTTGTGGAAAGAGAGAGGGTTATTGTCCTCTCAAGGATCAAACATTAAGCATCAAACAGAAATTTTACAATTATTGCAAGCAGTTCAAAAACCAGATCAAGTAGCAATCATGCACTGTAAAGCACATCGGATTGGAAATATAAAAATAATAATTGGAAATAATTTAGCTGATAAAACAGCAAAGAAGGTAGCAAAGAGACAAACATCGCAAATGGCAATAATTCCTTCTAAAACAGTAACCCTTCCTAGGGAAAAACCAAGATATTCAGAGGAAGATGACAAATTGGGTCAGTTATTAAGTGCTAAGAAAAACTTAGCTGGATGGTGGAAAATTCCTAATGGACAGGTAGTAATTCCCCCTCTTTTAATGAGAGAGATAATTCAAGTAAAACACCAAGAATGTCATTGGGGGGCAGAAGCTTTAGTAACATCTTTACGAAAACAAGTGTTATCAGTTAAGATGTTGGGAATAGCTAAAACGATAACTGAAAAGTGTGAGGTATGTTTGAAAAATAATACAATGATTAAAAAAAAGGTTCAAATGGGTAGACTGAAATCTGGTGTAGAACCTGGAGATTATTGGCAAGTAGATTTTTCAGAATTACCCAGACAAAATGGGTACCGGTACATTCTAGTAGGGGTTGATACTTTTACAGGATGGCCAGAAGCCCTTCCCTGTCGCACTACACAAGCAAAAGAAGTGGTGAAGTGGTTATTACAGGAAATAATTCTGAGATTTGGAGTTCCTATTGGAATTTCTTCTGACAGAGGTCCACACTTTGTTGCTGAAGTAGTCCAAAGTGTTAACAAAGCATTAGGTATTAATTGGGATTTACATGCCTCTCGGAGACCACAGTCTAGTGGGAAAGTGGAAAGAATGAATCAAACTTTGAAACGACAAATAAGCAAGATTTGTCAAGAAACCAGTTTAAAGTGGCTTTAGGCACTTTCATTGGCATTATTATGTATCAGGGTACAGCCAAAGAGTGGAACCTCAGTCAGTCCTTATGAATTGTTATATGGAAAACCATATGAATCTCCAGAACCAAATCCAAACATACATGTAAAAGGAAAACAAGATGTGTATAACTATTTGTTTTTTCAAAGGAAAACTTTGGCTGTGATTTGGAGTGTAGTAATTTGGAATAGACCTTTATCCCTGGAAAATTCAATGCATGATTTCCAACCAGGAGACTATGTCTGTGTGAAGACTTGGACCTCTGAACCTTTGCAGGAGCACTGGAGAGGACCTTTCCAGATACTGTTAACCACTTTTACAGCTATCAAAATTGCAGAATCGGATGCTTGGATATATTATACTCAAGTGAAGAAAGCACCGTGAAGAAAGCATCTACTCCATGGAAGATTGCTAATTGTGACCCAGAGACTTAAAAATTGACTTTGAAACATGTCTAATTTTTTTATATCAGGTTATGATTGGGTTTTGGATTTTTTTGGTTGGTAATGTTGGTGGGATCATGGGCTGGCTTGGTGGACAGGAACAAAAGACAAATAGAAACAGAACAAGTGATTGACATTCCCAAACAAATGGCAGAGGAAAATTTGTTGGTAGGATTGACTAAGGAATTTGCCAATTTATAAAATGTCACGCAGATCACTGCTTGTTTGCCAATACCGAGGGCAGTAGGTGAATCTATTCCATGGGGAATCTTAACCATGAACTTGACCAAATTGGAATATGGAAATGAGACTGTGGATTGTAAACAAGAACCTAGAGAAACTTGGGAATTGCAAAAGGTTAAAGTTGGAGAAGAATCACCAGTATATTCAACTATGTGGGAATGTAAAGGACGATTTGTAGCTAAACCAGGATTAGAGGGAGACGTAGGGAACAAAGGATGGTGTTATTATCCTAAAATGGCTACAACAAACACCAGTGTATGGGTAACTGAGACAAAATGTGAGAAAAAGAACCGAACCCTACAGGAAAAGGAAATAGTTTGGGATTCAGTTTGGTCTATGACCTTATATTCCCATTTTCAGTATATGGCAGAAACTCCTTGGTGTTTTACAAGGGAGGGAAAAGTTTTTTCAGTATTACCCTGGGTCAACGATAGGTCAACTTTATTAGGAGAGAAGGAAGATAAAATAGTGCCATGGTGGAAATGTGAAAAAGTGTATGACTGCAGTAATGCAGACTTAGTAATCCAAAGAATTCCTCCGCTGGCCGCTGTTTTGAAATATGGTTGTTTTTGTCGAGGTCTTAAGAATACTCTCAATTTAACCAGTACTTTTACAGTCAGAAGAGGAACTTTGTTTAGTTGTAGAAAATCTACTATTTGAAGTCCTGGACATTTAATTTGGGCATTGAATGATGGAACCTGGACAACTCATCTACCATTAGATGGTAAAGTGAAACAAATTATCTTAGGCATGCCAACATTGTGTCCGATTTGGAAGAAATCACCATTTAGAGGATCCCTAGAAAATTTAGAACTAAAACGAACAAAGAGATCTGAGACAAATGATGATAATTGGAATGAACCCTCTACAGGAGTGAAAATTGGTTGGGCACTTGAATCACTTTTAAATCCTATAGCATCATATAGGAACAGAGCATGGCTTTATAAGTTAACTGGTCAAGTGGAAAAATTAGCAAACGTTACTAAAAAGGGGTTTAAGGAATTGAACATGCAATTACAAGCGACTTCCAGAATGACTTTACAAAATAGAATGGCACTAGATATGCTCCTACTTAAAGAACATGGAGTGTGTGGATATCTCAAGTATAAACTGGACCACTGTTGTAACCACATTCCAAATGTCACTCAGGATGTGGAACATGATCTGGACCTATTGGGAAAAATTGAAAAAGAAACTGAAAATATTCAAAAGGATATGTCGGAAGATTGGCTTGGAAAAATTTTTAATAAATTAGGATGGAACTTGAGCTCTTGGATACAATCCATAATCAAAACTTTGTTTAGTTATTGATTGTCTTTTTGATGATCATGTTAGTATATGCATGTTTGAAAAAACAGTTTATCAATAGAATTGCTGTCAATTGTATGATTATGAGAGAAGTGCCTACTAGTCCACCAAGACACAGCCCACCACCACCAAAATATGTTGAAACAAATGACATGTAAATAGTGTGAAAGTATTGAAATAATGATTTTCAACACTTTCAAAGGGGGGAAATGTTGTCGATTTGTTAAAGAGTTGAGATCAATTGATTTTATTGGTTTGATTAACTGATTTTATAGAGTTATTATATAGAATAGAAATATAGGAAGATAAAAATATGTTGAAGAAAGTTATGATTATTTAGTAAAAGTAGTTGTGAGACCCTTTATACATTTTGTACTAAGGCCAGAAGAATGGGTTGGAATCATTGTTGAAGCTTAAGTAATAATTTAGGGTTTGAAAGGTTTCTTTGTATCTAACTAGTCTTCTGTATAAAGAAAGTATATTGAGATGTCAGAATGTAGGATTAATGGGAACTGGGGAGAGTCGACTGGAACAGCTTGTAGTTACCTGCCAAGAAACCGTGAACTTTAGTAAAAGGTAATTCCGGCAGGGGGAGATCGCGACCACCGACTCATATACCACCTACCCAAATCGTACCCTAGACCCATTTCTAGACCTTTCTACGCTTTACTGCGCAGAATCGGATATAGGAGGAGAATATGTTAATGATTTCTGGGAAATGTTATGATTATGCATGAATAATTAATGAATATGTATGAATAAGCTCTATATATGGAATCTGTTTTTGGGACCTGGCGTGCGTTGATCGCGAGAGGACTCGCTCACGCACCCGGCCGTCAATAAAGAAGTGTCTGCTTATCTACATCACATTGGTGTCGATAAGTTCTTCATTCCGAGATTTCGGTAACAACATGACTGGCTGCTTTCCATGGAAAAGGCAAGTAAACAACTCAAACTAATTAAAAATTATCGTTAGTAGATCAGAGCTGGAGGCTGCTGCTAATTCAAAAGAGAAGGAATCAAGTGCTTTATTGTTAAGAGAGTTCAAGCAAATTACACAGAATTAAAAATCTGAGGGGACTCCTGGCTCTCCCGGGAAATGGCAGGTTTGCCTGAAACTGTAGTGTCCTGTATGGAGGGGTGGCGAGTAGGGGCAGCGTGGAAAGGTGAGTAAGGACAGGAGGAGGGAAGGAGTGTATGCTTCTGGCAGAGCAGCCTTTGGGAAGGAGGGAGTCTTAAAAGATTGGGCTGACTCGGAGAAGATAAAATAGGTTGGGCCAGTCTGAAAAAAAAGGATGAAAGTGAATGCTACCAAACTAGCACTGTTCTGCTGCTGGCTCTGTGACACCTCACCGAGGATGGTGGGAAAGGACTGGACTGCCAGGATAAATAGCGGGGGGAATATCTTCTGTTTTGTCATAGAAAAACTATGAAGAGGCCAAATGTAAGGTCAGACTGTTGGGATCCACAGCTAGCTCCAATCCAGTTTCAGCACACGAGCTACAGAGAGCTTTAGAGGTCTTGAGTTCATCCCAGTCCTTCTCCTTAAGCTCCCATGACTTGATCCCTCTGTCACTGAAGTTATCATTTGTCTGATACTTTCCGTCTGTCATTGCATCTGCTGTTTCCTGCCTTAGGTATCACTTAATCCTGCTGGGTTCAAATATTAGCTCACAGAGCCTTACTTTGATCCTGTATTTTCCTGATTTGGTAAATTTCTGTTTCTCTCTAGCAATTGTTTCCATGTTTCTGTGCAATTTTCAGTCTCCGTGGACCAGTTTTCCTGTTCAAGCAAAGATGAGTTGAAGCTTCCATCTGTTTGACACTCAAAACACAATTTCTTACGGTGTTGCTAAAACTCTGAAGCAAAAGCGCTACAGCAAATGAACATCTTTTCTGTCTGCACTGAATTACTGTTGTTACGTGTTTTGTAAGAAGTTGTAAATCTAGCATGAAGTGCGTGTCTATTGTATGACTTTCTCTGTAGGGACAATATCCTTAAGAGGTGTAATTGGTAGTTGTTCCTCTGACAGATTACAGCTGAAGGAAAACAAGTTTTAGAAGAATGCTTTTTTTGTTCCTAGACGTCAAAAATTATTTGATTCAGCTTTCTGTCTGGATCTCATGAACTTTAAAACACTGGCAAAGTCGAAACAAGTCACACAAAATCAAAGAGTAGTAAAATGGAATGGTGCTATAAAGTATAAAGTTTTCATTCTTGCTTGATGTGTAAGCTTGGTCATTTGTCTTTTAACCAACACACAGTCTCGAGATGTTGATGTTGTCATTAGTGGTACTTGTTCTCATAGATAATATATAATTGTATTTTGGCACAGCTGATGGAACGTAACAATCTTTTTTTGACCTGCTGTAGGGCCACACAAATCAAGACTTACTCCTGGGACAATGCACAAGTGATCCTGGTTGGGAACAAATGTGACATGGAGGATGAAAGAATTGTTCCTGTGGAGAAGGGCAAAAATCTGGCAGATCAGCTAGGTACCTGTCAAAGCTTTTCTTTCTACTCTTTTTCCTCTGCTTCTTTATAGTGTTCCTTTTAATTTGTATGATAAAAAGTCCTTACAGCAGTAATACTTTAATAATGGTATCACAGCTGAGAAGTGTAATATATTCTAGGTCCATGTTTTACTTGCTTACTGCTGAATACTACCTCCTTGTAGTGTTGCTGTATCTGTAAAGCTAATATCTAAAGATGTAAAAACAACTATTATTAGCACAGTGGAATGAAAAGAGAAAAAGTTTTCATAAACACAATTCTATCTCCAGGTCTCTAAGTGCTGTATAGTCATTTTCAGAATGCAAACATTCATTTTTGTAGAAGAAATTTTATTTTTGCAACTAAACAATGAAAAAAGAGTTTTGTATGTCAGAACTGTAGAGTTGAGTAAAGCAGATTTAAAAAATGTACCAGGCTTCTCTATCCAGGTAGGGAAATGACATGTTACTGATGTGGGATAGAAAATGCAAAACAGATCCATTGAGAAGAAGCTGGGATTGCAATGAAAATTTTAGAATGAACAGCAAAATAAATTGATCCTAATTACTCAATTACTTATATTATTTTATTATACATTATAGCATAGATGATCTTTTTGATATGGGCTTCTGTGTTAAGATTTAACTATACTGTCGTCTTCTCTTAAAGAATTCATGGTGGCAAGTAGATCCTGTTAAAATTTAATTCAGTTAACAGTGGAGACCCTTCTGGTGGGCACACTGTAAATATTTGTTTAGCTTGTGAGAGCGGAGGTTCTTCCCAGACTCAAAGGAATCACCATCACCCCCAATTTATAAAATCCTACATTGTTATCAATTCTTAAGCAGTAATTGGAGGGTGCATAATGTATTGTAAAACTGGGGGAACTGGAGTTCCAGTACATGCTGCATACATTGCTGTAGTTTAAAGTGTGACCTTGATCACATTGCTGATCATGGTTAAATCTTACATAATGAGTATTTATTACTTGGGGGGTTTGTTATTGTTTTGGGGTTGGTTGGTTTGTTTTTTATGAAGGGGAGGTACAGAAACCCTGCTCATAGATGAGTATGAGGTATGGTATTGTGATAGGGACCTCTGAGATATAAACAAAAAGATGGTTACTCTTCCAAAGAGTTAAGAGCAGTCAGATTCTTTTTTCATGTTTCATGTGCAAAGAAATATAAGCGTGTCTGCAAATGCCTGCAGGTTTAGAGCCTTCAAGTGTTCTATGTATGCTAAGCAAAAAGGGGTTCTAGTCATGACTTGACCCTTGAGGCACTGCCATCATAAATAAAGAGCAAATATCAAACTAAACCCCCTAATTTCCCATCATTATTATTGTTGTAATAATAATCCTTTACATGTAGGACTAGCAAACAAAGATATGGTTAGTTTGCAATATCAGTTGTGGGCTCTTTTTTACATGTCAGAATTTAATTTGCTTTTCAAAATATGAATCTGAATAAACTTGGTTCCTGGCTTGCAGACTCAAAGCTGTTTTGAATGCATGTGCCCACATATTTTGCAAGAGTAATTACACTCTTAGTAGTTGAAAATGTGTCCAGAACAATGTAACAGCAAATAGAGAGTATAGGAACTCCCACTCCTATTTGGACTTCTAATGTTGTTTTATTTTCTCCCGCCCCAAATCTTTCTGTTTGTTTAAATAAAAATCTAGCATCTAGAATCTGAATCCGTTACATAGGGGACACTACAAAACGCACACATGCACGGAGTTACCATAGCAACTGACTCCATCAGTAGGAAGCTGTTCTGTTGAAGAATCCCCAGTTCTGCCCCCAGCCTGTCCTCATGCTTGTCCAGCTCACTCTGGAGAAACATACCCCAGTGCAGCGCAAAACAAAAGGTAACCGTGCCTTTGGAAAGTGTCCCAGTCCTCTTCCATAGCCTCCCAAAATACTAAATGCTCTTTTTAAAAGGACTGAAAAATATATCTGGTTTTATCAGTCAGTTTTTCCTTATGTTAACTCTGCTAATGTATACAGCATCGTCTGACTGACTTTGGGTGTTAGGTGGGAGGAATCTCATTAATTGACTATCAACTGCTTTAAATGGCTAGCTTTGTCATAATGATTCACATAAAGGTTATCCTTCAGCGTGTTTATTTAGGTTTGTATAGTGACATTAACATCATTGAAATAATTTCCTAATCAGATTAAGAAATTGTTATTGGCCTGAACGTGAACTAAACCAAAACAGATTGAGCTACAGCAGAGGCTAAACCAATGTCGGACTGACAAATATCTAAGTTCAGTTCTCTGATTTCTTGTGCCTTTTATACACATTTTTAATCATCATCAAAGGCAGCAAGTGGGGCAGACAGAACCCTGGTCTGATGCAGGATGGCCATCATTGTTTAGTAATGAGGCAAACATCTCCACGGTCACTTCACTCATTGTCCCATGATTTTCAAAAAGTGTTAGGAACTGGTAGATACCTATTTGTTATCTCACACATCAAGGTGACTCAGTCTACCAGCAGTGGCAGGCTAATCAGTTAAGATAGCTTGTCTTTCTCTTCCTTTGTGGCAGAATCAAAGAAAACCGATGTGATGCAGGATATCCCCCAAATGAAGCAGAACAGAATGTGGCTTATTGCAAAATAAACTCGCTGTGGTGCTTGAGCTGTCGCTGTTGGCACTGTAATAACCTGGTAGAAACAGAAGCAACAGCCACTGGAAGTGATGGTTGGCTTTTAAAGCCCCTGGGGTTAGAAAGATAAAGAAATGCTTCACATTTCAGTGAGTTTCTGCTGGCTGAGGCAGGGTTCAGGCTTGTCTGTGAGAAGGTTGGTTCTTGCGTAGCACGGGGTGTCAACACGAGGCAGCAGGAATAGCTGTCTGTGCCACCCCCACCTTGACATAACTCCAGCTGTGATGGTTGTTCGTTGTTGTTTTTTTAAATCAGAAAGGGTCAGTGTTTGAGAATCTGTACCCATCACTGCAGCTAGGAGCTGGCGACACCGAGATTACTCCGTAGGAGGCACACAACAGCATTTGTAATTCAGCAGTGGTGAATGGCCCTTGTTGGGAAGGGTCCTCAGTCCTGACCTGTGCTGTGCGAGGATTAATCACCCTGAAGAGCTTTCTGTCTAAACAGACAAAGAACAGGAAAAAGCAAGACCAAAGCCGTGGAGCATTTTGCTCACAAGTGCAGAAGTTGGTCAGCAGAAGGAATACAACCACGACCTGGCTTCTCCCCCTGGTGTCCACTCTTGTCAGACCGCAAGACCGGTTCATAGAGTGAGCCATGCCCTGTCACACGGGGGTGTGGAGCCCAGACAGGCCCCTGCATACATGACCAGTTCGTGGTGTGTCACCAGCAGCTGCTGCCCAGGGGATCCCCACTGATCTAAGGGGGAGAGTTCAACTCCCTTGTCCTGGGTTTATTCAGATCTGTATCGTCATCCGCAGATGTGTTTACCAGAGCGATGGTAAGGATCCATGTATCCCCTTCACTCTTATTGATGCAAGTATTTCTGCTTACTGTTCTGAGATTGTGGGAATCAGCTGAGCTTAAGAATTATCTTGTGTCTTTTTTCATGAAGGTGAATCCTGAAAAAAATGGTTAATATTTTAAAAACCATCTCCCATTATCATCAGTCTCTATTGATTTTTTTCCCCCACTTTTTCTCACAGGTTTTGACTATTTTGAAGCTAGTGCCAAAGAAAACATCAATGTAAGGCAGGTGTTTGAGCGTCTCGTGGATGTAATCTGTGAAAAGATGTCGGAGAGTATAGAATCAGACCCTTCCAGGGGCACTTCTGGAAGGAGCATGCGACTCTCGGACAACCCACCTCCTTCGCAGCAGAACTGCTCGTGCTAGTGACCTTTCTCGCTGAGAAATGTCCTTTTCCTTTCCTGATGAAATTTTATCTTTTCATTTGTGGTGGTGCGTTATCACATAGTCCAAAGGCAGAAGTCTCTGTTGTAGGAAACTGGTATGTTTGTATACTGTGCTGGAGTGTTAATATTATGTATTTCCTCATCCAATAATTTAAAAAATGAAAATCTGAATAAATATTGTAAGTGCACCTAGTGTTAATGTGAGTTATGCTGAAGAAAAAGAATTGTTTAGTGTTGCAAATGTTATTTCCACACAGAATGTTGCATTTGTAATTATAAATTCCTTTACTGCAGAAAGAGATTTTTTTGTCAAGAACAGCAGGAAACATAAAAACCAATTAGAAGGGACCAGGTCTAAAAGAAAATGGGGTGGAAATCTTTTTTAAAGCAAGAATATGCACCCTTTAGGTATTTTTGAGAGTCATTGTTGCTGTCCTGTATAGACATGGACCTCATTTTTTCTGTATGATGGAGCAGAAAGCAGTGCATTTCTGACAGTTTGAGGTCCTCCAGAAAGCAAAGAGGAAGGGGGGTGGATTTTGTGTCAAGGCACTGCATAGAGGAAGCGCACGTGGAGGAATCAAAGCTGCCAGGCAGGGGAGGAGGAGGAGAAGGCCTTGCAGCCATACCCGCATTTCCCTGTGCTCTTGGCTGGTGCTGGGTGAAGGAGCGAGAGCCCTTCCAGGGACTGCCCTTGCTTGCAGACTCCTCCACGGTCACCACTACTGGCTTGCAGAGCGTTGGGGCTGTCGCTGGGTTTGGCACCTTGCTGTCCCTAATCCTTTGTTTCTAGAAGCCCAAGAGCTGCAGGACAAAGGGGAGGAGGAATTGCCTGCTGCATGCTTAGTTGGAGGCAAAATCTGACTTGGAACAGCACTGTCACAGAAAGATAAAAATAGCAGGAGCCAAAATGTGAGTGTTGGCAAATATTAGTGCTGTTATTATTAGATTTCCTTTCTGCATGTTATTGTGAGGGTTTTTTCCTTCTTTTTTTTTTTTTTTCCTTTTGTGCTAGATGGGTGCATGTGTGGGAACAGGATTTCTGGTTTCAGATTCAACCACAAAGTGTAATTTTAAAAAAGGAAGACTGATAAATCAAACATAACTGCAAATGAAAAGTGGCAAAGACCTCCTATTAGAGTTATTATGTAAACTTATTCTATGGATTTTGTTGCATCATTCTTTGAAGGGAGGAACAATTTTTAATAGTTAACATCTAAAAAATTCTTATATTCCAACATTGCTAAAATTGCAAAACTTCTACATCTGCGTGTAGAACTGTGTGCATTAGCCACACACAGAGCTTGTCTTTCTCTGAAATATATGGAGGAACTGCTATTGCGAATCTGTGAAATTGCATACACTGTGTGCCTTTGTTGATGATCACGCATTGGTTTGTGCATCCCAGCACCAAATGGTGACTGCAAATTGTGTCTGTAAATGTAAACTAAGTGAATACGGAGGGAAGTTTGCTGTCTTAAGGTGAAAATTCTGGAAAGTTTTATGGCTTTACCTTAGGCCTGTGAACTCCTCTGCCTGAGGAGACTTTGTGATGCCAGGAACTGATGTCCCAGCCCACTGCAATGGAATGTGCTGGGTGGTGACAATAGCAAATGCTTTTGTTAATTTCATTCTGTTGTGTCTCAAAGTGTAATGGTTTTTAGAAAAAAGCACAATATTCTAGAGAAAAATGCAACTACATTGATGTAGTTTGAGCTCGTTGTGCTAAAGGCTTGATCCCTTTGTATGTTGCTTTCAGAAATCTTTACTGTGACGTATTTTGGGTGTGTGTGATCTAGTACTGGAAATGTGATTTGTGCAGTGCTAGGAATGTGGTTATTGTATCTAAACCCCTGAGACTGCAAAATAAAGAGAAATATAGTCACCGGGTGTGGCTGGGAGAGCTTGTGTGAGCTGCGTTGCCAGCGTTGGGCAATCACGTTGCATGGATAAAGAAAGTATCTTTTTAATGCTTTTAAAAATACATCAAACTACATTGATCTTCTTTGACAGGGTGATGATCCTCGAGCCCAATAAGTGGAATCACTATGATTTAAAACAGTGAAGAGAAGGATTATTTGGCCAATAAATGTGCAGTGTTCTAGTTGTAGCCAAAGCAGGTTTTAGGGCAACTTGTATAACTAGAAAAAATAAATAAAAACCTCTACAGAAGGGAGCGATGATTTTGAGCTGTGCTGGTATAATGGAGAATCTCAGTGCAAATAATGATTTTTCAGCTCAACTCAATGGTGAAAGAAAAGGGATTCAGCAGAAATGGATTTTAAGTTCTTTTGTTTTACTTACTTTCTTTTTCCTAGCAAAAAAAAGACCTTTCCCTTTTCTATCCAATATATAATTGTGTTTCATTGTGTTCCAGTCAAGTCAGATGTGTTTGTGGTTTTGTTCCTCTCCTCTCCAGAAGAATGCAAGTACATTCCAGGCCCTTCAAGGTAGGATGGCCATAATATTTTTTTTTTACAGAAAAAGCCATCAAGTAGCTACATGACAGTATAGTCCGAAGAACTGGAAAAGACAGTTATGAATTATACCCTGCCCTATATTACATACATGGAGAAACCTAGTGTTTGGTGTAGAAATCCAGCAGAGTTTATTTCAAATAAGGGATCAAATCATCACAGGCAATTGACACATCTCTCCATTAATATATATTTCATGTGTCTCATCATCTTACATTTACATTAAAAGCTGTGAATGAATACAGAGAAAGCCTTTAGCCTTAAGTGGCATGCAGCTGATTTCAGTATCACCAGTGAGTCAATAGTAATTGTTACTTGTATGAACTTTTAAGAGGTAATGGCAGAATGCGAGACAGTAATTTGTCAGGACAAGGGGAAATAACTTGCTTGCGCCAAAGACAAACCCAAAATCCTTGGTGCAGTCTTGTATAGAGCCTCTGTTTGACTGGCAGTGGCCTGGGATAGTAGTTTTGATAAACAGTATGGTTACAACACAAAAAAAGGGGTACTAGAATGTGAACGGGAAGAGCTGACTGTTGGTCACAAGCTTCTCTCTATGGCTTGTACAATACAGCACGAAGTGTGCAGTTCGAGGAAAAGCCATGCAGGAGGGCCCGGGTTAGAGATGGGTCTTGGCTTCCATCTTGTGGAGAAACGAAGCAGTAAAATACCAGCTAGACATCCAGTCTAATTGTTCCCGTATCTCAGCGAGCCCCCTCCTGTGTATTAGCCTCTGCTCCCCTAACTTTGCTTTCGTCATCTCTTTTGCAGTCAACATCGTTACTTTGTGTATGTGTGTAAGCCTAACAGCACTGGTGTTACAGGAGTAGCAGAAAATGTGAACAAGCGTGGAATGGTGCAGAAGGGGTGTGCTAGGCAGAACGGGAAGGCTTCCTGACAGCTCGCAGAGTTACAAGAAAAAGGATCTTGGTGGTGTTTGGGAACGTGAGCTTCACAGAGCTTTAGGACAAGAGGAAAAGCAGCATTCCTGTGGTCAAGACTGGGGAACTGCTACATCAGCACTGCCATTTCATAGTGGGAAAGAGATGTATTCACAAACTGGAAAATGCTGAGACCTACTGACCTGCGAAGACCAGGCTGCATTGGGAATAAGCAGTCTTTTCTGGTAAGCGGTCATGGGCACAAACTATAAGCTGTTAAGGCTACCATTAGGGGAAGAAAAAAATGTAAAAAAAAAAAAAAAAATCAGCAGCAGTAAGCACGCACTGGATTTCTCAGAATGCTCGGGATCGAACTGCCAACTTGTGAGCTGGACTGAAGGGTGGAAGCATGCCAGCTGGAACCTGCAGTGGCTATCAAAGCACCAGCGCAGCCAGGGCTCTTGAACCCTCACAACAGTCGCATTTCTTTAAACTGATTCAGCGTGGTCAGCGCTCGGCGTTCCCAGCGGCGGCTGAGGGAGGCCGAGGGCCGCGATCCCCCTTCCTTCCCGCCAAGGTTCGCCCTCGAGCTCGGCCCGGCTGCCTCGGCCCCGCCGACGGGTCTCACCGCCGGCCTCCGTGCGGCTCCGGCCATGGCCACTGGGCCTGCGGGCGGGCTCTCGGCTGCGGCGCCTCCCGGCCCGTCCTCGGGGGGGGGGGGGGGGAACGGGGACGGACCGACCCCAGCCCGCGCTGAGGGAACTGCGCCTCACGCTCCTCTTAGGGCAGCTTGCGCCAGCTGATTGGGCCTGTCAGGAGTGACCGACAGGGACTTGAACCAATGGTTGAAGGAAATGAGAGAAGGCGGGCCTCCACCAGCCTTCCACCGCAAGAGCAGGGGGACAGCTGGCAGGGCAGGCACACGTAAACATCGGAACGTGACGGCACAGGGAGGCGCTCCTGCGATCCGGCTCTGTTCTGCCTTGCCCTCCGCCCCTGATTTCTCCGTCCGGTCGCTCTGATCCCAGGGGCCGCGTTTCGCCCCGACTCTCGCCTTCCGTGGTTTCCCCTCCCCCCGCGCTGCCATCGGCATACTCTCCGCCAATCAGAGCCCTCCCCGGCCCGGCGAGGGCCCGTGATTGGTCCGCTTTCTCGCCCCGGCACCGCGGCGGGCGCTGACTGGCGCGGGCCGGCCCCGCCGCAGCCGTCGCTGCTGCTTCCTCGTGCGGCGGAAGCGGGTCGGGGGCGAGGGCGGCGCATGCGCAGACTCGTCGCCGCCTTCGCACGGAGGGGCCGAGCGGTGCGGGCGGGGGCCCGCGGCCTAGCGGGGCGCGGCCGGCCGGTGCGCGCCGTTGCCCAGCCGTTGTGGTGCCGCGCCACCGCCGCCATGCCCGGTAGGAACAAGGCGACATCTAGCTACAGCTGCCCGGAGCTGGCAGTGGGGCAGCAGGCCGGGGAGGGCGGCCGCGACGCCAGAGGCCGCTCGCCTCACGGGGAAGAGGAGGACCGCGCGGATTTCGGCCCTGGCCCCAACCTCGGCGACCCCGCCATCGTCAAGTCCCCCAGCGACCCCAAGCAGTACCGGTGAGGGCCGGCGGCGCCCAGCCTCCCCCCGGAGGCTTAAGGCGGGGCGTGTGTGAGGGGAGGACGAGCCGGTGCCGCTGAGGCAGCCCCCGGTGGGTCTGTGGGGCGGCTTGGGGCCTGCCCTGCCGGCCTGGGGCCTGCCCTCCCTGCCCTCCCTGCCGGCCTGCCCAGGGGAAAGCGGCCCCGGCCGGCGGGAGGGCTGGGTGCGGGGCTGGGCACCCTCCGGTGCTGGCAGTCGGGCTCAGCCCGGTGGCCGGGGCGGTTCGGAGCCGCTCTGTGTAAATCGGAGACCGGGGGCTTACGGGTGGGATCCTTCTAAGGGGGGACGTCTGGTGTGTGTGCGGTGAGAGGGTTGGGGCTTGCGTGGACGCTCCAAATCAGTGCCAGTTCCAAGCCCCTGCTGTGATGCCGTGTTTCCAGGGCACGGCAATACTGAATCGTTAGTTTGCAGCCCTCGTCCAGGCAGCTGCCTTCCAGCAGTGTAAAGCTGAAGTGTGAAATGCGGTTGAAGTATTATAGAGCAGATACCGACTTAAAAAAAGGCTGTTGCATTATTTTCGATGAGCTTCCTTGTTTTAACACAAATACATCTGTGAGTCGAGGCAAAAATGACTTTATCGCTGCCATTTTGCTTGTGTTTTCATTTATATATTTCTGAGTAATAGGCCTGAAAGTGCTAAAAAAGATCACCTTCCCTGAGTGCAGCCCGCAGCATCTGTGGCCTTCTGGCGGAGACAGGCTCGGCTGAGGACTCTCTAAGACAGTCATTCTTGAAGGGGTGCTGTTACAACTTCTTTCTGGCCGGCAAAAAATTATTCAGCCCTTGTTAGAGATGCTTTTTTAAATTTACTTTCATAATGTCTAATCTGTGCAGCCAGTGGAGAATCTGCCTAAGCCTGGAACTGAATTTTGCGTTTGCAGTGACGTTGGTTGACAGTGAAATTCCCTGCTGGCTGCCTGAAGAGGACTGTGCCCATTGGCTTAGGGAGAAACATGCGCCCTCCTTTCTTGCCCTACTTCCTTGCTGCTTCCTCTGGATTTCTGCCTGCCTCTCCTGCTGGTGTTCTTACCCGTGCTACTTTGCAGGAGGCTCATCTTCCTGCAGAGTTCACAGTTACAGGTGCTGTCAGCTTAGGAAACTTCTGCCTTTACTACCTAAAGCAGCACAGTGATGAAGCTTTGGAAAGCCGTTGAAAACTGTCGCTGGCTCTCTATTTTGAGGCTCAGAGACATCCTCTGCATGTAGAGAATTGGAGAGTGTGTTTGCTTGTAGCATAAGATAAACTGATATCAAAATCTTCCAGAAATCCTACTGTCCGCTCTTAACAGATTTATTTCAGTTGGAAGCAGGGAGTCACATCTTTTCAGACTGATTTCCACAGGTGGGCAGTGAGCCTTGCACAGCACACACATAAACATTCCCCCTAGGAAGGAGAACTTCAGTGTGGCTGAAAGTAAAGAATACCTACGTCTGCCATGTACCAAACCTCCTAAGTAAAGGTGGTGGTAGGTGATTTGGTGATGCATATACGCTTTCTCCTCTGTTCATACATCACTGCTGATGTATACTGCAGACCAGTCACAGGCTTAATGTGTCCATCTGGTGACATCCCTCTTAACTTAGTGGAAAATGTTACATTTTATCTTTTCAAATACAGCGATTATAAAAACAAAAGAGTTTTCTGACAGAAGTTGCAGAATGTATTTTCAAAAGTGAGTTTGTTGGGACAAAAGCTGTCATCGTAATGAAAGTTGATTTTGTTCATTAGAGCTATGAGTGGGTAGTTATCTTTACCAAAATGTATGTTTTATTTAAATGCATCCGCATATGGCATTTCATGGGCTTGTATTGCTTGTTTTGGGTAATTTGGGAAATTAAAGCATTTCTCTTAAGCATTTACTATGCATTGATATGTATATCAATATTTACTTCACTGCTAAACAATTATTATTGACACAAGAAAAAACTTTGTGTGAGAGCAATCCTGTTTAAGATTATCCTGACGTTTAAACAGTATTTTTAAGAATTTGAATTTAATTTTATTTTTAAGCCTTATTTGTGTCAATACCTGTATAACCCTTCTAAAAAGCAATTGGACTATGCTTGTTTCTGTTTCTATGTTATGTGCATTTTTTGTACTGTTTTTTACGTACGAATGCATACTGACGTATTGATTACAGTTGTCCTTTTCCATTGGACTGAAACATGGAAAAAGTAAAGAACACCTATGTCAGGGGGTGCCTCTGCTCAGTATAACCTAAACTGTTCTGTGTTCTCCTGAAGTGAAATCTGATACTCTTCATCAGTGGCTTAGTTCAGTTGTTGCCTTGCTGCAGGGTGCTTTTTGTCCTTGTATGTAACACCCACAAGCCTGAAGATGAGTAATGTAAAATCAGTATCCTCTGCTCCATTAGTTTAATGGAGGTATGTGGAAGGGATCAACAAGAGCTACTGAATACATCTGGCTAAGCAGCTTTACGGCCAGTCGTTCTTCTGGAAGAATAGCACTAGTCTGTTTTCAGCTTTCTGTGTCTAGCTATTGATCGCTGGGAAGCCAGCGTTCTTTCTGGGCCGTGAAAACCTGCAGAAGACAGTTACATGCAGAGGTGAAGAATATGGTGGTTGTGCTGAAAGACGTGCTGTACCAACCTGTTGCTGTCTGAGGCTCTTGCTCTGAGCTCCCCAGAGGCTGAAGCGCCCGCGTGTGCAGTATGTCAGTTTTTAGGACGCCTGTTACGCATTCAGTAGTGCTGCAGCTGCATAACGCAACATACGTGTACGATGCAAATGGGCTTTCAGAATGTATGGATGATTAACTTTGTACCCAGAGATTAGCGTGGATCTAGTACTATCTGTACCTCCTGCAGTTAGTCATAGCATCTCTGCAAGTTATACACTGTGTGCTGTACTTTGAACAAACAAAAATGCACTTGTGCTTTTGACTGGAACAAATCCGTACTGCTCAGTGGTCCTGCAGCACGCCGAACAGGTGTGCTAACGATTATGAAACCCTGGGCCAGAGTAGGTGCTATCAATTCCCATTGGCTGCGTGGTCGTAATTCATAGTCTTAACACAACTATTAAACATTTGTTCTTTAGCTTTTTTTCATAGACTTGGTTGTCTAAGAAGTGTGGCTTTTTTCTTTGTCTCAGAACTCCTTCACTCTTCTCACAATGCCCCTTTTATCCCTTTCCTCCAAATACGGCCCCATGAAATTCAGTTGGGAGAGAAGTACTCTAAGTAGTTTGCATCCAGGCTGGTCTGTGGTTTGCAGAGCCGTAGCAGGTGGCTTGCAGCTCTAGTAAAAACCAAAACTTCCACTGACTTCATATTTTTAATTGGAATATTGATAATAACAAAAGCTTTAATTGTTAGGAAACATTGGAATTGCATAATGGTAACCATGAATGAAATATGTGAGAAACTTTGGGAACCATGCAGTTGGAAAACATACAACGTACCTTTTGTTTATCTTTTGGGTGCTTACCATGTAGCTTGAGCTGGAAATCTGCTTTGAAATTTCTGCTACCTAATTACAACAGTGGCTGCATTGCAAAGTTCTGATCTGTTGTAAACTTGGGGTTTGGACGAGATGACCTTCAAAGGTTCCTTCTAACCCAGACTATTCTGTGATTTTATGCTCTGTAAGTCAGAGATTTTTTTTTTTCAGGGAATATGGGATGTGACCATGGGTTTGATTTATACTAGCATTTTTTTTTGTTTTGCTGGATCAAAGACCACCTGCCTATATTACACTAGTTCTTAGGCTGGATCAAGTATTTTCTGGATCCAGCGTTCCTTCCTTTCTGCAGCTGGCATACTAGCCGATGCAAGCTCCCAGGAGGGGTGCTTTGGCTAATGTGACAAATTGTGACTGTCTATTCTGGATCTGTTGGGAAACAAATACCACTGAGATGTAGTGCAGAGCACGGGTGCTTGCAGTCCTCAGTCTGAAAAGTTGTAGAATGGTGCTGGACAGAGGGCTTGTGTAGGTTTTTTTTCTTTTTCTTTTTTTTTTTTTTTTTTAATATAGATGCACACACATATGTAAAAAATTCTATGTATGTATGTACTCACACAGAGAGAACTCTGTGTTGCTTCTTGATAGTAACCCAGCTTCTGTCTTCTGTGTCTTATTTTATTAAGCCTGCAGAGGAGATCTCTCCTTTCTAACACTTGCCTCCTGCGTCTGTGGACCCGCATTGATCAAAGCAAATCAAATAAACTGGAGTCTCTGGGGCCTATTTAGAGGCAAAGATTAAGATCTTAATTCTGTCACATAATACATGTTTCCAAGAGCCTGACAAGCATAACAGGCTATTGAAGTTTGGATTTGCCTATTCCGAGTACATGAAGTTTTCTGAGTGCTGGTAGCTTGAATATTTTACAGAGGGAAATAAAAGCCCAAATCAGTGGCCTGGACCTTATGGGAAGAAGGGCTTTTGCTACTACCTTGAATTGCTTCTTTTTTATTCTTATAGCTGTTGAATAGCAGAAGAATGTATTTACTTTCCCACTATAAAACTGCTCATCTTCTTAGCTGCCATTAGATTTTTCATTAGGAAACCTCAGTTGAAGAGCATAGAACTGTTACAGGAAACACAGACATTTTCATGATTCTGAAAATTCAGGTTTGGGAAAGGAACATATTCATGGCAAATAAATGTTTTTGTTTCAGGTATATCAAACTGCAAAATGGCTTATGTGCACTTTTGATTTCGGATTTGAATTACTTGGATGGTGCCCCAGCTGCTTTATCTTCAGAGGAGGAGGAGGAAGATGATGATGGTGAATCTGAAGAGGAAAGCGATGAAGATGACGACTCTGGAGCTGAGATCGAAGACGGTAGAGAAGGTTTTGATGACGAGGACTGTGATGAGGGGGATGAGGGTGAGGACAATGATGGAGGTAATGAGGATTTCAATGATCCCGATGACAGTGAATTAGAAGAGCTAGCTGACAAGGAAGAGACAAGAAAGAGAGGCTGTACGGAAAAGCAGGTATGTACTTAAAGTTGTAGGGTGAAAAAATAAATAGTGAGCTTTCTTGTGGTCTGAAACTTGGTAATTAGGGGTTCAGACTAGATCTTCTCATTGTACCCTTTGTCCTGAATAATTTATCTTATTTTTCTATCAGTTTCTTGAAGCGTTTCTTGAAGCAGCTTTTACTGAGTGTGTCATATTTTCTCTAGTCTGCAGCAGCCCTCTGCGTTGCTGCTGGCAGCTTCTCTGATCCCGAAGATCTGCCTGGATTAGCACACTTCCTGGAACATAGTATGTAACTGCTCCTATTTCATCTTCTCCAGCTTCAGTGCAAAATTAGTGCTATGTAGCTCTGGATTTCTGTAGTATTTCAGTATCATTTCTTATTTCACCTAGCCAAGAATTTATTTTCATTAGTTAAATACATTTATCTTATTAAAATACTCTTAATATTGGAGAAGGTTTCTCATACTCTTTGGTGGGCTGTGCATTAACATGTATTAATATTCTTTGTTATCCATTAAATGTGGGGGGAAGCATGTTACCTCTGGCTTTATAAACCAGGCTGGAGCTACAGACCTTTATCTCTCTAGTAAAGGGTGAGGAATTAGTAATACAGGTGCAGAAACCACATGAAGTTTCTGACCAGATGTATCTCAAAGTACTACTCTTGACTGGCTGAGACCAGGCATGCCTAGACCAGCGTGGTTGTTTCCAGTCTGTTCAGGGCTTCTGCTAAAGGCAGGTTACACTGACTGGTGCTAGTTAGTAGCCAGCCCCTGTGGGTCAGCTGTAGGTAACGCTGTGCTGAAGAGGGGTTGCTATAGCTGCAGTTAGGAATAACAAATTAATGTCATCATGGTAATTTTGGTGATTTTTTGTTCCAGTGGTTTTTATGGGCAGTTTGAAGTACCCAGACGAGAATGGGTTTGATGCGTTTCTGAAGAAACACGGGGGCAGTGACAACGCTTCGACGGACTGTGAGCGGACGGTCTTCCAGTTTGATGTGCAGAGGAAGTACTTCAAAGAAGCGCTTGATAGGTAACTTCGTCTAAATGGTGATTAGATGTTAACAAATGTTTGTGCGTGCCTCAGGAGCCTAGGTGTGGCTGTTCTTCATTTTGGGATGATTAAAGCTGTTGCTGAACTTCCATAGCTACCCGCAGAGTGGATATTGAAGATAAAGAAATAGTCTTACCCTTTGGGTACATTGCTGATTTTTTGAGATAGTGCCGGTGTAGCCACTGCGCGATTACGTAGAATCCATGGATAATGCACGTAGCTTTTTGATTGTTATAACACCCTTAAACTAGTAGCATTGATGACAGGAGAAATCTTACGCAATGTGGCAGCTGTTCAGAGGGGAAGTGCTCCCAGAATCCCAGTGACTCATTGTTTGAAAAATCTGTCCTGACAGAGTTAGTGGTTTTTTTTTTTGTTTCCAAGTCTAGTCGCTTAGGGTGGGTGGGAGGGCAGCCTTGAAAGTTATGGTACAATCCATGCTTCGAAAGGATACGTTTAACCTCATCCAGGTTATTTAGTGAAGTATGTATCTTTTGCCAGGAAGTATTTAACTTGCTCTGTTGTGCTGTGGGATGTGTTGGGACAGCAGAGATCCACCTGTTGGCATGGTTTCCTGCAGTGAGAGAAAATTACTCCTTCATGGGGGCACGGCAGCTGAGTATTTTTGATGCTATAAAATATCTCATGAGGACAGTGGACTCCACTGCAAACTTCCTTTGATACTGTGATGATGCCGAGGACAAGCATTTGCATATTTTACCAAGTATTGCCTAAATTTTACTTTACCAGGCCAAATTCAGCTTTCATTTGTAGGTTAGTCCAGTCCTTTTAGATGTTTGTGATCACGAAAGAATAAAAAAATACAATTGCAATTTGTTACAACAGCTTAGTGGAGGGGAAACACAGAAGTTAGGAGTTCCATAGAACACCATCTCATAAGAAGACGACAAATAGGTGCTGCTCACGATTTCTGCTCATTTCAAGCCCTTGTGGATCAAAAGAAATTGAAAGACATCATCGTTTAGTAGTCTTTAGCCTCAAGGGTCCTGTAGCTGTAGAACTTCAGCAGCAGTGTTTACTGTTAACCTTTTGCTTCAACCAGTTCAGGCATCATTAAAAAAACTCAGCAAATAAAATAGAAACATTAGATCCTCTGCCAGCCTTCTGCAGAGTCTCCTTTCCTTGCAGATCTGTCCCTTTCCATTGCTCTGCTCTCTGTGGGTATAGGAGAAGAGATGTATCTGGATGCCAATGCTGACTTTTGTGGTAGATAGTAAAATTGTAATGGATGTAAAAGCTTATGTTTCAGGACATAAATCAAGAATTTGTTGCCTGGAGTTAAGGTGAAACTTTCCCTATGGTCATGTTGTTCCTGATGAACAGCCAAGGATTTCTCTGAAGCATCTGATACAGATCCCTGCTAAAGCCAGGAACCAGACTAGCTGGATCACTTGTCTGATCTGGTATGATCGTTTGCAGGATGTAAAGGCAGATAATCCTGCACCCATTAGTGTTATATCCTACTGTATCCAACCAATTAATTCTCACTCTATGGAACAGAGAAGGCCTTTGGTTTTGGCGGTATCACAAAACTGGCTTTTATCTTTCCTTAAGACAGGTTAGACAAGAATTACATAATTTGTAGTAAGGCAAGCAACTTCATAAACTAAAATAATAGATCTTGGGCTTATTTGCTGGGTTTTTTTGCCCTAGTTTATATAGACACTGAAGAAAAGTATATGAAATTTTCTGTTTCGTAGGTGGGCACAGTTCTTTATTCACCCACTGATGATCAGGGATGCAATAGACCGAGAAGTCGAGGCTGTAGACAGTGGTAAGTAAGAGCAGCTTTTCCTGGGTGTTTAGCCTGTCTTCTTAAAGAAACAAAACCCATTTTGTAACACTGTTTATTGGTTTCCATTTTGGACTACCCTTCTGAGCACTTCAGTCAAGGTCACCTAACTTGACAGAGAGATTTAATTCTTCATTATTTTTTTTTCATGGATATCGTTAGAGGAGAAGGACTGAATGTAGTGCCATCACTGTGGGAGTTTACAGTCTCATTTCTTGAATTAGAAATTCATGATTTTAAGTGGTTTGGCAGTAAGTGGTAGGGCAATTACATGAGCATGTGGATGCTCTTCAATGAACGATATGCCTGTAGCTCTAGCATAGCCCCAGTGCTCTCTGCAGTCCGATGTGGAGTTAACACAGTGAGTTGAGGTGATTGAACTTGTCTCCTTATTCTACTGCCTTAATAGCTACAAAGTCACTTCACAGAAGGCAATTGAACCAGGCATAGAAGTGAGCGTTTGTTTGATTTTCTAATACTTAATGAATACCTCCAGACTGCCTATAAAACTTCTCTGCTTTAGAAAAAAAAACCCTGTTACTGGCAGATGTACCAATTGGTCCAAATATTTATTCCAAGTTGTCATCTTCATCTGTCTTCTGGCAAGGAAAAATGGACAATTTGATCCCTGAATTTAGGTTTGTGTCAACATAAACAAGGACCTGTCTTTGAGTATAGGTGTGGTTCTTCCACAGCTTAAGCCACTTTACGCCTTCACTTGCTCTGCCTTCATCATGCAGATCCACTCCTTCCTTGTATTGACACTGTAGTAGTGTGCTGCACAGTACATTATGTCAGCTTGATGAACTGGCTGCAGAATTAACGAAGCCAAAAGAATTAGTTTACAGCTCTGCTGTACATGTTTCCTATTACCAGAAAAACAGGAACAGGAAAATGCAGTTCAAGAGGGTGAGTTCTCAATTTGGGCAGGATCCCATGTTAGTTCAGTGTAAACTGATCGTAAAACTGCGTTTTTGGAAACTACTTGCTCAGCTTTCATTTTCTTATTTCATTATTAGTCTAGAAGTTGTTCTGTGTGATATATGGGGGAGCCTCATTTGTAATTGTTCTCTGGCCCTTTCTGCAAGGCCTGACCCTGTAGAATATTGATGGTCTTGTGTTCCCATTACATTTAACAGATTGAGGGCATTCAGACTGGGTGGGCTGGGGCTTTACATGCTTTTCCTCCTTATGCCTTTCTTTAAGTCTCAGCAATGAGCTCCATTTTCCTCTTGACTTACATTCATTACTGATAGCAAGTCCTGTTTCTTAGCCTGTTTCACTACTTCATCATACATCAGAACAGGTTCCGGGCCGTATCTGTGTGGTGTGTCTCCTTTTCAGTGTGGTTGGGGTTTTTGTGTTGTTTCGTTTCGAATACGACCTCAAATTTTGATGCATGCCACTGCAAATTCTTTGAATTAACAGAGTATCAGCTCGCAAGACCCTCTGATGCAAATAGAAAGGAAATGCTGTTTGGAAGTCTTGCCAGGCCTGGACATCCTATGAAGAAATTTTTTTGGGGTAAGTTCTCAATTTCTGTTATAAAGTGGTGGTGATACTTTTAACCACTTAAAAGTTTAAGTGATTAGATGTGCTGACCTGAGCTTTCTCACCACAGAAACACTAGTCTTGCTTGGAACTATTAGAGCAGTTACTCATTTTACAGTAAAATGTTTGGGAACAAAAGCAGCTGTCTGCTTCTTAAGCTACTTTTCATTCTGGTACTGCTTTTTGCTGATGTTAAAGCTAGGTTGCCCTAGGTGCGTAATCATGTAACATTCTGTTAATGTAAAGGTGGAGCTCTCTGAGTCATCTCTGTCATGCTTAAGCTTGTTTTTTGCTATTAAAATTTCCTGGAATAATCAAGTGTTTCTGGATTTGTGTCTGAGGAGGCCTTTCAAAGTAAAGAATTCACTGTTGAACTTGCAGAAGTAGACCTTCACAGCCATGTCAGTGGAGCAGAAGGGAAATTTGTCCTTCCTCTCCTGGACAATAGAGTCCTAGCTCCCTCACCCTTGTGGTGCTGTGAGCATGTAAGTTGCAGTGTGACGGGTAATAGTTACCCAGCTTTGAAATGTAGATCGTTTTTATGAAGTTCTGTAGACATGTACTGAGCATCATATTTTTCCTCCCCTGTTCTGCAAGTTCTGTTGGTGGGGGAATAGCTGGCAGCACACGTGAGCTGTGCAGTATCTGATAATTCAGGAGGACTCTGACCTTCCTTATCATAGCAACTGTCCTTAGAATAGGAACTAGGAATTTAAAGATGATGATTTCAGTTAACATTCCTTTAACGCCAAATTTCTATTAGGTATTTTTAATGTGCTTATCTTGACTAGACTCAGTGCCAGGGGAGGAAAAGAAATTCTCAGTATATTGGATGTTGACGTACCCAGTCTCTAGATAACTAACCGCCTTTTAATGTTTACAGGTAATGCGGATACACTCAAACATGAGCCTAAAATGAAGAATATTGATACCTACACCAGACTGAGGGACTTCTGGCAGCGCCATTACTCTGCTCACTATATGACTTTAGTTGTCCAATCTAAAGGTAACATCAGTTGTTCCTGAAAAACAGGCTCGTTGCTGCTGTTGGTGTAGTGCTTTTGGCACCAGTTCAGCTGTAGCCCAAGCCATTTTAGTGGACTGCCCAATCCTGCAAGAAGTATTTCTATGTAGCTTTTAGACTGGTTTCTAAATGAAACAAGGCTTGAGTAATTGTGTTGTGTTATTGTCATCCTGCCACTTCTTTGGAAACTTTTAACTGAAACTGTCGAATAGGTTCCAGATTAATGCAGAAGGTAAAATCTCAACGATATATTTAAAGAAAGAATCTTGTAGGAATGTAGAGTGAGACCACTTAAATGACTTAATGCTTCTGGTTTCTTTGCCAACAACAGTGAACCTCCACAGAAAATGATGGGGAGACTGAAATTGGCTTCCCAGTTGTCTTGTTCTGTTTGGGACTCTTTCAAAAGAGGTCTTAAAATAAAAACCATTTCTCTAGGAAGAACAGAGATTCTAAGTTTTCCCCCAGACTGGAAAATTCTATGCAAATGGAACTGAGTTTCACTTAAGCAAAGAACTTCAGACCTATGGGTCATTTCTGCTGAGAATAGAGGAAGGAAATTTCTTAGAAATTATGCATGTAGTAGAGGCCTGTGCTGAAAATAAATAGTTGTTTATATTCAAGTTAGGTTTGTGCTTAGGGGTTTTGTTGAATGTTAAAATGATTGCAATTCCCATCTGTAAAATGGTGACGGTAATAATAGAAGTGGTGATTCTTTTCTTCTATGCTTTTATTTTCTGTCTAGAGCGTAAACTACTTAGGGCATTGAATGCCTCTTGAGTAATCATTTACATAGAAGAAACATTACAATCCATTACTGGTCATTGTGAAGAAAATTAGTGGTAACTGATAGCCAGCCGGGTCAACTTTGTATTTCAATCTCTGTTACAACAAAAGAAACCGTGAATCCTCCTTCCACCCCATCCCGCCTTTTTTGATGTTGTTCAGTACACACAGCATCACTTCAGGAATTCAGAATGCTTGCAAACAATTTCCAATCAGCCATTTAAGAAAAAAAAAAAACACTTAAACTTCTGGTTCTTGACACATTTCCTTTAGAAAAGAGGGTGGGGAGAAGGACGACTTCTCCCTGCAGGACTGCATTTGGGTGTCAAAACTGGTGTGTGTATTCTTGACATAGTGTGATGGAATGAGTCCAGCAAGTACTGGTGGTTTTGTAGATCCCCAAGTCAGTAATCCCTTTTCACAGTCATACTTAATACTACTGAACTTTAAATCCCAGTTGTATCGGGCTGAGATTTCAGCACTATACACAAAACCAGAGCTATGACCAAAGATACAGTTCAGTGAATATTAAGAATTGGCTCAAACCAACAGCTTTGAAGCTTGTAATTTAGAACTTTGCAATTCACTTGCAATTTGCAGCCTCTTTCAAATAACTGAACTGGTGAGATAAGATAAAGAATTTATCTTAGATCTTCAGGAAATTGCATTTTTTGCTTTCTTTTTTTCTCTCCTTATTAGAAACACTGGATACATTGGAAAAATGGGTGACGGAAATCTTCTCTGAGATCCCAAATAAGTAAGATTCTTTTGGTGCATAAAGGCATTACAAATTATAAAATTATCTGTTCTTAAAAATGATGGTTTTAAAAAAAAATCTCCTTTACTGGAGAAACTAGGGAAATTAACATTTGTTAATTAACATACTTACCCAGGAAAAAAAAGGGCAACTTGGGACATTAAAGCCTGGCATTAATTGTTTCAGGAAGACTTTGTTTCTGCTTAACAATTACTTAGCCTTGCAGCAGCGTTTGCTTAAAATGTGCTGATATCTTGATTTTATGATAAATCATTCAAACCTAGATTGTCAATTTACATTACTTTGCGTCAAAAATAAATAGCAGCAAAATAAATTAACACCATTGCTTGCATTTAAGTGTCATCCTTAGGTCAGCAGCTGGTTAGAACTTGGTCTTTTTTTTAATAATTCACTCCAATGTACTGTCTGAAAAGGGGTTTTTGCAAAAGCTTTACTAACTTGAAAAGCATTTTGTTTCCCCTTTTGTTTTCTGGTTTTGCAAGGTGTTTATTTCTGTGGCGCTTGGAAATGCGCTTGTGTAAGTCTAATACCATAGAGACAAGTTTGTCTCTCCAGACCCCTGTCCTTCTCGTTCCTCCTTCCCAAGACAACCCCTCAAGATTCTGTGAGTCCAGGGAAAGGAAATTGTTTACTGTGCTTGGCTTTCCTTTCCTCTGTTAGGAAAGCAAACTTTTTATTCTTACTGCCTTGGATGGAAGGAGAGGGCAGAGCTGATGGGGGTCTATATCCTGAGTAATTATTTTGTTGCGTGGGCAGAGTGCGAGCGAATGCCAGGCTGCCTTCCACCTCGGGCTGGGTGGCTCCTGGGCTGTGCCCTTTGTTAAAGGCCATCGCCTCTTGTCACGTCAGAGCTATGGATGCTTACGTCTTGTGATTATCTCAGTGTAGCTTTGAATCCTTGGCAGTAACATCACACTTGTAATTTTGCTTTTAAGTGGCTTACCCAAACCCAGCTTTGGCCATCTGACTCAGCCTTTTGACACACCAGAATTTCACAAGCTTTACAGAGGTAAGTAAAATAATTTGTTTAAATGTTTTGAATACCTAACTTCATATTTTCTCTGGGTGATCTGGATACTTTGTAGAATAATTCTGTGTGGTTCTGAATACCTTAACCATTCTTTCTGCATTATGTAAAACTTATCTATGTCTAATCAGTATATTTATATTCATTAAATTTATTTGTGTTCAGTTGTTCCAATCAGGAAAGTTCATTCACTGAGTATTACTTGGGCGCTTCCCCCACAGGAACAGTATTACAGGTACAGTTGTGCTGCATTTTACTTCTGCCACGTGTATGCTGTGAATAATTCATTGACTTTCACAACAAACCGAATAATCTCATTTATTTGTGTTACAGATCGCTTTGTTTCCCTAGGAGAACTTTTTTAAAATTAATCAAATTGATGCAGATATGGTTCCTTTTCCAAATTGAGTGGAATTGGTACACAGCTGGTTCAGTGTCATTCCTCACTGACTCTGATCAGTCATTATCTTCTCAGCTGCCACATTTGTAGCTTATCTTTACGGTGCCTGAAAGCGAAAAACTTGCCGTGAAGAAGCACACAGTGTATATTTTAGTCATTTGTCTAGTGATTTGAGTTCTTTCTGTGAAACTTATTACCTCCTGGCATTTAATCTCTTTCAAATTTTCTTTTAGGGTGAAGCCTCTTCATTATATTTCCTGGCTGGTGGGACATGAAGGCAAAGGCAGTGTTCTTTCTTTCCTTAGGAAAAAGTATGTATTTTTTAAAGCATATTTATTAAATGTTTTGCTATCACTAATAAAGGCAAACTCTATTTTGTGTATACATTTTTGCTATCTATATAAAACCAGGCCAAGCCTGCCTTTTTGTGTCAGCATTTTTTAGTGATATTCCTTAAATTGATGATGAACCCAAGTAAGAAATAAGTGGGTTTTGGTCTGTGATCCATGGGTCAGTGGTATCTGTGACTGATCTTTAAGAGACCCCCAAAAGGTAACTTAGCTTTTCCACTGTTTTCTTAAACCCTGTAGCCAGAGGTTCACACCTTTATGTTGCTTTGTGTGAACCGTAAACGGATTGAAAGCCTTTAAAGTAAAGCTGTGATACGGTAATTGTAATTAAGCTCAAATACAGCAGAAATGAGTAATTAGTAAGTACCTTTAACTCTTCCATAGGTTTTGGGCTCTTGCATTATATGGAGGAAATGGTGAAACGGGATTTGAACAGAACTCCACTTACTCCATCTTCAGCATTTCTGTGACCTTGACTGATGAAGGTTACAAGCACTTCTATGAGGTATGGTTTGCTGCAACTTGATTTTCTTACTGTTTTCCTAACATCTGGAAAAATTGATCTGTTCCTTTCTGTCTGCAGGTGGCCCATATTGTATTTCAGTATGTGAAGATGCTGCAGAAGAGAGGGCCAGATAAAAGGCAAGTGTTTGCCACTACATCCAGATATTGGCATGATTGTCCTTCTCCGTTAGCCTTTTATTTGTAGTGTTTGCACTTTGTTGAGTTACTAGAGCATAAACGGTGAGTCAGTAGTAAAGCTTGTCTGCATGGGAAACGTATCGGTTTAAAAAAGCTTAAAATTGAATTTGGTAAATGTTTATGCTCGTTTCTTGGTGCTTTTTGTTTGATTTATTGTGATCTCATTTCTAATTTTACTAAGCTGAACTAGTTAGTGCAGCTTTGTGTTTATTGAAATGAATTTGTCGAGCCAAATCTGTGAAAGTCAGGGCTGTGGTGTTCTGGTGTTAACCTTTATGTTACTTTGCTATCAGATTTTGACTCTTTGTAGTTGAGTCTCTTCCTCTTTGGAAAACAGCAGAACTTTCTGCCAATTGAGAAACGCCCTTTTGGATGGAAGGAAGTGAATCACTGAATTCACCCTTGATGCGTTTCCTAGAAGACTGCTTTTTTTTTCAGATTCTTGATAAATGTTGTGGAATAATGGAAGAAATCCACTTCTATTCTATTCTCCTTCCTTTGCAGAATATGGGAAGAAATACAGAAGATTGAAGCTAATGAATTTCACTATCAAGAGCAGGTATTCATCCACTGTTTTGTGTTGATATAGGTAAACCATATAAAGGATTTCTTTTTGATTTTGAAACACATTTTCAAAGTTCTGTTTAACCAGAAATAGATCATGCACTTAATGAGGCTGTATTTTGCTGAAGGAATTTGTATTCTAGGCAGAGAAATAGTGTTGACTTTTTTTCATAACAGAATTAAATGTTACTTTTACAATTCTCTACCTACTAGGTAGGTTCTCTTCGAGTTCTGATCATTAGGCCCTTGTGTGTGAAGTTCTGTGCCCATTCATGGAGCTCTCCAAATTGGGGCTTTTTGGTATTTTTGCCTAATTTCACTTTTTTTAAGCTGGTTTGGCACTGCTGATTTCTGGGAATAGAACAGCAGGGTTGTGTGAGAGGCGTGGCTTGCTGGTGACCTGGCCTCACAAAGGCCAGGGTGCTGACGACCCCCATGCCTGCTGGTACAACATTACAAAACTAAAAGTCGTTTTGTGTCAAGTCCTCCTTGCCTTGCTGAAATAGGAATTAGCAAAAAGCTTACTTGTTTTTATTAAAGGTGAAGAAAGGTAAAAGCAAGGAACAGGGGGATGCATGTGCTTTTTTGACAGGGTTGTGTACCTTAGGGATGGGTGAATGACTTAGTCGTGGCAGCCCACTCTTCTGGTTGACGGCAAGAGCTGGTACGTGGCCATCCTAAAGGATAATGGTCACAGAGGCATGGTTTTGGGATAAGCAACTAGTTACATGCCCCAGAAGAGGTTTAATGTTTCCTCACGTGTACAGTGTCTTAAGAAATCCTTGGTCATGTTTTCCACTACATTTACCAGACACAGACGTGTCCAAACTCTTTCCAGGTGAACTGTGGTCAGCATCTGGACTTAGAATATAATGTTGGCTGGTTCAGAAAAAGCCAAAAGTACTCGGTGAGAAGCTCTCCACTAGGCGGTCGTATATCGTTAAAAGGCAATCTGTACTTCCATGTCCAAATGGGAGACTCTCTTCCTCCTTACACTGTACATCATGGCAGAGAACTTAGGAAAGGAGCAGAATCAGAGATAGCTCATGCAGCAGCAGCAGTTCCTTGGCTTGCTCTTTCCGGGTTCCAGATGACCCTAAATCTTGAATTGCAGGACTCTGCTTGTGTTTCCTGGAGGCATGCAGTGTATTCTGCTGGGTCTGCAATTCAGTAGGTTCAATGACTGTAAACTGCACGCTCGAGGTTTCTTCTACCAAGATGATGTGTCTGATATTTCAGGATTCTTAGAGGAGTCCTGAGCGTTACATGTGGTTATGAAATGTATTTAGTTCAATAACTGAAACTAAATGCCATAACAAGCACAGCATGCAACTCGTGCTCAACATACCTAACCAGTCAAGCTCTTCTCAGAACAGAAAATTGACATTTTAATTTTCTGACCATGTGAAAAACAGCTTTATTTATTTGCTTACAGACAGATCCAGTTGACTATGTGGAAAGCCTTTGTGAGAACATGCAGTTGTTTCAGAAGGAGGATTTTCTGACAGGAGACCAGCTTTTGTTTGAATACAAGCCTGAGGTAAATACTCTCTGAACTCTGATTACATGTTTTGACGTAAGGAAAATACGGGCACGCTGTATAATATAAGCACATATATAGGCACTTATAATTAGGCGTAATACAGGCCCAGGTTCTGTATTAATTGACACACACTTTTTATATTCAGAAAGCCAGTCTCCTTTTTTGTAAGCTTGTTATGTCTTATTCTTCCTATGTGCAGACTGAGAAGTCTTTGCTGGGTCAGGCAGAGCCAGGGCTGCATTTGAACTGAGGTATTGTCTTGAACTTGCAGATCATTGCTGATGCCCTTAACCAGCTCAGTCCCCAGAGAGCCAACCTCGTTTTGCTGTCTGCTGCCAATGAAGGCCAGTGTCACCTGAAAGAAAAGTGGTTTGGAACGCAATACAGCGTGGAAGGTAAAACAGCAGCAGCAACGGAGAACGTCTGACTCATGCAATAGAGATATTAAGAGGATGACAACACAAGATAGAGCCGCAGGGAAGTAGGGAAATGAAGCCTCAGTGTTTTACTGACCTCATTGTTAATCAAATACTCTGTCCTACTCCACAATTTTCTTTGTTTGGTTTCAGTTGATTCCCACTCCCTAGTTTACAATTGTTTTAGGAGGCAGGGATCTCAGCGATCCTCCACTTGACTGCCATTCAAGTCCTGAACAGGGAAAAGAAAACAAACCATGAAGGAAGGGCATGTTGGTAGCTGGATTACTAATTCAGGCAGGCTTGATTTACTTTTTAGTAGGACTGCTTCATTCCTCCTCCAGGAGAGTTTGTAGGAAGGGATTTAGAAAGAGTCACGGTGAACCAGGTGGTGTTAAGAAACCCCTGTTGTACTGCAGATCTTGACAGAGATAGCAAGAGGTGAGATAGCTGGCCAGGGAATAGGGTATTACCTTCCTGTTTAACTAAATGCATTTTATGTTTGTTAATAGATATTGACAAGTACTGGAGTGATTTATGGGCCAGTGACTTTGAGTTAAATCAGGATTTGCACCTTCCAGAAGAAAACAAATACATAGGTAAGACACCTGGGCATGAGTGAAATCTTCCCCCAAGAATTTAATTGAATATTTTCTGTAGTTTACCAACAATCTTAGTTTTCACCTGACAACAACCTGTTTTTGCGAATTAAAGAATATGAGAGGTCTGTTCACCTGAATTTTATTTAATATTCTTTTTATTCATAAGCTTGAGAACTGAGTCTTCCCGAGGTGTAAACTTACAGATCATAGAGCCGTAACACAGCAGGCCTCACACTGTCAATGAGAGGTAACACAGTTCTCTGGAATCCTAAAAGAGCATTTAATTTGCTTAATCCTGCTGGTTTTGAAAGCATCTGAATACCATCTGGCTTTGTTGCCAAAACCAAATGAAAATAAACCCATAACTTGTATCCTGGGTGGAATGCAACATCACCATTTCCGCACTGCTTCTGAGCCACTGTTCTGGTGTGGAACTGAAAAATACATGTTCTTTGGGTCCAGGAAAGCATTATCACACACAATTTAGCAAACTGCGGGGGTGGGGGTGGGTGGGAAATGTACTTTGTTGATAATTTTAAAGACTTTCATGCAGGTAGCCTGGCTGTGAAACCCACTCACTTCTGGTTTTGGTCTGGTTTTTCTTTTGTTAGCCACTGACTTTGCTTTGAAAGTTGCTGACTGCCCTGAGACGGAATATCCAGTCAAAACACTAAGCACACAACAAGGCTGTCTCTGGTACAGGAAGGATGATAAATTCAAAATCCCAAAAGGTAAATGCCGTAGGGCTTTCAGAAGAGTAGGAAGTCCCTGGTTTTACCAGCTGAAATTTATTTGAAGGCAAATAACCCATGATACGGTTCATCATTTCAACTCAGTGTTTACTGTCAGCTCTTCCATGGCCCTTTTGATATGTTTATTAGCTACAATAATAAGAGAAGCAGGTAGAAACTACCTTGCAACAAAGATACCCTGCTGATACCTCAGGTTAAAAATGTGAGTCACTGAAATATATTGACTTGTGAACATCTGACTATGGACAGACAGAATATGATAGTAAGACAAGGGCTGGAGAATGAAGGAACGTTAGTTAGAAGAGACTACAGTCTCGTCTACAGAAAGAGAAAAATACAACCTGGATCTGAGTCAAATGTGGAAAATACATTGCTGCTTTCAAGCAGGACGTGACAGTTTTTAATGTCTGTTAAACAGATGTTTTGTGGAGTTTTTCTTTATTTATAATGGTTGCACCGTGGGAGTTAGTATTCTGCAAAGCACAGCTTTGTCCTAATATTTGATACTCTTAAGGGAAGATTTTGGCATGAAAAAGAGAAGACGTTTGATGATGAGTTAATATAAGCAAAAATGCGTTCTTAGAGCTGAATGACCATTTTCATTAGACTCAGACTGTGACCAAAGAAAACCTGATGGAAATATATTTGACTTTTGAAAGCTGTCACTTTTTGTACAATTACTCATTTAAGTTTCTTTGTCCCTACCAGGTTATGTTCGATTCCATCTCATCTCTCCGTTGATACAGCAGTCTGCAGAGAAGTGAGGATTATATTATTTGTGCTTATCTTGCAGAGTAACTAAATTACCATACCTTATAAAAAACCATGAAGAGAGATTAATTTTAAGCTGGAATAGAATAAGGCTTCCTTTTCTCATGTTCTTACACTTCTCTTCTGCTTTTCTCTGTAGTTCAGGGAGGGTGGTTGTGCAGCAGATGATTACTGCAGCAAACACATGCATAGGAGTTTCATGGTGTGTTATTCCCCAGTGCAAGTTTTGGAAAAAATAACGTAGCAGCAGCAGTGCACATGCCAGAAGGAAGTGCTTGGAGAAGGAGTCGATCCTGAAAAGAGCAGTCAGCAGTCATGTCCCGAACCAGCACCTTGGAAGCCTGTAGGTGCAGGTGGAGAGGCCAGCAGCAGCAGTTAGGAACCAGCGGTTAGGCAGACCTCAAGGTGACAGCTCTGCACGGGCTGCACTTCTAGTCTAGGCTGGCATTGCCATTTGTAACAAACTTCATAGTACTTTTATCACAAGCCTGCTGAGACCTGCATAACTGATGCTTTGGGAAAGCCTTTATAAATCTGTTTTCAACGGGGCTTTGTTAGTTTGTCCTTCGATTTGGAATCCAGGCAATATCAAAGATCTGGAAGTACGGACTGCGATTTCCACGTTGTGTAGCCTGTTTTGCTCTAGCTTATTATTATTTTTCTATCTTGATAGATAGTCATCTCATTACTCAAGTCTTCAGCATAACTGAGTCCATCTGTCCCCCATTCCCTTACACAAATAGCAATAATCTCATTTTCTGTGATGGTTTGATGTTTTGAGCATCGGCGTGTTACCATGTGCATTTCTGTCTTAGAAGAAATCTTAAATCGTGTAAAGCTGGAGTCTTACTCTTTGCAAAGAACAGTTGAATGTCAAAATAATTTTTTAGTATGGTGTGCTTTCTGAACGAAGAAAAACTTGCATTTTGTGTTTCTGGGTTTGTTGAAACTTTCTTTTTGAATCTCATTGTACTCGAGTATTCATTTCTGTTGGAGAACTTCTTGTGTGTACCCTTAAACTCATTTGACTTGATTTTTATCTTCTATTCCGTCCTTTTTTTTTCTTTCTTTTTAACCCTCTGCCCCTTTCTCCATCCAGCATAGTTTTGTTTGATACATTTGTGAGCATCCTTTCCCACAATCTCGGTGAACCAGCTTATGAAGCAGACGTCGCTCAGTTGGAATACAAGCTGGTAGCTGGAGAGCATGGCTTGGTCATTCGAGTGAAAGGATTCAATCATAAACTACCTGTAAGTGCTGCTGATCTTCTAAGTACTTTTAATGCATGCTGCTCTGCAGTGTATGTGCTTTTTGTCCTAGCAGCTGGAGCCTAGCTGGCTGGAGCTTGGAATGTTTAGGTGGGGTATTTTACATTGGAAAATTTGTATCTCTGTTCAGATACAGGATAATGCAGCAAATGCTTTTTCATGTGCTTGCATGTATAGAGATGTAGTTTTATTCACTTACACAAGCTCAAATTACTGACCTTAGGCTGACTTAAGAGAAATCTTCCTTTAATTAATAGCTGTATCTCCATTAAGACTTTAACAGCTTTTCCTTTAAAAAGAGCTATGAGTCTCCCATGTCCCTATGGAGAGTTAGAGCCTCTCCATCTGTAAGCTGAGGCTGTTTGCACACTGTCTGGGGAAGCGTGTCTGACAATAGGTTTTGTTTACAGTTTGACTGTAGAGATACAGCTTCTGAACATCCTCATTTTGGGTGCAGTTTTCTCTTGCTGGGTTGCCAAGAGCTTATCTTACGAGGATTGGGGATCCCTGTTCCCATTCCCTAAACGCTGGCTGTGTGAGATGTGGCAAGCCCAAACAGAGGGGATTTAGTGACTGAAGAGGAAGGAGCCACCAGGCTTCCGTAGACTGTCATGGCAAGAGCTTGACTGGAGCTTTAACAAGACTGTCAGTCATGTCAGAGGTTTAACAGAAAAAGCCAGAGATGCAAATAGCGTGATCTGAATATTCTTTTTTTTAATCGTGGAAGCTCCTCTGTCGCAAAGATATTGCGCTGGTCAGCTGTAAAAGGAAGAACTGAGATATCTAGTACAGAAATGTTGGAGCTACAGGCTAGGTTTGTTCCGGTAGAATGTGGAAACTCCTATTGATTTGGGATATTGAGCTTATTTCGTTTGCGTTCTAAAGATACTGTCCTTTTGAAACTGACTGTAATTTGGTATAAAATTGTGTAGTGAAGAATATCAAATGGAACCGGGGAATGTGCTTTAGTAACACTGCGCATCTCCTGCGTTGACCAAATAACAATGATTTTTTTTTATTATTATTATATAGGATGAAGTTTAAATTGGTTCTTTAAAAAAAAACAACAAACCCCTGACTTAAAACTGTTTTCTTTACAGCTTCTGTTTCAGCTCATCATTGATTACTTGTCTGACTTCAGCTTTACTCCAGCAGTTTTTGAAATGATAACAGAGCAGCTGAAGAAAACGTACTTCAACATCCTCATCAAACCTGAAACTCTGGCCAAGTGAGTTCTGGGGGAGGGCAAAAAGTGGCTGCGCAGTGAGTGTCGAGGTTGAGCTGAAGAGCTCAGGAATCGCTGCTCTGCGCTCACACAGGCTTGTTCCAGGGTTTGCTTGTAGCTTAGAGAGCTCAAGCAGCTCTGTGCCCAGCATATCAAACATCCAGGTAGCTGCTGAAGTGACCCGTAGCCAACAGCAGGTGCTGGGGGAGCATCAGAGCCCACAGCAATCCTCCTGGGGACCGCCTCCCTGTCTCCAGCACGACCCCGAGTCGGAAATGGGATCTTGTGCGTTGAACAGCTCTTGACGGCCTGTGGTTTTGTCTTCCTTTCTTGCATTGCAGGGATGTGCGCCTCCTGATTTTAGAGCATGGCAGGTGGTCCATGATAGATAAATACCAGACGCTGATGAACGGCCTTTCCATTGAGTCTCTCTCGTCCTTTGTTAAGGCTTTCAAATCACAGCTCTTTGTAGAGGGTCTCGTACAAGGAAACTTCACGAGCAGAGTAAGTACAGCTTCAGCAGCTGGCACGCGATCCAACTTCTTCTTAAAATTGCCTTTAACACAGTCGCCGCAACTCCAGTGCTCAGCTGCCGGGTGACTCGGTTGCCTCTTCTGTGCTCGCTGTGCAGGGCAGCTTCACCTCTAACAGCTCAGGAGTGCTTGTCTGGATAAGCCACTCGGGAGTCCATAGGTGCCAGTTCAAACAGAAGTTTCCAGGAATTTAGATTTAAACTGCAGAGAGGGAAAAACGTGGTAGCAATATGCCTGTAACCGGTTTGCCCTGTTGCCACCATTTTTCATGTTGTTTAGTGTATTGATGTATTTGATACCGAGAATTTTCCATGGTGGTGCCACAGGAGGCGGCTTCCCTCCAAGTACATTTATCCTGCAAATGGGATTGCCTGCATGGTTTGATCAAACCTCACGGAGATTCAGGCACCTTCGGTGCTGTCAAACACCTGCAGTATTTACTGAAGACTCCAGCCTGGGCCAAGGTCACACATAGTCCTGTCAGGCTTTTAAAAACAGCCTTGTAATGGGGCTCAGCTCCCTGTGTCCGGTGTTGTTGAGTGCCAGTGCGTGGCACGGGAGAGAAACCTTCAGCAGTTGTGATCTGTGCCAAGAAGTTTGTCCAGGAACTGTTTAAAGCCCCCTAAATAAAACGTGCTAATGTCCTGCGGGAGGTGAGGTTCTTGTAAGGTCCGCTGTCCCTCCTGGGCTGCGGAACAGAAGGAGCTCGGAGAACCTAATCGTGATTTGCGAAGAGTCTTCATTCAAAATGCTTTTCTCGCTGCAGCCTCTGCGGGCTGAGCTCCTTTCACAGTGTGGCACATGCAGCCCTGTAACTCCTGCATCAGTGTTACTGTTTCTCTTATCTCCTCCCGTTTCTTTCACTTAAGAAGCCCCAGGGTTGTCCTCCCAGAGCTCCAGCTTCCTGCGCAAGAGGGGGGCTTCTCTCCCCCCGTGTCCCCCCTTTGCTGCCGCGATGGCTGGCACCGTTTCTCTGCCTTGTGCATTCTCCTTCTGCAGAAGTTACAGGGCAAGAAGCTGCCTGGGGACTGTGGGGGGGGGCGTCCAGAGGGACCTGGAATAAGGCGAGGGGGCAGGGACGTAGGTGATGTGACAGAGCTCGTGCTTGGGGGGGGTGTGTGTCACTTTCTCAAGTGGTGCACTGGGGTGTGCGGTTGTAAATTGGGGTAGTAATTCTCTTCTAAATAAAACTTACGTTTATGCTTTCTCTCCTAGGAAGCAAAGGATTTTCTGAATTACGTCGTTCAGTAAGTATCTCTTGACTTAGGCACCACTCATGATGTAAAAACTCATCAGGTTATAATTTTCCGGCGGAAGGGGTCAGGGTGGGAGCGATGCAGAAATTCCCTTCTCCCCTCCTGGACACAGCGCTGCCGGTGGCTGTTCCTCGGGCATTGTTCTGGTTTGGGAGAGGGGAAAAATGATGTCAGAGTGAGTGTAAATGACTGGGTGTTACATTGGTTTTGGCTGAGACGTGAGCAGATGCTGGACACTTTGCTGTCTGTCCGCCCTTCAGAAAGCTCCAGTTTGCTCCCCTGGCCCATCCCTGCCCTGTCCAGTTCCGGGTGGTGGATTTGCCAAACTCCCATCTGCTGTGCAAGGTGAAAACTCTCAACAAAGGCGACGCCAACTCGGAAGTGACGGTCTATTACCAGGTAACGCGTTAGCTGGGTGTGCGCTGCCCTGTTCCCCGGGGTAGCGGATGGTGCTACCGTTGTACGTAACGTCACGGTGTCGGGAGCAGTCTCTGGGCGGGGGTGTGACACTGGATCCTCGTGTAAGCGCAGGCCTGGGAGGTTGAACCCAGGTGGGCTCTCGCAGCCTGTGGGGCTCCCCGAAACCGGCATCTCCCCCTCCCGGCTTGCGCTAGTGCTGGGAGCTGGGTTTGTGCCTTGGTGATTTCCTGGTGTCCCCCCACGGATCTCACGGTCCTGGGTGAGAGCCCCTCCCTCTCTTCTGAGGGCTGTAGTGAGGCCCCCGTGGAAAACACGGACTTTCCACCTGTCCCCGCTGTGAATTGTAGCTTAGCGCCGCAGTCCAGGCTGAGGTGTGTGCCACAGCTGGTAGCTTGGTCAGAACATCCACGAAATCACTCTAAATTCTCCATTTTCTTTTTAGTCAGGTGCCAGGAACCTAAGGGAATATACCCTCATGGAACTGCTCGTGGTAAGTTAGTGTTCGTGTCTCCTCCCTCATCAGAAGTGTCTTCCCTGAAAGCTGCTGGGAGCTGGGATAAGGCCACGGGGCTAAATGGTACCGGGGGACAGCGTGTATCCATTGCTCACTCTGATTAAACCCGAACGTTTGGGCCAGGATCCCCGGCGTGCCGCAGCGGCGGGCAGCGTGGAAGGCCGTTCTTAGCTGCCCGCCCGGGAGGCTGAGACCTCTTGGTGCAGCGGGTGAGGCTGGGAGGCAGCGCTGCAGCGGGTGCACGTGCTGTGCTGCCGTCACAGGTCCAGACGGAGCCCACGGGCTGGCTGCAGCGGAGCCCCGCTCCTGCTGTAACGCCTCTGTGCTCCGTTTCAGATGCACATGGAGGAGCCTTGCTTCGACTTTCTGAGAACCAAGCAGACCCTCGGGTGAGTTCACTCACACCTGCTTTTACTCTTTCCTGTTTTTACTTTGGAAGCCCTGTCTGCACAGCAGCCAGTTCCTGAATTGTTGTAATGGAAACATAAACGCATCGCACCCAAGAGCACCCATCGGTACAAGCTGCAGTCACGTTGCTTTTGAGTCCTGTAAGAATTGCAGCTTTTACCAGTGTGTGAACTCCCAAAATTATTCGGCATAAAGTTGTTCCTTCCACTTCCCAAATCAGCTCCTGGTTCCCCAGGGCTGTTTTCACAGCAGCTCTGCGGCGCGTAGCAGCCTCCCGCAGAGGCACCCTTCTACCTCAGGGAACTGGAACAAGCTTTTCACACCTATAGGTCTGTCACTCTGCTTGAATTAGTTTGCAGGAACACAAACACAAGTACTCTGCCAGGCTTAAAAGGATTTCCTAAAAATGAGAAAACGCTGAAGTGCACTGATGCAGAAAACAAAGGAACTAAGACTTGAGAATTTTTATCTGAGATTTTTCTTTCTGAAGTACCAACACTATTTTAACTTGTAGCGTGTCGTACAAGTGAAAATTTAATTGTGCTTGTGGAATGACTTTATTACTTCCTTTTTTTGTGTGTGTGTGTGTTGGTTTTTTTTTTTTTAAGCTACCACGTGTACCCTACCTGCAGGAATACTTCTGGGATTCTTGGCTTCTCCGTCACAGTAGCAACCCAGGCAACTAAATACAAGTAAGTGCTCAGTGGTTAATGCTCAGCACTGCTGCCAGCCTTGGGCCGCCGGAGTCACCCCTGAGCTGCCAGCACCCAGTTCTGGTGGCCTTACTGCCGTGCCCCCGCGGCAGAGGCGCAGGCAGGGCCTGGCTGATGCGGACCAGCTGGCTGCAGTGGAGTGGTCTGGTGGAGCTGGCTGCAGTGGAGTGGAGTGGTCTGGTGGAGCTGGCCGGCTGTTCCTCACCTGTGCTGCGGTGCAGAGCGGCTCCGTAAGTGGCAGCTGTTGCTGCTGTTGTCTGAACAGGGAGGACCCGAGCGCAGGACGTTTACGGCAGCCGGGTTTACCGAGGTGGCCAGTGGGGCTGGCGTGTGTGCAGGCACTGAAGGCTGAGCCCCGGGGAGGGGGGGGAGGTGTCCAGCTAACCGTGACCATGCTGACATGGCACGTTTTGCGCCAGTGGTGAATTTACGCCGTGTCCAGCTCAAGAATTATTACAGAGAGTCTCGCTGACTGTTCTCCTTGCTGTGTTAGGTCAGGTCCCAGCTGACTTCTGTTGGCTTGTGCCGGAGCTTTTCCGCACACCTGCTCTCAGAGCTCACAGCTGTTTCAGGCCACAGAGGGATTGATTTATTTTATGAGGGGAGTTATGGAAGCAGTCAAAAGTGAGTGGTCCTGGCCCCAGCTCGTGACACTGCTGACAGGCACAACATCATGACTGAAAACCAACACCTAAATAAAGGTAGCCTTAAGCATCTTAAAAACTGCGGCAGTCCTGACTTGAACAGAGATAAGTAACCCAAAACCGAAGTAAAATACCCCGCTGCTCTTCTGAAGGTGCCCCGTCAGGAGAGCTCCGGCTGCTGCCAAGTAAACGGCTGTTCTGGCTCCCCTTCAGCAGGCAGATATAAATATATATAAAAATATTATGGTTTTATTCAAAGCTGGGGCTAACTACAGGTATTTGACCTGCCAGAGCTGCAGGGTTAGATGAAAAATACACAATTTTCTTATGAAAAATAATAGTGTCAGGGAAGGTTTTGTGCCTTGGAAACCTCACGAGGCCAGCACATCGCGATATTTTTCTTTCTTTTTGTCTTAAGCCAGCAGAACATAGCTGTTCACCTGCAGGGCTTGGGGCTGCAGCTGGGCGCGCCACGGCCTGGGTCCCCGACAGCATCGTCGCAGCAGCGACTCCTCTCGCTGCTTGGTTATCTGAAGTCCCCGTGTTTGAATAATACGTCACACAGCCCCAAACCAGAGCACTGGTTTTATTCCCGGTACTAGGGAAGATGGTGTTGACAGATGCGTGAGCTTTTCAGGGCTGGAGGGAAACAAGCCTGTCCCAAACGTTCCCTCCTCAGCTGGGGCCGTGCTGCTCCTTTAGCCCTCACTATGGGTTTTTTCCTCTTTCCTGCCCAATTTAATTATTTAACTCTCTTTTAGTTCTGAATTGGTTGACAAGAAGATAGAGGAGTTTCTTTCTTGCTTTGAAGAGAAAATCAAGCATTTAACTGAAGATGCTTTCAGCACCCAGGTAAACACTTGCTCTTGAAAAGCTCTTCCTTGAACCGCTATATGACACCTAAACCGGCGGATTCAGTTCCAGGGATCCTGCGTATCTCTGAGGTTTTCTGGACGAAGGACTCACTTTTAAATCCTCCCCCTTCCTCCACCCAGCAGCCACTCTGTAAACATTTGCTCTCTGGCCATTCACAGTTAAGCTCCAAAGCCTCAAACTACCTTGTCAATGTCAGGTGGGCTTTGTTCAGCTTCAGTGAACCTGGTGGTAAATGAAGGTAGTTCTTAATGCTTTGAAATGAATTGGGTTTTGTCTTTTTCAATGGTAGGTTACAGCTTTGATAAAACTTAAGGAATGTGAAGACTCCCATCTTGGAGAAGAAGTAGACAGGAACTGGAATGAAGTGGTGACGCAGCAGTATCTCTTTGACCGGCTTGCCCGCGAGGTTGGTGGGCCCTGGGGGGTGTCAGTGATTCCGCAGGGAACACTCGCACGTCGCTTTTTGGAGCAGTTTTAAATGCGATAGAGGGATTTATGCTACTAGTTGACAGACTGACTCTAAAACTGCATGCTATTTTAAAAAAGTTCTTTTTTCTAATGGGATATATAAGGTTGTGGAGAAACAGTTTTAAATGTTTAAAATTACTTGGATTGCCACTCTGGTACTTAAACCTCCTTCCTGTGGTTTCAGATTGAAGCTCTGAAGTCTGTTTCAAAATCAGACCTGGTTACCTGGTTCCAAGCTCACAGAAGCAACAAGAAGAAAGTGCTCAGTGTACACGTGAGTGTGTGTCAGCTTCCACCCTGCCACCCTTTGCTGACCTCAGAAAGCCCAGTGAGGGTGCAGTAGAGGAGCTCCATAATCAAACTTGTAATGGGGTGGTTATCCTCACTCACTGTTCATATTTTCTACATTTCTAATTATTATTGGCATTTGAATTGCATTTAAGTATCTGTATTTAATTGTCAGGGCTGATAGAACACTGAAAGAAATCCAAATTTCTTTTATGGTAACTTTCTTCCAGGTGGTTGGATATGGAAAACATGAAGGGGACTCAGAGGTTACAGCAGCTGTCGCAGAAGTACAGAATTCTTCATCTGGTGAAATACCTCATCTGATTTTCTTGCCCCCATCTTCTTTGATGACTAATGTTACTTCCATCAAAGACATCAAAGCTTACACATCAACTCTGAATGTTCTCCCTTACCATAAAATATTAAAATAAAACTGAGCCCTTGCCCTGCCGTGATGTGTAATACAGGTGCTTTCTGCAACATGAACATCACAAACCTGGGTTTACTAAACCAGGGCTGTAGCGATAGCTGGGATGAGGTGCCCGTTCAGACATGAGGAAGCTGTTCTCAAGGAAGTTTCCAGCCAACTTTTCTCATTAATCTCATTAAGAATAGGCACAGCCCTGCCACAGAGCTGGAGTGAGGGGAGAGTTCCCCCCCCCCCCCCGCCACGGGGAAGATGCGATGTCCTCCTCTCCAGCTGCCTGCAGGGGTGGGCTGCACCTTTTCGTTCAGTCTGTCTTGTGCATCATTCCTGCAGCAGCTGCAGCTCGTCCGAGGAAGTATTCTGTGCTCTTCCCGGAGAGATACATACTGGGGGGAGGGGGAAAAAAGCCTCAGGCTTCCATCTCACACAGGTTGGGGTTTTTTTTAGGTTTTTTGTATGTGTAACACAGACAAATTCAGATCAAATAAAAGCTAGATGTAACTGTGGCAAGAAAAATAGTTTGATTGCTACATACAGCTCCTTACTTACTCAACCCTTATTTAACTTTAAAGCAACAGCACAGAAATGCAAAGATTCCTGAAGTGCTACACACTTCCAGAAAAATTCTGCTGCGAGTGGTGCGAATTCTGCTCCTTTTGCTTGTTAATGAACTGCTTGAAGAAGCAGGTTGAGCTGTAGGGATTCCAGCTGGGAAAAAATAAAACCAATACATTTTACATAAAACAATTGATCATCACTCAGCTGAATAAAGTCTTGCTGCAAAGGTTTATTATGAAATAAATAAAAAGTCCATAAGATAAGTTTGAAAAATCTATTTTATGAAGCTTTAAGATGCATTGAGTAGAATTATCTATGGTTACATTTCAATCTCAAAATAACAAAGTTATTTTGGGCAAGACACTGAAATGCCAAAATTTTGATTATCATACAGGTGGAAGATAACATTTACGTAGCATTTTCTAACAAATTGTCCCATCAAAGGAATCCTCGTATTTACACACTGCAAACATCAGCTAGATTTAAATGACGTCTTGCATCTTGTTTCTCATTTTTTAAATATGTAGGACCCAGGAATATAATGCAACTGATACCAATGCCATGGCCTTCACAGTGGTTGTACAAAGTGTACAAGCTTCACGGCCTAGATTCTCCCTGCTTTAGAAGCAGCAGTAACAGGGCTCCAAAGAGCTGCCTTTGAAGCCCGAATACACCACCTGTATAGCAGAGACCAGTATAGTAGAGTCCAGTATAAGGTACTGCACAGCCAAGACGTTTCTTGTTTCGTTTAATTGCTTATCTGCATCAGTAAGTCCAGTATCCCTGAGATAGGAACCACTGTAGCTGGAGGGGTCAGCGTACGTGCTAACTGATGACTATCTTGGTATCAGATGTAAACTTTGCTAAGCCAAGGCTTGAATGTTTTCTGGTTTTACAACCCCCTTAATGTTTACTGGCAGCGAGTCGTTTCAGTAGCGGCTCATCGTAAACCCAGCATTCGCCATCTTCATGGAATAACTAGGAAAAAGAGAAGAGGGAATAATTGGATGTAAGCTTTTTATGACTCAGTTGGAAAGGAACCAATATGACAGGTTAGAGGGCATTTACACTGTTGGAATAAAGCTCACCCTTGTTTCCCACGAGGTCTCATTCTCCTTTCTGGCTCTGGCTTCAGCTCTCTGTCTTTCTTCGAGCGCGTGCTTTGCAGCTGTGGCTGCGTCGATGTCTCTAATTTTTAAGTTGTAGGTTACATCTTTCCATAAGCTTAAAAAGGAAATACGAATGGAGACCGCTTTAGAGAAGCAAAGTGCTACAAGGCTGTAGAAACACATCACTAGCTAATAATTAGCATCAATATTAGTCTGAATTAGGGTAGGTCTCACTTTATCCAAAGGGCAGACACCCCTCAATATATATTAAACCACAGCTGCACTACTGCCAGGAGCACGGCGGCTGCAGCGAGGCTCTCCGGACCTCCCTGGGACATTTGGTCCCAACGGGGATGTGACCAGGGGCTCCTCTTCCCCTTCAAAACCCCAACCTGCTTGTACCTGGGCTCTCTCTGGCCACAAAGGCCAGCGCCGAGCCCAGCTGTCCACAGATAAGCTGGGTACTGCCAACTTGAGTCTAACGAAAACAAGTCTTAATTTGCCCATTTAACTAAAGTTCTTACCAGCGAGACTCAAAGTCGTCTTGGTCCTCCAATTTCCTTACCTTCTTCTTAATTGTAGGCATTTTCTTGGTATCTATAAAGACAGCATTCTCCTAGAGTGAGGTTTTTAAAAAAAGACAAAACAAACCACAACTCAGTTCTTTATCTAGGCTTAAAATTTATATAGCCTCACACTCTAGTACACTGGTTGTCAGGAAATACATAAAAAGTCATCACTGGATTCTGTTCTTGCTATAAAAATCAAGTTACCTTAAGAATAAATTAACAAAGTAAATTTGGGACTTTTATCCCAAATTCAGCATTCCTGTGATCTTTTGGGGCAGCTTCACAGGAGTTCCCAACTATTAATGTTTATTTTAATAAAACCAAAAAGAAACCACCAAAAAAACCTTTGAAGCACAATCTTCCATTTCTGATGAGAACAAAAACAACCAAAGAAAAAAGAAAAAAAGCTGCTTTACCCCTGTGGTGTATTTTGCGTACATGACACCGTTCCATTCGCCTTCAATTGAGCAGAAGGGTTTCTTGTCATTAGGAGAACTAAACAGAAAGAAACAGTCATTTCTCAGTTGTGCTACAGTAGCTGAAAGACCCTGAAGGGTGAAACCTTTGTCCTAGTTGCTGCGGAGTCTGGTTTTTATCAGCCCTTAAAACACCCATCACCAATCCAGAAAAGATGCAGGTTCTGTTTACGAGTGAGAAGTTCTGCATTAATAAGTTGGATAAACCTTCAAAGGAAGTGCTGTTCTGGGGTAAGACGGGTCTTGCTTTAGGGCTACATTTAGACTTTAGGAAGCTAGTTACAGGCTTTCCAAATAGATTTAGTAGTAAGTTTAAGCTTAAAAAGCTTTTACAAATCCGTAACTTCTTTGCCAGACTACTGGGAAACAAAACACTGGTTCACAGACGACATCTATCAATGTGTGTCAAGAAATTTTAAGTTATAAACCTCATTTTGTCAGCATCCACTTACTGACGTCACAGCAGCTGTCCATATAAGATGCAAATCCCCACTGAATTGTCTGCTCTGCGCATGTGCACAGGGTCTGACCAAAATCCATCAAACCACAGGTGTAAATAAATACATCAAGGCCTGCAGCAGAACCGTTAATTAACAGCAGTATTGCAAGGCCCGCTTCAGGATTTTTAGTAGAGCTAATGCTGAAGACAGTCTGGATAATTCAGGAGTGAAAATTTAAGTTCCTTTTGGTAATCAGCATAGAATGTTTTAGAGCATGGCAAGGCAGGGTGGCAAGCCTATGCAGGTTCCCTCTCTCAAATTGTGGCTATAAAATGGCACCCTGTGACAGGCAGCCATGAGCTGAGTTACTGAGTGCAGCTCTTTCAGTATTTTACACTCCTGACTGTCTTGAAAAAACACTGTCAGCATTTGAGAAAAAAAAAAAAAAAAAAGAAGAAAGAGGTTTAACTGAAGAAACTGGCTTACAAAATTTCAGCTGTAATTCTGTGCTTCTTTCCTCCATAAAATGGTTTTGTGTGGAAGACGATGGAAGCGTTATAACCTGTCTTTGAGCAATTAATACTGCATTCTCCACCAAGTTCTATCCATGGCACAGTGAGAATAGACCTGCAATTATAAATATGTGTATATTTGTAGCCTCTTAACTGATACATTTTAAGCATGAAATATTACAAGGCATTAAAAATGAAAATACCAAATAGAGCATTTACTTGCCTTCCATAACCATTAGGAAACGTCAAAATATAGTGTTCATCATAATCTAGGCATGTGACACATCCTATTAAAGAAAAAACAGATTTAAAAAACACAAGCAAAACCTTTACAAAAAATAATATACTCAAATACTTCATAAAAATGGGTACCATAAAAAGGAAAGGTGAAAAGCTTTATCTTTCATCGATGCGGGGAACGCCCAGCTTCTAGAAAAGGCAGGGCCAGCTGCATTTACATGAAAAACTGGGACCTAAGTGTCTTCAGCGCACAAAGTGGGCAGAAGGAGTCTCCGATTCGTAGATATATAAACTCTAGTTATGTAAATCCAAACATCCTTTATGTTTAATAGGATTACTTTAGATAATTTCTGTAAGAATTCTAGTTGCAGAATACAAATTTCCCTTCTCTTGTTACATTTGCATGTACGTACCTTGCCCTATGTTATGAACCCCAATAGACATTCCCAGGAATTTTGACTTGGTCCATATGTGAGCATTGAACTGTATCCTCTTGCTAAAACACTCCGCGTAAAATGCTGAAACTGAAGAAAAAGGTATTTAAAATAGCAGCATAAGACATTAGTGCTGTTGTTTCCAGATTCATTCATCAGGAAATATCTCAAAAAGCCTCATACTTACACGGCAACAGAGTTTGCAATTTTTTTCCCCCACAAAAACAGTTCAGAGAGAAAACTTTCAGCTTTTAAATTTGGAGAGAAAATGTAAATCCAAGATTTACACCAAAAGCTGATTTTACTGTCTCTCCTGTCCATATGCCATCTCTATTAGCAAAGTTATTGTCAACTTACTTGGAGGATGATGAGACACCTGCTCTGCCACAAATGTTACACTGCTTTTGCTGACCCAAGGAACTGGTCCTTCTGAAACTGGCTCCTGCATGACAAGAGAGAGGATCTTCATCACTGACAGCGCTCACAAAACACTCAAAGCTTCCAAGAGAAGTACCTTCCATGTTTAAAGGCTTCTAAAAATGCATTGCAGTGATTTTAACTTAATTGTCAGTTTGCTGATTTCATGGGGAATAACTCCTTACTCCTGAAACAATGACACTTTCTAAAGAATAAGAGTTTCTACTCTCTTGTTTTCCAGTATAAACGTACTTGGGGAGATGTTCCCAAATGAAACAGTTAAACTGAAAGAGCCATGTATAAACCTAATTACAAAATAGTATTTAAATCCACTTTATTTCATATTAACTAATAAGAAATGGGTGGCAGAAATAGTTTTCCTCTTTGCTTCTGAGAAAGTCTGATATGCATATTAATAATGATCAGATTATATGTATCATAAAACCATAAAACAACATTCACTTCCTGGGGCAAATAATGAAAAGTGGAATTCATCGTTAGAAGCAACGGAAGCACAAATATTGCCTTTATGCCAGCAAAGAGAAGTCCAAACATTCACCTCGGGAACAAAAGAAAGATTTGAGCAAAGAAACAGGCTGGGGGCAGGGGGAGAGGGGGCAAATTAAATGGAAAAAATACATACTTTATATCTAAACGATCACTTGTAGATATACTACACCGAGGCTACATGAAGAATCTCACAATAGCACTTCCCACATCATCGTTTGCAACTTTCCAAGGTGAGAAGCCTAAACAAGGCGTTAGAAAAAACAACCCAAACCCAACAGTGACAAAAAAAAATGCTGCACCAGGCTGCACTGCAAGTGCTAGAGCTTTCTCTGGCATCAGTGGGGCACTGTTGGCTGTGGTTCACACGGCGCGGAAGCCTGAGTAATCCTTCAATCTCACTAAAAGCTCACACACTGGTAGGTGATGTCTCCCGGTTATGAGTGGCACAACTGTTACTGTGTCCTTCACTCCACCGGACACACTCTGCTAAAGTACAAAAGGAAAAGTAGTGGCCAGACACAGATGTAGAACTAAAATACTATCCAAGCTCAGAATCCAGACCAGAAGTCTACAAAAAAAAAATTTTAAAAGGTTAAATGTACGGGAGAAACTGCACTGCTTTCTAGGTTGTAACTGAGGAAAAGAAACGCCAGTGATAAAACCACCAGTGTTTAGAGAAATTATTTAAAAAAAAACTTTCAGAACTTTGGAAAGAAAGGAATTCATACCCGGTGCTATGAAACAAGGAAAGAGAACATTTTCATGTCAAATGATTCTTAAAAGACTAATAGCTCAAATTTTGTTATACAAGATATTTCAAACTTCTATTCACAGAAAAGGAAGGAGGAAGGGGTGAAATCAGTTAAGAAATTGCCGTAGTTTGTCAATTTTGTTACTTAAACATAGCATAAGCCATTTCAGTCAGTAAATTATCAAAGCTTTGGCAATCACTCACATGCATCAGAGACGCCAAAAAAAAAAAAACATACCACAAGAAACTAACCATATCATCTTCACCTTCAGTGCCCGGTAATACCCAATGGCATCGGAAGATCTCGCCCAAAATGGGATTGTAAGGCTTTTTAGCAACTGACCCTTTTCTTCCTGCATGAAAAGCTGAGAGGTACCACTTAACCACTTGAACCATTCGCTCCTTTGGATCCTTCTGGTCACTAATGCTATATGCACCAAGAGAGAGAAGAGGACAGGCAAAATGAAATACAAGCAGGTACCTCAAATACAGGAAAGTGTTTTGGATGTTTGATTGTTTTACAACTAGAAGTTTGCCTACTTTTGACTATTTTTCAAGTTCAGATCAAACCCCATGCAACATTCCTCAAAGCCCACTGACTTTTAGCACCCACAAGGCCCATAAACAATATCAGAACCAGTTAATGCTCTACTTCAAAAGCCAAATACCTGACAAATAAGTCCGGATGTGCAAAAAAGTCAGCATACATTTCCAACAATGATCTTCTTTCTAGGATAAAAGTTGGAAGAACCACCTGGGTGAAGAAAAAACAACTCTTCTAGATCAAGAGAACTTTAACATCCCACACAAAAGCATTCCACGCATTAACTGTAAATAGCACACAAAGCACCCAAGGCTTCATCTGCCTGAAAGCTGATTGTGTTCTCAAACTTACCGATGAGTTCTGACATATGCAGGTCAGTTGGCATCTTTTAGAAAACCAAGGAGTTCAGAGGAACTGTCTCTTGTCTTACACCTATTCTAGTCCCACTTAGAGCACATCCACTACGTGGCTGAGCTTATTACCAAAAGCTGTTCTTAGTTAATGCTGATTATTTAATTTCATCTATATGTACACTGTCAATTTTCAGTTATATATCCTGTGTGCCTCTCAAACACGAAGGTTCTCTCATCTCTGCTACTATTCTTCCCCAACAGCATCTGCAGGTTCCATTCCTGCGGATCTGCTGCCTGCTGCAGTACAGACCACTGCTGGCAGCAGTGTTGATTGCTGTTGTTGACTTTAAAGTTGATGGAGACAAGATGCGTGCTCCTGATGCTTCTTGGCAGTTTAATTTGAGATCAGTAATTTTCAAGTATTCCAGGAGTTCCCAAAACAGACATACTTTGCATCAATTCTTATTCAGGACTGTCAGAAATCTTCTGTAGTTTGCTTGTGACCTGCTGGCTGTTTCTCCACAAAGGTTTTAACTTTATCTTTTTCTTGTCTATTGTGAGTTCCAGACTGGGCAGTTAAAAGTCATCCACTTAAGGAAACTAATGATAGGATTGATTTCTCCTACTCTTTTCCAATCTGGAATTACTTGTTTAAATTTAACCGAGTTGCCTAGAAAGATCAACACCTTCAGAATGCTGTTCATTCAGCCTTAAGACAGACACCAACATGAATCACATTCATGGAAAATCCAGCTCTTTACTTGCCAGGCCTACATGTAGGGTTTTAAAATACACAAGCAACTTACTCAACAAGATCCCAATTAAGCAAAGCATTTCATTCTATGCCTTATTATTTATTTATGCTTTATTATTTTATTTATGTTTTATTGAATGTCACCATACACTGGGATCTTGTAGATCTCTGTTCTAGGAAGCTAAAGACATTATAAATATTCCTACTGCATGCAGAAACACTACTACTGCACACAGCATTCCTCTTACCTCAGCTTTGCAGGCACTCTAAGGATCAGGTTCAAAGAAAACAAACAGCTACTTTCCATAGCAAACTCTTTTCCCAAACAGATTTTAGCAGTTCAATACATTTATTCTGCATCCATTTTTCACTCCCAGTAATAATCCCAATTAAATAACGTGCTAAAGAGATTATAGCTTAACTAGCTCTCAGAACAAACAGTTAAATTATTATGTTAACATTGAACTGATTTACCCGGAATTCAGGGTTTAGTCCCTCTCCCTCCCCCATGAACAGTCAGCAAGTTTACCTTTGTTAGATCCATTCCTAATCTAACTTGTGACAACAGATGCATAATAACACTCTTATGTTCTTCCACTGATTCTCCTTCCCCATCATCATCTCGATCATCAGGAGGATCGAAGAGATCTAGAAAGACCAAATTGCTTTTGTTTTTCTCTAAACCTTCAGAGACAGATTGTATTTGATTTGCTGTCAAAAAGGTCTTATTTATAAAACGGAAGTTTTTAAATCCTACAGTTCAACAACCTTCCATTAGCAAAGAAACAGTACAAATACCTTGGTTTATATATATATATAAGATCATACATATATTGACACAACTTGCATACAGATTGACAATCAATTAACACAAATAAACGGGAAGTTCACACAGTCCACTCACCAGCATCGTTTGTCCCATTAGACATGGAAGAATTGAGGGATTCTGTGGTATCTGGACGTTTCAGACTACTTCCCGTGCTGCTCCGAGTCAGGACTGCAGCAGACCCTGAAGAACTAAAGAAGAGTAATAATAAATTCTCACAATTCACAATGAACTAATTCAGACCAAATTACTATAATTTAATGTACACAGATGACGAGTTTACTGGTAGACGTTAATGTAAGTGCTGCATGCTAATTCATAGAAAACTTAAAATGAATTGTAGCTAAACAAGTGGGAAAGCCTGCAATCTAAGACAGTAACACCCGAAGGCATAAAACAACTGACTAATTCCTCTTTGAAATTTGTATAATCTCTTAAAATTAATTTTCTGCTTCAGAAAAAAAGAATAACTAGAGGTTTTGGGAAAAGGCAGTCAACTTCAAAAAATCTCTTTTAGTAGATGTGAGAGGGAAATGGCCATTTACCAAACACTGCAATGAATGCACATGAAAGACACCATGGTCTCAGATTATATTTGAGATGGTGGCTTCTCAAGTTTGGTTTATCTTAAGAGTTTTGTCAACATACACCTGATGGAATGGAAAGGAGCAGAAGAAAAAACCACATGCCTCAAGAAACCTGCTGGGGCAGGGGGTAATCTTATTCTGTTACATAGAATGGCTTGCCGGGGGCGGGGGCAGCCTATGTGGCTTACTCACTTATTTAGCTTAACTAACTTTTACAAGCAGACAAGCCATGCCCTTGTAGCTTACAGTTGCATTCAGCACGCACCGAGTACTTCAGGTACTTACTCCATACAACGCTTTGGGGAAGAACTGCTCTGATAGAATTCGTCAGCATCATAGAACTCATCCTCACTGCTTGAGTAAGAAAAATCTGGGACTGTATTTGGAGACAGGTTGACATGGCTTGGAGAGGTGAGGCTGCTGCTAGGTGCCGACTGCCCACTTCCTGTGGAGTATTAAAAATTAAAGACTAAATACAAAACCCCAAATTCTTTCAAAATCCACCTGTTCTAACTTACAAGCATGATTGTTCAAAGCAATAAAGACTAATGCAAACTCAGAAGGTACGGTATCTTGCAAAATTAGAAGGAATAATTAGTCTGTTCATACTGAGTTTCATTTAACAGCTGTCAGAAAAGAGGCCATGAGGAAAATCAGGAACACAGAACAACAGTAAACTATAAGGACATGTTTTCCCCAGTGTTGTGGATTAAAGGCAAAACAACAATGCTGAAAACCCGTATAGATTCATAGTATGATTTATATTCGGAAGCATGTCTGGAAGTCATCTCATCTACTCCCCACTAGAGGCCCAGGCAGCTCAAAAATTATACCAGTTTGTCCCAGATCATGTCTAGTCAGGTTTTAAAAAATCTCTCAAGATGAAGAATCCATAATCTTTTTGGGGAACCTACTCCAAAGTCGGAACCACCTCATTATAAAACCAAACATTTTCTAATACCTACTTGGAATTTCTTTTCTTACAACAGATTGCCTCATCCTTTTGCTGTGCATCTTCAAGAGGAGCCCAGTTCTACCTTATTTTTACCCTCCCAAAAGTCGGCAGAAGACAGCAGCTACATCCCTCTTTAGCTTGATTTTCCTAAGGCTGAACAAATCCAGTTCTGTCAGTCTCTAAGTACATCACGGGCCTCAGCTTCCCAGTCTTGGTGGTCCACGTCTTTGTACTGTGGAACCCAAAACTATACATAATACTCAAGACATGGTCTCACAGATCCCAGAAAGAGAGGACAATCAATTCTCTTCATCTGCTCCTTACCCCCTCACTAGTCCAGCCCAGTATGCAGCAAAACCTTTGCCACCACAAGGACAGGCTGCTGACTCACATTCTGCTTGTCGCTCACCAGCACCCCTGGCTCCTCTTCAGCCAGGCTGCAGCGCACGCCATGCCGAGGGCAGGCTGAGGGCTATGCCCATCCTAGCTGAGCAGAGGACCTTGCATTTGCCTTCATCAAATTTCACGAGGTTTCTGGCAGCCTGCTTCCCCAGCCTGTCACAGCCCTCCTGCATGGCAGCCCTGTCCTACCCACTGTTCTCAATTCGGCAAGCTCCATGTCCGGGTTATCAGAGACGTTAACCAGTATCGGACCCAGTATCAACCCCTGAGAAACACCAGTAGCCACCTGGTTGCCATTTGGACCTCACACAGCTGATCGCAAGCCTCAGGCCTGGCAGTCCAGCCAGTTTTCACTCGTGTTCTACTTACCTAAAACATCTTTTTCCAATTTATTTCCAATTCCACAAAACATACTTGTGACAAAATCTAATGAATCCAGTTTCTAAAATGGATTACATGAATCCTGTCTCAACACTTACTTGCTGTCCTTCAAAAGAGCCACCGCAATAAAGACAAACCAGGTTAACACCGACACAGACCTTTCGTGGAAGCCGATGCCGCAGCAGAGGTTATTAAGCAAACTTAGGTACTGACACAGACAACAATCACCAGAAACTAACTAGAACATGAGACGCATAGAACAAGACTAAGAAAAGGAACTTCCTGGCAGGAGAAAAAGCCAGCAGTGGTTTCCCTCATTTTTCACATTGGGACAAACACTGGTTAACACAGGTATTAGTGTTCTGGGAAGGAACGGTAGTAATAAAGTAACAACACATCAGTTACACACAAGCTTAGAAAAAAACTTGGGAGGGAACTGAGAGAGTTTAGCATGACTGGACAATATAATCAACAGAACTGATCAACACAGACAAAAAAATATGCTAAGTAAGTAGCTATGGTTTTAAAAAAAAAAAAAACACAAACAAAATATCATAGGACTTCTAAACAGAGAATTACAGCAACTTTATATATATAATAGCAATTTTTACTTCAAAACATCTATTGTAGTTACAAAAAGCCCAAAGAATGCTATTATTTAAAGGAGAGAGGAGGGAATCAATGAATTAAAAACCCGAAAGGCCACACATCATGTATGAACGCAAAGTTCTTCTGCCGATTACTACAAGATTGCAATGATGTGGAGAAGAAACCAAGTACAAAGTTGCAGGGTGGGGGGTGGGGGGAGGGAGAGCACAATAATGGATTTTAACACAATGCTGAAACATGTTGATTAGAAGCAAGGTGTAGGCCAATACATTGTTTTCTTAATAGCTAATTACATTAGGTTACAGGCAGTATATATTCAGGTTTTGTTTCCTGTACTTCAGTAAGACAATTAAACAGAACCATACCTGTACTATTTGGTGTTGGAGTCTGATTTCCAAGTGATGCTACCACAGGTCCCACTGGCAAAGAGGAAGGTCTCTGCTCCGACTTGCACAACTGAGCAGGTTCTAGGGGATATTTTTATAAATTAAACCCAAAATTCACATTTAAATATGAGAATTATAGTTTTGTTGGGAAAGAGATTCCACATATTTCACCTCGCCTTCAAAAATTAAATGTTTTATAGAAAAGCCATTCAGACAGAAAAACATGTTTCTGCCATTGTTATCAGCTAGCTCCTTTTTATTAAGGAAGGACGGCATTTAAAAAATTGCCATTATTTAGCTAGAAAGCACTTTTCTGAAAGTTATAGTTTAATTTATATTATGAAAGTATATTAGAAATGTAAGCCAATAACTTAGAACAAGTGAAATATACCAGCTTATCTACAGAACTAGAGGCAGACAGACCTGATGGCTGAGGAAGCCCCGTGCCTCCCACTCCTTTCTCTGCCTTTGCACCACTGCAGCGAGTGTGCACTGGTACTGCCTACGTGACCCCAGAACTATCCACCATTATGCAGTCCCTCCATCCAGACTGCAGTTGTGCCCTGCTCGGCTCATATTTCTGCTGAGGTTCTTTTTGTACACCATACCTGGAGGTATAACCGCTTGGGAAGGCATTGTGCTGATCACGGACTGTTCCAAAGGACTGGGCTGATATACTGCGTCAACCGGGTTTATAGTGCTCTGAGACAAAAGGAAGAAAAGCACATTTTTTCCTCAATACAAAAAAAAAAACTCAACACAAATAAAGTATAGATAGCAAGAACATCATGAGCACAAGAAATGCCCAAATGCAAGACAGCAAATTCCTGAGAGCGAAAGTAAAACACGAATTGACAGTTGAGGACATGAGAAATACTTTCAAAGTGGTAATACCTTAATTCCTCGCACAGATTTTACACTACACTGAATTTGCTAGAGATTTGGATTGTCCTATAAAGAATTCTTATTTCCAGTTCTCTTCTGGTATTCCTTCCAATATCCATTAAAAAAATAATGCATGCAAAGAGTGAAAGTTAAATGCAAATTATCTGGCAAAAATTAGGACAGGTAATCTGTATTTTTAAAACTTTTTTTTAATTAATTGATTTATCCAAACCATAGTAAATCAACCCATAAATTAAAACAAGAATCATCAGCATGCTCACAGCCATGAAGTGGCTTTACTGCCAAAATGCTTCCCAATGCAAGCTGACAGTTTTCAGTGTGTCTCCAGTAGAGGACATTTCAATCTACTTATGAACATGGGCACTTTGAAAAGTAAGCACCAATTCAACTCAACACTCAAAGTCACTGACTTCAGTATGTTCTTGGCTTTTATACAACAAGCCCCTTGGGAATTCCAATTACAATGTCTTTTAATCCAAACTAGCATGTTTTTGCCTTGCATCACTGGCTTATAATTTAGTTATTATCTAAGCATTGTTTGCTATATATGTTTACACACAAACCCCAGAACTTCTACATTGTTCTGGGTTAAATGGAAAAAAGGCACATAAAAACCTTTTCCAAACAACTTGTAATTTAAAGCCATTGATCTATGTCAGAACTGTGAAAATCTTTGCCTCAATTTGCTAGGGAATCTTGCTACTGTGCAAGCACAGGAGAGTCACACAATACCATGTTCTACTTTAAAAAAAGTTCTTGTAAAAATGGTAGATGAGCTTTGCCTTTAAATTTAGTCAGTACGACTATTCCTATCATCTCTTTAGATCAATATTTAAAACAGAAGAGTCTCCAGCTGTTCTTCCTTCCTTTTAGTCTATTAATTTCTACTTGCCTCCAGACTGAGGGAAACAGGGTCATTTTAACCTACCTCCTCCCATTTTCCTACAAAAGGAAGACTTCTTTCTTGCCTCCTTTCCTGGTTAACTATAATTCTGAACTTGATCCTACATTAAAAATCAGTGAAGCAGCAAAGATTGTACTTTTTTATAGCACAGGATTTATTTAACGGAAAACAAAACTATTATTCCCTGTTTATCTTAAAAAAAAAAATCTCCAGTTTAAAAACAAAGGGATAAAAAAATGCTTTCTACATTTTTGTTGGTGTTACTAACTAGAACAGAAATAAATAACCCAGTATTGTTACTCCACTGTATTCCAACATAAAATCAACGTTCCTTATACATTACTTCAACTGCTTGTGCATAGTATATCCCTGTCCCATGTATTTCACAGTTTAAAATCATGACTCCATTTTTCAGAGTTAAAAATCAACTTAAAAATCAAGATGGGTCCTATGACAGAGATAGCAACAGCATCCTCTGTAACTCCCCTGGGCTTTAGGGAAGCTAATAATATATGTGATACAGAACACTGCTGCGATAAAGAAAAAAAAAATAAATGTAATTTTAACTTCATATGCAGGATTGCAACCTTATCCTCAAAACTATTCTCCATACTGCAACATGAACTGGAGCTTCTTGTTAGATATTTTGGGGTGTGCCTTTGTGGGTTAGAAACAGATGAAGGCAGGCCTGAAAGTTTCCTACTCTGAGCTCAGTAACCTAAAAACAACCACACAGAAACAACACTGTATCAAACATTGATGGTATTCCTGCAGGAGTTTAAAGTGAAATCCTGACCTTCAGCCCAAGCTTACACTGACCTCAACAGCAACAAAATTTCAGTCTTCACAATCACTGATGCATCAGTTACTATATTGTTACAGAAATCATTTTTTTTTTCTCCCCAGTACAAGCCAGCCCACAGATAATTAGGATAGAGGCTAATCAAATTCAGACTATAGTCGTAAGCTGTAATAGCGATATGAAATTTCTGAGTTGAAGATCTAATGTGCATACCACCTCTGCCTGTGGCAGTGTCTAGCTGTGTAACCTCTGCTTTCCAGGGCATGTAACAGAACCTACTCCATTACACTAAGACCTGAATTATGGGACTATCCAACAGGGTAATAAATTATCTTATTTATGATAAGCACGAAACCAAAATCTGTATGTGCACCTTTACTCCAAAGTTCATACCAGAAAATCATACTGCTATAGCTGTATATAATAGAAAGACAAATAAAGCTTGGGAACTATTGTCAGCTGTAATGAAAACACACTGATTTTTAGAGTTACATTTTACAGAAACCAATCTCCTATTAAAAGTATCTGAAATGTACTCAAGTGACAGAAAGAGAAGAAAGAAGTCACACATGACCGAAACCAAAGATGACAGAAGTTACATGAAAAATGCAGAAGTTCTATTAAAAAAGAAACATTGCTGAGACATAATACAACTTTGCATCAAACGAGTAGCACTGTAGAAAAGACAAACTACTTGAAGCACAAGGATAGCTGATCTATTTCATACGTAAAGATACTTTAGATGGAACACAAAACTATTTCTATCCCAGTAATTTGCCTTTTGTCTGTTCACATTGTTATCTAAGTGTTCAGTCATAACACTGCCATGTAAGACACTGAGCATAAAACTGATAACTGATCTTCTAAAGGCAAGGGTGTTAGCCAACCTCAGAAGCTAATGACTCAACAGTAATTTTAACAAGACACTTGAAGCAGTAAATTAGAGAAAGGAAGAAGCATGTGGCAAAGTGAGTGGAAATTCAGGTCTCTGTTCACATGTTCTGCAGAAATAAAGGGAGATAAAGATTAGATGTAAACTTACTATAAGTCCATCTGCGTGCTTCTCCTCATTATTTTGGTCCTTAAGGAAAAAATGTTAAAAATATCAACAATCTTGTATGACTTATCAGTTGTGTGTTAAGCGAGAACAGCAAGTTTCTCTCAGGAATGTTTACATTTTCAGCCATAAAATGTTCCTCATCATGTGATACAGTAACTAAACTTAGAAGTTACAATTCTATACATAGGGACCGCACCTCTTAACATCAGTGGTTTCTGAGGATCTGTCCACACAACTTTGAACAAATTCTAAAATATCCTTTCTACCCTGCAGAATACTGTTACTCTTTAAAATGTAGGTTCTTCCCAAATAGCTAGGAACGTCCCAAAACATGGTCTGCAGCACCAGTGAGTCCCTGAAAACTGAAGGACATGAAGTTCTCAGTTTCTGAAGGACTGTGATTAACTTTAGAGGTCAAATTTTCAGAAGTATTTTTTGCTTTTGAAAGGCAGAAGTGCCTTTATAAAGCTAAACATTTTTAACTTCTGCTTTTTGGTATCCACTAGATTTTAAAATGTTTTTAGATTATTTACAATCTAGGAGTTTGGGGTTTTTTTGCCTAGAAGCATATGTGAAAGAGCAGGCAATGCATGGAATAAAACAGTCATCACGGGAAATGACACTAGCAACAGACAAGGTAATGCCGATCTACAGTTAGTATAGTTTAAACACTGTACCAGCAAAAGTATAAATTTTACAGAACACTAAGCCAAATCACTTCCGCTGCAAAGCTCGTATTAGCCAGTATATCAATCCATAACTTTGATTTCAGTGTAAACCTTACGACTTGTCTGCAGAGTATTCCCCCAGATTTCCAGTTGTTAAAAGTTAAGAGGGAAAAAAAAAGCTGTAAATAGTATTAAGTTGGCACATACATACTTGTATTTTGATACTTTATACATTTTTCCCTAGCTTACATAGTTGACAATATGCTGCTCAAATTTCACGTCTGCTAGTTAACGTTTCTTAAGCAAGGCTTTCCATGACAAAAACACCGAGGGCAACGAGTTCCATCGGGCTGCAAACTTATGCAGAAGAAAGAGTAACATTGAAGTCCAAATATTATCTTTTTTCCCCCCAACATACAAGATTTCCATATTGTGCTATCTCTATCTCTAAGACCTATAAATCACAAAGATGCTGCATTTTTACTGAAGCTGGCTATTCTATCTAATGCACCATCAACAACATGGCACACGGATGAGGTAAGGAAGGCAGAAACGCCACAAAACTAGGCAGGCAAGACCAACCAGAAGTGATGGAGTGAAAAAGAAAAGGCAAAGATGCAAAAATAAATATCTAAAATATAAAAGATACTTCATAAAACATATATATTTCTAAGACTGTAGTTTACCAAATCACTGACAGACCATTACATGTGTTTTACAACACCCACATCAGCAAAGCTGGACATCTTCAACGGCCATACACACAAAGGGGTCAACCCAAGCCAAATGTGCCGCCTATCCATCCCACTTAGGGTTTTTTTATTGCTTTTTGATAAGTGATGTATGTATTTTAACATATTCTTGTTTAGCTGGTATTTACTTCATTGTTTTGGAAATGCTTTGGGTCACCTCAAGTACAAGTGCCATCATTACACTCTAGATTTACCAGTAAGTTTAATGAAAATTCAACTGTCCACGCCCTAAGCAGGCTGTTCTTTTAAAAGTTCATGAAACACCTCAACTTAACACACGATTAATAAAAAACAAACCAGAACACCAAAAAACCACATTTGCCTCAATGTACCAAAATCATCCAAATAATAAATGTTTGTGTGTTTAAAACAGGGAGATTTTCTGAGTATACAGAGAAATGATAACAAACAACCAGAAGCTAATTGTGAAGTCTGTCTCCTAATGAGAAAGTCACTGCAGATGTCAAAACGGAGCACAGGGGTGGTGTTAATATGATTTATTTTCAGCAGTAAGTCAGCAGCCATACTTGCCTTACAGCTTTGGGAAAAAAACTTGCAGAATCTTAAAAGGTTCTACACTGGAGAACAGAAAGCTATCAGTCAGACACAATGCATTTTTACATATATAATGCTTCATACACACATAACTTAGAGAACTGTAAAAAAAAAAAAAAAAAAAAAAAGGCACCCTCCCCTCGTATTCTTGATTTCCTACAGCAGTAGGACACCAGGATACCAACACAGTTTATAGAAAAGGGAGTGGGGGGTGAGAGTGTCAAACAGAATTGCCATGTAGTCAACAAATATATTTGCCTAAGAGAGAGAGCATGAAAGAGGAAGATTAAGAGATGAAGCAGAATAAAGGTTATTGAAATAGTGGGAAGATTTACAGAGGGTATTTTTCACTTTATGTGGATCAACATCTTCCAATTAGCTGTGCATAAACCACATTATCTTCAATAGCTTTACAACAGCTTTAGATATGGTTTAGCAAAAAACCAAAAGAATCCCACTCCTCAATGGATAAGCTCATCTATATACACTGGTTAATATTTACCGGTACTGAAAGAAGGACTTCAAGGTCTGATTTAATGTAACAGCAAAAGTCTTAGCGTCTCTGGGGAACCCAAACTCTACCTACTTTTATGCTTCTATGGTAGTTGGAGCAGTAAAGCACTGAACCTAATAAAAAACCCCTACATCTGCTGCTACAAATTCAGTTTTGTCCATTATCAGCAAACCACCTAACCAACTTCAACATACGTTTAGCATCAGTGCAAGATAAGCAATCACTTTTGTCTTTCTCCCAATAAACCTACCCACAGCAGAAATAGAATTTGATATTCAACAGAAACAAGCAAGCTAACTCAGCCACCTACTACCCAGCTTTGATCACGAACCTGAGAAGCAAATTATAATTCTTTCTCAGATTTGCTAATTACGTAGCGAAGCTTTTTAAGAAAAGAGCAAAATTTCATAGGAATTAAACCTCTGCAAAAAGAACAACTATTAAATACATTTATATAGTAATTAACAAAAAATGAGCATGTCATTTGTTGCACAGTTTCTCCAACAGCTACCTTAATACAGCAAGTCACATACAGCTGTATAAGAAAACTAACATACTACCATCTAATCTGTCTGTAACTGACTCCACCAAACCCTCAGAATGACATATAGTCTACTGGTTTCACTGTACTAAAACAATTCTAAAAATAGCCAGTACTAAATAACAGCAAATTATTAAGTACTGACAAGGCTTATCTTGCTATCACTACAGTGAAGGACTCAAATAGCATCACTGCATGTCCTTATAAATAAAGGCTGTTCTAGCTCTAGATTCATGTGGCACAGAACTATTTCTATGTACCCTACTACTAGCAAAATACTTTTTGTTTTGCAAAAACCTGTTAACTAACAAACCTTTTCTACAGAATTTTTAAGGTAGTGATATGAAATTTGCATTTTGTAAATTATGCACTGATCCTTTTAGTGAGCAACTTCAGATCCTGCAATGTTCTAGATACTTCAATTTTCACTGGCCTCAAAATTATCCACAATATATCTGGCATCTAGAATGAAGACAAACAGCAGCAATGCACTTGAAAACCACAAAAAAGTCTAGACTACAAAAAAAAATAAAATTGAAGTGACTATGCCTATTTCTGAATAAATCAAAATGTGTTCTGATTGAATTCAGCCTTAAATTCTGAACATACCTTAAATTAGTTTCTTCACAAAACACTGACTTCTTTCATCGTTGGTCACAAGATATAAATCAGCAGCTCATAATTAACATATTCTAAGTACAGTATGTGAAAGCCTGACTTGACAAAGAAAAGTAAATCCAAATCTCACTAAATTTTAAAAAGTAAAAAAACATTTAATTGAAAAGTGCATTACCCATACTGCATTCTCAAATAATATAATTCTTACTTCAATAAGTTCCAACATCATCCTGAACTTCAGACCTATGAAAAGCCTTGCCAAACCAGTTTAGATTATTAACATCAGAATTTTCCCCTTTTCTATTTGTTAGTCACATTCTTAAGCAGAAAGAAGAGTTTTGTTGAAGTTACTATTCCGTCACCCTTATGTTTTAAGTTCTTATTTAATAGCAAACTCTGCAAAACAAAGTTTATCTCAAAAGAAAAGCTATGTCATCAACACAACTATTACCACAAACATTAACAGGACTGTGCTATGGAACTCAGTACTTCAGAAACTTCATTAAAATAGTATCAATTAATAGTATTAATTAATATCAAAGAAATTTGATCAAAACAAAATAAATCATCTTATACCTTTCATATATACATGTATTTATACATATACACACACACACACATGTGTATCTCTATTTCCTGGATCATATAGAAGGCACTTTTAGATTTCAATTTTTTTTCAGAGTAATGCTGTATTACTAAAATGCAAAGTAGTTTACATTGTACTTACTTTAGCAATCTGTAGCAACACAATGCAGTGTTTTATTGATTCTACCATGCTCTAGGAAAACAAAAATAAGGGGGGGGGGGGGGGGGGGAGGGGGGAGAAAACTTCTATTACTATATTACAATATTTTGTATTTACAAGTATTTTTATTAGTTACACAGAATATTAACTAAAATATTGGGCAAGAACTAAATGGACACTCACTTCTGTAGAACGCCTACTTTCCCTTCCCCCCGTTTTTTTTTTTTTCTCCACAGAGACAAAAGCACAGCAGTAGAAAACTGAAGTTTCCAAAAGCCACATAAAACACAGGTTGCAGGGTGAAATGGAGGTCAGCTTCAAACTTTCAGAGCACTGCAAGCAGATTAACTGCCAGCTGAAGAAAGGGTGAGAAAGCTGGGCTTGATTAATCTGGACAAGAAAAGGCTCAGGAGAGACCTTGTCAATGGGCATCAGTATCTGTCTGGGATGGCAGAGTGTAAAGATGACAGAGCCAGACTCTTCTCAGTGGTGCCCAGCTACAGGACAACAGGCAATGGACACATTGAAATACAGGAAATTCACCTTAAACACAAGAGAACAGTTTACTCCAGGAACGATCAAACACTGGAACAAGTTGCCCAGAGAGGTTGTAGAGCCTCCATCCATGGAGTTAATACTCAAACCCCAACTATGTTTGGTCCTGGGCAACCTGCTCTAGCTGATGGTGCCCTGAGCACCACTACAGACCTTCAGAGGTTCCTTCCAACCTTAATTATCCTATGATTTTATGACTCGAAAGTGCTAGACAAAAATCTGAATACAGCACCAGAATCAGGCTGCCTCTGCCATCACACTGTTGAACCTAATATGGATTCCTCCTTTTCTGTAAAAAGCCCCAAGAACTTATCCAAGAAAATAAGGTGAATTTCAGAAACCATACATAATAGAGATGACAATTAAAGACACTTACACTGGTTGTTTCTTTGAGACTTTCAATTTTCTGTAAAAGAAAAATCAAAACAGTGTGGTTAGAGACAAAATTTCCAGCATCTAGTTTGACCTAAATACTGTACAAACACCACATTTTAATCTTAAAGTGGGGGAGGGAATAAAAGCGACCAACATGCTGAAGACTATTTCTGTATATAGACACAATTTTCATTTTGTAATTGACAAGATAGAAGTCAAGCTGACAGTTAAAGCTTAAAGATGACAAAATTAGGAATTTCTGAGCAGTGACATTATACTTATTTACCCATCAAAGTCTACATCATGTCAGCTTTGCATAGGATCAACAAAAACAAAATACAGTACGAAGATTAAGTCTAAGTGCACGTTTTATATCCTTATATAGTATTCTGAACGGTGGCACATTTCAAGGATCAATATTACTTGATATAACCATAATTCAACTATAACAAACATATGCAGTTACACACAGTTTATTGGTTTTTTTTTTTTAAATCCCCAAAAATAACAGTGCACACGTTCTTGCTCTTTTTAAGCCTCCAGTAACAGTGCATCTGGAAATCTGCCTACTTAATTTTATCTAGAAACACTGGTTCATGAAGATTTCCTGCGTAGAATTGCACTTCACGCATGCAAAAGGTGTCTACATGCCATTTTACACATAAGTATGACCTATCTAAGAAGCATAAGCATCCTGTTGACATCCTTGGGTCTGTCTGCAGAAAGCAAAATTACTACATTGGACTCAGCACTGAACCTCTACTAACTCAATTACAGTACCTCTTTTTTATTAATATGAGTGTCTCATGTCTTGAGTCACAATCTTTTTGATTCTTGAACAATCAAAGTGTGTAAAGGAACTTTTTTCCCCACACAACATTGCAAGCCAAACTCTACACCGTAAGAGTAACATGCATCTATAAATCTACAGGAATTAATAGTCTCAGCTTGCAGACTAAAAAGAAAATAAATGCAGTGACAACTTCCCAGCCAATACCCGAGCAAAATTTTTTCAGTTATACCCTGTCCTATGTACTATTCATAAAGATGCTACGCATTTTCTTAATTGCTAATTGGCAAGAGGTGGACAAACAGCACCCAGCCTCTGCCTTTTCCACTGGAAAGACTGGACCATGCTGATCTAGGAAACAGCGTATCAGGGATGCTGTATCACAGTGTAATATGTACTTCTGCTGCTAGCAGAGAAATACAACAACAGCTAAAAGTTCCTTTGTTTTGCTTTTGTTTGTTTTTCATGTCTCTACTATACTTCCAGTCCAAACTTCATCAAGACATATTAAAAAGAGCATTTTAAATATGACAGCAGTGAAGTTTTGAGTCTTTTAGTACCAAAAGAAACTAGGCAATGTACCCAAACATACAGATCTTGCCAAACTGGCGATTATGCAGCTGAAATAAATAATTCAGTCTCAAGGCTTTATAGCCAACTGCAGGCAGCTGTCAGCAGTTTTGATTATTCCTTACCTGTTTTTTCCCCCAACAATTTATAGAGTATTTACACACCAACTAAACTGATACCTCATTCTCTTCACTGATACTGTCTTTGCCAAAAATCTGAAAGCAATGTCAGGCCATATAATGTAATTCAATCACACTGTTTTCCCTCTACCCATTTGTAATTTTCCAAACAATAGGCTTAAGACACTGTTACTCTTACACACAGGTACAGACAAAAGGCTAATTTGTCCAAGATGGCACACAGAAGATCTGAGATGGGAGAAACCTCAGGACACCCAGTTTCCATAAATCATACAATCATTATTTTTTCCTCTATGGAAACGCATCCTCTGTGAGCTGGTCAGCTTAAGTAGTAACAGTACACATTAACTCAGTACTTTTCAGATTTGTGCTGCACGGCTACCTTGCAAGAATACAGCATGCTGAACTGGAATACCATCATCTTCATACGTACACAAAACTATGAGAATAACGCAGGCAAATCAGACTGACTCAATCCCTGACAAGACCCTTCTAAAAAGCACTGGCCCTGTTCTTTAGGGCTAATCACTGATATGAAAGTCCCTGGATTTTCATAAGCAATGTTTTTCTAGAATGGTGACGTAAGCAGGTATAAAATACAGTTTGTGAACTCTCCCCCTGTAAGATCTTATACAAACATACTATGGACATGACACTGGGGAAAGAAAAACAAGTGGACAATCAGTAGCAACAAAACCGGCATGCTTACAAGAGTGGCTGGTTTGGAGAAGAAGTAAGGAAAATGCTTTTGTCTCATCTCTCCAATTGTACAGGACTACACTGCTATGTATACACGCTGCTACAAACCTCGCAACTTTATTCTTATTATCTTTAGTTTTAACTTGCATTAAAGCAATATAGACAATTTAGAAAATACAAAATCATAAATAAAATCATAAGCAGGTAAAAAGAGGGATGCTGAAGATAAAAAGCATTACCAATAAAAATAATATCAAGGAATATAAATCACTACTAAAAGTTATCACAGTTTTTTCTCCCCAACATCCCTACTCTTTGAAAACTGACAAAGATAAAATTTTAGTAAGACAGTTTCCCTAGTTTTAGGTAATGAATACACATATTTTCAAATGAAGTATCAATTTCCTGTAGACTTACATTTGCAGAATGCAGTCACGTGCTACATCTAATCTAATCAAACTGCAAGCTGCTACTGAAACTACTCCATCTACTTGCTGCTTGTTGCACCTCCTTGACATCTGATTTTTTACAAAGCCACTGGTGATCCAATAGTAAGCTAATTTTGTTTCATTGAACATGTTTTTTGTCTCATTCAACAATCATGTGACTACAGAGGAATCAGCTCATCCCACAGAGACAGGCAGCAGAAGCACATGGGAGTAGCTGACTTGTAGTCACAATTGGTAAGGTGCGACCTGAATCTGTGTGCTCAGTCTTGGGTTTACTTCACAAAAAAGCACTTGGTGGTGAACCAAACAGCATAAGCAGGATACACTTCCCTCCAAAATCTTGTTAAGTAATGTCAGCTTTGATCTAGCCTGCCATATATACACATCTCTGCTGTTCTGATGTTTTTGAATGCTTAGTTTTATTCTCCCCGATATGTGGGGTCAAGTTTCACAAAACAAACAGAAAAGCTTGAGTTCTCACCAGTAACACTGCTAACACTTTACGAAAGCAAGGTCCCATCTTGACTTCACCTTGAAACAGCAGTACCCTCAGATCACACACCTTCCTTTACTTCCTACGTAATTGGATATAAATACTGGACTCCATCAGTAGATTCAGCAAAACCAGCAGCACTGCTATAGCATTTGCAAGACAGTACAATGCCACAATACAATGTTCACTGTACTTCTGCCAGGAGTATTAATATAACACAGAGAATTAATGATAATCATAGTGTTTCTCAGCCTTCAAAATAAATCATCTACATCTGCACTGTCTTCTTCCAAGTTCAACAGATTAGCAGTCTCAAAGAAGGTATCCAAGAGATCTTGAAGCATCTCGGCACACCAATACCCTACACCATTATCTCCAAAACCCAAGTATTCTGTAACTAAAAACCAGCTCGTCCAATGCTCTCTACACTTGCACAAATAATAGCTCATGTTTTAAAAACCATAAACAGTTAAAGAAAACAGCACTCAGCTAGCTGGGAAACACACACCACTCAAATTACCAAATCTTGTTTCCTCAGAGGGAAAAACCGTGGGTTGGATGGAAGTATGCTGCAGGTTACACTCAGCTCAGTCTGATAGCTGAACCATACCTTCATAAACAAATAGGAAAACCGCTAAATGCAGTGTCAAAAAAAACTCTTAGCTGCTTTAGTACAGGAAGAGACAGAATCAAAAAAGTGCTTTGCCAAGTCTTTTCATTTTTAAGAGAGAATAAATGGAATCTACAGTAATAGCAACCCTCATCAAGATTTAAAACCAGAGGAAGCTGAGCTCTTCTAAACAAGCCTCCTGCTTTCTCTGTAAAGTCAATCTGCCTGTTCCATAGATACCTTGCAGAGATAAAGAAAAATCAGCACAACATGCGGAAAGTCTCCAGGGATTAGAAGCACTGTCACAGGAAAAAAGAAAGTACTGCCTGATCTGCAAAGTAGCATCTGGAGGGAGGTCAAAATTGAAGGAGAACTCTTCCCAGTAAGACATACCGATGGAGAAATACAAAATCATTAGATCTTGCTCTCTTGGTCAGCTGCCTACAGATTAAACATGCTTACACAGAGAACATTTGTACTCCAAAGTTACTTTAAAAGCCTGTATATGCAAAAGAACTCCAGAGAGACTTATCACTTGTGAAGTTCCTAAGATGCCACGTAACATATCAAACAAGGTGGATGACACATGAAAGGTCACAACCATTGTAACAAAGTAAACGAACCACAGAAAGAATGAAACTTTTCAAAACTGAAACTGAACACCAAGAGGTCAGCTCATTTTTCACAAGTGTGATGGGGGAGGGAACTATGATGAAATACACCACTACTTTATGATACTGAAATTAGTGTATTTGCTGAAAACAAAAGCAACTCCTCAGCAATAAACCCCTCATAAGGAATTGATAAATCCCTCCTCCATACCACACAAATTAACGTACAAAACCAGCATGGTACTTAAGCCAAACCCACACCACCAAAGGGTCTGTGCTAGCCTGTCTTGAACAAAGCGATTGAACTCTGACATACAAACTTGAATTTGAAATGGAATAGGAGGGGATGCCAAAAAAAAAAATACGCAACACTTAAGTGAATTAGAGCCTCACTAAATAAGTAGCCCTCCCCACATAGCAAGTTACATTTTTGGCATCCTGACCGAAGGTGAATGAATTATGGTATTCTCAGACATCCAACATGTGGTACGCTAGTCACAGAACTACACAAGATGAAGACCGACTATGTGAAGTACGTGATTCTTAGTATTTTTTTTACCTTCAGAATAGCTTTGTGACTCCTACAAACATTAAACATTCATCTTTGTTAAAGATTTTTAAAAAGCACATTTAAGTTAAAAATGCTTTTGATAGTTGGGTAACAGAGGAGTAATAATTTCCTACATACTGAAACCTTTTTTAATGTTATTACACCCAGTATTACTAAAAATTCTTGTTTGCAACCTATTCACAACACAAATGATGTTACTATTCAAACTGCTTTAACTGGTTTTGACAACTTGATGAATTTGAACTGTACTTTAGATTCCTATAGACTACAGAAAATTGATGCACAAAATCCATCTGATTAGGCAAAATAAACAATATTTAAGACAAAATGTACTTGCTTTTCTCTGTTCATCATCTTTGCAGTTCTGGAGTTTTTCATCAAAGAGCTAAAAGAAAGAGATACTTGTGAAAATACTGCAAAGTGTTATTTTTTCATATAAAATCAGCCAGAAACACCAAAATTTTAAAACCAAAAGCATTTAGTAAGTACTTCAGTTACACAATGCTGGTATTATGACCCAAAGCTGGTTTTGCCCAATATTTCTTTACAGCATTTGTGATATAACAAATTTGTAACTAATCTCCCCCACATTATCCCATCCTGCAAGAGACCCAATCTCAGATCCTGACTAGCTCCACAGTTCAGCCTGGCATGACTTTACCATGGTCGGAACAAAACCCGTGAGGTTAAGTAATAAAAGTGACACTCAACAGAACTTTAACTGCCTTTCTTTTATTCCAGCAAAGACCTTTGGGGCATATAGAGTGCTTACCTATATGCTTACCGGCCTCAACCTTTATCGACCCATCAAGGTACCTTGTTATTCAGGTACCTGATTCAAATCACACAAGATTTGTAAGCACATTTTTTTGGAAGATACACAGTGATTTCCCAGCATTAAGTTCTATTTATGTTCTTAAAAGTGGACTATGAGATGCAGCTAAGCAAACTGAAGCAAATTCTTACTGTCCCTCCTAAAATTCACTTTTCTTTCATTATTAATTAATTCCTATACCCTCTCCCCCCCCAAGCTGGCCTGAAATAACAGTTAGAAGGTGTAAAGATTTAAATACTTTCCTTTAGTGATGTGTGCTAGATTGGTCCAGAGCAGGAGACAAAGGTAACTCCTGATCAAGCCTTTGCAGCTCAGCTTTGAATTTTGTTTGCATCTCTTTTGCCTACCTCCATTTTTGTTGGTATGCTCTTCCCCCTCTCTACCCTCCCCTGCAACTGAATTTTTGCTGAATATCCCATCCCACATGCAGTACTTGCCCATTGTATCAGGGGAAAAAAAAAAATCCAAACCAGCAGAACTGAAGCCATCTTAACAGCAATTTTAACATGCTGAGTCATGGGAAAAAAGTGTCCTAACCAGCAGCAAAAACTGTTTTTCTCAATAAGGCGAGTACTGAGAAATACAACTCTATCGTTCCTCACCTTCCCACCTACTCTTAAAATACACATACAAAGTGTAAAAGAACCACGTTTGTACAAGATTTCTACAGAATGTTTTCATTCAAGGACAAAGTGCAGAGTGTCTATTGCAACTGCAACAGTCACGTAACTACAGTTGTGGATAGTTTCAATTAGTTGACAAAATTTTCTCAAGATAAATTCTAAAATGCTATGAGCAATACAATGATTTAATTATGTTTTAAAATTAAACTTAAATAATCTGTCACTTCCATGAAACTATAAATACAAAAGAATGCTTTAGCCATTGTAAACCATTCTATGAAATCTGTTTTGAGTTACTCTAATTTTCTAATTCTATTTTAACAGTCCCACAATCCATTCTAAGAAAGAGCCATTTTCAGCTTATTTCAGCCCTGAGCTTGTAACTTCTAATTTTTAAACCTCTAGTAAAAAATCTCTTTATTTCAGAAGTAGTTAGAACTTACAAAACATCCTAAGCTAGGGAGAAAAAAAAATATATTCAATCATCAGACTACATATATAAAAAACGGTATGGTTTCTCCAGTTCACAGTCAGCTCAGCCAGATGAGTTCTCCCTGCATCCCACATTTACCAGAACGTGCCAAGCATCAAACATGACTCCCTCCCTCCGCTGAGCTTTTGTTCAATCAGACCTTGAATTCCACACTGACAAGCAGACTCCCAACACACTAAATACACCAGCTAGTTACCATACCTTCAGTTGGTCTATCAAGATCTGTAAGTAAGCATCAGCCTCAGTAAGTTTCTTGTCAAAATCATGAACGCTGGGAACAAATCCTGAATCCACACCCTATATATAAATAAATTAAAAAATATATATAATTAGCATTTAAGAGGAGGAAGAGAAAGGATAACAAAAATATGGTTTTGCCTGCCAACTGACTGATAAAATGTTGCCTTGCCTCTCATCCTGCCATATGCAAACACAAGCACACAGCTGAACACATTTGTCTTCTATTTACGGCTAAATCAGTAACAGTAAATTGCCACTTATTGTCAGTGGGGGTATAATCATCACACACCAGAGTATTTCATTACTTACGATTGAACAAATCCCCTTAAATTACACTAATTAAAGTTTCTTTGGGAAATATAAAACAGAATTAAAGTTTTTCCTCAAGACTATCCCTATTTCCATATTCTAGCATTTCAGTTAAAGACAACAAACCCACACCCAACCACATGACTGCACTCTTCACACTTCAGACAAGGACAGCTGAAATCACAGCTTCTTAGCAAAGAACTGAACTAACGAGTGCTAAATCTCTTCTTAAATATAGGCCTACCTTTGAGCTAAAAAATTCAAAATTATTATTCCTGGTTGCCCTAGATCCTCTACAGTTTTAATGATATATATTCTTCTCACTGTACTTCATTTCTTATGTTTCGTTGCACATATGCCAACAAGGACAAAGTACCAGTGCTGCAAGAATGATTACTTTTGCGTTTTCTCTCTTGCAAATTTGTTTCTCTTAATAATGTAAGGCTCAAAGCACACTTCTGCATGTAACATAATCCCAACCTTTAAACTGATAAATCATGTATTTAAAGACCTGAACAAACTCCCACTGGGTTACCACATCTTTAACTACAGGAAAGAAAAGACAGGATTCTTGAAATTGATTACTTCTGACTTCACACACATATGCTATGTAAACACATTTAAGGTTTTTTTACATAACACCTTGAAAGCAAAGGGAACTGCAAAACAAATATTGAGGCACTCCCTGCTTAGAAAAAATAAAAATTGCACAATGCAAGTTAAACATATAGGAAGAAAAAAACCCATTAAGGATAAAGGAGCAAACATCAGTTGTAACAGAAACATAATCCTGAGAACATCACAGAAGTGACAATACTTTTCTACTAGCCTAAATACTTTTAACTGTAATTACACTGATCTAAAGTATGGCATCTTCACTTCAAACTCTTAGGAAACTATCAACTGTGCTGTTTTGGCTGCTAAGAATCTCAAGAGTCTGAATGTGTAAAAATTAGCTAGTGATTAAAAAACATTTTGTATGGGAGAAGACAGGCAATCCATATATTTGCAAGATTCCATATTAGCATAATGTTTTCTTTGACATTGTGTGCTCTGTAAATGCAGGGAAGTTTATTTTATTTTTGTATAATGGGCCATCATATTAAGAGCTTTACTGATGGCTCTTCAGAGGCATGAAGGTTTGTGTGCAGTAGAGGAATGACTTGCTCTTATGTCTGTCAAGCTGTGTGCACAGTATCACGCACACCAAAAAACATACAGCCATCTACTGACTGTAGACAACACTATTCTTTATTCATTTGCCAAATCTTAAACTGTGCTACAGACTAACACCCAGATTTTGACAACTTCTATTGAGTAAATCTATCCATACAGATTAGTTGGTAAACCAACATAAAAAAAAGATACTTCACCCTGTATTAGCCAGTCCACACTGCACAAATTTAGAAACAGTGTTTTGAAACAAGGAGGAGGGAGAAGGGAAGCAAGCAACCATTTTGACTATGCCAAGAAGTTACCAAAAGAACAAAGAACACCCAGCGTAACAAGTTACCAAAAAGAAACTAATAGGCAGAAAGCGGAATCCTCTCAACCAAGAAACTTTTGACAGTCCCTCAAACTACTCAAGTTCAAATTACACCAAAACTGTATGAAATTAATATTATATTTCCTTGTTGAAAACAGAATTCTCTGTACAGCTAGCAGCCAACACATTTGTTTCAGCAAATGGTCTAGTGTGCTCAGTTAAAAAATTCTGGAGGTCAGGTTTCATATACCAAAACTGCATGAACTATACATAAAATTTCTGCTGAAGATACCACACACAGAAATATAGTTTATGGTGCAAGTTATCTGTATGCTGCATCAAAATGCTGATTTTTATTTCAGTCATCAGTCTATGACTACTAATATGTAACACTGGTATTTTTAGTGATGAGCTAAAGATAAAATGCCATTTTTAAATTTCAGCCTCTTAGCACTAAAGGAAAAGCTGATTAAAACATGTAGTGTTACAACTGAGCAGACATGCACAACAAACACAGAGTGAGAACTGTGGCCTAAGAAGTTTTATTAGAAAGTTAAAACTTCAATCCATGTAAAGAGAAAACCGTAAGACTAAGTATAGTGTCAAGCTGACATAGCACAGAGTTGAAACATGAAAATAATTTTGGAAAGCACAGGTACTTAAGGCTGTAGCACTTCACCAGATTGCTCCTGGTTTGTATAAAGACAATTTAATAACCTACTGAGCAAATTTACTAGCCTGTGTTATATGAGATTACGTTAAGGACTGTAAATGCTCATATAAGTTTCAGATTGAAACTCAAAAGATAATGGAAAGTTAAAAATACCAAGACTAGAATTAGCACAGAAAAAAACACTGTATAAACAGCAACAAAATCAATCAATATTTCAAACCCAGCAGTAATTTAGAAAGACCAGATATAAAAAGTGCAGATTTGTGTAACAAATCCTTATTAATAAATTATCTGGTCACTCAAACACACAGTAGGAGAAAAAAGGGGACCCCATCTCTTTCTTCCCTCCCCTGCCACTTAGCAGAAGCTTCAAAAGAAACAGGTGAGCAGAGTCAATAGAATGGCATTTAACAGTTTGTTAAACATTTAAGTTAGTAAACTGCACATCTCAACTAGCAAGCAGGTTTCCATGAGAAACTTGTATGATATGCTGCTCACGCCTTCATAAACTGACAGGTTGCCTGTAGATACCTCCACCCTTGGATGGCAGAGTTCAAAACTCAACTAGATTTCACTCTAGACAACCTGATCTAACGTAGAAGTTGGTCTCACAGTGAGAAGGGGTTGGGACCAGGTGACTTCCAGAGGTCTTCTCCAGCTGAAATTATGCTGTGAATCTGAAAATATGTATCTTCAAATTACAAAAAAGACTAGGAATCCAGACTATTTTAGATCTTCAGTAATCCACTATTTCTTACTGTCAGCACCAATCCAGAGTAACATAACCTGTTTTTCCACTGAGTAAATAGATCTACCAGTAAGTAAACTATTTCCTTCAAGTAATGACTACTCCGTGTTCATGCAGGTTTTAAGGAACTAGCAGTTATACTACCAGATGAAATAGCTGCAGAAGCAAGTAATTTATATAACTTCTAGTCTGTCCACCACTTCCCAAAACAATACATTTGTTATCTGACTCCTCCACACAAAGAAACCTCTATCAACAACTCTAGAGAAAGAGAAAAGGGCAACATAGCGTTCTTTCCCTCATCTCTTGTCACCTCCCACAACTACTGGGATGTCCCCTTCAGAATCTACCAAAGGTTTAAAGGCTAGACTCTACAGGGCACATGCCAATCCTAGTGTTTGTAGGTAGAAAGGAGAAAACAGGGTCCACTGACCTACCCAATTAGCAGTCTCCCAGTGTGATCTGCATGATATCCAGTAACTTGGAGCCAGTAGACAGGATGGTTATCCTGGGAAACTGTTTATATGCTGGTCTGGGGTTGAGTAAAGAACTCTTATGCTAGGAATCCTGCAAAATTATTCTTTTCAGATACAACCCTTTTTTTGGAAGGGGTGAACAGAAGGGCAACAACAACATATAAACCAGTTAAAAAAATATATTAGGAGCCTTATCTCCATTACAGAACTGCTAGCACTAAGGGAGTTTATGTGTTGTTTCCTTGTCCTCCAAATGAGAACTCATGCACATCACTAATGCATTTATATGCAAAACTTGTCCACACTAAGAAGTAATTTCAGCCTAATTTAAACCAGTTCTTTCAAACTAGGATGGGACAAAAAGACTGCATCATCCTTAGAAGAGCCATACCAGAAAAATTCAAAAATTCAAACTTATTTCTCAAAAAAAAGCATTACAGTAATAACCTCTGTGGAAAAAGAACAGTAACAAAGGCACGGAAACAAAGAAATAGATAGAGGCAACAGCAAAGACTTGATGAGCTGTCCTTGTCGATTAGCTTTACTGGTGAAGGAAAAGAGAAAGCTGCATAGACCAGACTTTCTTACCTTTTTGAAGATACTTATGCTATATTCTTCATCTCATTAGGATTCCAAATCCAACAACAAAAAAAACGCACCTTGTGGTAATTAAAGCAGTGAATAAGAACGCTTTCCCTCCATACGCAATACCTCAACAGAAACATATCCCCTGCCTACAGCATATTTGATTTTTTAGAGTGGGACAATGCCTATAAGAACCACCACACAGAAAACTGAAGAAAAATGCCAAATCAACTAGTAAGACACTAAACAATGACACTTTCTTATCTTTTTATTTGTGGCAAAGATGTATATTTTTTTTTGTCTGCTAGACTTTTAAGCAATATTTAAAGCTTAGAATGTAAATGTCTCAAAATGAGTTTAAAAACAGATGTATGAGTTCTGGAAGGCATACAAGCCTTCCAGACAGTCAGAATATTGCAGTTCCTTAAAAAATATAATTAAAAAAATGATTTTATAAAAAAAGTAATTTTGCTTTGCACAGCACAAAATACTTAGCAAAGACCATGTAGCTATAGAACTTCTAGGAAAATAGGAGGAGTTAAAAAATACATAAGTATTTACATACTGATGTAAAATCCTGTCAAAACATATGTTAGAATTCTGAAACCTCACAAATACTAAGTATATCCTGGAGTCCCATTCCTTTACCTATGTAATTTTTTTATGTCAATGTGCTTGTTCATTATCATAATTTGCTAGCAGACTCTGAAAAAGGACAGCACACCTGTTAACTCCATGCCCTTCCACCAGCACTTGAAACACATCCATATTGATATAGTCTTAATCAAAAAGAATGTGTTCTTAGTTTTATGCAGCGTTGGAAAGCCAGCGAGTAACAATATAATATAATCAAGAGAAACATACAAGAATAAGAGATAGAATGAAACTTTGCTTGCACCTTTAGAAATGTTATCAAAAATGCTGGTTAACATGACACCAAACGAACCACTACTAGCAACATGGTTCCACACTTTACACCAGCGTAAGTGAAAAAGAAACAAATCAGTTCCCCTGTTTATTGTCACCCTTACTCTGCTCTTTCGAGTCAGCATAAACATTTACCTTGCCATAAAATCAGCTCAATGTGGAAACTAATCCAGGTTAAAACTAAACTCGGAAAAGGAGGGCAGCAGGAAAAGTAGTTTTAATCTGGGCCAGTTCCAAATCTGGTTCCAAGTTCAGCTATTCTTGCTGCACTGCCTATTCCCTTTTCCTAGGAGAAGCAAGACAGGACTGCTTCAGGCAGCAGTATCAACTCTATTGGTGAAGCCATGGTATAACTCTTCAATATTTAAGCCACCATTGTCATTCTTCACAGCAACCATCCCAGATACGCTTCTTAAAATACAGTTTTCTTACCCTTCTATTACCTAATTATGAAGCAAACATCTTGTTTAAATTATGGAGGTTTCAAGCTACAGAGCCATTCATATTTTATTTTAATTCCTTTCACTTTTATGTGGTAAGAAACAGCCCACCTTTGCATTGACAGCAATTTCAGTTCCTTTGTCTCCACACTGGGTCCACTTAGAGGCTGAAATAGTTTGGGGCATCACCTTAAGGTTTTTCCTAAGTTTGGGCAGAAAAACCTCTGTAGCCTGCAAGTATTTAAAGACTCTTATGTGGATTATCACTGTCCTATCTACTCAAGAAGCATAAAAGACATCTGATTTGTAGAATATGCAAGTTTCAGCTTGGCATTTTTATTTTTTAAATCAAGTTGATAGTTGTCTTTTATGCAATCCTCAACAGCCTCTCTAGTTGCCACTCTAAGACACCTACCAAGGTGCTCTAGCAGCACTAGAGCAACAGGAAGGGAAAGTACATATCAAGACACTGGATTTAAGGAAAGAATGAGTGTGAAAGCTTTAGCTAACAGGAGGGGGGGAGGCAAAAAAAAAACAAAAAGCAAAGCCCATCCCTCTGGCTCAGGGTGAGCATGACTCCTACAGATGGGATCCTAAACACTACCAGAATACAGGCACACATTCAGCCATTTCAAATTTTAAAATTCAGTCAGTGTTTTACTGAACTCCTGTAAGGCATGAGAAGAGTATAGTTACTGGTGTTTTTACAGTAGATTCATATTTTAACAGTGATCATGCACTTTTTCAGATCAAAGAAGAAAGTTATGGTGGTTCTAAAAGACATTAATTATCTTCAAGGGGTTTTCACATTTCAGAGCCAAAAAGTAAATGTAGCACTAAGATGCCACCTAAGACAGAGGAGGAAAGCAGGACATTTACACTAAACAAGAATACCAGGAGCACTTCCTGTCTGAATGGGATTGCTGGTTGACGTAAGATCCTGCTGAGGAACAAAAGAAAATTTGAGATTACTTATCACCCTCCTATCTCTGCCCAGACAAACAAGAAATCTAAGTCACCATATACCTTCACCCCATACACACCCTTCCCTTTATCTCTTGCAGGCATGAGACAACTGACATGAGGCCACTGCAAAGCCACTGACTTGGTAATGCCACAACAATACATCTTGGGAGGGGCAAGTGGGAAAACACTGGTGGATTCAGAAAGGTACTTCCAATAAAACCCTCTGAAAAACCACCCCTTAAAGTTTAAAAATCTTGAAAGAGAAGCTGTTTCCGGTTTGTATCTTCTGGAGAAGGCAGGTACCATCAGTGTGGCTGTCTGAGAAGCTTAAATAGGTGAAGATTGGAGAAATGTATTTCTGTGGCTCCCACTTGAACTATTAAGATGTTCAGAATTAAAAAAAACCACTAACAAAAAAAATACTATCGCACCATCTACTGTTCAAGTTTTCAACAAAGCTACACTAGAACTATGTGTATTTTTAGTAATAACTTTAACATAGAACGTATAAAACCACTGCAAGTAGAACAAAATACTTCAGTTTCAAAATTTCAACATTCAGAGAAATTAGATTGCAAGTGTATCTGAAACATTTCCTCCCTATTCTTTTTCCACTTGGATACAACATTACTAACTGTCAGCCCTCTGGACAGCTACTGTCCCTTTACTCATTCTGTATATTTATGACTCAGTTGTTCCTCAGTTCCTTGCCTGTAGCTCATTCTTGCAAGTTTAGGTTTGTTGCAGGGCAGGGGAAAGCGTGTTTAACTCTTTTTAAGTGTTTCAACACCACTTCCATTTTAAGGACTGAAGGACAATACGGTAAAACATTTAGGCAAAATCAAAATTAGCAAGACTAATCAGACTAGAGAACACCCAGACATCACTTCACCTCTCCACCACCTGGCGTTAATCCCTTATCCCTTCTGATTTGGTTCACACAGCACACAGACCACCCAGGCTTCAGTACACCTTCCCGTGTCTAACGGACACCTGTGCTTGACACTAGGGAGAAAACTTAATCAAAGCCCGTCTTTCCAAACGGGAACACTCCGGCACCTGAATGGGCAGATTGAAAGCAGCATGAAAACCTGAAAAAAAGACTCTGAAAAGATATTTTGGACAAAAACAGATGCATAAAGATTTTATGTGCCAGATAACCATGTTTCTGTCTACGACATGAACTAAGAACCTAAGAAAATACCGTTACAGAAAATAATCTGCTACAGCCCTCAAACACCCATCCACGCCCGCTGAGCCAATAATCCTCCCGAAGAACTCATTTGACTTTATTGCCCAAATAAAAAGGAAAGGACTTCATGTGCGCGAAGTGGCGTTTTGTTTTAAATACTAATGGGCGCCCAGGCGTGTCTGTACACAAGAGGCTGAAAGCGGCTCCCGTAACGGGCTGAACGCGTCCCCCGGAGCGCCCCGAACCCCGGCGGCCCTCCCGCGCCCCAGGCCCCGCTCCCGGGGGCTGCCCAACGCCCCCCACCCCCGCCGGCGGCCGCCCGGGCGGGGCAGGGGCCAGCCCCCCCGGCCGCTGCGGGGAGGGGGCAGCGCGCTGCTTCCAGTCAGGGAGGCGCCGCGGGGAGGGGATCTGCCCCCCGGGGTGGGGTGAGGTGGCACCCGGCAGCCCTAACACTGCCCCCCGCCCCGCTTCCCTCCCCCGTACTCACACCGGCCATCCCTCCGCGCCGTGCGGTGAGGCGTGAGGAGCGGCGGGGCGGGGCGGAGAGGGGCGGGGAAGGAAGGCCGGGCCCCGCCGCCCGCATCACGAATAAGGCGGCCGCCGATTGGTGGGCGAGCGGGGCGCGCCCCTCCCGCCGGGAAATGGCGGCCCCGCTGTGAGGGGAGGCTGGCGGCCTCAGCGCCGCGCGTCCTGTCACGGCAACAAAAAGCCGCTGTGCGGAGCCCGGTGGCGGCTCCGGGGTCACCCCCTCACAGGCACGGCTGGCCTCAGCAGCAGGAGGCTTGGCCCCGCGGGCGCGCTCCCGCCCGGAGCAGCCCAGGCCGCAGCGAGCGCGTCCCGCCAGCGAGGGACGAGAGCCCGCAGAGCAGTCGCTGAGACCCTTCTTAACTTGTCAAAATAAACGTATTTTGCAAGGAGGTGCGGCCCTCTTTCCTTCTGAAACCGCTGTCTGCTCAGCAGCTCACGTCAAGGAAGATGGTGAGCCTTGGCAGTTCATTAAGTAGGGTGTAAGTGAAGGGTATTCCAGCTGGTCTAAAAATAAGGGCCTCTGAAACAGAAAGGGTAGTGACAGGCACAGAGAGGGTTCCTCAAAATGAACGGCGAACAGTGGCCCACAAGGTATTACGCTCAGTGGTGCGCTTATCTAAGAGGGATGAGGATATGTTCTTAGCAATCAGTTCTAGATTCTTAATTGTTCCTTCAAATGTTACTAGATAAATCATTAACTTGGGCTTTTTTTTTAACCTAAATATGTCTGCCTTACTTGATAAACTCTTGGAACATTTACCTGTTAGATAACAGGCAGCAGTTCTGTTATTACCTACAATCCTGAAAATCTACATCTACCAATAAAACTACAATCACAATTTGTAGAGAGCGTGGAGATGTTTATTTTAATAAAACCACGGTATATTCTGGTGTTTCGTTTCTGTATGCTGTATCTCCATGCCATAAAAAGTCTCCCGGGTGGAGAAAACAACTTTTATTTCATTTCAAACCCTAAATAGGACAGCTCACTTTCACCTATTCACTTTCTCCAAGCTGAGGATGGCGAACGAGGCAAGCCTTGGGAGGGAGCTCAGCCCTTCTACATCCATATGGTGCTCTCTAGATAATCTCTGTCTCCTCACATCCAGTGCAGGGCAGAGTTTTTCAGTCTGTGGTCAGCTACTGTGTCCAGATGGAGAGATTACTTCTAAAATATCCGTGACGCGTTTCTAGGGATACAAAGCTGATTGTCAAACTTGAATTTTTATCCAGGGATCTGCTATTCACTGGAAAATTTGTAGTGGTCTTTTATAAGTAAAAAAAGGTTGAAAACCGCTGTTTAGCAGGAAATTAAGGTAAATTGACTGAGATTTCACAAGTACCTGAAGTTGGATGGGATAAATTCAGGCTTGTTCTTTAGATTGGGCAAATGTCATCTCTATCAGTCTTGATAAGCTTCTCTTTCTGTGGTATCAGGGATTTTAATGTATCTTCACACAGTGTCAACTGTGAAAAGACCTAATTCTCTTGCTGTATTCCAAAAGCATACCAAATCTTTATTCAACACAAATAGTGAAAACCTGTTACAAGGTTTCTACACTGTTATCAGATACTTTCGTGGTGCAAACCAAATATGAGAAAATCCCTTTCATTAAGGGTTTCTTGCCAGAGCAAAGATAAAGGCTTAGCAAGTCTTATAGACATGCCCAAATCTAGAGTATCACCAGAAACTGATCTCAGATAACTAGTGCTAAGAACCATCCTCAGACCAATTATTGGTTTTTAGAACCGAAAAGCTACCGAAACCCAGCTTACACAGTGGATTCAAACATTAGCTATGTACCATTTTTGTCATCGAGAAAGAGGTTCAATGCTGCTGTCTCATTTCAATTTCAAAATTAGGTGGTGTACAAGCACATAACAGGCTTGACCCAAAAAGGACTAACTCCTAGTTTAAAAAAAACCAACCAAACAAAACCCAAACTACTAAATGTACAACAATAAGTCAGGAACCACCAATTAAAAATATGAGTTAATAAAGGGAAGTCTTATACTGACTTTTCCTGATAGTAAGACAAGAAAATATTAACAGAAAGACTTGAACCTAACCTCAGGTACCTGTACCAATGTCTTACTGTATCTGACTGTACGGGCTGCAGAATGACCAGGTGTTATACAGGATTTGTTTGATATTAGCAGTCATGCCATTGTATTTCATTGCTTCAAAAAAAAGAAAGTAAAAACAAGTTAAAAGTGAAAGTAAAACTTGCCTGAAGCTGGAGTGTATGGCGGAGAATGGTGTCCTCTAAAGCATGAATCCACTTCTCCCTCTCATCAGCATCTCGAGCTGAAAAAGTATTCAAAAGATATTATTAAATTATACGCAGTCTTACGTACTAAAAAGTCATAAGCCAACACATCTGATGTCCTTACTAAATATGGAAGTTAAACCATATTTTTTTTGTTAAGTCACCAGGAACATAATTCCACAATTGTCTTAATATCCTGTTTATTCTTCTGTGGTTACAGGTCTGTTACATTATTATGTTAATTTACTCAGTGGTACTGTTTTGAATAATTATGCGTGCAAAAAGCTGTTAAGCTTTGGTAGAAACTTTGTTCTACTAATGACTCTGAATTATATATCAAAAAGAAAATAATTGTAAGTGTAAGAATATGACAAATACAAGAACAGTTCTGCATTATTGCTATTTGTAACTATCTCTTGTTCATCTTTAGGGGCATACATGCAAAGAGAGTTTGCACAGACATTCCTCATTTAATTTATTAAGTAATTTTTAAATTTTCTTAGTTACAACAAGCTGTTCAACCTGTAATAAATTATCCAGTAATTCTACTTCAGTGTGGACATAGTAACTTTGAATAAGTTAGTCTTTCTGGTATGGATTCCTAAGACAGGACAAAGACCTCTTACAGATAACCAGTGTGAATAATGAAGCGCAACAAATAATGAAGTATATAATAAACATTTTTTAAACTCTCAAACTGATTAGAACATGAATCATATGTAAACAACAGCACACAATAATATTGTCATACTTCTGCAACAGACCACCATACAGTTTTAATTAAGAATCCAAGTCAGGATGTAATGACCAAAGAAGATGATTATGCTTCTCAGTTGCAGATGGTGGTAGTTAAGAAAGCAATCTATTAAGTCATGATTAAAGGAGGCAGTGGATGGTTTTCAGGACTCAGGGGACAACGAAGAGAAAAGGAGCTGGAGAAGGAAGATTAAGAACAGATCAAAACAGGTAAGGACTATCATCACACACACACTCTTCCCCCCCGCTGATACTGCTTTTCTTCGCTAGTTTGAAAAGAGTTCTTTGCTGAGATCTAAAGAGTGTTTAAAAAGCAAACAGCTGACAGAGCCAGTGGACTCCTGGTGAAGAAAGAAGAGAAAAATCCAGAGGGCGTTAAATAAACTGCAAACAAAGTGGCCCATATACAGGTTTAGAATAGTTATTGACAATTGTTTCTAGTTCCTCATTCAAGTGGAAGGTATTTAAAAGCAACAGGAAGCCTGCTAAAACCAAGGAAAGCTTAAGTGAGCTAGCACCTATTATGAATCGGAGAACTAAGATTCTTATCTGACTTATTTGTTATGGAGTTCAGAGGAAATATCTCTAAGTTATTATACTGAAATGTTCCCTTCAGCCTCAAAATGCTTTGTTTTCAATGTTCCCTTTCTCGCCCTTATGTTTCCATTGTTTTTATTCTTTGGTATTCTGCAGCACAAACCCATCTGTACTCAAAAACACCACAGGTTTTCCAAAGATGTTAAATAAACCCTCCTTTAGGAAATTATTTATGATTTGTTCACACATCCATTCCCATCAAGGGTATTTCATTGGCCAGAGGAAGGGATGAGAGAAGGAGAATCAGAAATCCACAGAAGAATATCTCCCTGCCTTTAGGAGGAAGAAGCTGTAGGTTTTTCTAGACTCCCCAAAGAAAACTCCATCAATATCAACATAAATATACTGCATTGTTTACTTCAGTATATATACACTATTTATGTCAAATTAACAAAACCATCAGAAAAGAATTGGCAATTTTTGTGTTTGTGAGAAATATGCAGAATGTCTTTTAAACACAGAAACTTGCTCTGAGTCTAACTGATGAGGTGGCCTCACAAAGTAGTGGGGCAAAACTTCCATTACATGCAAAGTAAAAGTAAAAGCCCAGTTTGAAATGTAGCTAATTTTTTTTAAAAAAAATACATATTTTCCCAGATATTACAAGTCAATCCCTATTCATTATTCTTTTAAAATAGTAAAGTGTGATCAATCGCCCCAGGGATTCTGGTAATGTTACCATTAATCTGCACAAACTAAAACTAGACATAAGGGAAAGTGACTACCCAAAGTGCTCTCATATGCACAAAGGAAGTCTGTAAGAAGTTGTTAAAGTAATTAAATTTTACTTGGAACAGCAGGTAAGTAACTTTTCTGCAGGATCTGCATCAAATACTAAAAAGCTGTGTTTTGCCATCTGTAATACTCTCCAAAACTCATTAGAAAGAATTTCTAACTTAGAGGGGTTCTTCCTACTAGTTCTCTGTATTTTAATGCAAAAGCTGAAGCAGGTGCTGAGGACAAGTTTATAATGCAGTGAAACCAGACACGATGAAGGTACAGAAACCATATGAACTCTGCCCAGATGACTACATTAAGCTAAATACATTTTGCAATGTGCAAAATATAGTTTTTCTTTTCACGTTATGTACACATATGAACACGAACACCCAGTTCTTTTTTCACAGCATAGCTTACACTTTAGCACTAATTTCAATTACTGAATTAGTCAATTAGAATTGGATATCTTTTCCTCTGATCATAATTTTAATGCTTATTAACTTCTTTGGTTCTGCTTATCAAGAACAGGCCCCTTTGCCTAGTCCCGACAGACATATTAATCAAGCTTATGCTTCTTACACCAGTCACCCCTGAACAGTAATCATATAAAGTTACTTGTGTCACTAATCTATCAGTACTTCAAATGTATCGATGCGTCAACTTTTCAAAGGTCTGTTCAAAGTGCGGGTGGTTAACGTATTTCAACATATGTAAGGTTTCTCGAGTTTGTTGTCTGGGTTTTGGTGGGTTTTTTTAATCGACCATCTCCCAGCCCCAAAGAACATCTTACAGGGGAACTGGGGTACAAGTCGCTGAGGAGCTACTAAGTAATTCACGGGCTACAAAAATCCCATGGTTCAAGTTTTTTGCCCACAATTATTTAAACTAAAAAAGGAACAATTAAGCTGTAGACCAGCGAATTAATCCTTGTACTGCGACAGACTTCCTATGACCTTCCATGCTGCCAGCAAAGAGAGGTCACTGCATTAGTTAAATGCCAATCTCAATATACAGCAGCCCATTAATAAAGGTTATCGCATCAAGACTTGTATATGAACCACTAAAGGAACAGAGAAGGCTTACAGCAGCAGGGAAGACCCAGAAACCACCCACTCAGTACAGTTCAAAAACTGAACTGACTTTCCTGTGTTCATAAATAAACTAAACTTTTGAAGCTTCTATTCCTCTAATAGCCCTTTCATCCCTCTTTCTACCACAGCTGAGCAGGAGGAATAGAAGCTGTATTTTTTCCTCATATACTAGACATTGCAAACTTACGGCATACAATGATCAGTCCTTAGGTAGAACGTATGAATCTCATCAATCCTGCTACTAAGACAAAGTTCTTGGCCGTGACAGATCCAGGAACACTGCCATGAGAGGACTGCTTACTGCACGGAAACACACTGCATTGTAACCTTTTAAGCACTCTGTTCAGGACACTGGTTTAACTTTCAGACCATCTATCATCAACAGCAGATCCTCCTGGCTCTCCTCCATACTCTCTTTTAAGAAAACCATGGAGAAAACAGTAGGATGCAGTTTTTAGTAAAGCAAGCTGTGAGAAAAGTTATATTAAATCTAATCAAAATGGCTGCTGTGAGATTAGGTGCAAGGAAAAGCTCCCTAATGGTAAAAGCAATTTAGAACTGAACAGCTGCCAAAAGATCACTGATGAAAAAAAAAAATCAATGGGAACATTCAAAAAAGAGATTAGCCAACACACTCAGAAACAATTTATGGGAAAAATCTACGCACAATGGTCAGAGATCATTATCCACTCATATGTATGGAAAGCTAGATATCCAGGCCTTTTTTTATCTAAAGAGGGCAACTCTGGCCAAAGAAAAAGCTCTAATATCTTTTCAGCTAAAAAGCTTGTGATGCACACTACATAATATCCACTCTGTATCAGCAAATGCTGGAGGCTTTCTTCAGCAGATAGGAGACAAGAATGTTTTGCTCGTTAGTCCTGTGTCTCAAGTACCCTGAAATCACTCTTTTTTCTTGATTTGATCAGGCTCCATTTTAAAGTTAATCCCTTCCCCAGTTCCTATGGGAAAGCTACTCCAGAATTTCTTTCCGCCAACATATTTGCGATATGGCAATTATTACCTAGTCCAAGGAATTTCACTAGTATCTGTGCTTATATGAAAATGGAGGAATGATACCTGGTCCCTCCTGACACAAAACTAGAAAGAGGAAGAGCAGGGGGCAAGAGACCATCAAGTTACTGTTTCCTAGGCTGACTCCAGAATCAGTATTCCAACAGACAAATAAGAAATACCCAGACATCTACATAGCACTTAAAAAACATAAAGGTGTTACTTCAGCTGTTCATAAGTGATTCAATTTTTTTAATACTAATTAGAAAAAGAAATTAAATAGAGAAGCCCACTACACTACACAAATATTCACTGTGGATCTTAGTCTGAGGGGTTAACGCAACGGCTACCTTGTCAGCTGAAATTCAAGATGGACTAGAGCATCAGCTATCCACGAAAATATCAATGCTGTCTGCAGCTGAAAGAACATTAACAGTCTCTGCACTTTCCTCTATTTCAAGTGCCAGAATCATTAACTCAGTTTTTACTGCAATTTAACAGTGAATATTTGCACACAGACCCAACTACATGCCCATAGAGTTATATGCCCAATGCTTTAAGCAAGAGGTGAATCATTAATGGCTGAAACACCGCAAATTTACTGTGATTATGTCAGTTAAGCTATTTTTACATTTTTCTAGTAGAATTAGTTTTTATGAACTAGATTACAATTTGTTCCCATATGCTTAACCTTTCACTCCTTTGTGTCTACAATGCATCCTTCAAAAGGTACCTGTATAATTTATTATGACATCTCAGGCATGTCTGAGATAACCACGGGGTATTTAACACAATCACAGTCCTATTTATGACTAGGTCAGAGAAGCACACTTGAGAAATATGTAATTGCGTTACAGTGAAATTTAATATGATAATAATATTTTTGAAGTCGTGCATTTTTTGTGATCTGTCTGGTTGGGCTTATTTGCCAGATATTTTAACATCCATTATATACTAGAAAAATGTATGAACTCTTTCCTAGAGGAGGTACAAAGAAAGAAAAGCAATTATTTTACCAAGGACAAAATTATGGAATGAAAAAAGTACTGAAGACAAGAATCATTGCTTCTACTGAGGAATTTCTGTAATTCAGAAGAATGATGTTTTACAACTCCTAAAATAGTCCCTTATCTCTGAATTTCCCAAACTGCCAAGTCAGATACGGCAGAGATTTGTAAAAGTTCTATTCCATGAGGATAAGAAGGCAAATGAAATGCAACTACATTAAATGCTCCCAGCCTCTAATAATTTCTCAAATAGAGAATAAATTTTGTAATTTAGAGTTTCTATAATATTTGCTTTGTTGTGAAGAGATTATATGTGTTTATATAATGTACACCAAATGCTAGAGTACAACATAAAACAGATTACTTTTTCTAGCCTAAGCTTGATGGCATCTAAAGATTAGATATAAACAAGTTTAACAACTCTGCTCCACAGTACAGCATTTACCACCAGCATTTCTAGGTCATGCACAGCAGTACTTGGAAGACAGAATATACAAAACATATCACTTCAGAATTAGCATACTGGTGTTTTTCTTTTTTCCTGTGTGCATCTACATGGGCACTAGGATGAAAGAAAAGCCTCAAGAATTAGTTAAAGTCACTGGATTACTTATAAATACACCATACTGTCACAAAATGAAATGCATATTTTATTTTCATTCACTGTGACCTACTTACAGGCAGAACTCAGTAAAAAAAAAAAAGTCTATTACACCCACAGAGTCAATAGAGTCAATTATGCAGCCTTCATTCTGACATAACTTTCACCGATTTTTATGCAAAATTCCTGTATTTTCTCAGCCAAGTGCAGAACTGATGTAGCATCTTTACACACAAATAACCAGATGATAGAGGTGAAATTCTGACTGTATTGAGATCGATAGGATTTTTTGCCATGGATCTCAATGGAGAGAGATTTTATCAGTAGTGTCTAATAAGGTGGAAAAGTCAAACATCAAAGGGCTGTTCTGTGGCTAAACAAGTAACTTTTTAAAGTCACTGAAGGCCTTTCAAACCATGGGAAAACATGTAAGATGAAGCAGGGTTTCATACAAACCTACAAAAACACTATCATTTCATTGCTTGTAAATACTCTTCTAACACATGCAGCTCCTGCATCTGTCAGTAGGTTGAACATAGTCTCAGTACCGTATTTCCTCTATATAATTTTGGAGTTGTCACAACCATTATTCTCCTCTCCACTAATCTCCCTCCTGGTGCCATTCTCCACCTACACATATAAATCAACCCTCCTTTCGTTGATCTCCCTGTACCTACAGAAGACTCCTGTGCAGTCACAAGACAGAAAGTCTAATCTTGGCCAAAGAAAAAGCATCAAGTGGTCTCCTGTGTACAATGTATTAGTAAGATTAATCCGTGATCTTGAGAAACCAACTAAACTCCTGTTTCACTGTTACCTATGCTCAAAAGCATTTTTAGCAAGCTTTACAATCAGCCCATAAACATATCTTCAGGTGGAAACTTGTGTGACAACGGAGATACATGATCAAGATGCTATTAGTTCTCTCTGGGAATTCATACACAATGTATAATTTTGCAATTAAACATTTTTGAATGTGGGACAATCTGCAATTATCTGGGTTTTCACCAGAGAATGCCAATATTTAAATATTATAACACTAAATAATAGTTTGTATAGTATAGTCTGTGGAAATGGCTTTCAAGGTATGTTTGCCTTTTAAAAGTCACTGCAGATCATGTTGGACTAGCTCAGAAACTACAAGTTCAAGGCTTGAATTAAAAAAAATAAAAATAGAAGAACAAAAATATAACCATTTTCCTTAGCCAATAACATACCTCTCAGTTTAACAGGTCAAACTCAAGTTTATTGCTACTTGGAATTTCTTGTTAAAACAGAAGGAAAAGAGTGTTGAACTTCTCGGTATCCCTCCCCTCCTTATAGTGAGACCTCTTCTGGCCATTTCTCCCCTTCCAAAATAGTTGCCATGTATCATATATACAGTTGAGATAAAAGATTCATGTTGATGCCAAAATAACAAGCAATAAATATAGTGTATCTTCCAGAGCAAGGAAAAAAGAAAACACATCACACAAATACTGTTTCAAGGTATTTCCTTTGCTACTCTCAAGTTTAACATACATTTTGAAATCTACTACTTCAACCTCAAGAAATGGAAAACCAAGATGTGTTTATATATGACCATAAAAATTAAGTGCAGATAGCCTCATGGTATGATTAGAAAACAGACAATTATAACACAGGATGCAACGAGTGCAAGAAGGAACTGCGTGCAACAGTAAAAGCACAACCACCCACCATTCCTTGTGCTCTGGTTACAAGATCCAACTACTCAAAATATTAGTATGACACATTAATAGCAAAAAGGAGAAAGATGGAAGAGAGAAGAAGACAGAAAAATCATACTGCAAAATCTAAACCTAGTTCTGGTTCACAGAGGATTTTTTGCAGTTTTGCCAGTCAGGAGAGGACAAGATGCAGCCCTGAACTTTGTGCAGCACAGACCTGGTCAGCTAAAGGGAGGAGGGAAGGTAGCTCAGCTCTGATGTAAATGTATGAAGAGACAAGGCTGAAAGATTTACTCTTAACATAGCTGCTCACGCTCCTCTGCAATATAAAAGCACCATTGAAAGCATAGCATAGAGGAATTCACTGTTTCAGCACCACCAGAACCCCAAAAGGCCATGAAAAATTTAGCTTAGGATAAACGATGCGGTCACAGCAGTTATAAACATCATTGAGGAAAGCAGGACAGACCTAAAATTTCTACATCTTGATTTCACCAAAATCTCTCTATAGACATTTTTCAATATAAAATTTAAAAAGCTCTCAAAACTTTTTGGGGAAAAGGCTGCAATTTATGAATCATTATTTAAATTGGGTAATCTGATAGACTAAAGTGCCTCTTTATACCACAAGGGCAATCAGCTTCCTGTCATCTATTTGGTGGACAATGTTGAGGTTTTATAGAAAACTAGATTTTGACTATTTCCCCAAGTAGCTGTGAAACACAGGTCTAAAACCATTATACTTAATCTTGATACTTAATACGAACACTTAAAATCTCAAATTCTGATATGCTCAGCAGCTAAGGCCTTTGTGGGCCCCAGTATATCCTTAGTAATAGCCATGTCCCACACCAACAAAAATTCCCTGCTTTTATAACATTAAGACAACCTCTTGCTGTGCATATCTCCCTCTTTTCTCAGCTGGGATGGATGGTAAGCAGACACAAGTCATGCTAGAAACTGGGGCAGGATGGGGAAGAAGGAGAAATCTACCTTTACCGGCTGACAGCTTTCATGTAATAGGAGAGCAAGTTGCACAGCAACATTCATGCTTCATTTCTCAAGATACTTTCGTGGCAGGAATAGGAAAGTAAAGACAAAAGGTAAAGCAAAATCATCTCAGATCAATGCACTGGACTGATTCCAATCTTTCAGTCCTTTATTACATGAAACAGTGGAGACAAGGCTGATTTTCCTTCCAAGGAACTATGCTGCAGGCTGTAAAAATAAGAGCTGGGTTTTCAGGTAGGAGTTTAAAAATCTAAATTCTTCTTTCTGCATACAGTGTGTGTTTAATGAAGTATTTGAGTCCAAATAAAAGCCATTATTGCTTCAGGTTAGACAGCAATTCAAATACCAAGAAGGTAACAATACCCTTGCTGGACTATCCTGAACATCATGTTCCCACTATTGAATTTAAGCCAAGAGCATGCTAGTGAGCAGAAAGAGCAGCTAAGTGCTATGAAGGGTAGAAGAACCGACTTTCCAAATAGAAAGAGCTTATAGCTAGGTGATGATATGAAGATGTTAAAAGAAATTTAACAACAAAACCAACAACCAAACCAAACGAAAAAAAACCCCACAGTGCTTGAAGGTTATGGAACATTTAGAACAGAGACAAGTATTACATTAAGAAAAAACATATTACCAAGAGCGAGCTTCCTGACAGGAAGGTACATTAGACTGAGAGTATTATCCCAAATGTCTTGCAATAACTTGAATGGATTTTTACATCTAATCTGAACAAACCCATGAGGGAGTGCTTTGAGATCTACCTAATTCAGAAGCCTTAGAACCAAGCCATGGCATTGGATATATGGTATGACCAAACAAGGACCAACCACGAGATGGAATACATTACTTTTAAACCTATCTTAAAATTTCTGTGGACATTCTACTCCCCCCTTCCTCCTCTAGTGTGATACAGCAGTACAATAAAGGGAATAATCTTCTGGGCACTCTGGCAGAGCTGTTAAGCTGACAGTAAAACCAAAACTGCTGTTGGTTTTATTGCCCATATTTATTCAATTCACTTCTTTCCTTTATACCCAGGCATGACATATATGGATACTGTTTGATATGTATGCAGTCATCATTCAAAGCCTATATTTTGTTTGTAATAAAAACTTTTTAACTTTTACTAATGTTCAATACAGGGATGGCCACTAGGAAGCACAGCTGCAAACAGGATAGAGGAAGACTGTCACAGGCGGCAACAAAATATGAACTACACACTGGGAAGACTTAGAATTTACCAAGATCCAGTGACTGGCAAATCTTAGTGGGAGATGCTAGAGGTTTAGTGCTTCAGAAATTCAGTTACACACATACATACACATACAGGAATAACAAACATGTGAGAAGTTGTTCAGACATCTTTAAATGACTCATTTGCCCTTCATCTCATTACCTACATCTCTAGAGTTTTAGACAGATGCACAATTTTGAGCAACTGACATTGAGAAGTAATTAATTAATCCGGTATGAAGCTTTTCCTTCTTTTCCCAAATTCAAATTCTATCACTGCCTATCAGCAAAATCTCACTGAGACCAAGAAGATTCAAGTGTTCACCAATCAGTACTTAAAGTCTGAGTACCTGAAAGCATTTTTCTTTTGGAGGCTGAAAAAGAAACTGTTCCACTGCAGATGGGACCCTAACGTAGACACAGCTCAGCAGATCCTTGAAATCTTGGAATTTTAAAAGTTCTGTTGTTTTTCCAACTAGGCTCCAGTTTGTTTGGAACCTTAGCTGTCTCTGAGAATGAAGGCAGGCAGTAAGAAGGAAGAGATTGTACCTTTTAAAAATTTGCCATTTCTGCAGCATTCTCTTGTACAAGACTTTTTTTATAAAGGGTGGATATATTTATAGCTATGACTATCTCGCAGAACAAAAGCTCTATCTGGATGATGTATTTAAAAAACTCTTAGAAAAAAAATGTTAAGAATACTGTACATTTTCCTGGATTATTCCCAGAATCTGTTCTATGTATCCTGTGTAGTCTCAGAATACTTTTTGTAGTATTTACATTATTACCCATTCACCATTCATGGCTGATAGTGACCTGTATTTCACATAAATTAAAGCCTGTGTAATACTGAATTCATTTAATATAATGGCCAAACATTTTATATATAAATATATATATATATATATATATATGAGATAAGGGCTGCATGAAGTGAGAATACATTTACAGTGACTGTAAGAACTACAGATACAGATCCACAAATCTGTTTTATACCAAAATATCCCAGCACTAATATCTTACCTGTCTTTTTACATTTTCACATTACAGCCACATATAATAATGACACAAGCACAGTATTAATATAATTTTCTGGATAGCAGGGATGTTATCTTCATAATATGCTAATAGAAAAAGCATAATACTGAAAATAGTATACAAGATCTTAGTTCACCACTAAAGGAGCATACATGAATCCTGAACTGGTATGAAATGCACACTAATTGAGATTATAAAGCATGAGACGTTATGTGACAAAACTGGTGTTCAAAAACTATCAATATTACTTAAAGCAGAACACTACTTGTATCAAATAGTACCAGTCTTGGCTTAAGATATCTGACTATCCAAAAGAGAATATAGCATATAAGAAATCACTGCACATAAGGCTTATTAAAAAAGGTATATCTTAGTAACTATAGATCACAGACTTCCAGATTTACCTGTATCAAATTCTCAAATATTCAGCAGTATTTAGCTTCATAGTACTGAAAGATTGCCGTTAGTATGGCATTCCATTACTACATTAGCAATTAGCTTGCATTGCATCAGTTATCCTTGGAAACAGTAGATTTAAGCATTACTGTGAGCTCAGCATTATGAAGGTATGTTTATGAGGCTTAATGCAGTGAAAAGCCAGAGTACGGAAGCAGCATTTAGGAAGAACTGTAGCACAAGGAATACAGATGCCAGTAACAATATGGTGTACAATTAATGTTTATCATTAGAAATGTTCTCAAAAATACAGCAGTACTAAAGATAACTCCCATTACCAAATCACTGATTTTTAAAACCTGTACAGTACAGTATAGGGTATAGAATGAATTATTCCAGTTTACATAAATTAATATGACCGGTTAAATGCAAATGTGCCTCTTGGAAATGTACAGTTTCCAGCTCTATGCAAAGCAATTAAATGATTTAGTCACTACATTTTAGAGGAAAAGCAAAAGGACTAGCAAATGTTAGTTGAAAAATATTTTCATCACACTTCCCTAAGATTTTAACAGTCAGAAAAGATAAGTTCTCTAGCCAATATTATCACAGTATTTTGTTCTACTGCTGCAGATAAAATAATTTAAGGAGTACATAACAATTATATAGTACCTTACCCTTTCTACCGGTGAACCATAGCATGCAATGACGAAACATAGCAGTGGCAGATGGCATTGGTGTTAGTAAATGTGAATAAAAGGATAATAGCAGAGAAATGGTCACTGGCAGACAAGACACAGAAATGTAGATGAAATGAATGCAAGCTGGTAAATCTTGAAGCAAAGCTCCACCTTTAAGCCAAATGTTGCCTCTAGTCTCCTCATAATTGAGTATTAAGTTCTATTTGGATACAAATTGCAACCTTCAGACCGGTCTTGATTCTCTTCATACAGAAATGCATAATTGTATCTTGATAACGCAGATCAGAAACGTTTTGCAAGCGGAACCCATAATCAGAAGCCCATTACTTCCTCCCCTTGAGTGATTTATTCTTTACATTTTTAATCTCCAAATCCTGCTAGAGCTACAGTCTCTTTCTAGCACATATGTATCCACTGCAGATGTAAATCCCTGCCTAACCTGCAGCACCCCTGGATCCAGAATGTTCTCAGTGTGCTCATTCATGCTGTTCTGTTGCCAAACATTTAAAATCATCCATCAAATACAAGTGGAATCTATTATAAGAAAAAAACAATCTCTTCTTTCAGCTCACCCTGAAAATGGAAGGTTTTCTGATCAACAGTTATTGTGAAGGTGCTGTCGTCCTCATCGTCTATACCAATCACAGCTCCCTGTGAAACAAAGAACAAAATCCTGATAAGGCAAGCAGTGACATCAGCAGCATACACTCCAGCACTACACCACTGGAATTTAAACAGCATTGACAAATTAGAAGCAAACTGAATACAGTAAAGAGCAGAACGATTCTGTGTTTACTCACAGGATGCAAGTCAGTTCCTGAATAAATTTTTAGTTGCTGATAAGAACAGTAATTATTTGTAAAACTGTGATTTATTAGATAATACCATGCATCTTTTATTTTTGTAATGGAGGTGGCTTTACACTACAGCATCATTAGAGTAAACAGTTTTCTACTACATTCCAACTTATATTTTAAAGAAGAGTGGGGAACAATATTGTGTAAGTACTTTCCATGTATAAAAATACTAATTCATAGATACTCTATAAAAAGAAGCTCTTGACCTGATTTTATCTACCAGTCTATTAAAAAAAAAAAATCATTCTAGCAGAATGAATTTGGCCCATCGTGTCGGGTCACTGGTACCCTGCAAGATCTAATTTTCAGTCCCTAAGTAAATATTAACAGTAAGTCATCAGGATATATCAAAACCAGTTAGCTTTGTCCTCTAATTCCTCATGAATTATTAGAAGGAAATCCAAATAAATTTTAGAGTTAAAGGCCACCTGTGCTTAGCTTTTTAAAAATCTATCCACATCTTCATTCCTGCCCCCTAAAACACTTAATAAATAACACAGTTTCACCCAGGAGAAGATGACAGTGAAAAAAGAACCATTCCAGGCCTCTGCCAATTCCAACAAATTACAACATTTAGTTCAAAAATCACCAATTAATTTCCTCAGTTTCTCTTCTCCTCCAGGAGCCATGGCATCAGGATCTGTTTTGTCTTTCTCCCTCAGACAAAACAGACATCACTGGAAGGTGGACATATTTCTAGGGTAAATTTTGCTCTTACTGTCAGAGTAAACGGCAAGTAACAGTAGTACGAGTGGCTGTGAGTGAATTCCAACAAGTGCTTCATTTCATTCAGCCAGGTACCATACACCAACTACAGAGCAGGGGGTCAGGTACCTATCAGACCGGCCAAAACATAAGAATTGTTTTGGTACAGACTTAGGGGCAGAAGGATCTGAATCAATCTTATTCACACACATTCTTCCTAGCCCCTGTATGAGGTTTCTGGCCAATGGTACCAGCTCATACATGGCTGAGACTGTCACAGGCACCACAAGACAGTGGAAGACACAGGTCCTATTTAAGAACAGCACTAACCATATGTAATTCAAGGGCACGTAGCAGGAAAGGATAGCTCCATTCCCTCAACTGCCAAAAATGTACCACTTCTCCAAAAGAGTATCTTCCATACAGGCTTTGCAAGGACAGTTATGTGATCACTATAAAAGAGGCACCCAAAAAGTGTACCCAAGCCAGTATACTTCTGAATACTTTCAGTGCCAGGACATAACAACAACCAGCCGACTAGCCATTATATTCAGAGACTATCTGGTAACCAAACAGTATGCCAGCAGCATGACATGATGGGCCAGATTCATTTTTCCAGAATTATTTTTCTTTTTTTTAAATATACCAATAGATAAAGAAAATAGTTTGGCACTTTAAGTACATGTTTCGCTATGCAATAAATCAGATCACTGCAAGTTGTACAATATCATTCTCCTCACTAGCTATATCAAAAACCTGTAAGTCAGACACCAAGAACATGACGAAGATATTCTCCCCGAAGATTATAGGTAAAACTAACATAAGGCTAAAAAAGGTCAGACTAGGACAACAAAGTCCTGCCTTTATCCCAAGTGGTGGGAGGGAACCGAGGAGCAGGAAGAGCACAGGGCTGTCTGTGATGGCCACACAATGCTCCATCAAGTGCAGAAGCTCTGATCGCAACACTGAGGCAAAGGGTCTGAGCCTCAGCATAGAAGATGCTTCTGTTGTCATGCAGATAATACATATAAACAAGCAAAAGAAAAACTAGACTGTGAAAGTTTAAGTGTATATTCCAGAAAACTTCAGCAGGACTTACGCATAGTATAGATGACAGATTTCTCTATGAATATACCTTGCTAAGTACACTACGACAGTCAAGAAAAGAATCTGAAGATGAAACTTCAGGCCTATGAAACATGTATCAAGAGCAAAAAGGTGAGGAACAAGCTTTTAAAAATCCGTTCAAGAAAATCGGAAGTATTTTAGCCAAATTGCTTAAATTACATGTTTGTTTATGTTCACACTTACAGTTACAAATCAACAATTACTCTAAACAGAAAACCTCTTTGATAGAATTTCAGACTGCAGAAGCCCATCTGTTCAGCTATCAGTATCACTGTCATCTGCCAGAAGAGCTGCTTTACAAAAGCAGAAAAAATAAAGATTCCTTCTTCCATAAAAAATCCCTACACACATTCAGAGAAAGGAGGGAGGAGTCAGCAAACCTTCAGAAAACTCCAAAGGGTAATCTGAGGTGGGAGAGCGGCAGATGGGGGAAGAGAAAGGGATCATTTTATGTTAAACACATATAAAGATGGATCATGCAACATTGAACAGATTGTTCACTTTTAGTATTTCCCAAACTGACACGCTGAGGCCAACCTCCACATTGACAGGCTCACAACACTATTAAAGCAGGCATGGTTTTTCAGACTAAATTTTTCTGCACAATAGAAAAACATCCTCATGAATCTTTGGGGATGTCATGTTCTAGACAATGGTTTGAGTTTACATTACCCTTAAAGAAATTCCAAATTAAGACATCAATACATTAAACAAGGGAAAGTGGAAAAAAGTCATCTGGAATCCAAGTGATTGGAGATTCTTTGTATGAGTTTCCAAAGGCTGTAGGTACCCCTTTATTAAGCCCACAGAAAGACTGGAAAGGAGTAACAACAGAGGAAGGAGTAATGGAAGAAGCAGAGTTCTGCTGCAACACTCATCACATGATGTGCCAGACCACAGATCCCCTTGCCTATACTTCTCTTATTCCAAGACTCAAAATGCTCCCATTCATACCCATCATACTCCTGACTCCATCCCCCTGTTTACATCAGCTCTTCACAAGACTGCTGCATATTGGAACCAGAGATTCTGTAAGGAATGGGAAAAAATACAGAAAAAAGACTTCTGCAAGAAATACTTTTGGTACGTGCATGAACACAAGGTAGAAACTGGGCATGTGAAAAGGTATCACAGCATTCCCATCTCACTTCAGTACTGTCATTTCACGCTGCAACAGTAGCACTCAAGGATAAATGCCCCAAGCCCTGGTGCCTCAAACAAATACCACTCAGCTTTCCCACTCTGCATCTTTTTACCTCTCTTTCCCCAATTTGTACCCCCTCCCAGCTGATATTTCAAAAACCTTGCCTGCTGTGCTCCTCCTTCCCTTTCCAGTCCTTTGTTTCACTAAGCTCAAGCGCAGCCAAGTGGCAGGCCTAAAGACTGTCCAAACTGGCAGAATGGAAGACACAGTAAAAGACTACAGGCAAATCAGAAGGACAGAAGAAAGCAGTTTTGCAATGACTTCTGTAGGGACAGAACATATATATATAGATACACACACATAAATATATCCACACACAAAGAAATGAGAACTGCAAGCAGCAACTTTTTCATAGCCTGCTACTAACCCTGTCATATTACCCTGTCATACAATGTATATGTATAAAATATATAAAGTTTTTATACAGTATATAAAATTATAGAATGCAATTAGCCCAGCATGTCACTTGACCTCTAATATTTCCTTTCTTTAAATACTTTCACTATTTCAGTATTTTGCAGAGTCAGGAATAGAGCACAAACCTCAAAAGTCTCCGTGCAGTTCTCTCCATTAGGCCACATTATATACAGTAAGTAATTAAGTACTGAATAAAAAAACACTTACCCTGAGTCTAACACAGCCTCGGCGTGATCCTCTCATCATTTTGTCTTTTGACTGAAACAGAAAAAACCAGATCACTGGATTAACAAATATAGTAAGAATTGCAAGCAGAAAGTTAGTTATTCAAAGCAACTGAGAAAAGAAGAAATCATTTTTCAATAATGTTTTATTGACTGATTAAATGAGATGCAAGTTCTGTTACAAAATAGGTTAGTTCTCACAGAAAAGAAAGTACACCACCATGGTATGAAAAAAATAATCCTTCAAAAAAATAAAATACAATATCCCACTTCAAGAAGTTTTGTAGATACCTTGAAGAAATACTTAGAAGATGCAGTCCACACCTTTATAGAAAGTAAAAAGTGAAGAAGAAAGGAATTAGGAAATAGAAAAAAATCGGCAGTATACTGATTTACATCTTCCTCCCTCCTCTCCTACTCTCAGAAAAGTGTCCATATAACAAAATACAGCTGTGCAGGCAGAATTGTACAAATGAAATTATAACCCTATCAGAAAGTTTCCCAGATCTATACCCCTTTTCATACAAATATACATTTCATGTTTAGACACCCAGATCAGAAAACAGGATTCCTGCATCCATAAACAGTGCTCAAACGTGTAGATTAGCCCATCTTGCAGCTAAACTGCTGAACCCCCTCTTTATTATCTGTTTAAAGCACTAACAAGGGAATTCCAGGGGAAAAAACCCTCAGCCCCCGAAAACAGGCAACTCTCAACAGCCAACTCAGTCCTAGCTTGAAGTTGTGATACTTTGAACTTTCAGCTATTCCCGGGACTGACTCCGGTAGATTTGTCAGTAACTTTCTGCCAATGTTGTGTTACTGGGCAAATAGTGGCAAGCACAAGCAGTGCACACACAAACTCTTTAAGATAAAGAAAAAAAGAAAAATTTCAGTCATCCTAAATACTCAGTTTTTTGATAAGAGGCAAAACATACTCTGTTTTTTAACTACACACACATTGCATTTTTTAAATGAAAAATGACACACCATTGTAGCCCTGTCTGCAAAGGCAGTCTGGTCTAATTCAACCCCTTCTCTCTTACTATCCAAATATTCAAACTACACTCTTTCAGGTCATGAAAACACAGCTATCACTGGTGTCTCATGAACAGATTCTCTTGCTGTCATTTTCTGAAATGCCCACTTCTTTCCAACCCTATCTAAACAATTCCATCTAGACAATATATTGGTGTGATTATGGCCAGCCCTTTTTCCACTAAAGCCATCAGACAATGAAATCTTACTAATAGCAGTAGGGGAAAAAAGACAGGAATGAGAAGTATCAGTTGTAACAGCAAGAAATTATTCTTTATCTGCTACATATTTGAGATATAGCTACAAGGAAAGCATAAAGCAGTCACAGCAAGTCCTATTCAATAAAGATAATTTAAAAATACAGGAGTCAGAGCTTCATATGATGTTTATGCTGACCTCTCATTCAACTCAATCTCTAATTTGTCAGAGTACTGAATGTTAGAAACCATCAGTATTAATCTACTTGTTTCCGTATCAATACAGGTTAGTTGATCAAAATGAAATGGAAATAAATACCAGCAGTGTATCCATAATGTATTCTACAGATAAATAATTTCTTTGAAAATATCCTGAATGAAAACTTCGACATAGGGACAATTTTTTTTTAAGGTGTTTTTTTTTTTAAAGTTCAAAACCAAGAAAGGATCTAGAAATAAAGCTACTCCAACAATCTCCCATCAGGAATTGTATATACTTGGAACACACCTCACTAGAGTACACTTTTATTTTTCATATTCACTGCCTTCAGAGTTCTCAGATAGGAGGGCACCACCGAGAGTTTATTACGCCCTCTGGTGGTTTCAAGAAGAAATACTGGCATAATCTTAGCAGGAAAGACAGGATCTGGATGGCAGCAGCTGAAGGAAACCCATCAGGTCTGTCCAGATGACACACTCCGGGCGCTCCGGCGTGCCAGGCAAAGCACTCCCAGCTCACTGTACTGCGCACAGGCAGGGAACCAAATGGGATAAAAACCAAAGGTAGCAGAAGAGAGATTTGGTTTGGTTTGCTTTAGATCCCTCAACAAGATAAGTGCAGGGAAGATGAGAGCTAGTCCTACTGCAAGGGAGAGCAGAATCCCAACCACCCTGATTTCCACTGTGCAGACAGACTATCAACTCAACTGCAAAAGATACTGTAAAAGCCTTCCTTTTTCTTGTACACCACATTTTAATGAAATGGAAATTAAGTTTAAGCATTATGATATTCTTAGTCTGCAAAAAGATTCGCAAGATAAACCACAGGTTCATGGTGTGGTCCTATATACTTATCATTTCACCACCTTCAGACAGAGCTTTAACTGGTTAATACCAATTATAATGAAGCAGTAAATCTAATTCATTCTACCTAAGTGCAATAAAGCACCTATCATTCCAGTATCTGAACCCCCTGTGCACTAAAGCATGCAGCTATCATCACGCACAGTGCTGTATTTTCTCATCAGAACGCAGCAAATCTCTTACTGATTGCTACAGGACAGCACTTTACAACATAACTCAGCTGACGTTTTAGATTCCCACACACCCCCAAAGTAAGATTTTACAAAAAACACAATTTAGACAGCTTCAGCTTTCCCTTAGAGCATTACATTTTACCCTTTTGTTGAAATTTGTCATGGGTATCCATTATGTCCCATGACTCGTCAAGTATTCTTGGATAAATAAAGCCATCCCATACCTGTTTTGAGGAATGGTTCCATTTCACTGAATAAAATCTCATACGGCAGAAAGACATCTCTGAATGGCTAATAAAAAAGTCACACTTTACTTTCTTTTTATATTTAAAGTTTTAATATGCAGCTATCTTTTTTCAGTGATCAGTTTTATAACCAGACAAAATGACATTTTCAATAAACTTTCAATACACAGTGCACTGATTTTGATGCTGATGAACTTGAATAGGTTACAAGCAGACAGCAACACAAGATAAATTTAAGCTGAAACTCAAATAAAAATCTGTAAAAATTAGCAAAGCTATACAGTATTACTGAAGGGGGAATGTAAGTATCTCCCCCAAAAATATGGCCTTTACTGGTTTCTTTTTTACATCCCCCCAGTGAAGTTGATCAAATACAGAACTGATCTAACATGAGGCATTTCAGGTAACCTACAGCTTCTTAAGAGAAATGTAAATAATGCCTGGGTCTATTTATACAAAACCAAACAAAATTAAAATCCTAACACACACACACACACCACCCCACCCAGCCCTCATTCATCTTTAGAACTACTACTCCATTTGAATTTTAGCTGTTGCATGGAAAGTTTTAGATTTCAATATAAAACCCAGCTGCTGTCTGCCTCCAGAGCTTCTCAGGCCCACGTTCTGCTTGTGCAGGAGTGCACAGAACTTTTCAGAGTACATTTTTGACTCACACAGTCCTGTCAAGGAAATCTCTAACATAAGTACACAGATGAGCAAAACCACTTACAACATTTATTTCCATTGGGGATGAAGAACCTGGAACAAGCTCTACTTATAAACAGTGATATTTGGCGTTTAAATACATCTACAGGAGAAGCTTTATTTTGGACCACTTCCCATAACGTTCATTGTTGCCATCAAACGCTAAGGCAACCCTTATTTTTCAAGCAGAAATAAACACCAACAATTCAAAACTACCATTCCTCTAGCTCCCTTGCAAGGCGTGCCCGTCTCAGAGGAGACCTCCTTAAGCACAGGGACAGCATCTAACAGCCATGCTGTTTCTGTAGCTAAAGCTTCGGCTTTTGTGGATGCAGTCATAGTGCAGGAACCAAAACACTGCAGGGATAACTGATGATGCCACTGGGGCTCATATAACCCCAACAGATGCCATGTATATCTGAAAAAGGTAAGGCAATAGTTTATGGTTCCTGACACAGAAAAGCATTACACTGCTTATAGAATCCTACAAGAAATTAATACATGAGAGACCCTAACTGGATCAAGGTGAAAGAGATAAACACAATCATAGGACCCTCTCTTCAATCCTTTTCCCCCAGAAGTGCAGCCACAGACTAAACAATCTGTGTCTGCAACAGGACTGGGTATCTGATCACCATATTAATCTTTTCAAATTTCTAAATATTGTAATCGCTGTTAAATGTTCAGACTGTATAACTCTGAGTTATTTTAATAAAGCTTATTCATTAAATTGTCTCTCTCGCTTGACAATTCATTAGCCTCAGCTTAACTGCTCCCAATCTGCATCAAGGAAAGACTTTTAAACAGCCAGAAACCTTGAACTAAGTCGTCATCCAACAGCAACAACAAAAATTGATCCTCTAGATTGCTACTGGGTTTATTTTGCACACCTAATAAAAAAATAAATAAAAAACATGCAATAGATGAGATTTTGCAGGTAAGTGAACAAATTTAGTACTAAACTGGTTTTCTTTGGATCCACAGCTAGCACATGATCTGTACTCGTCTCATTTGCCAAACTGTACCCATCTTGAT